>NW_027362765.1:520439506-521040867 GCF_046119375.1 Phyllobates terribilis | reverse complement strand
GATAAACTTATCCCTGGTGAGAGGGACAGTGGTCTTTATTTTTTTGCTACTGGGGCCACTAAATTCACCTGAGATGTCATCTTGACTGGTGGCTGGATCTTCATGATGTTTCCTTTTTCTCCCAGTTCTCTTCTCTTCTGCTGCACTTTCATTACCTCTCGTGTTAATGATCCTGGTTGGACCCACAGTCTCTCTTTTCCTCTCACTTGTACTCAGCTTTTGTAGATTGGTATCAGCTTGATTTGTGATGTATCCCACAAACTTGTCACATCTGTTTTGTACAGTGTCTAGGAAGGAAATATTCTGGGTTCCCTCATTGTCAGGTAATATTTGACCATCCTGCCCAGATTTCTTGGAGTCCATCTTCCTTATCTTTGGTGGAGGTTCCTGGTTATTTCCAGTGTCTTCTCCATCTGGTGTTTCTTTCCTTTTTCTCTTTCTTTTCCCTGTAAAGTCCATGTTGCATCAGGCAACAACAGGGCAATTATCCAAAAAACGTATGTAAAATTACTAAATGCAATCCACACGTATATTGTAGTCAAAGCCAAATACAACTAAAGCTCAATGGCTGCAGTCAGTTGTTTATGGAACTTTGTGGAATGTGATGTCACTGTGCCGATGATGTCACACTCACTGTGATGTCAGCAGATGTATGTGAGTGTTCCATCACTGCTGAACATGAAAGTCTCGGAAGGGGTGGGACTTAGTCAACCAATAGCAACCTGACTAGTCACACTATTATAAAAGAAGAGTTAATGACTTATAAATGACTACCTGGGCAGATCTGGCATTATGCAGACTGGAAAAGCTGGGTAATAACCTCTGTCTAAAATGTGACAAATTGTTTCTGTAGGCTAAATATATACAAAAGGAAAATATTAGGAGTGTTATAGAACAACTCTTCATTTTTACATAACACTGGTTCAATTAAGTTGATATTAAATAGGTTGCTGTTACAGTAATAAATATATAAGGCACGAATGTGCTTAAAATAAAAAATGGTGGCATACTCTCCCTACACTGCCCTCGCAAATCAAGCGCAGTCCACTTCGGAGATCGGTGACGACTCCTGAAGTGATGCCTACTTTTTTACAAAGTCAGAGAACCAACGCAGCTAGTGATTGGCTGCAGCTGTCAGTTACCTAGAAAAGTGAGTCATGCGTTTTTTTCTCTAATGATGTGCTCTTCTAGTGATGATGGGAAGCAGTACGGTATACCTTCCTTTTGTGCGGAGGTTGTGGCGTTGTTGTCAGACTGTGTGCTCTTCGTTTCTGCAAGCAAAGTCATCCTTGTCTTACAGCATTGGAGGAGCTGGGTGGTTCTGAACCTGTCCTGATCCAGCAATCCAGCGAGCTTCAGAATTGCTCCTTGCCTAGTAGATTAGTTACTCCTCAGCTGTAAGCAATAATACTTAAAAATGACTCCATTCTTGGAGAGGATTTTTAATAACAAGCAAATTGCAAAATTGCTTTTGTTTTTTTCAAGTGCTTTAAAATTGTACCCATTTATGATGAGACAACCCCTTCATAACATAGCTGCTCCTGTGGTAAGAATACGCTGCTCTTCTGTTTTATGTTTTTAAATTGAAAAATCAAACAAAATGAGAGCAAGAAATATATCAGAGCAGGGAAATCTAAATACAGTGAAGGAAAGAATTATTCCATCCCTTGCTGTTTTTGTATGTTTGTCCACTGACAAAGACATGAACAGTCTATAATTTTAAGGGTAGGTTAATTTTAGCATTGAGAGAATATCCCCCCCAAAAAATCAAGAAAATCCCATTGTATAAATTAGATAAATTTATTTGCATAATTTATTTGCATTTGGCAGTGAGAAATAAGTATTTAATCCCCTACAAACCATTATGAGTTCTGGCTCCTACAGACCAGTTAGATGCTCTTAATCAACTGGTTACCTGCATTAAAGACAGCTGTCTTACATAGTCACCTGTAGAAAAGACTTCTGTCCACAGACTCCATTAATCAGTCAGACTCTAACCTCTACAACATGGGCAAGACCAAAGAGCTTTCTAATGATGTCAGGGACAAGATCATAGACCTGCACGAAGCTGGAATGGGCAACAAAACCATAAGTAAGACGCTGGGTGAGAAGGAGACAACTGTTGGTGCAATTGTGGCACCCCAGGGGGTCTGGTTGCCACAGTGGTAGAAATACCATGTCTGAGAGCGAGCATGGGTTTTCCTGGTCAGGAGCAATATTGCATGCAACGCCTCCTGCCCCAGTCCAGGAAGGGGAGGATCCTGCCCTTTATAAACTTTATCTGGGGCGGGGTTAGTGAGTAGTTCCAGAGACAGGGACAGAGAAGCAAGGAGCTCTGTAGGAGACAGGAGCTGAAATCCAGGGACTGGAGCTGTGCAGAGCTCGTCCTGGCCGAAGACGCAGAGAACTGGACACAGGAGTCCGAGGCTGTGAGGATATCCACATCCAGCAGCAGAAACCACCTGGCAGGGGTTTTCAGGTCCTCTTGCCATAGAAAGCCCGGAGGCTCAGTCACAAGCAAGGGACCGGCACCGCCATTGAGGAGCGGAAGGTACCAAAGGCCCCAAGTCACCAGCCATACGGGTGAGCACCACACGGTACACTCAGGGACGTGGGCTACTACACGACTACAGCAGGGTAGCCAGGAAGAGTGCAGTCAGACGGGAAGGCCTACACCTCCACCTGGCCAGGGGGACTCTTGTTCGCTCACAGACTGACCAGGCCTCTAATGTTAGCCAGTACTCCCGGCAGGGCCTTCTTCATTACCAACAGTAAAGACCCTGAACTGCACTGCACGGACTCTGAGTCATTTCTGCTGCGCCCATGCACCACAACCCTCAACATCTGCACTCACTGCCCTGAGGCTATACTCCTCCTGTGGGGAGTTATACTACCCTCTGCTGCGCACACAACATCAGCCTCAGCGGTCTGCCCCGCAGCGGCGGTTCTCAGTGACCGCAATCCACGGGTGGCGTAGTCAGACATTTAAACATTAAAAACCAAGTAAACAGATCCGCCACTGGTTTGACCACCCTGAGCCACGGGACCGGGTCGCCGCCATGGAGACTACAACCCCTGACATTACACAGAGACCCGACTCCGGGTATTCCCCCACACACGGCCCAGGGGGCACGTCAACTTTGGCGTAGTCGGCAGGATTTCGTGCCCGCAACCACCGGGTACTGCGTGCCTGAAGAAAGACTGTGATACTTACATGGTGAAGTTTCCAGCCATCCGCAGCCGTTTTCCCGCCATCCGCAGCCATTTTCCCGCCATTGGGCGCCATTTCTGGGATGCCGCGCGGGAAGAAGAGGGGCGTCTACGCCAAAAGCGCGCGAGAGCTGAAGCCCCGCCTTACGTACTGACGCTGCACAAGGTCCTGGAAGGAGCCCAGCGGACGCCGACGTCACCAGCGCGCGACGCAAGGTCCTCAATCCCGACGATCGCCTGCGGAGCCGCGGCCTACGGAGAAGAAGTGTAGCACCCTGAGGATCCGGCTGCTGCAGGGGTATTGCACCTCAGCCAGAGGTGTGATATTCCACTCCCGGGTAAGGATGGAGTGTGGAACTGAGCTCAGATAGACTGCATGCACTACATACATCCCATTTCCGGGGAGCAGGCCGACGGCACTCCCACTTAGAAATGTGCAGGTGCGACCGAGCCTGTTCCTGGCTGGAGTGGGAGGGGGGAGGAACATCCCATGTAGTGTAGGGGCAGATAGGGGGAGCAGTCTGGGTAGTGATAGGAGCTCATTGGGTGCTGGTCACCTGAGCTCACACATAGAGGGATATATAAGGAGGGCACCAACTAGAATCAGGGTCAGATGCAGAGGACAAGTCAGACGCAGAGGAGCCTGTCAGACGCAGAGAGTCAGTCAGTGCAGAGGACAAGTCAGCAGGAGAGGAGGAGCGGAAGCTGGCAGAGGAGCAGCTGAAAGAAAGAGAGGCCCTGAAGAGAGAGAGTGGAGTGAAGAAAGACCCAGAGGGAGACAAAGAAGGGACCCAAGAACCGAAATTAGAGCACCGGGTGAGGAGTCAGCAAGAGGGTACCGGAACCCAAGCTGGTGGGGGTAAAGACATTCCCCAGCCAGAGACCGGAGACCGTGGGCAGTGTCTGTCACGGTCACCCACTACATTCACCCTGAAGGCACACCACAGGAAGGGTCAGGGAACCTAAGGCCAAAGGTTGCCCAACAGAAGGCCCGAGGGAGCTGGACTTAGGTGAATCACTGGTGGGGACGGCTGAAGAAAGGACAGAGGGGGAGCTCAGGGCCACGCTCCGGACTTGTTTGGGGGTTGGCCGGATCCAGGACCTGGTGGACGCAGCACGGCTCGGGTGGTCACTTGGAGCTAGAGTGACCAGGAACATCAGCAGTGAGTAAACCCTTAACTGCACAACCCGACTCTGTCTTCCTTTATCATCTATGCTGCACCACCACAACCCCCATCCTCTGCGCCTGTCCCCTCTGAGGCTATACCCCTCCCGTTGGGGGTTATCCCACCAAGCTGCACATCCACCATCAGCCTCAGCGGACCCTGCTGCAGCGGCGGCCACAGTGACCGCATTACAACGGGTGGCGTAGTCGACACAAAAAGAACTCTAATAACATCAGTAAGGACTGCCACATAACACATAGCTTGACGCCCTGGGCACGGGACCGGGTCACAGCCGCTCGGAGACTACAACACCCCATCTGATCCGGTGCCGGGTATTCCCCTCAAAAAGGAATATGTCCCAGGGGGCGCGTCAACTTTGGCGTAGTCGGCAGGATTACGTGCCCGCAACACCCGGGTACTGCGTGCCTGAAGAAAAGTGCAAGTTTACCTCAGAAAGAAGACTCCTGCCGGTTCCGGAGGGTCCACGCCATCGGACTCCATCACCAGTCGTTTCCCGCCGATTGTCCGCCATTTCCAGCTTGTTCCCGCCATCTGCAGAGTTTCCCGCCACTGGGAAGCGATTCCCGCCAAAACCGCAGATTTCCCGCCTTGGAAGAGCAGCGGACGCCATTATGGGCGTGCCAAAGGAGGGCAGGAGGCCACCTCCCATCGTGGGCCGGGACAGAAAATGGCGCCAAAAGTGGAAACCGCCCCCACCAACAGAGACTGTGATGCTGGAGGTGTCAGTCAGCGTGAAAGAACTACCCCTGGAGCTGACAGTCACCGAGTTGCCCCGGGACCGCCCTCGAAGTGGGAGGAGACGAAAGAAAAGAGCAAAGATGGGTGTCGCTTGGAGCAGTCTAGAACGAGCGCACCCGGAGGCGAGGTGTCCAGAGCAAGAGCACCCGGAGTCGAGGAGAGAAAGAGTAGACCCGGGAATGGAGCGGCAGCAGTGCAGCACCGGCCCGCTGGCCAGGAGCCTGCAAAAGGAAGAAAGAGGAGAGCAGAGCAGCACCGGCCCGCTGGCCAGGAGCCTGCCGGAAGAAGAGCAGAGCAGCACCGACCCGATGGTCAGGAGCCTGCTAGAGTCAACAACCCCGCTGGGCTTAGCGGAGATCCTGGCGCAGCTTCCCCGAGATCGGGAGTGCGCGCGGAGTGCCCTGGAGGGCCTCGCGGGAAGGATGGCCCGAGTGCAGAGGGAGATCCTGGCGGAGTGGGGCCGGGAGATGGCCCAGCAAGCTGGAACCCGTCCACGGAACCCGCTCCCTTGGAAGAAGACACCGACTACCTCTGCGGATGACGCGGGAGGACCCAAGGCCGGAGACGGCGCAGAAGAGGGAGCGAGACGCATGGCAGCAGGTAAGGGGGATGCCTATACCCCATACCGGAAGACCACTTACCTGCCCCAGCTCCCCGTCGCAGAGCCCGAAAGTCCCCCTGCCGTACCCGAGACCGCCATGACACCGCCACCGACTAGGCCCCGACCGGAAGCCGCCGTCGCGACCCCAGTGACGTCACGCGTCGTGACCCGGAGCGTGGCGAAGGAAGGGAAGCCTCCGGCCTGGTCGCAAGGCCTAGCGTTTCCGGGCGCCGCATCCCCAGCAGAGCCATCTACCTCCGCGGAGCCTCCGGCCTGGTCGCAAGGCCAGGTGGCCCAGGGTGCCGCCGTGTTAACAGTTCCATTTACCTTCCAGATGCCCCCGGCCTGGCCGCAAGGCCTGGGCAACCTGGGCGCCCCCACCATCGCGCCCGCACCCGTAACATCAAGGGTGCCAAATCTGGGAGAGGACCCCTTCAGCCAGCTAGCGTGGCCGGACGGGCGGCCCTTCATCTGGCCCGAAGAATTCTTGGAACTGGAGCGACAAAAGAAGTTAGGTCCCCTGTGTGAGCCCCTGATCCCGGCTCCAAAGCCCGTGACTCGGGTCTCGCCTCCACTAGAAGAAGCCCAATTCGTGTGGGACCCCACGGGAGAAGATTTGATGGGGTTCACCGGAGAGACTCGGGCAGCTGCAGCTGAACGCACAGAGTGTTGCCGTCAACAGCTGGCCGAGTTTAAGAGAGAACGGGAGGAGAGGCGGGTCAGAGAGCAATGGGCCCGGACCCGCAGCGCGGAGCAAAAGAGTCGGACCAGAAGGGACCCCTATGCAGCAGATCGTCCCCGTACCATCGGGACGGTAATAAAGTTTAATGCGCAGCATGGGTGGGGCTTCATAAAGGACCGGAACACCATGGGTGACGTCTTCGTTACCCGACGGGATGTCGAGTCCCACCTGCCAGAGGGTCACAAAGGCCGTGACCTCTACGTCGGTGACGAGGTAACGTTCACCCGGCACAAGTGTGCCAAGGGACCTTACGCCCTCCACGTGCATCGCCTGACAGAGGAGGAGTTGCGGTGTAGGGAGGAGGAGCCAGAAGACCCGGACGGGTTCAAGGCTAGAAGGTACTATGACTGAGATAGTACAAAGGACTGTATATAGTTACCTGTCGGGGTACCCAAGTAACCGTGGCTGCTTTAAAGTTTAGTCCCCGTAGGGACCAGTGAACAGTTTAACCCGTGTGTCCCCTACCCAAACCAGGCTGAGGACTGTGAGCAGCCATCCCTTTACTTGGCCGGGGACTGAGAACGGCCAAACTCCCCTGTACATAGTTGCGCTTTCTAAGGCGCCCCCTACTGGTTTTATGAGAAACTGCTTTTCGGTCGCACTTTACCTGGTCACGAGTTGCACGGTGACCAGAGGAGGAAGAAAGAAAGAGACGACGAGAATGTTATTTATATAAATATATCTACTGTTTTATATAATGTTTTATATGTTTTATATGTTTATATGAAAAAAAAAAAAAAAAATTTTGTATGTTATGGTGTTTTATGTCTTTACAGCCCGAGGACGTGCTGTGATTTGCCAGGGGGGAATGTAGCACCCTGAGGATCCGGCTGCTGCAGGGGTATTGCACCTCAGCCAGAGGTGTGATATTCCACTCCCGGGTAAGGATGGAGTGTGGAACTGAGCTCAGATAGACTGCATGCACTACATACATCCCATTTCCGGGGAGCAGGCCGACGGCACTCCCACTTAGAAATGTGCAGGTGTGACCGAGCCTGTTCCTGGCTGGAGTGGGAGGGGGGAGGAACATCCCATGTAGTGTAGGGGCAGATAGGGGGAGCAGTCTGGGTAGTGATAGGAGCTCATTGGGTGCTGGTCACCTGAGCTCACACATAGAGGGATATATAAGGAGGGCACCAACTAGAATCAGGGTCAGATGCAGAGGACAAGTCAGACGCAGAGGAGCCTGTCAGACGCAGAGAGTCAGTCAGTGCAGAGGACAAGTCAGCAGGAGAGGAGGAGCGGAAGCTGGCAGAGGAGCAGCTGAAAGAAAGAGAGGCCCTGAAGAGAGAGAGTGGAGTGAAGAAAGACCCAGAGGGAGACAAAGAAGGGACCCAAGAACCCAAATTAGAGCACCGGGTGAGGAGTCAGCAAGAGGGTACCGGAACCCAAGCTGGTGGGGGTAAAGACATTCCCCAGCCAGAGACCGGAGACCGTGGGCAGTGTCTGTCACGGTCACCCACTACATTCACCCTGAAGGCACACCACAGGAAGGGTCAGGGAACCTAAGGCCAAAGGTTGCCCAACAGAAGGCCCGAGGGAGCTGGACTTAGGTGAATCACTGGTGGGGACGGCTGAAGAAAGGACAGAGGGGGAGCTCAGGGCCACGCTCCGGACTTGTTTGGGGGTTGGCCGGATCCAGGACCTGGTGGACGCAGCACGGCTCGGGTGGTCACTTGGAGCTAGAGTGACCAGGAACATCAGCAGTGAGTAAACCCTTAACTGCACAACCCGACTCTGTCTTCCTTTATCATCTATGCTGCACCACCACAACCCCCATCCTCTGCGCCTGTCCCCTCTGAGGCTATACCCCTCCCGTTGGGGGTTATCCCACCAAGCTGCACATCCACCATCAGCCTCAGCGGACCCTGCTGCAGCGGCGGCCACAGTGACCGCATTACAACGGGTGGCGTAGTCGACACAAAAAGAACTCTAATAACATCAGTAAGGACTGCCACATAACACATAGCTTGACGCCCTGGGCACGGGACCGGGTCACAGCCGCTCGGAGACTACAACACCCCATCTGATCCGGTGCCGGGTATTCCCCTCAAAAAGGAATATGTCCCAGGGGGCGCGTCAGAAGCAACGGGAGGTAGGCCACGGTTAACTAGGGGGGAGGAAGACACCAGGAATGGAGGGAGCTCCCACCGCCAGCGCGGCTGCTGCCGCAGTGATGCCGTTCACAATGCCATATATCCCCGGAGCGGCATGGTTACCCCAGTACTCAGGGGAGTCGCATACCCTGAGCGACTTTAAAGAAAGACTGTATAGCCTATTCAAAGTATACCCCCTGTCCGAAGAACAAAAAGTGAGCATCCTGATAGGCCAGTTAATCGGAGCAGCCCAAAGAGAAGTGAAGTCCTGGTCAGCCAGGGAAAAGGGGACTGTAAAGGAAATACTGGCCCGTCTAAAGGACACTTTTGATACCCGCACCTCAGCAGAGATCAAACTAAAATTTTATGGATGCAAACAGCAGGCACAGGACAGTATACGGGACTATGCTTTGAATTTGCAGGAGGCCCTGAGGGCCATTAAGCAGGCAGACCCTGACAGCGTGCGGAATGAGGATAGGCTGTTGACTGAACAGTTCATTGAGGGTCTACAGTCCAGCGCCCACCGAACCCAGTTGCAAGTAATGGCCTTGCAGAACCCTGATTTGGACTTTGCGCAGTTTAAAGACAGGGCCATCCGGGTGCTCCGAGAACCGGCACCAGGTGGCGCTGTAACCCACAGGTGCCCTGCTATCACCTATCACCAGGAGGCATCGCCCTTGTCTGCAGAGCCTGTTGGAGCTGATGCACAGGCTTTGGACAAAGCCCCGGCTGCAGACCTGCACCATCAGGTCCAAGAGCTGACCAAAAGCGTTGCCGCGCTAACCAGAACTGTGCAGTCTTTACAGGTGTCCCCTCCAGGAAAGATCCAATTGGCTTCCAGTCCGGAGGACGTCCCTTGGCGCCGACAGAGGAGGATCCGATCGTCCAGAGGAAGGCCCAGCGACCGCTACGACCAGGACGGACAACCCATCTGCCGCCGCTGCAACCAACCAGGACATATGGCAAGGTATTGTCATTTAAACGGGCCCAACCTGGGGCAGAGGGCCGACCCCCAGGCATAAGGCCATCAGGCCCATCGAGCTGGCGTGATAAGTACGTAGGGGGACGACCAGTCCTGCCTGTGGTGCTGGATGGCCTTCCTATGAGTGCACTACTGGACACCGGGCCACAGGTAACCACCATCCCCTATGTGCTTTTTAAGCGGTAATGGAATGACTCAGATATTACCCGCTACCCAGATAGCGATTTGAGCATCATCGCCAGCAATGGTCAGCCCGTACCGCAGGTGGGATTCAAGGAGGTGACCATCAAAATTGTTAAAGTTGAACTGCCAGCGCAAGGACTGATTATTGTGGACATTGACCGTCGTGAAAGCCACCCTAAGATAACCTTGGGTACTAATGTTATTGAAAATTGTCTTGCAGAGATAATTGTCATATTACAGCAGGTTGCGATGAGCGCCAGCTCCAGCCAGCAGTGTGTCCTACAAAAAGAGATCAGAGCCCTGATGAAAAGGCAACAGGTAGAACTGTCTGGTGGTGAGATTGGTAGTGTTAGGATGAGTGACCCGTTCCCTATCACCATGCCCCCAAAAAGTGAGATGATGATCTGGTGCCGGACTGCAATCGGGTTAAGAGAAAGGGACTGCCAAGCCATGGTAGAACCCGTCTACTCAGACAGTAGGTCCACCATTTTGACAGCACGGAGGGTGGTCGATGTACGCCATGGGAGGGTACTCGTCCGCATCCTAAAGATTGGGGAAAGAGAAGTATACTTGCCCCGGTATGCCACTCTAGCCAAATTGTTCACCGTTAACCAGAACTCTGTAAAGGCCGTGGAACCCTTACCTCCATCTCAACCAAAGGAGGGTAACGGCTCCAAGAAACAAATGGAGGACTGGTGTCAGAAGCTGCATGTGGGCACCGACTCCACTCCCTCACACCAAAAACAGGTAGTCTACCGGGTGGTGCAGGAGTACGAAAGAGTCTTTAGCAAACACCCGCTAGACTTTGGGCAAGTAAAGGGGATAGAACACCACATCCCCACAGGAAACCATCCACCCATAAAGGAAAGATACCGACCTGTACCCTCTGCACACTATCAGAATGCAAAGGGAATGTTGCGAGAAATGAAGGAGGCTGGGGTAATCAGGAACAGCTGTAGCCCCTGGGCAGCTCCACTAGTTCTTGTGAAAAAGAAAGATGGCACCATGAGAATGTGTGTAGATTACAGAAAGGTCAACCGTATCACACACAAAGATGCGTACCCGTTACCTAGGGTAGGGGAATCTTTAGCTGCATTAAAGTCTGCTAACTTCTTCTCCACTTTGTATCTTACTAGCGGGTACTGGCAGGTTCCTGTAGCAGAGGCAGACAAGGAGAAGACCGCGTTCACTACCCCGATGGGTCTCAGTGAATTCAACTGTATGCCGTTCGGGCTCTGCAACGCACCAGGAACCTTCCAGCGGTTGATGGAGTGCTGCCTGGGGCACAGGAATTTTGAGACGGTCCTGCTATACCTGGACGATGTCATAGTGTATTCCAAAACATATGAGGACCATCTGAAACACCTGGCAGAAGAGTTTGACGCCCTGGCAGGCTATGGCCTAAAGGTGAAACCCTCCAAGTGTCATCTACTGAAACCAAAGGTACAGTACCTAGGACACGTGGTGAGTGCTGACGGAGTAGCTCCAGACCCTGATAAGATCACAGTGATTAAGGACTGGCCAACACCCTCCAGCATAAAGGAAGTGCGGCAGTTCCTTGGGTTGGTAGGCTACCACCGAAGATTCATCTCTGGATTCACCAAAATGACAGCTCCTATGCAGGATCTCCTGATAGGCCAGTCCAGGAAGGCCAAAAACCAGCAGCCGCCCTTCAAATGGGACAAGCTGGAGGATGAGTCTTTCCGCCAGCTGAAGATGGCCCTCACGGGAGATGAAATCCTGGCGCACCCTGATTACAGCCAGCCTTTTATTCTCCACACAGACGCGAGCAACATCAGGCTAGAGGCGGTGCTGTCCCAGATCCAACAGGGCAGAGAATGGGTAATCGCTTATGCCTGCATGAGGCTCCGGCCTACAGAGAGAAACCCTGAAAATTATAGCTCCTTCAAACTAGTGGTGTGGGCAGTGATGGAAAGTTTCAAGCATTACCTTGCCTCTGCCAAGTTCACTGTGTACACGGACAACAACCCGTTGACACACCTTGACACTGCAAGACTTGGTGCCCTGGAGCAAAGATGGATGGCCCGGCTGTCCAACTATGAGTTTACCATCAAATACCGGGCGGGACACACAAATGCCAACGCAGACACCCTGTCCAGGATGCCGAACTTGCCGGACAGAGGGGAAGATCCAGAAGAACTGGAAGAGATTAAACTCCCTGCGTTCCACCGTCATGGGATTACCCAGTGTTCCCACTATGTAAGGGACAAGCACTCTGCCATGTTCAATACCTTACCCCACTACAGCTGGGCGGAGACGCAAGACAGGGACCCAGCCGTCCGCCTGGTAAAAGAGATGCTGACTCAGGCTGATGCCCGCCTTGACCCAGATGCTCCGGAAGAGACCAAATAGGTGTGGCAGGAGAAGAGTAAACTGTTTCTCTACAAGGGGAAGCTGTGCCGGAGGATTGTCAACTCCCGGACACATGAGCTGACCTGGCAGGTAGTGGTCCCGAGACTAGACGCGGCTATGGTCCTGGAGGCATACCACGACGGAGCAGGGCACTTTGGATGGAAGAAGTTGGAGTTCCTGTTGCATGAACGGTTCTTCTGGGTAGGCATGAGAGGGGCCATTGAGAGATGGTGCATAGACTGCGGCCCGTGCAACCTGAGAAGAAAGGACCGTGTCAGCCAGAAGACTCCCCTGCAGCCCATCATCACCAAGGAGCCACTAGAACTGGTAGCCCTGGACCACGTGAAGCTGGCTCCAAGTAGGTCCAGGTACGTCTACGCCCTCACCATCGTAGACCACTACTCCCGGTTCCTGGTGGTGGTCCCTGTCAAGGACTTAATAGCTCAGACGGCAGCTAGAGCCTTCCAGCAGCACTTCTGCCGTCCACACGGGTATCCGGAGCAAGTGTTGACTGACCAAGGTCCAGCCTTCGAAGCGGAGGTCTTCCAGGAGTTCTGCAACCTGTATGGCTGCAAGAAGATAAGGACAACACCCTATCACCCCCAAACCAACGGATTGTGCGAGAAGATGAACCAGGTGGTGATAGACTTGCTGAAAACGTTGCCCCTGGAGGAACGCAGTCTGTGGCCTGAAAAACTGCCTGATCTGGTGGACTTGTATAACCACATCCCAGTAAATTCCACCAACTGCACCCCGGCTTACCTAATGAGAGCAAGACCTAGTAAGCTGCCTATTGACCTGGATATGGGAGTCCTGACACCCGAGGACACCTCGCCAGAAGCAGACTGGGATACAGAACGGCAGCAGCAGTACCGGAAAGTGCAGGAGAGTGTTGAGAGAAGTCTGTCTCAAACAAGACTCAAGCAAGAGAAAAGCAAGAGAGGACTTACAACCAGCATGCTCCCGCTGTTCCCCTGGCACCTGGAGAGCAGGTCTTGAAGAGGAAGAGGCGGCTCCATAAGTTGGATGACCAGTGGGAGAAAGACCCGTACACAGTACTGCCCTCAAGTCATGAAAATCCGAAAGTATGCATTATCAGTAAGGATGGAGGAGAGACCACAGCCACTGTCTCCAGAGACCACCTGAAGAAGTGTCCCGAGCAGCTGCAAAGCACTGATGAAGACCAAGATAGCCCTCAACCCGCAGAGGAAAGGGAAGAAATGGTCAGTACAGTACTCGGAGAATTTCCCCGGTCCTGGACACAAATTAACAACGCTATTGTGGTACCCGTCCTTACCTTTCTCCAACCAGCCACTCAAGGGCCTACAGAAGAGCAAGTAGAGTTGGGAGAGCAACCGGCCCTGGAGGCAGAAGATTCCATACCAGCAGCCCAGGAGAATCAACCCTCTGCTAGTAGTGAGCCTGCCGTGCCCGTGGTAAGCCAAAGAGTACACAGAAAGCTGCCCAGCCTACCCGTAACATCTCCAAACACCTGTAGTGAAGACACTAGCGAGCCCACTACACAAGGGGTGGAAACAGGGGACCCAGAAAGAACACCACCAGATAGTGTGTTACGTAGGTCCACCAGGAGCACTAGAGGTCAGAAGCCTGCTCGCTGGAGAATATAGAAAGAAAATGATATATACCTGTATATTGCAAATGTTGAAATATTTTATGTTTGTTACATGAATAATAATTATGTTTCTCAAGTTACCCGACTGGTTCTATGGACTGACAGGTTATGGACAATGAATAACCGGAACTGTACCTTGTAAATAGTTGCACCTATTAAGTGCCCCTTTTGTGCCAGACCACAGAACAAAAACCCGTGGAGGTGGCTAAAGACGAGGTCCAACGCCAGATCATCGATGCCCTGTAGCCACCCCAGGGCCTACGTGGAGGGTTTGGGACGGGTCCCTCAAAATACATCTTGGGTGACCTATAAAGACTGAACTCCTTGTATATATGTTATGTTATTGCTTATACCCTGTTATGTATGTTTTCATAAAATGTGTTTAGTCCCGGAATACTAAAGTTTACTAGGGGGGAATGTGGCACCCCAGGGGGTCTGGTTGCCACAGTGGTAGAAATACCATGTCTGAGAGCGAGCATGGGTTTTCCTGGTCAGGAGCAATATTGCATGCAATGCCTCCTGCCCCAGTCCAGGAAGGGGAGGATCCTGCCCTTTATAAACTTTATCTGGGCGGGGTTAGTGAGTAGTTCCAGAGACAGGGACAGAGCAGCAAGGAGCTCTGTAGGAGACAGGAGCTGAAAGCCAGGGACTGGAGCTGTGCAGAGCTCGTCCTGGCCGAAGACGCAGAGAACCGGACACAGGAGTCCGAGGCTGTGAGGATATCCACATCCAGCAGCAGAAGCCACCTGGCAGGGGATTTCAGGTCTTCTGGCCATAGAAAGCCCGGAGGCTCAGTCACAAGCAAGGGAGCGGCACCGCCATCGAGGAGCGGAAGGTACCAAAGGCCCCAAGTCACCAGCCATACGGGTGAGCACCACACGGTACAATCAAGGACGTGGGCTACTACACGACTACAGCAGGGTAGCCAGAGAGAGTGCAGTCAGACGGGAAGGCCTACACCTCCACCTGGCCAGGGGGACTCTTGTTCGCTCACAGACTGACCAGGCCTCTAATGTTAGCCAGTACTCCCGGCAGGGCCTTCTTCATTACCAACAGTAAAGACCCTGAACTGCACTGCACAGACTCTGAGTCATTTCTGCTGCGCCCATGCACCACAACCCTCACCATCTGCACTCACTGTCCTGAGGCTGTACTCCTCCCGTGGGGAGTTATACTACCCTCTGCTGCGCACACAACATCAGCCTCAGCGGTCTGCCGCGCAGCGGCGGTTCTCAGTGACCGCAATCCACGGGTGGCGTAGTCGGACATTTAAACATTAAAAACCAAGTAAACAGATCCGCCACTGGTTTGACCACCCTGAGCCACGGAACTGGGTCGCCGCCACGGAGACTACAACCCCTGACATTACACAGACACCCGGCTCCGGGTATTCCCCCACACACGGCCCAGGGGGCGCATCACAATGAGTAAAGAAAATGGAATAAATAGAAAATGACTGTCAATCGACATTGATCTGGAGCATCATGCAAAATCTCACCTCGTGAGGTATCCTTGATGATGAGGAAGGTGAGAGTTAAATTATGCAGATTTAGATCAAAGCTGTTCATTTTTACAACAGGAAAATTAATGAAATACACTGTATTTTATTATGCAATTTCTCCCAAGAACGGCAACATCTTATGACGCGCCCCCTGGGCCGTGTGTGTGTGGGGATACCCGGAACCAGACCCGTTGTGGATGCTGGGGGTCGTAGTCCTTGCGTGGCGGGGACCCAGTCCCGTGGCTCAGGGTGTCAACCCAAATGGCGGTCTATTTATAGGGTTTTGAGGTTAAATGTCCGACTACCCCACCTGTGAATTGCGGTCAGAGGGAACCGCCGCTGCAGGGCAGACCGCTGAGGCCGGTGTTGTGGGTGTAGCAGAGGATAGTATAACTCCCCACGGGAAGAGTATAGCCTCAGGGCAGTAAATAGGGATGTTGGTGGTGATGGTGCGCGGGAGCAACAGTAACCACACGGAGTCTGTCATGCAAGTCAGGGTCTTTACTGTTGGTGGTATTAAGAGACCCGTCCGGAATACAGGTTAACAATGGAGGCCTGGTCAGTCTGAGAGCAACTGGGAAATCCCGCTGGTCAGGGGGAGTTTGTAGGCCTACCGTGCTGACTTCACTCTTTCTTGGCTATCCCGCTGTAGTGTGGTTGTAGCCCACGTCTCTGAGTGTACCGAGTTGTTCTCACCTGTATGACTGGCGACTCGGGCCTTCCGTGCTTCTCACCCCTCCGGGGCAATAGTGGTCCCTCTCGTGTGGCTGAGCCTCCGGGCTTCCTTGGGCCAGAGGACTTGAAGTCCCCTGCGTGATGGTTTTCTGCTGCTGGGCTTATAACCCTCACAGCCTCGGACTCCAGTGTCCGGCCTGTAGTCTCTAGCCCGGACGAGCTCTACTGGCTCCCCTCCTGGCCTCGTGTTCCTCCTCTGCCTACAGGGACTCCTCAGCCTGCTGCTGACCTGTCCCTATCTGCAACTTGTCTGGAACTAGAGACTGGCTTGTCTCTCACTTGTCTCTCTAACCCTGCCCCAGATCCAGTTTATAAAGTGCAGATTTCTCCCCTCCCTGGACTGAGGCAGGAGGTGCTGCATGCTAATTGTCCCCAACCAGGGAACCTCCCACCTGCTCTCAGACATGACATTGCTGCCACTGTGGCGACCAGACCTGGGGTGCCACATTCCCCCCTAGTGAAATTTAGTACTCCGGGACTAAACACATTTTGCAAAAACACAACAGGTAATAACAATACAGTAACATATATACAAGAAGTTTAGCCTTTTTAGATCACGGCGCTCCCGTAACCAGGTGTCCTTGTCACCCAAGATGCACTTTAAGGGACCCGTCCCAAACCCTCCACGTAGGCCCTGGGGTGGCTACAGGGCTTTGATGATCCCGAGCTGGACCACGTCTTCAGCCACCTCCACGGGTTTTGTGTTCTGTGGTCGTCTTCAAAAGAGGGCACCTTCCCAGGTGCAACTATGTACAAGATACAGTTCCGGTTATTCATTGTCCATAACCTGTTAGTCCATGAACCCTGTCGGGTAACTAGAAAAACATAATTAGTAACCAGGCAACAAACATAAAACATTTGCAATATACAGGTAGATATATACTTTGCATTCAGATTCTCCAGCGAGCGTGCATTTGAACTTTAGTGCTCCTGGTGGACCTACGTAACCCACTGTCTGGTGGTACTCTACTCGGGTCCCCTGTTTCCACACCCTGTGTACTGGGTGTGCTCGTGTCTGCACTAGAGGTGTTTGCAGATGTTACGGGTAGGTTGGGCAGCTTTCTGCGTACTCTTTAGCTCACCACGGGCATGGCAGGTTCACTACCAGCAGAGGGTTGATTCTCCTGAGCTGCTGGTATGTACTCTTCTGCCTCCGGGGCCACTTGCTCTTCCAACACTACTTGCTCTTCTGCAGGCCCTTGAGGGGCTGGCTGGAGAAAGGTAAGGAAGGGTACCACTATAGCATTGTTGATTTGTGTCCAGGACCGGGGAAATTCTCCGAGCACTGTACTGACCATTTCTTCCCTTTCCTCTGTGGGTTGAGGGCTATATTGGTCTTCATCAGCACTTTGCAGCTGCTCGGGACACTTCTTCAGGTGGTCTCTGGAGACAGTGGCTGTGGTCTCTCCTCCATCCTTACTGATGACACATACCTTTGGATTTTCATGGCTTGAGGGCAGTACGGTGTACGGGTCTTTCTCCCACTCGTCATCCAACTTGTGGAGCCGTCTCTTCCTCTTCAAGACCTGCTCTCCAGGTACCAGGGGAGCAGCAGGAGCATGCTGGTTGTAATTCCTCTCTTGCCTCTCCCTTGCTTGAGACAGACTTCGCTCCATACTCTCCTGTACTTTCCAGTACTGCTGCTGTCGTTCTGTATCCCAGTCTGCTTCTGCTGAGGTGTCCTCGGGTGTCAGGACTCCCATCTCCAGGTCAATTGGCAGCTTACCAGGTCTTGCTCTCATTAGGTAAGCTGGAGTGCAGTTGGTAGAACCCACTGGGATATGATTATACAAGTCCACCAGATCCGGCAGTTTCTCAGGCCACAGGCTGCATTCCTCCAGAGGCAACGTCTTGAGCAGGTCTATTACTACCTGATTCATTTTCTCACACATCCCGTTGGTTTGGGGGTGGTAAGGCGTTGTCCTTATCTTCTTGCAGCCATACAGGTTGCAGAATTCCTGGAAGACTTCGGCCTCGAACGCTGGGCCTTGATCAGTCAACATTTGCTCTGGATACCCGTGTGGGCGGCAGAAATGCTGCTGAAAGGCTCTGGCGGCCGTCTGAGCTGTTAGGTCTTTGACAGGGACCACAACTAGGAACCGGGAGTAGTGATCTACGATTGTGAGGGCGTAGACGTATCCCGATCTGCTTGGAGGCAGCTTTACGTGGTCCAGGGCCACCAGCTCAAGGGGCTGTTTTGTGATGATGGGCTGCAGGGGAGTCTTCTGGCTGGCGCGGTCCTTCCTTCTTAGGTTGCACGGGCCACAGTCTCTGCACCATCTCTCTATAGCCCCTCTCATGCCTACCCAGAAGAACCGCTCACGCAACAGGAACTCCAGCTTCTTCCATCCAAAGTGCCCTGCTCCGTCATGGTATGCTTCTAGGACCATAGCCGCATCCCGCCTTGGGACCACTACCTGCCAGGTCAGCTCGTGTGTTCGAGAGTTGACGGGTCTGCGGCACAGCCTCCCCTCGTAGAGAAACAGCTTTCTCCTCTCCTTCCACAGATGTTTGGTCTCTTCTGGAGCATCTGGATCAAGGCGGGCATCAGCCTGGGTCAGCATTTCTTTCACCAGATGGACTGCGGGGTCACTATCTTGTGTCTCTGGCCAGCCGTGGTGGGGTAAAGGATTGAACGTAGCGGTGGCAGAGCACCTCTCCTTTACGCAGTGGGAACACTGGGTGACCCCATGATGGTGGAATGCAGGGAGTTCAATTTCTTCCAGTTCTTCTGGATCCGCTCCCCCGTCCTGCAAGTGAGGCATTCTGGACAATGCATCTGCGTTGGCATTTGCGCGCCCTGTCCGGTATTTGATGGTAAATTCATAATTGGACAGCCGGGCCATCCATCTCTGCTCTAGGGCACCAAATCTTGCAGTGTCCAGGTGTGTCAACGGGTTGTTGTCCGTGTACACAGTGAACTTAGAAGAAGTCAGGTAATGCTTGAAGCGTTCGGTGACCGCCCACACCACTGCCAGGAACTCTAGCTTGAAAGAGCTATAATTCTCAGGGTTTCTCTCTGTGGGTCTCAGCTTTCTGCTAGCATAAGCAATTACCCGTTCTTTGCCCTGCTGGATCTGGGACAGTATGGCTCCTAGCCCCACGTTACTGGCGTCGGTGTGGAGGATAAAAGGCTGGCCGTAATCAGGGTAGGCCAGGATCTCATCCCCCGTGAGGGCCATCTTCAGCTGGCGGAAAGACTCCTCCTCCAGCTTGTCCCACTTAAAAGGCGGCTTCTGACTTTTAGTCTTTGGCTGACCTAACAGGAGGTCCTGCATAGGGGCTGCCATTTTGGTGAACCCGGAGATGAATCTTCGGTAGTAGCCTACCAACCCGAGGAACTGTCACACTTCCTTTATGCTGGAGGGTCTTGGCCAGTCCTTAATCACCGTGATCTTGTCGGGGTCTGGGGCTACTCCGTCAGCACTCACCACGTGTCCCAGGTACTGTACTTTTGGCTTCAGTAGATGACACTTGGAGGGTTTTACCTTAGGCCGAAGCCTGCCAGGGCATCGAACACCTCTGCCTAGTGCTTTAGATGGTCTTCATAGGTCTTGGAATACACGATGACATCGTCCAGGTAGAGTTGGACCGTCTCGAAATTCCTGTGCCCCAGGCTGCACTCCATCAGCCTCTGGAAGGTCCCTGGTGCGTTGCAGAGTCCGAACGGCATACAGTTGAATTCACTGAGACCCTTCGGGGTGGTGAAGGCAGTCTTCTCCTTGTCCGACTCTGCTACAGGAACCTGCCAGTACCCGCTAGTGAGATCCAAAGTAGAGAAGAAGTTAGCAGATTTTAATGCAGCCAAAGACTCCTCTATCCTAGGTAACGGGTACGCATCTTTGTGTGTTATTCTGTTGACCTTTCTATAATCTCCACACATCCTCATCGTGCCATCTTTCTTTTTTACAAGGACTAGAGGAGCTGCCCAGGGGTTACAGCTATCCATGATCACCCCAGCCTCCTTCATTTCTCGTAGCATACCCTTGGCATTCTGATAGTGTGCAGGGGGTACAAGCCGGTATCTCTCCTTCATGGGTGGATGGTTTCCTGTGGGGATTTGGTGTTCTACCCCCTTTACTTGCCCAAAGTCTAGCGGGTGTTTGCTAAAAACTCTTTCATACTCCTGAACCACTCGGTAGACTCCCTGTTTTTGGTGTGAGGGAGTGGAGTCAGTGCCCACATGCAGTTTCTGACACCAGTCCTCCATTTGTTTCTTGGAGCCGTTACCCTCCTCTGGTTGAGATGGAGGCAAGGGTTCCACGACCTTTACAGAGTTCTGGTTAACGGTGAACAATTTGGCTAGAGTGGCATACTGGGGCAAGTATACTTCTCTTTCCCCAATGTTTAGGATGCGGACTGGTACCCTCCCATGGCGTACATCGACCACCCCCCGTGCTGTCAAAATGGTAGGCCTACTGTTCGAGTAAACGGGTTCTACCATAGCTTGGTAGTCTCTACCTCTTAACCCGATTGCAGTCCGGCACCAGATCATCATTTCACTTTTTGGGGGCATGGCGATAGGGAACGGGTCGCTCATCCTAACGCTACCAATCTCACCACCAGACAGTTCCAACTGTTGCCGCTTCATCAAGGCTCTGATCTCTTTCTGTAAGACACGCCGCTGGCTGGAGCTGGCATTCATTGCAACCTGCTGTAATATAACAATTATCTCTGAAAGACAATTTTCAATAACGTTAGTACCCAAGGTTATTTTAGGGTGACTTTCACGACAGTCAATGTCCACAATAATCAGTCCTTGCGCCGGCAGTTCAACTTTACCAATTTTGATGGTCACCTCCTTGAACCCCACCTGCGGCACGGGCTGACCATTGCTGGCGATGATGCTCAAGTCATTATCTGGGTAGTGGGTAATATCCGTGTCATTCCAGTACCACTTGAAAAGAACATAGGGGATGGTGGTTACCTGTGACCCGGTGTCCAACAGTGCACTCATGGGAATGCCATCCAGTACCACAGGCAAGACTGGTCGTCCCCCCACAAATTTGTCACGCCAGTTTGACGGGCCTGATGATCTTACGCCTGGGGGTTGCCCCTCTGCCCCAGGTTGGGCTCGTTTAAATTACAGTACCTCGCAATATGTCCTGGCTGGCTGCAGCGGCAGCAGATGGGTTGTCCATCCTGGTCGTAGTGGTCCATTGGCTTATCTCTGGACGGTGGGATCCTCATCTGTTGGCGCCACGGGACGTCCTCCGGACTGGTAGCCAGCTGGATCTTTCCTGGAGAGGATACCTGTAACGACTGCACAGTCCTGGTTAGTGCGGCAACGCTTTTGGTCAGTTCTTGGACCTGATGGTGCAGGTCTGTAGACGGGGTACTATTCATAGTCTGTGCATTAGCTCCTGCAGGTTCTGTAGACTGGGGCGCCGCCTCCTGGTAATAAGTGATAGCAGGGCGCCTGGAGGCCGCAACGCCACCGGGTGCGGGTTCTCGGAGTACCCGGATGGCTCTGTCCTTAAACTGTGCAAAGTCTAACTCAGGGCTCTGCAGGGCCATCAGGCGTAACTGGGTTCGGTGGGCGCTGGACAGCAGACCCTCAATGAATTGTTCAGTCAGCAGTTTATCTGCATTCCTCACACTGTCAGGGTCTGCCTGCTTAATGGCTCTCAGGGCCTCTTGCAAATTCAAAGCATAGTCTCTTATACTGTCTTGGGCCCGCTGCTTGCACCCATAAAATCTCATTTTGATCTCTGCTGAGGTGCGGGTATCAAAAGTGTCCTTTAGACGGGCTAAAATCTCCTTCACTTCCTATCAGTATGCTCACTTTTTGTTCCTCCATCAGGGGGTATACTTTGAATAGGCTATAGAGTCTCTTTTTAAAGTCGCTCAGGGAATGCGACTCCCCTGAGTACTGGGGCAACCAGGCCGCTCCGGGGATGTAAGGCATCGTGAACGGCATTACTGCGGCAGTGGCCACGCTGGTTCCCTCCGCTTCTGACATCTTCCTCCCCCCTAGTCAACCGTGGCCTACCTTCCGTTGCTTTTCTTCTGTAGGCCGCGGCTCCGCAGGTGACCATCGGGGTTGAGGACCTTGCGTCGCGTCCCTTCAGGACCTTGCGCAGCGTCCGTGCGTAAGGCGGAGCTCCAGTTCTCGCGCGCTTTCGTCATCCACGCCCCTCTTCTTCCCGCGCGGCGTCCCAAAGATGGCACCCGATGGCGGGAAAATGGCTGCGGATGGCGGGAAACGGCTGCGGATGGCGGGAAACTCCACCAAGGTAAGTATTACAGTCTTTCTTCAGGCACGCAGTACCCGTTGGTGGCGGGCACGAAATCCTGCCGACTACGCAAAAAAGTTGATACGCCCCCTGGGCCGTGTGTGTGTGGGGATACCCGTAACCGGACCCGTTGTGGATGCTGGGGGTCATAGTCCTTGCGTGGCGGGGACCCGGTCCCGTGGCTCAGGGTGTCAACCCAAATGGCGGTCTATTTATAGGGTTTTGTGGTTAAATGTCCGTCTATGCCACCCGTGGATTGCGGTCAGAGTGAACCGCTGCTGCAGGGCAGACCGCTGAGGCCGATGTTGTGGGTGCAGCAGAGGATAGTATAACTCCCCACGGGAAGAGTATAGCCTCAGGGCAGTAAATAGGGATGTTGGTGGTGATGGTGCGCGGGAGCAGCAGTAACCACACGGAGTCTGTCATGCAAGTCAGGGTCTTTACTGTTGGTGGTATTAAGAGACCCGTCCGGAATACAGGTTAACAATGGAGGCCTGGTCAGTCAGAGAGCAACTGGGAAATCCCACTGGTCAGGGGGAGTTTGTAGGCCTACCGTGCTGACTTCACTCTTTCTTGGCTATCCCGCTGTAGTGTGGTGGTAGCCCACGTCTCTGAGTGTACCGTGTTGTTCTCACCCGTATGACTGGCGACTCGGGCCTTCCGTGCTTCTCACCCCTCCGGGGCAGTAGTGGTCCCTCTCGTGTGGCTGAGCCTCCGGGCTTCCTTGGGCCAGAGGACTTGAAGTCCCCTGCGTGATGGTTTTCTGCTGCTGGGCTTATAACCCTCACAGCCTCGGACTGCAGTGTCCGGCCTTGTAGTCTCTAGCCAGGACGAGCTCTGCTGGCTCCCCTCCTGGCCTTGTGTTTCTCCTCTGCCTACAGGGACTCCTCAGCCTGCTGCTGACCTGTCCCTATCTTCAACTTGTCTGGAACTAGAGTCTGGCTTGTCTCTCACTTGTTTCTCTAACCCCGCCCAAGATCCAGTTTATAAAGGGCAGATTTCTCCCCTCCCTGGACTGAGGCAGGAGGTGCTGCATGCTAATTGTCCCCAACCAGGGAACCTCCCACCTGCTCTCAGACATGACATTGCTGCCACTGTGGCGACCAGACCTGGGGTGCCACACTTATATGTGGTCATATACCACTTTTTGGACGCAGAAAGATAGGAGCGCCAATCTTGCTGGAATGGTTTTCAAAAGTGGCCAAGAGATATGAGTATAATGTAAAAATTGCAAACTTCGTTAAAAATATATTAGATTTAAAAAATCATAAAACCAGATTTAGAATGAATCCATAAACTTAGATCCTGATGTAGCTTCTTGTGCGAAACACAATAAGTGAGTTGGGCATCCTGTGTCCATGTTGTTGGTGGTTTTATGTTAATTATTAAATAATTTTCCAGGCTATCACTATTTTTACTTTAAGCTACTACCTGTTAGTGTTGGACTTAAGTGGCAAGAGCCCACCAGTAATATTGACTATGGGAGCTCATTTTTCAGCTACATTTTGTCTGGACATAGTGAATCAAATGTATTGGGCCAACTACTGCTCATGTTAGGGGGTACATTACTTAGTCCTGTATACGGGACCCCCGGGGGATTTACATGTTCCCCTGTGGGTCAGGGCTCACTCACATGACCATCGATTCTCTCATGCAAGAGAATCTGGATGATTATGCTAATGTCACTTGGATCAAACTCTGTCAGATTGACCTGAGTGTCAACTTAGTGCGATCCGATTCTCTCTCATGCGAGATTTGTATCACAGGTGCAGAGTAGACAGAGTACATAATTTCTCCATCTTCTCCCTTGTCTGATGACATCCGAGTGCAGTTCAATGTTTCACACTGATGTCATACAAGTCCATAGACTTGTATGCAAAATCAGCATGAGAAAAAAAACACTAGTTAGCACTCTGACCAATGGTATATTGTGGGGCAGTGCCATCTGATAAAACATCGGACAGCACTCGGCCATGTTAAGCGGTCGTGTGGACGAGCCCTCAGTCTGAGCCCGCCGTTGATAATTATGACTTGACACTATAGGTCCCATTATTTTCTTTGTGCTGTCAAACAGACATTTAGCAGAACGAGTATTTTTTAAACACATTTATACACAGATCATTTATTCTTGTAATGATTTAATCCTATTTGTATCTCTATTTATACCCAGCTTTACGCATACAAGGACTCTATCTGTCCCACCCTTTTTTTACTGCATAGTTTCATTCATCATCAGGTTTTTAATCTTATGTATTTTTATTTTTAATGATTTTAATGATCTATTAATCTTATGTATTTTTAATAATGTTTGTGCTTTTTCACAATATCCCTCTACCCCTAACGACATTTATCAAGGGATGCGGTGATCTATTTATTTAACTTAAAAGTAAGTTCCAGAGATAAATACGCGGCACATGGCAAATGGTGAAAATATACATTTTTCCCCACTTAAGGTTTATTTTTTACAGCATTGACCATTTCATATAAATTACATATTAACTTTATTCTTTGGGTCAGTACAATTAACATAAAATCACCATTTACTTATGTTTTATGATGTCTGCATGAAAATAACACATTTTCAAAAACAAAACAATTTTACATTGCCATATATGGAGAGCCATAACTGTTAACAGATTTGTATGAGAACCTATTTTTTTGCGGGACGAGTTGTATTTTTTATTATTGTTGTTATTTTGGAGTATAGGTGCTGTGAGGACCCGTGGTCTTCTGTGGGGTTAACGCTACTCAGACAACGCAGGGTTAGGGTAAAACAGCGTGACAATATTTTATTGAACCACAAAGCGGACAATAAACACATAGAACAGTCCCAGCGAATGCCCAAGATGGTGCAACATTACACAGTCTCACCCTTCCTTCTCCGCCCGCCTGGGATAGAACAGCTGCAACTTTGGAGACTTCCAGGGCCGACTACCTCAACCAGTGGCCCCCCTCTTCTGGTGGGCCCCCACAGAGAGAAGGTAGCGGCAAGCTTAGGAAGCTAGCAGTCCATCGAGGTACAAGGTCAGGAGACCCGAGGGTCCCAACCTGGCCTATCCGAGAGTTTTCATGGGGCCAGATGACCAGTGGGTCCCTCCTGGCAACTCCCAATATCTCCATGGGTTCTAAGCAACCGGTGAGCCCCTCCTAGCAACCCCAAAACAACATATCCATGGCGCCAGGTGACTTCTTCGTCCTCTCCTGGTCTCCCTAAAAGAATCCATGGTCTCTCTGATGGTTAATGGAGGAGATCCAAATCTTTCCAGTCAGGGCCATATCTTTAGACTAGAATCATGTAGAATACAAATCTGTGTCTCTTTGGATGCCATGCAATCCATCTACTTCCCTGAATGATGCCTCTGATTTTCCTTCTAGGGTCTTTCTGAAGTTCCTTGATTCTCTGTCCCAAGTCTTATTCTGTCTCAGAAACACATGTCCCTTCTTAAATACACATCCACAGGTTAAGAATTAATGAGTTCACTAGGAGGAATATTTCTGTGTAGGCACACATAAACGACTGACCAAGGTTAGGGAAGTGGCTTAGTGTAAAATAAAACTGTGGATTGCTACATAGTTTGTGTCACTCTTTCCTAACTTTCAAAGTTGGGATGTATGCCTCTGTGCCTCCATACCTAATAATGCCCCTTTTGTGCCTCTTTATTATAAGAATGCCCCATTTAATTTGGCAGTACCACAGAGCTCAGTGATTGGCTGCAGCGCAGTTGACATGAAGATGCAGCTGATTAAAAATGTCTGGAGCAGCAAAAAGCAATGCTGGACCCCGGGTGAGTAAAAGCTCAGTTTGATTGTTTGTTTGTTTCCTCATGACCATCGTTGGAGTTCGGCCGTTCAACCCACTGGATGTAATAGAGTCAATAGTGACTGTGTCATTTAGAGGAAATCAAATTATATTTCCTAAAAAAAATGTTCATAGTGTGCAAAAGTAGCAAAGCATAAAAAAACTAAACACATCTGGTATCACTGTAAGGTCGGGGCTACACGAGTGTGAAAAAAAATAGTGGAAAAAATTTGGATGATTTTTATCGATTTTGCCATCCGTATGGCATCATTCCTTATTTATAAAAAGATCAGAAATTTGATATAAATTTACAAAAAATTGCAATTTTCAAACTTTTAATGATTATCCCTTTAATCCAGATAGTCATACCACACAAAGCAATAATAAATTACATTTCAATCATGTCTGCTTTCCATCAGCACCATTTGTAATATGTAAAAATGTTTTATTTTGTTAACATTTTAGAAGGTTTAACCCCTTTACCCCCGAGGGTGGTTTGCACGTTAATGACCAGGCCAATTTTTACAATTCTGACCACTGTCACTTTATGAGGTAATTACTCTGGAACTCTTCAACGGATCCCCCTGATTCTGAGAATATTTTTTCGTGACATATGCATCTAGATAGGTGCCTTGGGGGGTCTAGTTTCCAAAATGGGGTCACTTGTGGGGGAGCTCCAATGTTTAGGCACACAGGGGCTCTCCAAACGCGACATGGTTCTAATTTGTTAGCGGACACCATGTCGCGTTTGGAGAGCCCCTGTGTGCCTAAACATTTGAGCTCTCCCACAAGTGACCCCATTTTGGAAACTAGACCACCCAAGGCACCTATCTAGATGCATAATGAGCACTTGGAACCCCCAGGTGTTTCACAAATTGATTCGTAAGAATGAAAAAGTGGAAAAAAAACACTTTTTCATTTTTACGAATCAATTTGTGAAGCACCTAGGGGTTCCAAGTGCTCAGTATGCATCTTGATAGGTGCCTTGGGTAGTCTAGTTTCCAAAATGGGGTCACTTGTGGGGGAGCTCAAATGTTTAGGCACACAGGGGCTCTCCAAACGCAACATGGTGTCCGCTAACAATTTGAGACGATTTTCCATTCAATTTGTTAGCGGACACCATGTCGCGTTAGGAGAGCCCCTGATGTGCCTAAACAGTGGAGCTCCCCCACAAGTGACCCCATTTTGGAAACTATACCCCTCAAGGATTTTATTAAGGGGTATAGTGAACATTTTCAACCCAGAGGTACGACACAGAATTTGATAACATTAGGTCATAATATTGAATAAGTTGTCATTACTCTTGAGCGCAAGTGCTCGCTACTTGAGTTTGCATCGGGTACTCAGGTATGCACCATGTATCACGGGTGCGCAAGTGAAATGCTCGAGTCCCCGCCTGCATGTTTCACGGTTATTAGACACCCCAAAAAAAACATGCGGGGATCGCTCGTGCATGGCAGGCAATCCCCGCGAGGATTTTTTGGCCGCGAAGAATATGGGGCGGAGCACCCGCGATACTCAGTGCATACCCGAGCACCCGATGCAAACTCAAGTAGCGAGCACTTGCGTTCAACACTAGTTGCCATTTCGTCATCCTTTTTTTTTTTTTTTTCTTTTGAACTTTTGAAAAAAAAAAACAACCCCAACCCTAACATTTGCACAACCCCAACCCCAGCCCTAGCGTTTATTTTTTACGCCGTTCCTCGTGCGGTATAAGTGATGAGATTACTTTATTCTTCGGGTCAGTGCGATTACAGTGATACCAGAATCATATCGGGTTTTTATGATTGACAGCTGTCACACACTAAAAGACACATATTTTGTAAAATCTAGTTTTTGCATTGCCATATTTTGGCCTACAGAGTCATGTGATGGCTTGTTTTTTGCGAGACGAGATGACGTTTTCAGCGGTACCATTTTTATTTATATTCGTCTTTTTGATCGCATGTTATTCCATTTTTTGTTTGGCGGTATGATGATAAAGCATTGTTTTTTGCGTTGTTTTTTATTTTATTTTTTTAGCGTGTTCACTGAAGGGATTAACTAGTGGAAAAGTTTTATAGGTCAGGTCGTTACGGACGCGGTGATACCAAATATGTGTACTTTTATTGTTTTTTTGCTTTTTTTTCATAATAATATTTATTGATGGGTACATTATATTTTTATTTTTAGTGGATTATTATTTTTTTTTTTTTATATTCTTACAATTTTTTTTAATTTCTTTTTCACTTTCTCAGAGTTTTTATACTTTTTTACTTTGTCCCACTATGGGACTTTCACTTTTTTTTCTCTGATCGCCTGCATGGCACAGGAAAGGAGTACCATCCCTGTGCCATGCAGGCTGTCAGCGCTGGACAGGGAGAAGTTAGTTTGGAGATGCACTGCGCATGTCCAAAAACCTCTTCCTGCTGTCTGGTGACCCGGATGTTGTCATGACGACATCGGGTCGTCATGGCAACATCCTGGAAGCCACGTCAGACAGCACTGGAGGCTGGAAGAGGAGGTGAGTATACCGATCACCTCCTCTTAGCCACAGCAATGCTGAGATCGACTTTGATTGCAGCATTGCGGGGGTTAATGTGCCGGGAGTGGTGCGGGACCGCTCCCTGCACATAGTACCAGGTGTCAGCTGTGACAATCAGCTGACGCCCGGTGGCGATCGCGCCCGCACAGCCTGTGTGCACGCGCGATCGCGATGACGTACCAATATGGCTCAGGCTCTTAAAGCCCAGGGCACAGATGTGTATCAGTACGTCTTGGGCTTTAAAGGGGTTAAAAATGGAGCAGTAATTTTTCATATTTTCAAGGAAATTTACAAAACTTATTTTTATAGGGACCTGTTCAGTTTTGAAATTACTTTGAGGGTCCTATATATTGGAAATCCCCCCAAAAGTGATACCATTTTAAAAACCGCATCCCCGTATTAAAAATTGAATTGCTTTCAGGTGGTTCATTAACCCTTCAGGTGCTTTTCAGGAATTAATGCAAAGTGGCATAACAGGAATTGAAAAAGTTTATTTTCACCACCTTCATTTTAATAACTTCTGAACAGGCCACTATACGCGGCAGGCTCTAAGGCCGTTATTCGACTGCCATGGCGAACATCAGGACAGCACGATCAAGATCTCAGGGTGCCAATGTAGTTAAAGAGGGAGCCCCCACACTCTGTTAACCATCTAGATGCCGTAGTCACTATTGGCAGCAGCATTTAAGGGGTTAAATGGCCATAATCAGTGCCGACCCTGATCGTGGCTGATGCAGCAAGTTGTTAGCTATAGTGTACAGCTGATAGCTGCAGGATTGTCACCTGTCGGGGAATGCTAATCTCTTATATCGCAGGTCCGTAAAAAGACGTATTGGTGGTCACTATGGGGTTAAAAAAATAGAATTGTTTCTTAATCTGATTTTTTTTTGTCACAATATACACATACACATTATACATACACGTGACCTACACATTATATATACACATATATACATGACTTTTATATATACACATGACCTGTACATATATACACTGTATATACACAGGAAAAAAATAGAAAATGCTCCAAAGAACCAAAGGATGAAAAACAAGCAAAATTTATTGTTACATATTAAGAATATGCGGGATACGGGATGAGGTGCCACACACCCCAAAGTAGATAGTCTTAAGTCAAGATACAGGAGGATTAGATGGTATTATGCCGTTTCTCCACTTAGTGGTAAGTTGTGCTCCATTCTGGAGCCACAAATGGGAAACTCGTAAAAATCCTCTGTTCTTCAGCCGGAATTGTCTCGTTCAGGTCTTCACTGCGCGGTGCTGGGATCTGCTGTCTCATGCTGACATTCATGTTCCTTCTTATAATAACTGGAGATGGCGCTTTCCCTGTTTCTATGTCTTTCCAGTTTAGATTTGAAAATAAGGGGTGTTTTCTGATTTTTCCATTAACCCCTAGCCGGACATAATGGTCTTTGCAGAGTAGTTTGGACATAATGTCCACAGCATCGTGGTCAGTGAGGTTTTCATATGATGGTTCAGAGTAGATGACATTTCTCTCAATCTCTTCAGTGGTGTCTCCTGGAAATGGTGAGTCTTGGAAAATCATGTTGTACAATATGACTCCAAAGGCGAACCAATCTACACCTTCATCATAAGCGTCTCCCATGATCATTTCTGGGGCGCCATACCCAGGTGTTCCACTGAAATCTCTGGCATTAAATCTCTTATCAAACTCATAAAGAGATAGTCCAAAATCAGTAATCTTTATGTGGCCGTCACCAGTCAGCAGGATGTTATCCGGTTTTAAGTCCCGGTGAATGATGTCATTGCTGTGCAGGAATTGTAGGCCACAGACGATTTCTGCTGCTATAAAGGTTACAGGTTCCTTCAGGGGAATGGTACTATATATATAGTCATGCAGATCCCCTCCACTGGCCAGCTCGGTGACAAAATAGGCATGGTTTTCAGTATGAAACGCAGCATGGCAATGAGTTAAGAATCTGCTGTTGTGGCTAAGCTTCAGGACATGGTGTTCAACAAGGCATTCAGGGAAGGAGATTAGGCTTTCCTTCTTTATGATTTTAAGGGCCACAGTTTGTTTCCGTATCTTATCCGTGGCCAGTACAACCTTCCCATAACTCCCTTCTCCAAGTATGCCATGGCAGATAAACTTATCCCTGGTGAGAGGGACAGTGGTCTTTATTTTTTTGCTACTGGGGCCACTAAATTCACCTGAGATGTCATCTTGACTGGTGGCTGGATCTTCATGATGTTTCCTTTTTCTCCCAGTTCTCTTCTCTTCTGCTGCACTTTCATTACCTCTCGTGTTAATGATCCTGGTTGGACCCACAGTCTCTCTTTTCCTCTCTCTTGTTCTCAGCTTTTGTAGATTGGTATCAGCTTGATTTGTGATGTATCCCACAAACTTGTCACATCTGTTTCGTACAGTGTCTAGGAAGGAAATATTCAGGGTTCCCTCATTGTCAGGTAATATTTGACCATCCTGCCCAGATTTCTTGGAGTCCATCTTCCTTATCTTTGGTGGAGGTTCCTGGTTATTTCCAGTGTCTTCTCCATCTGGTGTTTCTTTCCTTTTTCTCTTTCTTTTCCCTGTAAAGTCCATGTTGCATCAGGCAACAACAGGGAAATTATCCAAAAAACATATGTAAAATTACTAAATGCAATCCACACGTATATTGTAGTCAAAGCCAACTACAACTAAAGCTCAATGGCTGCAGTCAGTTGTTTATGGAACTTTGTGGAATGTGATGTCACTGTGCCGGTGATGTCACACTCACTGTGATGTCAGCAGATGTATGTGAGTGTTCCATCACTGCTGAACGTGAAAGTCTCGGAAGGGGCGGGGCTTAGTCACCAATAGCAACCAGACTAGTCACACTATTATAAAAGAAGAGTTAATGACTTATAAATGACTACCTGGGCAGATCTGGCATTATGCAGACTGGAAAAGCTGGGTACTAACCTCTGTCTAAAATGTGACACATTGTTTCTGTAGGCTAAATATATACAAAAGGAAAATATTAGGAGTGTTATAGAACAACTCTTCATTTTTACATAACACAGGTTCAATTAAATTGATATTAAATAGGTTGCTGTTACAGTAATAAAAATATAAGGCACGAATGTGCTTAAAATAAAAAATGGTGGCATACGCTCCCTACACTGCCCTCGCACATCAAGCGCAGTCCACTTCGGAGATCGGTGACGACTCCTGAAGTGATGCCTACTTTTTTACAAAGTCAGAGAACCAGTGCAGCTAGTGATTGGCTGCAGCTGTCAGTTAACTAGAAAAGTGAGTCATGCGTTTTTTTCTCTAATGATGTGCTCTTCTAGTGATGATGGGAAGCAGTACGGTATACCACTATTTGTGAATTACTGGTGGACTTGTTACCACTACTGGAATCTAGGAAAATCCTTCCAGCAAAGAGCCAGCTCACGGTGTAGACAAAACGCATGAAGCTTATACCCAGACCCTCCATATGGCCTCCTTGGCTCTTGTGCACTGGCCTTAAAGGTTTTCTTCACCTCAGGAGCTCACCGTTTCCCTGCTGCCCAGCTTCCTTTTGTGCGGAGGTTGTGGCGTTGTTGTCGGACTGTGTGCTCTTCGTTTCTGCAAGCAAAGTCATCCTTGTCTTACAGCATTGGAGGAGCTGGGTGGTCCTGAACCTGTCCTGATCCAGCAATCCAGCGAGCTTCAGAATTGCTCCTTGCCTAGTAGATTAGTTACTCCTCAGCTGTAAGCAATAATACTTAAAAATGACTCCATTCTTGGAGAGGATTTTTAGTAACAAGCAAATTGCAAAATTGCTTTTGCTTTTTTCAAGTGCTTTAAAATTGTACCCATTTATGATGAGACAACCCCTTCATAACATAGCTGCTCCTGTGGTAAGAATACACTGCTCTTCTGTTTTATGCTTTTAAATTGAAAAATCAAACAAAATGAGAACAAGAAATATATCAGAGCAGGGAAATCTAAATACAGTGAAGGAAAGAATTATTCCATCCCTTGCTGTTTTTGTAAGTTTGTCCACTGACAAAGACATGAACAGTCTATAATTTTAAGGGTAGGTTAATTTTAACATTGAGAGAATATCCAAAAAAAATCAAGAAAAAATCCCATTGTATAAATTAGATAAATTTATTTGCATAATTTATTTGCATTTTGCTGTGAGAAATAAGTATTTAATCCCCTACAAACCATTATGAGTTCTGGCTCCTACAGACCAGTTAGATGCTCCTAATCAACTGGTTACCTGCATTAAAGACAGCTGTCTTACATAGTCACCTGTAGAAAAGACTCCTGTCCACAGACTCCATTAATCAGTCAGACTCTAACCTCTACAACATGGGCAAGACCAAAGAGCTTTCTAATGATGTCAGGGACAAGATCATAGACCTTCACAAAGCTGGAATGGGCTACAAAACCATAAGTAAGACGCTGGGTGAGAAGGAGACAATTGTTGGTGCAATGAGTAAAGAAAATGGAAGAAATAGAAAATGACTGTCAATCGACATTGATCTGGAGCATCATGCAAAATCTCACCTCGTGAGGTATCCTTGATGATGAAGAAGGTGAGAGTTAAATTATGCAGATTTAGATCAAAACTGTTCATTTTTACAAGAGGAAAATTAATGAAATACACTGTATTTTATTATGCAATTTCTCCCAAGAACGGCAACATCTTATATGTGGTCATATACCACTTTTTGGACGCAGAAAGATAGGAGCGCCAATCTTGCTGGAATGGTTTTCAAAAGTGGCCAAGAGATATGAGTATAATGTAAAAATTGCAAACTTCGTTAAAAATATATTAGATTTAAAAAATCATAAAACCAGATGTCACTTGGATCAAACTCTGTCAGAGATTGACCTGAGTGTCAACTTAGTGCGATCCGATTCTGTCTCATGCGAGATTTGTATCACAGGTGCAGAGTAGACAGAGTACATAATTTCTCCATCTTCTCCCTTGTCTGAGTCCGTGGTAATTGGACTGCACTCAGATGACATCCGAGTGCAGTTCAATGTTTCACACTGATGTCATACAAGTCCATAGACTTGTATGCAAAATCGGCATGAGAAAAAAAACACTAGTTAGCACTCTGACCAATGTTATACTGTGGGACAGTGCCATCTGATAAAACATCGGACAGCACTCGGCCATGTTAAGCGGTCGTGTGGACGAGCCCTCAGTCTCAGCCTGCCATTGATAATTATGACTTGACACTATAGGTCCCATTATTTTCTTTGTGTTGTCAACCAGACATTTAACAGAACGAGTATTTTTTAAACACATTTATACACAGATCGTTTATTCTTGTAATGATTTAATCCTATTTGTATCTCTATTTATACCCAGCTTTACGCATACAGGGACTCTATCTGTCTCACCCTTTTTTTACTGCATAGATTCATTTATCATCAGGTTTTTAATCTTATGTATTTTTATTTTTAATGATTTTAATGATTTCTTAATCTTATGTATTTTTAATAATGATTGTGCTTTTTCACAATATCCCTCCACCCCTCACGACATTTATCAAGGGATGCGGTGATCTTTTTTTTTTAACTTAAAAGTAAGTTCAAGAGATAAATACGCAGCACATGTCAAATGGTGAAAATATACATTTTTCCCCACTTAAGGTTTATTTTTTACAGCATTGACCATTTCATATAAATTACATATTAACTTTATTCTGTGGGTCAGTACAATTAACATAAAATCACCATTTACTTATGTTTTATGATGTCTGCATGAAAATAATACATTTTCAAAAACAAAACAATTTTACATTGCCATATATGGAGAGCCATAACTTATTTTTTCTGTTAACAAATTTGTATGAGAAGTTGAACCTATTTTTTTGCGGGACGAGTTGTATTTTTTATTATTGTTGTTATTTTGGAGTATAGGTGCTGTGAGGACCCGTGGTCTTCCGTGGGGGTAACGCTACTCAGACAACGCAGGGTGAGGGTAAAACAGCGTAGCAATATTTTATTGAACCACAAAGCGGACAATAAACACAAAGAACAGTCCCAGCAAATGCCCAAGATGGTGCAACATTACACAGTCTAACCCTTCCTTCTCCGCCCACCTGGGATAGAACAGCTGTAACTTTGGAGACTTCCAGGGCCGACTACCTCAACCAGTGGCCCCCCGCTTCTGGTGGGCCCTCACAGAGAGAAGGTAGCGGCAAGCTTAGGAAGCTAGCAGTCCATCGAGGTACAAGGTCAGGAGACCCGAGGGTCCCAACCTGGCCTATCCGAGAGTTTCCATGGGGTCAGATGACCAGTGCGTCCCTCCTGGCAAATCCCAATGTCTCCATGGGTTCTAAGCAACCGGAGAGCCCCTCCTAGCAACCCCAAAACAACTTATCCATGGCGCCAGGTGACTTCTTCGTCCTCTCCTTGTCTCCCTAAAAGTATCCATGGTCTCTCTGATGGTTAATTGAGGAGATCTAAATCTTTCCAGTCAGGGCCATATCTTTAGACTAGAATCATGTAGAATACAAATCTGTGTCTCTTTGGATGCCACGTAATCCATCTGCTTTCCTGAATGATGTCTCTCATTTTCCTTCTAAGGTCTTTCTGATGTTCTTTGATTCTCTGTCCCAAGTCTTATTCTGTCTCAGAAACACATGTCGCTTCTTAAATACACATCCACAGGTTAAGAATTAGGGATGATATTATTTCACAAGGCTTGAGTATCCACAGCTCATCCCCCAAGATTGACTGGCAAACACCTTACAATGGTATTTAACATATCTAGAAAACATTCCTTGTTCTAGCTAATCTATTTACATAGTTTGTATCACAGAGGCACTTGTAAATACATATCATTGTTTCAGAATCAAAGAACATATAACACTCAGGGTTATACAAATAATAGTCTGTGTTAATCAACTAAAGAAGAGCACAGATTAAAGAGTCAACATAAAAATAAAGGTATGCTTCTCTTGCCATCAGAAAGTATGTCTGGCATAATTAAGAATTTATGCTTCATCGTCACAGGTGCCTTTTTGATCGCATTTTTATTCCACTTTTATGTGAGAGAAGGTAACAAAAAAACAGCAATTCTGGATTTGTTTTTTCATGTTCTCATTGTACAGAATAAACAACCTATTTATTTTGTATTTTGGGTTCTTATGGACACAGTGAGACAAAACATGTATAGTTCATTTATATTTTAGTACTTTTTTGCAATAAAATCACTTATAAAAAATTATGTCCTGCGTATTTGCCAGAAATGGACAAGATAGGAATACAACTTTAACCCCTTTACGACATAGGGTGTATTAATACGTATGTGTGCCCTGAGCCTTATGGACCAGATACGTATTAATACGCCATATCTTTAATGCGGCACCGCGACCGAAGTCGCGGTGATAGCATTAAAATTCCGGTGCCATCTTACCTTAGGGTAGATGGCGCCGGCATCTCAGGGGGTGTCACCGCCCCTTCACACCCACGATCGCTGTGATTGGCTGTTCAATTCTGAACAGCCAATCACAGCATTTCTCACTGCTTCCGGCAATCAGATTGCCGGAAACAGTGATGTGCAGCCTAGGATCGGTGCTCCTAAGAGCACCGATCCTAGGCTGTTGCCTAGTAACCCCAGCCCTCTCCCCAAACTGCTAGGATCAGTGCGATCGCCGATCTAATCGATCGCACCGATCACAGCGGGACCGCGCGGTAACAGGCCTGTCATCTCCGCATGACCCCCTGTGATGTAATAGAAGCCCCAGCCTGCTCGGATTGGAGCGATCGATGATGATGAATGTGATTTCTTCCACATTCCAAAAATTCCTGTGAAGCACCTGAAGGTTTAATAAAGTTCTTGAATGTGGTTTTGAGCACCTTTAGAGGTGCAGTTTTTAGAATGGTGTCACTTTTGGGTATTTTCTGTCATACAGACCTCTCAAAGTGACTTCAAATGTGATGTGGTCCCTAAAAAAATGGTTTTGTAAATTTTGTTGGAAAAATGAGAAATCGCTGGTCAACTTTTAACCCTTATAGCTCCCTAACAAAAAAAAATGTTGGTTCCAAAATTGTGCTGATGTAAAGTAATCATGTGGGAAATGTTATTTATTAACTACTTTGTGTGACATACAGTATCTCTCTGATTTAAGGGCATAAAAATTAAAATTTTGAAAATTGCAAAATTTTCGCCAAATTTCCGTTTTTTTCACAAATAACCGCAAGTGATATCGAAGAAATGTTACCACAATCATGAAGTACAATATGTCACGAAAAAACAGTCTCAGAATCAGGGGGATCCGTTGAAGCGTTCCCGAATAATTACCTCATAAAGTGACAGTGGTCAGAATTGTAAAAATTGGCCTGGTCATTAACGCACAAACCACCCTCGGGGGTAAAGGGGTTAAAGTGTCAATATAGGTGCTAGTGACGTGCCCCCTGGGCCATGGGGTACTTGGTAGCCGGGCCGGTCATTGCTAGGGGAGATGTCATAGTTGTGGTGACCCGGTCAATGACCCAGGGCGGTCAATAAAAGGGGATATTTGCAGGGGATTTATAGTTTTTATATAATGCTCGTGACTAGTGTTGAGCCACCCCCGTAGTGTTCGAGTTCGGTTCGGTTCGTCGAACACCCGTGTGTTCGCCGAACTGTTCGTCGAACTGTTCGTCGAACACCTTCGAACACCGTTAAAACCAATGGCAGGCAAACAAAAACACATAGAAACACATAGAAAACACCTTCAAAGGTGTCCAAAAGCTGACAAACTGCTCAGAAGACACAACTAACACATGGAAAAGTGACAAGTACATATAGTCATGCGAAAAGAAAAGAGGTGGAGGAGTAAAAGGAGGGGGAGACACAGATATAGGCATGTCATGCCCTTCTAAAATCCAAAAAGTGAGAAGCCGAGACGGCCAGTCCGCTCCTGCCCGTGCCACCTCCGTGTCGCCGGGTTTGTGCCAGAGCCGCGGTGAACCCTGACGGCCAGCCCCCCTCTCCCAATACTGGTGCCTGTCCGCTGGTGGGTCGAGAGAGCCCCCCTGTGGTGGAGGCAGCTCTAAGCTTTTTAATTTAAATTGTCCCTCTAATTTGAATGAATACACTTTAAATCCATTTACAAGGATCTATTGGAGGGCAAGTCTCATGCCAGCAGCCGCGTAATTCCAGCTCCAGTAGCGTCCACTAAAGCTGCTGCAGTTAAAAAGCTTTTATAAGGATCGAGCTCGGCTGTCCACCGCAAGGCATCCTAGTGCCAGTCCCAGCCCCTATGCCTTGGGGTGCCTCCTGATGCTCTTCACTAAGTATCCCGTGGTCCCGAAGCATTTCCTTTGAAAAAATTAAGTGTCCAAACTACAGGTGGTGTAGCTTGCTTAACAGCCGGGATAATCCGCTGACTAGCAGACACTGCTACTAGGCACAAAGTATTTCCTGGGCTAGATGCAGTTAAAAATTTGTAAGTAGATACTCTCGTTGGATGCTGAGAAAGCATTCCATAGAACCTCCTGGCACGCCATATATGATTCTCTTAAAAAGCTTGGGGTAGGGGTCTAGGGGACCCTTTTATAGCCAAAATCACGGCCCTGTATCACAATACGTCACCTAGGCTGAAGATAAATGGAACTGTAGCACCGAGGGCTCGGTTGCTACAGACGTATTGCACCTCACCCAGAGGTGTGATATCTCACTCTCAGATAAGGATGGAGTGTGGATCAGGACCCGACACCTGCATGCATTACACCACATTGCCGTGGGGCAGGGCGACCAATATGCCCCTGAGATGGGCACGACAGTCCCTGTCCCTGGCTGGAGTGGGGGGAGGGAACACTGAGGAAGGGGAACCCTGCAGTGCAGGAGCAGGGAGGAAGCAGTTCCTGGGTGCATTGAGAAGGGAGTATAAAAGGTGGGCACCATCTTAGTTCAGTGCAGAGAAGTCTGAGCAGAAGTGGCAGGGAGCAGGGGCTCTGCATGAGCTCTGCTCCGGAGGCGGGCCTAGTAACAGAGGCCCAGGCCTGCAAGAGGGAGAAGGAAGGAAGAGGAGCGGAGAAGGCTCCAGGAACGAGGAATGAAGGGATCCCAGGGGTGCGGACGGGCGAGTCGCCACCGCACGCCCGAATCCACTTGCGTGGAGGGGTCAGGCCAAAGGGGGAGACCGGTCCCCGAACTAGTGGAGGCAGGAAACGACCCTCAGCTAGAAACCGGAGGCTCTGACATTTTATGTGGCGCAGCCCCTTGCTCCACCCGCTAGGAAGGCACCACATAGGGTCAGGGAAACTGGCGCCAAGTTTACCAAGAGGAGGCCCGAGGCAGCCGGACAGAAGTGTTGGTAAGAAAGGCCAGACAAAGGACACACAAAGGGGGTCCTGTGAAGCGCTCCAAAGTTATCTGGGAGTTGTCTGAGCCCCTCACCTGGTGAGCACAGTACGACGTGGGCAGCCGTTACCTGCAGACGTGGTCTGGATAATAAGAACTGTGAGTAAAGGCCCTGAACTGCATCACTGACTCCGTGTCGTTACTGCTGCTGCCCTGCACCATCACCCCCATCCTCCGCATACACTGCCCTGAGGCTATACTCCTCCCGTGGGGAGTTATGCTACGCTCTGCTGCACCCACAACACCAGCCTTAGCGGTCTGCCCTGTAGCGGCGGTTCACTCTGACCGCAATCCACGGGTGGCGTAGTCGGACATTTAAACATCAAAACCACATAAATAGTTCTGCCACTGGTTTGACCGCCCTGAGCCACGGAACCGGATCGCCGCCACGAAGACTACAACCACCAGCATCCACCAAAAAGGGTCCGGCTCCGGGTGTCCCAAGGCCCAGGGGGTGCGTCAGAACATTTTCATCACCTTTCACAATCACCAATGGGACAAGGCAGGGATGTCCTCTGTCCCCTCTCTTATACATCCTAGTGACGGAGCACTTGCTCTCATCAATTCGCCATAACCCCAATATTAGGTGGATTGAGGTGGGAGGCACCGAGTACAAGTGCTCTCTATTTGCTGATGATGTCCTAGTATATATCACTCAATCACATATATCCATCCCTGCTGTTATGGCTGAAATAGATCACTTTGTTACATGGTAAATTTTTAAAATCAATGCAGCGAAGTCTGAGGCCCTCGATGTCTCCCTCCCTAAATCCATATAGGATTCCATCCAGTCCAACTTTCCCTTTGCCTGGCCCTCACAGGGTATCAAATACTTAGGAATTCCTATTCATAGAGACCTCTCCCATCTATGTTATCTTAATTTTGGGCCCTTTATTGAACAATTCCATACAGACCACGGTTGGCAAGTTGGAACTGTGAGATTCACTACGTGCACCACTGGTATTTTGTGGAAAAGCACATGTAAGATTCTGCAACAGTCTCTGCTGATACTCCTGCATGCGTGCATCCCTTTCTATGGCAGGAATAATTTCTGCAAATTTACTTTTGTACCGGGGATCTAACAGTGTGGCAACCCAGTAGTCAGGATTATTTCTAATTCTCACAATTCGAGGGTCATGTTGCAGGTAGTGCAGCAAGAAGGCACTCATGTGTGTTGCGCATCCAGGAGCACCAAGTCCCTGTTGTGTTGGTGGCGAGGTAACAATCATGCTTCCTTCCTCTGTCCTCTCCCCCCAACCTCGCACAACAGAAATGTGATCAAGGTCTCCCTCATCTGATGAGTCTTCCATCAGTTCGTCCTCCACTTCTTCCTGGGCTCCTGCACCTTCCTCACTAGTTTGGCTGCTACCATGCGCCCTGGTAAAATCATCTCCCCCACCCTCACATGCCTGCCGCCCTGGTGCTGCCGACCGTCTGGACCTTGCAGATGTTAGCCCTTCCGCATACAACTCCTCCTCCTCTACTTCCTCCACCTCCTCTTGTGCCACCACCTGACTCCGAATTCTGTTTAACATGTGCTCCAGCATGTAAATCACCGGAATAGTCATGCTGATAATGGCATCGTCAGCACTAAACATCTTCGTCGCCATTTCAAAACTGTGCAGAAGGGTGCATAGGTCCCTGATCTGAGACCACTCCTCCAGCGTGATTTGCCCCACCTCTGAATCTCGTTGGCCCAGGCTATACGTCAGAACGTATTGCACCAGGGCTTGTCGGTGCTGCCACAGTCGCTGCAACATGTGCAGAGTTGAATTCCACCGGGTAGGCACATCGCATTTTAGCCGGTGAAGTGGCAGGCCCAACGACTTCTGTAGAGATGTAAGTCGCTGAGCTGCGGGATGCGAACGGCGGAAGTGAGCACACAGCGACCGTGCCCTCTGCAGAAGGCCATCTAGTCTGGGATAGTGGGCTAAAAATTGCTGGACAACCAGGTTCAACACGTGAGCCATACAAGGCACGTGTGTGACATTGCCCCGGCGAAGGGCCGCACCCAGGTTTGCAGCATTGTCGCACACGGCCTTCCCTGGTTTCAGGTCCAGTGGAGACAACCATTCATGAAATTGGTTCTCCAGAGCTGACCACAACTCCTCAGCTGTGTGACTCACATTTCCCAGACATTTCAATGTAAAAACCGCCTGATGACGTTGAGCCCTACTGCCAGCATAGTAAGGAGGTGTGCAGGATCCCTTCTGCGCAGTTAGAAAGCTTGTGGCATGACCAGACAGGCTTTGGGTGCAGGTGGAAGACCGAGAGGAGGTTGAGGAGGCAGAAGCAGTGGAGGAAAAATGACATAAAGAGGATTGACGCACAACTCGTGGGGACGGCAAGACTTGGACAGCAGCCCCTTGTCCTGCTGTCACCATAGTTACCCAGTGCCCAGTCAGCGACATGTAACGCCCCTGTCCATGCCTACTCGTCCAAGTGTCTGTGGTGAAATGCACCCTGTCACACACAGAGTTTCTCAAAGAAGCGGTGATGTTGTGTGCGACATGCTGGTGGAGCGCAGGCACACCTTTCTTTGAGAAGTAGTGCCGACTGGGCATCTGGTACTGGGGCACTGCGACGGACATAAGGTCTCGAAAATCCTCTGTGTCCACCAGGCGGAAAGGCAGCATTTCTGTAGCCAAGAGCTTGCAGATGGTGAAATTCAACCTCTTAGCTTTCTCATGGCTAGGAGGAAATGGTCTTTTACTTGTCCACATCTGAGGGACCGAGGGCTGGCTATTGTGCTTAGACGGGGTTCATAAGGGTGTCCCCGGCAAACTGCCGGTCTGTGAGGAAGATGCAGGCGGACATGTTAGGTTGCCTTGATCCAAAGGTGGTGCTATCGATGTCGGACAGCGCTCAAGACCAGCTGGTGTTACCACCTCCAAAGAAAATGATGACCTGCCAATCACGCTGGCTGTTGCGGGTAAAGAGGTGGCAGGTCTGCGCCCGAAAACAGGTGTGACTGCTGTCCCCCCAGTCACAGAGGATGAAGAGGCCGCGGATGCACAAGATATGGCAGACGGTGGTTGGCCCGGCCGGCTAGACCGCATTGTAGCACACTGAGCTTCCCACTGCAACTTATGCTTCATGTCCATGTGCCGGTTCATGCATGAAGTACTCAAACTATGTATTTTTTGGCCTCTACTTAGCTTTTGCTGACAAATGTTACAGATAACACGAGTTGGGTCATCTTTATCGATCTGAAAAAATGCCCAGGCTATGCAAGGCTTAGCACCCATGCGACCTGAAGAGCCACCACGACTTGTGGTGAGAGGCAGAGTTGTGTTTGAGGATGCAGTTGTTGACGTGCTTCCAGTACTACGTCTCTGTCCAGGAAGGCGCAACCTGACCTCGTCGTCACTAGCATCTTCCTCCACCTCCTCTGCTGACCTCATCTCTTGGCTGACTGTGGGTTGACAGTAAGTGGGATCTCCGACCTCATCATCATCACCCTGTGCGTTATCACACCCGTCGTCCTCAGAGCCAACCTGTTCCTGCCCTGACAAAAAACTAAAGTTGTCGCTCCAATCAGGTATTTGAGTCTTATCATCGTCTTCCTCATTGTCTCCACCAACAGGAGTTAAAGTTTGGGAATGAGGGTCTACATTATGGTCAGAACCTTCTGCGTCTGGTCCTGGATCCGACTCATAAAGATTCTGGGCATCAGTGCAGATCATTTCCTCGTCTGGATTCACAGAAGCGCTGGAGTCGACCTCTGATTCCCAGGCTATAGTATGAGTAAACAGCTCTGCAGACTCAACCATCTGTTCTACCTCATACTCAGACGGGCAGCTGGAGATTTGGGAGCTGTGAGGAAGCAAGTGCGATTTGGGTGACACCTTTGAGGACTGGAGTATTTGTGATGTTGAAGTTGATGTGGAGGAGAGCCCACTTAAAGGAGCACTTGATATCCGTTGAAGCACCTGCTGTTTTTGTGCCTCATCTGGAATTTGTAGCGATTGGCGTGGCCGTAAGAAAGGGATCTTATCACATTGTCCGCTAAAAGAAGTAGACATTTTAGTTTGGCTGGAAGATGGTCTTTCTTCTGCACCTACCCCACGGACACAACCTTTTTTCCCCTTCCCAACACGCCTATTCCCCTTTCCACCAGCAGCAGGCCTTTTTCCACTCATTTTGGTGGTTAACTAATTCACAACTCTGGAGTTGTTTGCACAAAAAAACAATGGATGGTAACCGAGCAGAGCTGAGTGGCCAAACTGTGGTATTAGGCCAAAACTATTGGCTGGGTTAGATGCAGAAAAAAATTATTTTTAATTTGCAACCTGATGGAGGTCAGTATAGATGGACTAATAGACCAAGTCCCACACACCGCTAGAAGCCCAAATATTTTTTCAGAGCTAGATGCAGAAATTTTTTTTATTCAATTTGCAACCTGATGGAGGTCAGTATAGATGGACTAATAGACCAAGTCCCACACACTGCTAGAAGCCCAAATATTTTTTCAGAGCTAGATGCAGAAAAAAATTATTTTTAATTTGCAACCTGATGGAGGTCAGTATAGATGGACTAATAGACCAAGTCCCACACACCGCTAGAAGCCCAAATATTTTTTCAGAGCTAGATGCAGAAATTTTTTTTATTCAATTTGCAACCTGATGGAGGTCAGTATAGATGGACTAATAGACCAAGTCCCACACACTGCTAGAAGCCCAAATATTTTTTCAGAGCTAGATGCAGAAAAAAATTATTTTTAATTTGCAACCTGATGGAGGTCAGTATAGATGGACTAATAGACCAAGTCCCACACACTGCTAGAAGCCCAAATATTTTTTCAGAGCTAGATGCAGAAAAAAATTATTTTTAATTTGCAACCTGATGGAGGTCAGTATAGATGGACTAATAGAACAAGTCCCACACGCTGCTAGAAGCCCAAATATTTTTTCAGAGATAAATGAAGAAAAAAATTATTTTTAATTTGCAACCTGATGGAGGTCAGTATAGATGGACTAATAGACCAAGTCCCACACACTGCTAGAAGCCCAAATATTTTTTCAGAGCTAGATGCAGAAAAAAATTATTTTTAATTTGCAACCTGATGGAGGTCAGTATAGATGGACTAATAGACCAAGTCCCACACACCGCTAGAAGCCCAAATATTTTTTCAGAGCTAGATGCAGAAAAAAATTATATTCAATTTGCAACCTGCTGGAGGTCAGTATAGAAGGACTAATAGAACAAGTCCCACACACTGCTAGAAGCCCAAATATTTTTTCAGAGCTAAATGAAGAAAAAAATTATTTTTAATTTGCAACCTGATGGAGGTCAGTATAGATGGACTAATAGACCAAGTCCCACACACTGCTAGAAGCCCAAATATTTTTTCAGAGCTAGATGCAGAAAAAAATTATATTCAGTTTGCAACCTGATGGAGGTCAGTATAGATGGACTAATAGAATGATGCTATGCCCAAAAGATTTTACTTCACTAGGTGCAGTAAAAAAATTGGTATTCTATACACAGGTGGTATATCTTGCAACACAGATAGGCTACTCCACTGACTAACACACTCTGCAATAGGCCAAAAAGGATTAGCTTTGCTAGATTCAGCCAAATGCTGTGAAAAAAACTTGCACAGCACTGGCACAGACCTGCCTGGCAAAAACTGATAGGAACTGATGTAACCTAGTCCTGAAAAGGACTCCAATTACAATTAGTCTTTACTCCCACAATCTATCTATTTAAGAGCACAGACCTGCCTGATAAAAGTCGTAGGAAATGCTGTAACCTAGTCCTTAAAAGGACTGCAATCACAACTATTCCCTACTCCCAAGCTATCTGTATATTTGTGCGAAAATTGGCTTGAAATTAACAAGGTATAGCGCACACAGCAACAGCGGTGCCGTCTAACACGCAGCTGCAGCAGTGAGAAAATGGTGGCGACGGGGAAAATGGCTTGGTCTTATAGGGCAAGGACATGTGACATACACTGCCAATCACACATGCCCTTGCTTGTGTGAAAAAAAGCACTTCGCTCCGTGTGTGCGCTGCTGATAGGCTGACAGATTGCACCTCCCCACTGCAAATGCGGGAAAGAGAAAAAAAAATGGAGATCTTCATTGTTCCTGCAGAGATCCATCCCCTGCCCCTCCCCCCGCCCCGCTGTACACTCAAACTGCGTATTAACATTAATTTTCATCATTACTGAGAAAAAATCCAGTTATGATTTTGGTGCACGAACAGTTATCGAACATAACCTCGAACAGCCGAATTTTTCTCAAATTGTTCGTGTTCGCCGACCGGCTCGAACACCGCCCAAAACAGCTCGAATTTGAGATTGGCGAACAGTTCGAGTAGAACAACGCTCATCTCTACCAGTGTTGAGCCACCCCCGTAGTGTTCGAGTTCGGTTCGGTTCGTCGAACACCCGTGTGTTCGCCGAACTGTTCGTCGAACTGTTCGTCGAACACCTTCGAACACCGTTAAAACCAATGGCAGGCAAACAAAAACACATAGAAACACATAGAAAACACCTTCAAAGGTGTCCAAAAGCTGACAAACTGCTCAGAAGACATAAATAACACATGGAAAAGTGACAAGTACATATAGTCATGCGAAAATAAAAGAGGTGGAGGAGTAAAAGGAGGGGGAGACACAGATATAGGCATGTCATGCCCTTCTAAAATCCAAAAAGTGAGAAGCCGACACGGCCAGTCCGCTCCTGCCCGTGCCACCTCCGTGTCGCCGGGTTTGTGCCAGAGCCGCGGTGAACCCTGACGGCCAGCCCCCCTCTCCCAATACTGGTGCCTGTCCGCTGGTGGGTCGAGCGAGCCCCCCTGTGGTGGAGGCAGCTCTAAGCTTTTTAATTTAAATTGTCTCTCTAATTTGAATGAATACACTTTAAATCCATTTACAAGGATCTATTGGAGGGCAAGTCTCATGCCAGCAGCCGCGGTAATTCCAGCTCCAGTAGCGTCCACTAAAGCTGCTGCAGTTAAAAAGCTTTTATAAGGATCGAGCTCGGCTGTCCACAGCAAGGCATCCTACTGCCAGTCCCAGCCCCTATGCCTTGGGGTGCCTCCTGATGCTCTTCACTAAGTATCCCATGGTCCCGAAGCATTTCCTTTGAAAAAATTAAGTGTCTAAACTACAGGTGGTGCAGCTTGCTTAACAGCCGGGATAATCCGCTTACTAGCAGACACTGCTACTAGGCACAAAGTATTTCCTGGGCTAGATGCAGTTAAAAATTTGTAATTAGATACTCTCGTTGGATGCTGAGAAAGCATTCCATAGAGTCTCCTGGCACGTCATATATGATTCTCTTAAAAAGCTTGGGGTAGGGGTCTAGGGGACCCTTTTATAGCCAAAATCACGGCCCTGTATCGCAATACGTCACCTAGGCTGAAGATAAATGGAACTGTAGCACCCTGAGGGCTCGGTTGCTAAAGACGTATTGCACCTCACCCAGAGGTGTGATATCTCACTCTCAGGTAAGGATGGAGTGTGGATCAGGACCCGGCACCTGCATGCATTACACCACATTGCCGTGGGGCAGGGCGACCAATATGCCCCTGAGATGGGCACGACAGTCCCTGTCCCTGGCTGGAGTGGGGGGAGGGAACACTGAGGAAGGGGAACCCTGTAGTGCAGGAGCAGGGAGGAAGCAGTTCCTGGGTGCATTGAGAAGGGAGTATAAAAGGTGGGCACCATCTTAGTTCAGTGCAGAGAAGTCTGAGCAGAAGTGGCAGGGAGCAGGGGCTCTGCATGAGCTCTGCTCCGGAGGCGGGCCTAGTAACAGAGGCCCAGGCCTGGAAGAGGGAGAAGGAAGGAAGAGGAGCGGAGAAGGCTCCAGGAACGAGGAATGAAGGGATCCCAGGGGTGCGGACGGGCGAGTCGCCACCGTACGCCCGAATCCACCTTCGTGGAGGGGTCAGGCCAAAGGGGGAGACCGGTCCCCGAACTAGTGGAGGCAGGAAAAGACCCTCAGCTAGAAACCGGAGGCTCTGACATTTTATGTGGCGCAGCCCCTCGCTACACCCGCTAGGAAGGCACCACATAGGGTCAGGGAAACTGGCGCCAAGTTTACCAAGAGGAGGCCCGAGGCAGCCGGACAGAAGTGTTGGTAAGAAAGGCCAGACAAATGACACACAAAGGGGGTCCTGTGAAGTGCTCCAAAGTTATCTGGGAGTTGTCTGAGCCCCTCACCTGGTGAGCACAGTACGACGTGGGCAGCCGTTACCTGCAGACGTGGTCTGGATAATAAGAACTGTGAGTAAAGGCCCTGAACTGCATCACTGACTCCGTGTCGTTACTGCTGCTGCCCTGCACCATCACCCCCATCCTCCGCATACACTGCCCTGAGGCTATACTCCTCCCGTGGGGAGTTATGCTACGCTCTGCTGCACCCACAACACCAGCCTCAGTAGTCTGCCCTGTAGCGGCGGTTCACTCTGACCGCAATCCACGGGTGGCGTAGTCGGACATTTAAACATGAAAACCACATAAATAGTTCCGCCACTGGTTTGACCGCCCTGAGCCACGGAACTGGGTCGCCGCCACGAAGACTACAACCACCAGCATCCACCAAAAAGGGTCCGGCTCCGGGTGTCCCAAGGCCCAGGGGGTGCGTCAGAACATTTTCATCACCTTTCACAATCACCAATGGGACAAGGCAGTGATGTCCTCTGTCCCCTCTCTTATACATCCTAGTGACGGAGCACCTGCTCTCATCAATTCGCCATAACCCCAATATTAGGTGGATTGAGGTGGGAGGCACCGAGTACAAGTGCTCTCTATTTGCTGATGATGTCCTAGTATATATCACTCAATCACATATATGCATCCATGCTGTTATGGCTGAAATAGATCACTTTGTTACATGGTAAAATTTTAAAATCAATGCAGCGAAGTCTGAGGCCCTCGATGTCTCCCTCCCCAAATCCATATAGGATTCCATCCAGTCCAACTTTCCCTTTGCCTGGCCCTCACAGGGTATCAAATACTTAGGAATTCCTATTCATAGAGACCTCTCCCATCTATGTTATCTTAATTTTGGGCCCTTTATTGAACAACTCCATACAGACCACGGTTGGCAAGTTAGAACTGTAAGATTCACTACGTGAACCACTGGTGTTTTGTGGAAAAGCACATGTACACTGCGTTCCAAATTATTATACAAAAAGTGTTTAGGAGTGATAAGGGAAGAATTTGTTTGTTTGTCAGTTAAACTCATTGATGGTGATGTGTGTCAGGGCTCTTTATATCACTGTAAGCAATTGCAGACACCTGTGCTAATTAGTTTGGCAGGTGTGTCCAATGAAAGGCAAGACTACTTAAGAAGGCTCTCTCACATTATTAAGCAGCCTACATTTTCTGCCAAAATGGGAAAGAAAAAGGATGTGTCGGCTGCTGAGAAGCAACAAATTGTGGAGTGTTTAGGTCAAGGCATGACTACAATCAACATTGTGCGATGATCAGGATGAAGTGTCTTGGCAATCAAGAAGTATGTAGCCGATTCACAGTACACACGTGTGCGTGCTGATAAGGGCAAATTGAGGACTCTTTCCTACAGGCAATTACGTCAGGTTGAAAGAGCAGCGGCAAAAAAGCCTTGTCATAGCAGCAGACAAGTTTTTGAAGCTGCTTGTGCCTCCAACGTCCCCCGAACAACAAGATGCAGGGTCCTTCAGAGGTTTGCAGCTGTGCATGCGCCATCCTGTCGACCTCCTCTATCCACTTCACACAAGCAGAAACGGCTCCAGTGGGCCAAACATTACATGAAGACTGATTTCAAAACTGTTTTGTTCACGGATGAGTGCCGTGCAGCGCTCGATGGTCCAGATGGATGGAGTGGAGGATGGCTGGTTGATGGACACCCCACGCAAACACGGCTACAGCGCCAACAAGGAGGAGGTGGAGTAATGTTTTGGGCTGGAATCATGGGGAGAGAGATTGTCGGCCCCTTTAGGATCCCTGAAGGCGCTAAAGATGAACTCCATAATGTATGTGGATTTTCTCAAACAGCACTTCCTGCCATGGTTCAAGAAGAAGAACCGTGTATTTCACAGCAAGATCATTTTTCTGCATGATAATGCACCATCTCATGCTGCACATAAAACATCTGCATCTCTGGCTGATATGGGCATAAAAGGGGACAAACTTATGGTGTGACCCCCATGCTCCCCTGACCTCTACCCCATTCAGAACCTTTGGAGCATCATTAAAAGGAGTGTCTATGATGGCGGGAGGCAGTTCACATCTAAGCAACAGCTCTGGGAGGGTATTCTGTCCTCATGCAAAACAATTGAAGCAGAAACCATCCAAAACCTGACAAATTCAATGGACGAGAGAGTTCAGAAGCTCCTTTCGAACAAGGGGTCCTATGTGAAAATGTAACATCACCTAGAATAAAGTTTTGAGTTGAAAACTGTTTGATTTCAGTTTCTAACAACCTGCTAATGCTTATAATTTCAAAAATGACCATTTTTTTGGTCTTTATTAAAATGAAAAGGTTGATCAAAAAGTTTGGGGGATCTAAGAGTGTGGCAACCCAGTAGTCATGATTACTTCGAATTCTGACAATATGAGGGTCATGCTGCAGGTAGTGCAGCAAGAAGGCACTTATGTGCCTTGCGCATCTCGGAGCCCCAAAATTATTTTCCGGGCTAGATGCAGCTAAAAATTATTTTTAATTTTAAATCTGGTGAAGCTTTAGTATAGATGGCCTAATAGGATCAGTGCTGCACACTGCTACAAAGCCCAAATTATTTTCCAGTCAAGATACAGATAAACATGATTAGTAATTTGAAAGCTTAAAACGGTTGGTAGGGTGATTTTAACCAATCATCAAGCTTTTACGCTCCCCAGGATGACACAGGGGTAGAAAAGTCGTTTCGGATCCATGATTTGTTCATCTTTATGAACGTGAGTCTGTCTACATTATCAGTGGAGAGCCGCGTGCGCTTATCTGTCAGCACACCACCAGCAGCGCTGAACACACGTTCAGACAGAACGCTGGCTGCGGGGCATGACAAGATCTCCAAGGCGTAAGTGGCTAGCTCCGGCCATTTATCCAGATTGGAAGCCCAAAAAGAGCAAGGGTCCAGTGACACAGTCGTGGCTTCAATGTTTACTTGGAGATACTCCTGTACCATCGTCTCTAGGCGTTGACTATGTGTCAGACTTCTTGTCTCCTGTGGCCTTGCAAAGGATGGGCTAAAAAAGTGGTGAAATGATTCCGCAAAATTGATGTTACCAGCAGATACTGTGGTTCTGTCACGGTTTGAGTGCTGAACACTTGACGGTCCCACGGTTGGCAAGTTGGAACTGTGAGATTCACTACGTGCACCACTGGTATTTTGTGGAAAAGCACATGTAAGATTCTGCAACAGTCTCTGCTGATACTCCTGCATGCGTGCATCCCTTTCTATGGCAGGAATAATTTCTGCAAATTTACTTTTGTACCGGGGATCTAACAGTGTGGCAACCCAGTAGTCAGGATTATTTCTAATTCTCACAATTCGAGGGTCATGTTGCAGGTAGTGCAGCAAGAAGGCACTCATGTGTGTTGCGCATCCAGGAGCACCAAGTCCCTGTTGTGTTGGTGGCGAGGTAACAATCATGCTTCCTTCCTCTGTCCTCTCCCCCCAACCTCGCACAACAGAAATGTGATCAAGGTCTCCCTCATCTGATGAGTCTTCCATCAGTTCGTCCTCCACTTCTTCCTGGGCTCCTGCACCTTCCTCACTAGTTTGGCTGCTACCATGCGCCCTGGTAAAACCATCTCCCCCACCCTCACATGCCTGCCGCCTTGGTGCTGCCGACCGTCTGGACCTTGCAGATGTTAGCCCTTCCGCATACAACTCCTCCTCCTCTACTTCCTCCACCTCCTCTTGTGCCACCACCTGACTCCGAATTCTGTTTAACATGTGCTCCAGCATGTAAATCACCGGAATAGTCATGCTGATAATGGCATCGTCAGCACTAAACATCTTCGTCGCCATTTCAAAACTGTGCAGAAGGGTGCATAGGTCCATGATCTGAGACCACTCCTCCAGCGTGATTTGCCCCACCTCTGAATCTCGTTGGCCCAGGCTATACGTCAGAACGTATTGCACCAGGGCTTGTCGGTGCTGCCACAGTCGCTGCAACATGTGCAGAGTTGAATTCCACCGGGTAGGCACATCGCATTTTAGCCGGTGAAGTGGCAGACCCAACGACTTCTGTAGAGATGTAAGTCGCTGAGCTGCGGGATGCGAACGGCGGAAGTGAGCACACAGCGACCGTGCCCTCTGCAGAAGGCCATCTAGTCTGGGATAGTGGGCTAAAAATTGCTGGACAACCAGGTTCAACACGTGAGCCATACAAGGCACGTGTGTGACATTGCCCCGGCGAAGGGCCGCACCCAGGTTTGCAGCATTGTCGCACACGGCCTTCCCTGGTTTCAGGTCCAGTGGAGACAACCATTCATGAAATTGGTTCTCCAGAGCTGACCACAACTCCTCAGCTGTGTGACTCACATTTCCCAGACATTTCAATGTAAAAACCGCCTGATGACGTTGAGCCCTACTGCCAGCATAGTAAGGAGGTGTGCAGGATCCCTTCTGCGCAGTTAGAAAGCTTGTGGCATGACCAGACAGGCTTTGGGTGCAGGTGGAAGACCGAGAGGAGGTTGAGGAGGCAGAAGCAGTGGTGGAACTTTGACATAAAGAGGATTGACGCACAACTCGTGGGGACGGCAAGACTTGGACAGCAGCCCCTTGTCCTGCTGTCACCATAGTTACCCAGTGCCCAGTCAGCGACATGTAACGCCCCTGTCCATGCCTACTCGTCCAAGTGTCTGTGGTGAAATGCACCCTATCACACACAGAGTTTCTCAAAGAAGCGGTGATGTTGTGTGCGACATGCTGGTGGAGCGCAGGCACACCTTTCTTTGAGAAGTAGTGCCGACTGGGCATCTGGTACTGGGGCACTGCGACGGACATAAGGTCTCGAAAATCCTCTGTGTCCACCAGGCGGAAAGGCAGCATTTCTGTAGCCAAGAGCTTGCAGATGGTGAAATTCAACCTCTTAGCTTTCTCATGGCTAGGAGGAAATGGTCTTTTACTTGTCCACATCTGAGGGACCGAGGGCTGGCTATTGTGCTTAGACGGGGTTGATAAGGGTGTCCCCGGCAAACTGCCGGTCTGTGAGGAAGATGCAGGCGGACATGTTAGGTTGCCTTGATCCAAAGGTGGTGCTATCGATGTCGGACAGCGCTCAAGACCAGCTGGTGTTACCACCTCCAAAGAAAATGATGACCTGCCAATCACGCTGGCTGTTGCGGGTAAAGAGGTGGCAGGTCTGCGCCCCAAAACAGGTGTGACTGCTGTCCCCCCAGTCACAGAGGATGAAGAGGCCGCGGATGCACAAGATATGGCAGACGGTGGTTGGCCCGGCCGGCTAGACCGCATTGTAGCACACTGAGCTTCCCACTGCAACTTATGCTTCATGTCCATGTGCCGGTTCATGCATGAAGTACTCAAACTATGTATTTTTTGGCCTCTACTTAGCTTTTGCTGACAAATGTTACAGATAACACGAGTTGGGTCATCTTTATCGATCTGAAAAAATGCCCAGGCTATGCAAGGCTTAGCACCCATGCGACCTGAAGAGCCACCACGACTTGTGGTGAGAGGCAGAGTTGTGTTTGAGGATGCAGTTGTTGACGTGCTTCCAGTACTACGTCTCTGTCCAGGAAGGCGCAACCTGACCTCGTCGTCACTAGCATCTTCCTCCACCTCCTCTGCTGACCTCATCTCTTGGCTGACTGTGGGTTGACAGTAAGTGGGATCTCCGACCTCATCATCATCACCCTGTGCGTTATCACACCCGTCGTCCTCAGAGCCAACCTGTTCCTGCCCTGACAAAAAACTAAAGTTGTCGCTCCAATCAGGTATTTGAGTCTTATCATCGTCTTCCTCATTGTCTCCACCAACAGGAGTTACAGTGTGGGAATGAGGGTCTACATTATGGTCAGAACCTTCTGCGTCTGGTCCTGGATCCGACTCAAAGATTCTGGGCATCAGTGCAGATCATTTCCTCGTCTGGATTCACAGAAGCGCTGGAGTCGACCTCTGATTCCCAGGCTATAGTATGAGTAAACAGCTCTGCAGACTCAACCATCTGTTCTACCTCATACTCAGACGGGCAGCTGGAGATTTGGGAGCTGTGAGGAAGCAAGTGCGATTTGGGTGACACCTTTGAGGACTGGAGTATTTGTGATGTTGAAGTTGATGTGGAGGAGAGCCCACTTAAAGGAGCACTTGATATCCGTTGAAGCACCTGCTGTTTTTGTGCCTCATCTGGAATTTGTAGCGATTGGCGTGGCCGTAAGAAAGGGATCTTATCACATTGTCCGCTAAAAGAAGTAGACATTTTAGTTTGGCTGGAAGATGGTCTTTCTTCTGCACCTACCCCACGGACACAACCTTTTTTCCCCTTCCCAACACGCCTATTCCCCTTTCCACCAGCGGCAGGCCTTTTTCCACTCATTTTGGTGGTTAACTAATTCACAACTCTGGAGTTGTTTGCACAAAAAAACAATGGATGGTAACCGAGCAGAGCTGAGTGGCCAAACTGTGGTATTAGGCCAAAACTATTGGCTGGGTTAGATGCAGAAAAAAATTATTTTTAATTTGCAACCTGATGGAGGTCAGTATAGATGGACTAATAGACCAAGTCCCACACACCGCTAGAAGCCCAAATATTTTTTCAGAGCTAGATGCAGAAAATTTTTTTATTCAATTTGCAACCTGATGGAGGTCAGTATAGATGGACTAATAGACCAAGTCCCACACACTGCTAGAAGCCCAAATATTTTTTCAGAGCTAGATGCAGAAAAAAATTATTTTTAATTTGCAACCTGATGGAGGTCAGTATAGATGGACTAATAGACCAAGTCCCACACACTGCTAGAAGCCCAAATATTTTTTCAGAGCTAGATGCAGAAAAAAATTATTTTTAATTTGCAACCTGATGGAGGTCAGTATAGATGGACTAATAGAACAAGTCCCACACGCTGCTAGAAGCCCAAATATTTTTTCAGAGATAAATGAAGAAAAAAATTATTTTTAATTTGCAACCTGATGGAGGTCAGTATAGATGGACTAATAGACCAAGTCCCACACACTGCTAGAAGCCCAAATATTTTTTCAGAGCTAGATGCAGAAAAAAATTATTTTTAATTTGCAACCTGATGGAGGTCAGTATAGATGGACTAATAGACCAAGTCCCACACACCGCTAGAAGCCCAAATATTTTTTCAGAGCTAGATGCAGAAAAAAATTATATTCAATTTGCAACCTGCTGGAGGTCAGTATAGAAGGACTAATAGAACAAGTCCCACACACTGCTAGAAGCCCAAATATTTTTTCAGAGCTAGATGCAGAAAAAAATTATATTCAGTTTGCAACCTGATGGAGGTCAGTATAGATGGACTAATAGAATGATGCTATGCCCAAAAGATTTTACTTCACTAGGTGCAGTAAAAAAATTGGTATTCTATACACAGGTGGTATATCTTGCAACACAGATAGGCTACTCCACTGACTAACACACTCTGCAATAGGCCAAAAAGGATTAGCTTTGCTAGATTCAGCCAAATGCTGTGAAAAAAACTTGCACAGCACTGGCACAGACCTGCCTGGCAAAAACTGATAGGAACTCATGTAACCTAGTCCTGAAAAGGACTCCAATTACAATTAGTCTTTACTCCCACAATCTATCTATTTAAGAGCACAGACCTGCCTGATAAAAGTCGTAGGAAATGCTGTAACCTAGTCCTTAAAAGGACTGCAATCACAACTATTCCCTACTCCCAAGCTATCTGTATATTTGTGCGAAAATTGGCTTGAAATTAACAAGGTATAGCGCACACAGCAACAGCGGTGCCGTCTAACACGCAGCTGCAGCAGTGAGAAAATGGTGGCGACGGGGAAAATGGCTTGGTCTTATAGGGCAAGGACATGTGACATACACTGCCAATCACACATGCCCTTGCTTGTGTGAAAAAAAGCACTTCGCTCCGTGTGTGCGCTGCTGATAGGCTGACAGATTGCACCTCCCCACTGCAAATGCGGGAAAGAGAAAAAAAAATGGAGATCTTCATTGTTCCTGCAGAGATCCATCCCCTGCCCGTCCCCCCGCCCCGCTGTACACTCAAACTGCGTATTAACATTAATTTTCATCATTACTGAGAAAAAATCCAGTTATGATTTTGGTGCACGAACAGTTATCGAACATAACCTCGAACAGCCGAATTTTTCTCAAATTGTTCGTGTTCGCCGACCGGCTCGAACACCGCCCAAAACAGCTCGAATTTGAGATTGGCGAACAGTTCGAGTAGAACAACGCTCATCTCTAATCTCTACTCGTGACGCCACCTGTGGTATGCGGCTGAAGGGAGCAGCCGCTGCAGAGCAAATCCTCTGGAGCTGTTGATAATGCAGCAGAGTTGGTTTGGCTCTCCACAGGTAGAGCTTAGCTCCAGGGCAGGAAGTGGTGATTTTATTAGATATTGCTGTGCAGTGTAGTGCAGGGGATGATGGCACAGTAATAATTCGCAGAGACAGTGGGATGCAGTCTTCAGTTTTAGACTCCAAGTTACCAGGCCAGGATAACTTCCCACGCCGTCCTGTGCTTACTCAGGGAGGGGTTCAGCAAACCCTCAGGTACCTCCGGAGTACATAACGGGACCCCCTTCTGTGTGTTCCTTCTGACCGTCTCCCTGCACCTCACACCCAGTGTCCCAAGCCAGTGACCACGGACCTTGTCGGACGACGTCTTCTCTGTCCCCTGGGTCCTCTATGGCCACCTTTTTGGTGAGTTAGATGTGGCTGTTGGCGGCAGCACCTGAAATGCTGCACCCTCCGGTTATCTAGTTGAGGCTTAAAGAACTCTGCTAGTTTAGGGGCCGGTCCCCTCTCTGCGACCTGATCCTTCTGCTCCTCTGCAGACTCGGGCGCACGGGTGGCATCAGCACTGCCCGTGCCCCTAGGATCCTTTCTACTTTCCTGGAGCCTTTCTCCTGCTCCTCTCTCTCTTCCGTCTGTCCTGGGCCTTTCTCACTGGGCCCTCCTCCTGAGCAGAGCTCCTGCTGAGCTCCTGCTCCGCACACACTCTCTCCTCTCTGACTGGACTGGACTCTTTGAAGATGGCTCCCCCCTTTATATCTTCCTAACAAGTGCTCCTCTGTACTTCTTCCTCCACCCACACCCACTACATGGTTCCCCCTTATTTGGTTCCCCGCACTCCAGCCAGGGACAGGGCTCAGCAGGAGAGCGACGCATCTTGCTCCTGCTGCCGGTCTGGAGTAGTGTAGTGTTGGATGCAGGTGTTGGGGTCCCAGGCAGCACGCTATCCTTACCTGAGAGTGAGATACCACACCTCTGGGTGAGATGCAGTACCTCTGTGGTGACTGAACCCGCAGGGGCACCACACTAGCACGGACCCCGGCATTTACTTTGGGGTCTCAGCTGTATATACCAGCTGACACCCACTCCTTCAAGCACAAGTTCAGCTCCTGAGCCTGCACAATGCGACTGTCGCAACAGTTTGACTAGTATTATTAAGTTCCACCTGCCTGTGACATAGGACATCAAAGAATGGGAAGGGATTAAAGTAAAAAAAAAAGGATTAAATGTATTTCACACTATTGCCCATAAAAGCTACAAACCTTGGTGTCTACAGTTATCTGAGCTCCCCCTACCTGGTGACATAAAGTCTGACAGTACTAATTAAAGAAGATTTTAATGACCAGGTTGTGCCTCCTCTTCATACAGTATTCAAACAAAATGGTGGTGCCACTTCCTTATCAACCAGTTGTTTCAGCTGAGACCCCACCTGATGTATACATTTATTTCCATATTCATCACACTCTTATTTAGCATCTTAAACAGAGACCTGTGGTAACAAAGACCTCTTAATGTGAGAAAGGGTGCAAACAATGGGAACTTTGCATACCAATAAAGTGCATTCCATTCACACCTGCAACCAAACCTTAACTCAATAATTCACCTAATGAAATACCTGGAAATATACTAGATTCACCATTTTTTAAGTGTAACACATGCACAGAAAACTGTCAGAGCAGCTACTGGTATACTGGAGCTTACAGTCACTAAGAAGAGCTTTGCAGCTGCTGTTAAACAGGGACCTACAGACATTAACAGTTTTTCCCCTGAGCTGCAGTGGACTACAATTCCCAGGGACCCTTGTTTCAGGCAGATGACACAGCCTGGAAGGATTGAAGGAGAGAGCATGGATTGGATGAGGAGGGACTTGGGGGAGGGAACTGGGCAGAAAGTGAAAGCAAAAGTTGAGAGGGAGAAGAGTGTGGCAACTTGTGGTGAGGGACGGAGCGCTGCGGATCTGTATACCTCTACGCTGCAGAGTGTTGCCGTCCCCTCTGATATACCCGCGCTGCTGGAGAGATTGCGGCCTTGTCACCCTCTGAAGCAAGTTACATCAAGGACTCGGAGAGTTCTGCCGACACTCCCACCGTATAAAGACCTGAATCCTGCCGCCCCCAGCTGGTGTCCAGAGAACCATCCGACCGTTTGAGACGCACCGTGAGTGCCCTTCTGAGACTTGTGGTTCTACCAGCGCTATTTACAGTGAGTACACTACAACCCAGGCTATTGACATTAATATTCATCTATGTGCATCAACGGTTCTAATTTGCGCGCCAACATCTGCAGCAACTGGGCCCCAATGTTTTGGATTGAGTTCAAACAAAAGGGAAACCTGCTACGTTATATTTGCAGGGTCGGAGTAGAATTAGATTGTGATGTGTATATGACTTTTACAGAGCACAGTTACTTGTATTGTATGTTATTCCTTTAAATCCACCTAATTTCTGCTGCATAGCAATAAACCTGTTAAACGGTTTTACTCCTGTTCCCTGTGAGCGTGTACTGAGCTGTGGCAAGGGCTTCCTGAATCAGTCCCTGGCAGAAGATAACAGTCCTTCTGCAGTTCCAGAGAGAGCTCCAATCAAGATTCGGATGGAGGCACTGCGCCCTAGAGAGGTGAGACCCCCCATAACACCTAGTGTACCGTTGTAGCCCTAAAGGGGTGTTACATAAGGCTTTCAATAGTCAAAAAAATGAATTTTACACCTGGGCCTATGTAAATGGCAGAATATGTTAAAATTTGGGGTGATACGTATCACACCTCATTTTATTTATTTGCTCACTTATATATGGCCATCATATGCCACAACATTTTACAGACATTATCATTACTGACCCCATGTCACGCTAGGTAAGGGGAGGACCAAGTGTACGATGATGGGAAAAGGGGGAAAGCCCAACAACTAGGAAAAGGGAGAGTGGAGACCCCGAGGCTGATCTTACAGCAGCCTGACTCCCCTACCGTCCCTAAATAGCCTAGCACCGAGCAGGATACCTAATCCTTAACTGTCCCTAGAGCTAGGCCCTAGTCAGGGAGGGGAAGGAGTGAGCACTAGTCAGTCCCCACTGCAACTAAAGACAAACAAGGAAAACAGCCAAGGGGATACACTTAGCTTGAGAAGACACCACAGAGAAGACGACAACAATCCACCAAGAAACTCCAAGAAGAAACTAGCCGACTGCTAGTACTCCAGGCCTGAGCAGGGGAAAATAGTTCTATCACCGGCGACTTTCTGGAGACACTGAGGGTTTTTAAATATCAAGCAAGGGTGTGTCAATTAGCAGCAGTAGGTGGAGATCACTGCTGGGTCCTAGCGAGAGAAGAATACCACTACACTATAGAGATGAAAGGATCAAGAAGATGTTGTATGGCAACAATATTGTGGCAGCATTATTTAGAAACACTGTATAGTGTCATTTATAATGAGGGTTCGCTGATCATATCCATCAAGTGCGTGTGCTTCTACTTGTATGTGTTTAGGTGTCACATATACATAACCATCTCAATGAACCTCTTCTCTTGACAATATCCTTGTACGTAGCTCTACAACTACTTTTTTTTTGTAAAAAAACAGAACTAGAAAAGAGCTGATCTGTTCTTGTTTTTTCCCCCAATATATTTGCAGAAGCAAAATGGGCTTAGTAAATAACCTTTATACATATTTTCTAAATCATTCATACAGTGGTGGCCAAAAGTATTGGCATCCCTGCAATTCTGTCAGATAATACTCAGTTTCTTCCTGAAAATGATTGCAATCACAAATTCTTTGGTATTATTATCTTCATTTAATTTGTCTTCAATGAAAAAACATAAAAAGAATTGTCCTAAAGCCAAATTGGATACAATTCCACACCAAACCTAAAAAAGGGGGTGGACAAAAGTATTGGCACTGTTTGAAAAATCATGTGATGCTTCTCTAATTCATGTAATTAACATCACCTGTAACTTACCTGTGGCACCTAACAGGTGTTGACAATAACTAAATCACACTTGCAGCCAGTTAACATGGATTAAAGTTGACTCAACCTCTGTCCTGTGTCCTTGTGTGTACCACATTGAGCATGGAGAAAAGAAAGAAGACCAAAGAACTGTCTGAGGACTTGAGAAACCAAATTGTGAGGATGCATGAGCAATCTCAAGGCTACAAGTCCATCTCCAAAGACCTGAATGTTCCTGTGTCTTCCGTGCGCAGTGTCATCAAGAAGTTTAAAGCCCATGGCACTCTGGCTAACCTCCCTAGATGTGGATGGAAAAGAAAAATTGACGAGAGATTTCAACGCAAAATTATGCGGATGGTAGATAAAGAACCTCGACTGACATCCAAACAAGTTCAAGCTGCCCTGCAGTCCGAGGGTACAACAGTGTCAACCCGTACTATCCGTTGGCGTCTGAATGAAAAGGGACTGTATGGTAGGATACCCAGGAAGACCCCAATTCTTACCCCGAGACATAAAAAAGCCAGGCTGGAGTTTGCCAAAACTTACCTGAGAAAGCCTAAAATGTTTTGGAAGAATGTTCTCAGGTCAGATGAGACAAAAGTAGAGCTTTTTGGGAAAAAGCATCAACATAGAGTGTACAGGAAAAAAAAGAGGCATTCAAAGAAAAGAACACGGTCCCTACAGTCAAACATGGCGGAGGTTCCCTGATGTTTTGGGGTTGCTTTGCTGCCTCTGGCACTGGACTGCTTGACCGTGTGCATGGCATTATGAAGTCTGAAGACTACCAACAAATTTTGCAGCATAATGTAGGGCCCAGTGTGAGAAAGCTAGGTCTCCCTCAGAGGTCATGGGTCTTCCAGCAGGACAATGACCCAAAATACACTTCCAAAAGCACTATAAAATGGTTTGAGAGAAAGCACTGGAGACTTATAAGGTGGCCAGCAATGAGTCCAGACCTGAATCCCATAGAACACCTGTGGAGAGATCTCAAAATGGCAGTTTGGAGAGTTCACCCTTCAAATATCAGGGAACTGGAGCAGTTTGCCAAAGAAGAATGGTCTACAATTCCAGCAGAGCATTGTAAGAAACTCATTGATGGTTACCGGAAGCAGTTGTTTGCAGTTATTTTGGCTAAAGGTTGTGCAACCAAGTATTAGGCTGAGGGTGCCAATACTTTTGTCTGACCCATTTTTGGAGTTTTGTGTGAAATGATCAATGATTTGATTTTTGCTTCATTCTCTTTTGTATTTTTTCCTTGCAAGCAAATTAAATGAAGATAATAATACCAAAGAATTTGTGATTGCAATCATTTTCAGGAAGAAACTGAGTATTATCTAACAGAATTGCAGGGGTGCCAATACTTTTGCCCACCACTGTATATTGCAAGAGCTTATGTGGCACCTTAGGGGTCCGGTTGCCATAGTGGCTTTGCCTCCCTCAAAAGAGGTAATGCCATGCCTGGAAGCAAGCAGGGATCCCCTAGTCAGGGATACTAAGCATGCAACACGTTCCTGGCTCCAGACCAGCAAGGGGAGTCCCCTCCCCTTTGCAACTGGGATCTGGGGGCGGGGTTAGTTAGTCTTAGTGTGAGGAGTGGAGTTTAGGACTTTGAGGAGAGAGGAACTAGGGACTGGAGCTGAGGAAGCTCGTCCTAGATGAAATACACAGAGGACCGGACACCGGAGTCCGAGGCTGTGGGGGCACTGCAGGCCCAGCAGCAGATACCGTAGGGCAGGAGATTGCAGGTCTCCTGGCCCCATCAGACGCCGGAGGCTCAGCAGCACAGAGGGACCAGCACCGCCACGGAGGAGCGACGCATGCACAAAGCCCGGGCTGCCAGCCATACGGGTGAGCACAGAACGTCACACTCAGGGACGTGGGCTACAACACAGCTACAATCAGTAAAGCTAAAGAGTATAGTGAGAAGGGCAGGCCTACAACTCCACCTGGCAAGGAGGACTCTATGTTTGCTTCCAGGCTGACCGGACTCTTACTTCTAGCCAGTACTCCAGTCCAGGCTTGTCTAATTGTCATCAGTAAAGGCCCTGGGACTGCACTATACTGACTCTCTGGTTATTACTGACACCCTGCACAACCACCATCATCCACACACTGCCCTGAAGCTAACTCTTCCTGTGGGGAGTTATATCACCCTGGCTGCAAAACCACCAGCTTCAGAGGACTGTTCCGCAGCGGTGGTCTCCATTGGCCGCATTCCCCAGGTGGCATAGTTGGACATTAACACCTATACAAATAAATACCCCTTGGATTGACCGCCCTGGGTCACGGAATGGGTCACCGCCACTGTGACTACAACCCCCAGCATCGACCGGCCCGGCACCGGGTACCCCACGGCCCAGGGGGCGCGTCAACTTTGGCGTAGTCGGCAGGATTTCGTGCACGTTGTCACCTGGTACTGTGCGCCTTAAAGAACTGTGTCGCATACTGTGGTGAAGTTTCGCGCCAATTGCCGCTGTTTCCCGCCATTGTCCGCCATTTCTGGGTCGCCGCGCGGGAAGAAGAGGGGCGTAACCGCTGGAAGCGCGCAAAGCCCAAGCCCCGCCTCACGCACTAACGCAGCGCCAGGTTCCTGGAAGGAGCCCCAGTGAGCGCTTACGTCAGACGCGTGCGACGCCAGGTCCTGAAGGAGACCGTCACCGGCGGAACTGCGGCCTAGCAGGAGCAAGGTAAAAGGAGGTAGGCCAAGGTTCACTAGGGGGGCATTTTTTTCAGAACAGAAGATGACATTGCATACGTATTAATAATGTCATCATAGTCTAAGTTCCTTGAAATGTCATACTCAATGTTCAACAGAAGGAGTGACTCTAAAAGCTCCTGTCCAATTGAAGACCTCAGATGATTTTTTTTACAATTTTCAGCTTTGAGAACACTCTTTCACATGAAACCTGGGTGCAAGCAAGTGTAAGAAGTGTCTTGTAAACTGCAAAAATGTTTGCGTAAGCAGCAGAATGTAAATTGTAGTCATATAAAAGTCTGTAGCAGCAGGAAAGCCGGATTTTGGTAAGAACTTACCTGTAAAATCCTTTTCAGCGAAGGAAGGAAGGGAGACACAGATTCTCTACTTCGTGGGTAGGCGGAGCCCCATAGGATAGTCACCTCAGATTGGAAAAAGACGACCGGCCCCTCCAGTATATAGGCTCCTCCTACTCCCATGTTCATCAGTCCGTACACAAGCTAAGGAAGAGCAGACCAACCAGCAGAACAATATATCCCCTTCTGAAATTTCAGAAATGAGAGAAAACAGGTTATGTAATAGAAACACAGTCTTAGGCATACCCCATTGGACCTGACAATTGTGTAGAGCTGGCGAAACTGGAAGGAGAGCCGTAGAGCGCTAAACCCAGTCCAGAAGATCGACATCAGGAAGGAGACGCGCTGCATCTAGAAACACAAAAAAACACTTCTGCCCTGGGAGGGTGCTGTGTCTCCCTTCCTTCCTTCGCTGAAAAGGATTTTACAGGTAAGTTCTTACCAAAATCCGGCTTTCAGCAGCAGAAGGGAAGGAAGGGAGACACAGATTCTCTACTTCGTGGGACGTCCTAAAGCAGTACCTACTTAAGGGTGGGAAATAGAGGCAGAAGCTTCCATACCCCAAAACTTAGGCAAGAGAGCAAACCGCGCTAAATAACGGAAAACTAAGCAAAGGGATAACTTAAATTACCGCCGCCTGCAGGACCCTGCGTCCCAGGGCCGCATCGGCTGAAGCACTTACGTCCACCTTATAAAACTTAGTAAAGGTGTGAACGGAGCGCCAGGTGGCCGCCCGGCAGAGCTGCGCTGCCGAAGCCCCCTGACGAAAAGCCCACGATGAGCCAATGGCTCTCGTGGAATGAGCTTTAACTTTAACCGGACAAGGCTCGCCCTTGAGCCGGTACGCTTCCAGGAAAGCTGAACGGATCCACCGAGCTATCGTGTCTTTGGAAGCACGTTGACCACGCCGACGACCTGCCGGAATTATAAAAGGAGAGTCCGACTTCCGAAAACCTTGAGTGATCGTAAGATAGAACTTCAAATGCCCGCACTAAGTCCAACGAGTGCAAGGCCCGCTCCCTTGGATTCTTAGGTCCTGGACAAAGAGAAGGCAACACAATGTCCTGATTAATGTGGAATTGTGACACTACCTTAGGCAAAAAATCTTCACGAGTATGAAGCACCACGCGATCCGGAAAAAATTCCAGAAAAGGAGGTGAGCAAGAAAGTGCTGCCAATTCCGATACCCTTCTCAAAGAGGCGACTGCCACCAAGAAGGCCACCTTCCAAGAAAGTAGTGAAAGTTTAGCAGAATCCATAGGCTCAAAAGGCCTATGCTGAAGGGCTTCCAGGACTAGATTAAGCCGCCATGGAGCCACAACTGCCCTCCGTGGCGGAAACTGACATGCGACTCTGCGAAAAAAAGAGCGCACATCCCTGCGAGAGGCAATAGCCTTCCTAAAAAGTGCGGAAAGAGCAGATACCTGTCCCCGCACCGTACTAACTGCCAAACCCCTGGCCAGACTAGATTGCAGAAAGGCCAAGAAGTTGGGGATGGAAAAAACCCTCGGGTTTCTTGAGGATCCAGAACACCATGAATAGAAAGACTCCCAAGTTCTGTGATAAATCCTGGACGTAGCTGGACTCCGGGCCGCCCGCAAGGTAGCAATGACCTCGGGCGAAAAACCGCGACGGGTCAAGATATCGGTCTCAAGAGCCACGCCGTCAAACGAAGGGACCTCAGGTCCGGATGACGAATGGGCCCCTGAGTGAGCAAGTCCGGGCGAAGGGGCTGCGGAAGTGGAGGTGCCGCCTGAAGAGACACCAGCGTCGAATACCATGTCCTCCGCGGCCAGTCTGGTGCTATCAGAATTATTGATACCCTTTCGAGTTTGATCCGTCGGATCACCAGAGGTAGTAAGGACATCGGCGGAAACGCATAGATCAGCTTGAACTGACCCCACGGGGCCACTAGAGCATCCACCGCCACCGCCTCCGGGTCCCTGTACCTGGACATGAACGTCGGAACCCTGGCGTTCAGCCTGGATGCCATCAAGTCCACCTGAGGAGTCCCCCAACGGGAACACAGCAGAGAAAACACTTCTGGATGGAGACTCCATTCCCCAGGGTCCACTTGCTTGCAACTGAGGAAGTCCGCCGAGATATTCAACACCCCTGGAATGTGAATTGCAGAGATTGCTGGAACTTTGGACTCGGCCCACACCAGGATCCGAGAGACCTCCGACATGAGACTGGAACTCCTCGTCCCGCCTTGGTGGTTGATGTACGCGACAGCCGTAGCATTGTCCAACTGGATCCGGACCGGTAGACCGCTCAATAAGACCGTCCAATGTTGGAGGCAGAGAAATATTGCTCTCAACTCCAAAATGTTGATCGGGAGAGACGACTCCTTTGGCGACCAGACTCCCTGAATCCAGAGGTTGTTCCAAACTCCCCCCCAGCCTGTCCGGCTGGCATCGGTTGTCACCACCGACCATCTCGGAGGAAGGATTTCCCCACGGATAGAGTCTCCGGACGCAACCACCATCCAAGAGATTCTCGCACCCTGCGGGAGATAATGACCGAGCGATCCAGAGAAGTTAGCGATCGATCCCAATGGGTCAGAATAAGGCTCTGGAGATCCCGGGAATGAAATTGTGCAAATGGTACTGCTTCCATAGTTGCCACCATTTGACCCAGAAGGCGCATGCATTCCCGAAGGGACATTGACAGCGCCGACCTCATAGCCTGGACCAGAAGACGAAGGTTCGTCTGTTTGACAGGAGGCAGGGACACAACTGCCCGAACAGTATCGAACTGCATCCCCAGGAAAAGAATGGACTGTGCTGGCTCCAATGACGATTTCTTCCAATTGATCAGCCACCCGAAGTCCATCAGGTACTGAAGGGAGAGATCGCGAGCCGCTATTGGCTCCTCCGCTGTGGGAGACACTATGAACAGGTCGTCCAGGTAGGGGAGGATCGTAACCCCCTGTCTTCGAAGAAGCGCCATGAGAGGAGCCAGAATTTTTGTAAAAACCCTGGGAGCTGAGGCCAACCCGAAAGGCAGGGCCACAAACTGGTAATGGGTTTGACCTATAGCGAAACGCAAGAAACGCTGGTGAGCCCTGCCGATAGGGATATGGAAATAGGCGTCGCGGATGTCTATGGACACCAAGAAATCGTACTGCGACAGGGTCGCTATCACAGATCGGAGAGACTCCATGCGGAACTTCCGTGTCCGGACGTAAATATTCAAATCCCTGAGATCCAGCACCGGACGAAACTTGTCCTCCTTTTTGGGGACCACAAAAAGGTTGGAATAAAAACCATTTCCCTGGTCTTCCGGAGGAACCTGAACCACCACACCCTGCTGTAGGAGAGAGTCGACCTCCTGAAACAGTGCGGCAGCCAGTCTTGGCACGGACGGAACGCCCGTCAGACGAAACCTGTCTGGAGGCAGCGAATGAAACTCTATGAAATAGTCTGCCGACATAACCCGTGTCACCCAGGCGTCTGCTATGTGGGATGCCCAGATCGACCCGAATTGTAGCAGACGACCTCCCACCCGAGAGCCCTCGGGGGGATCCCTGGCGTCAGTCAGCCTTAGCGGACTTTTTATCAACCTCCCGTCTGTCCTGACGGGACCGTTGCTTCCAAGGAGTACAAGATTTCTGGGCGGATCTGCCGGAGGATGAGGGACGACCCAATCTCCAAGAAGGCTGACTGAATCGTCCCCTGGCCCGAAAGGACCGAAGACCTCTGCCGGGCCCTGTCCTGCTGGCTGTGGATGCCACTGCCTTTTTCCCAGGCAGAGTAACATCCTTAGCTTTAGCTTTGGCAATTAGTTCCGAAAGATCTGAACCAAAGAGCTGACCGCCCTTATATGCCAGACTAAGCAATCCCTGTTTGGATACTGCATCCCCGGTCCACTGTTTAAGCCACAGAGCTCTTCTAATCGTGACTGCCGAAGCCTGAGCCCTGGACAGAATTGAAGCAGTGTCCAGTACTGCATCTCTGCCATAACACATAGCTTCTTCCATTCGCTGAAAAAGCTTTTCCACTTCTGAGCGCGAAGTCCCATCCTGCCACGCCGCACGCAGCTGATCCAACCACCGCAGAGAAGCCTCACTGGCCCACATGGCCCCCAAGGCCGCTCGGAAACCATGACCCGCGGCTTCATAGATGGATTTCGCCGCTGACTCCGATCTTCTGTCAAAAGGATCCTGAAGATTGGCTCTCCCTTTAACAGGAAGCAGGGAAGACTTGGTCAGCTGAGACAGAGATATATCCACCTCAGGAGAGGGAACCCAATTAGTAACCATCTCCTTGGCACAGGGATATAGGGCATCAAAAAAACGCGTTCCTCGGAAGCGTTTATCCGGACACTGACGCTCCTTCTCCACCACTTCGTTAAGTTCCTCATGCGCAGGTAATGTAGAACGAACACGGCGCGTCTTCTGATACAGACGGCCCTACCTAGACGGTCTTGACGGCTCTTCAGACAGCTCTAATACTTCCCGCATGTCCTTAATAAGCCCATCTACGCGACCAGAAAGAGAAACAGAGCGATCCTGTTGATCCTCCTCTTCGGACTCAGAAATTTCATCAACCGAATCTGTTGGTGAATCCGAAGCCTCTGATGCGCTCTGCGAGGGAGACAACGCCACCATAGTCTTGCGGCGCTTTTTACCTCGTGGCATTGGGTGTGATCTAGCTGACACCCACTGTCCCAGGAGACTAGAGAGACTATCAATGGAGCGAGTGAGCGCCTCCACCTTAACATCACTGAGCGTTGAACTTGATGTAGTAGAAGGCCTGAGTGTATCAGAGGCGTGCGACTGAACCTGAAAAGGATCAGGAGACCGATGAGCACTCCCAGGCCCCTGATCCGACATGCCACCCACACCAGATGCCAGGATGTACAACAAGGATGGCAAAAAAGTGTGAAAGCTGCACAGCCTGTTTTCAAAACTCACTTTTTTTTTTTTTCTTTTCTTTTCTTTTTTTATTTATTTATTTTTTTTATATATATGCGACAGGCTCTGAAGGGTTAAAGCTCACCCTTAGAAAAGAGCTACCCCAGAAATGCCAAGCAAAAATCAATAGGGGGAAACTCCCTTAAACACCATGTGTTTCCCCTAAAGTTCCACTTTTTCAGAAGGGGTTAACATCACAGCAACTATAATACTACGCAGCCTAAAAGGTCAGTGAAGTAAATAGCTTTAGGAGAGAAAGCGGCAGTGCTCACGAGGACTCCTAATAGGTAGCCTGGAGAGACAGCACTGACAAAGAACCCCTGCCAGAGGCAGAGGGGACTCACCGGTACTGCGGCGACCGCTCCTCTTAAGTGTGTGGACGGACGGGGAGCAGAGAGCAGGAGGCGCCGCTGGACGCCGGAGGGAGAAGCAGGGACCGCCAGCGCACGCTCAACCAAGCGCTTCCTGCCTAAGTAATGACGGCAGGAAGCCAGGAGACGCTAAGCCACGCCCCCGCTAGGCCATGCCCCCGCCTTATTCAAACAACAAAAATGAGGGCAGAAAACTTCCTACCTCTATGAAGGCAGGAAGCAAGTCAATAAAAGCAAGAAAACGCGCGCCAATACAGGGAGCTTCCTGCCTCAATGAAGGCAGGAAGCAAAAACGAAAAAGCATGCGCAAATAAAAAATAAAAATTACTGGCCTCCGTCTCTGCTCCCCAGTCAAGGCAGCGTCTGAAATAGACAAGAAACACACAGGCAGTACACTTGCCGTAGCCGTCAAAGATACTCTTTAGACCAAAGAGCACTTACCCGGCTGAACGCCACAGGGATCCTCAGGGATGTGTGGCGCCATGGCCCTTTGCTACCCCCTATGGCGGAGCACGCAGGGACCCTCTCAGATGTGTGGTGTGCGCCTCCGCCAGGGAGCGCCCTGTATCCCCCGGGGCCGGCAGGCATAAGTGGGAACCTCCTCAAGGGGTACACAGAGCTGCCAGGGGAGGGTCAGGGGTCTCAGCAGCGCCGAGACCCCCAGAGACCTCTAGACCACGGGGGGTCCAGGACTCGCTGGATAGAAAATAACAACTCTTCTGAAGAGCTGCCAAAGCAGCGACTATCTTCTGAGACCTCAGATAAAAATACTGATGAACATGGGAGTAGGAGGAGCCTATATACTGGAGGGGCCGGTCGTCTTTTTCCAATCTGAGGTGACTATCCTATGGGGCTCCGCCTACCCACGAAGTAGAGAATCTGTGTCACCCTTCCTTCCCTTCTGCTGCTGAAAGACAGTTTTTTTTGCGGGACGAGTTGTACTTTCAGATGCAATCATTTATTTTACCATATTGTGTACAGGGAAATGGCAACAAAAATTCCAAGTGCAGTAAAATTGCAAAAACAGTGCAATTACACGTTTGTTTATTGGGTTTTTTAGTCACCATGTTCACTATATGGTAAAACCGACGTGACAGTGTGATGCCTCGGGTCAGTACGAGTTCGTAGATACCAAATTGTATACCTTTACTGGTATCTAAGTAGTGAAAACAAATTCATAAGTTTGAAAAAAAAAAATCACACTTTTCACGCCATGTTCTGCGCACCGTAGTGTTCTCATTTTTTTGGATCTGGGGCAGTGTGACGGCTTATTGTTTGCGTCTTGAGCTGACGTGCATCTCTGCTGCTGTGTAGTAGTCACAACACAGGGATAGGTTAAACATCCAAGTATTTAATATGTATTGCAAATAAAGAATGTTCCCATTCTTAATATCCGAAAAAACAAATGACTGACAACAATCCACTATACCTAGACTAATAATACCATATAGAAGAGAGAAATACCACCACAACATGACCAGAACACATACCACCACATAGTGATCAAATACTATCAAGTACAAGATATATATACTGCCACACCATGAGAAGACCACATATTACCACCACATAGTGACTGTCCGAATAATACCACATACAAGGGACAAATACCGCCACGCCATGACCATGGCACATAATGGCACCAGATAGTGACTGATAATGAAAATTTTAAAAAGCTCTGTATATAGAGTCAGTGTACAGATAATGTAGAGATTATCAGTGACATTATGCACAGGAGCTCTGTGTATAGTGTCAGTGTACAGGTAATACAGTGATCACCAGTGACATTATGCACAAGAGCTCTGTATATAGTGTCAGTGTACAGGTAATACAGTGATCACCAGTGACATTATGCACAGGAGCTCTGTATATAGTGTCAGTATACAGGTAATACAGTGATCACCAGTGACATTATGCACAGGAGCTCTGTATATAGTGTCAGTGTACAGGTAATACAGTGATCACCAGTGACATTATACACAGGAGCTCTGTGTATAGTGTAAGTGTAGAGGTAATACAGTGATCACCAGTGACATTATGCACAGGATCTCTGTATATAGTGTCAGTGTACAGGTAATACAGTGATCACCAGTGACATTACACACAGGAGCTCTGTGTATAGTGTCAGTGTACAGGTAATACAGTGATCACCAGTGATATTATGCACAGGAGCTCTGTATATATTGTCAGTGTACAGGTAATACAGTGATCACCAGTGACATTATGCACAGGAGCTCTGTATATTGTGTCAGTGTACAGGTAATACAGTGATCACCAGTGACATTATGCACAGGAGCTCTATATATAGTGTCAGTGTACAGGTAATACAGTGATCACCAGTGACATTATGCACAGGAGCTCTGTATATAGTGTCAGTGTATGGGTAATGTAGCATACCTGGCGGCGTTCTTGCATGGTGTTCCATCTCTCATCATGCAAGATCGCAAACTTCATCTCCCGCCCAGCTTCCTGGTCTGGCTTCTTTCCTTGTGCTCTGCTCTGCTCCACTTTGGCTGCATAGGGCGACGCCCGCTGAACTTCCTGTTTCTTGTACCTGCTGCGACACGCCCCTGTTGCACCTTCAGCCTATTGCTGTCCATCTTTGGGTATTTATACCACCTTCGTCCTCAAGATGGCGCCTGAGCATTGTTTCTTGTCAGTTGGCTTTTTGTCTCTGACATGCCAGGTCCTATCCTGTTTTCCAGTTCTGTGTCTGAACTGTGGTCTGTTCTTGTGAACACGCCTCTTGCCTGTTCTTTCGCCTTCTAGGGGCCGTATTCCTAGATCTGCCTGTCTGTGCCTTGCGGTATCTGTTCCCGTCTGAACAGAGTCCTGTTTGTGTCTCTGCCTTGCGGTATCTGTTCCCGTCTGAACAGAGTCCTGTTTGTGTCCCTGCCTTGCGGTATCTGTTCCCGTCTGAACAGAGTCCTGTTTGTGTTCCTGCCTTGCTGTCTCTGTTCCCGTTCCTCTGTTCCCTGTTGTCTGTGCCTCGTTTCTACTTTAACTTTGTCTCCCTTTTCCCTCTATGTCTGTTTTCTGCGTCTTTCTGCAGAGTCTGAACCCGCTCCTAAATTCCTTCTCATCGTCTCTGTACCTCTGTTGTGAATTTAGTGTACGCTCGCTACTTCTATGTAAGTACTGTGCGTGCTTCTGGTTCTGCCTTTCCTTCTCCGTCTGTTCTTTGTGAACAGAGTCCTATCCCCTTGCTTTGTTTACCGCTCTGCGGTGTCCGCTCTGCTCCTGCTTAGCTTGCCGCTCTTGCGGTTTCTGCTCTGCTCCTGCCTTGTTTACCGCTCTGCGGTGTCCGCTCTGCTCCTGCTTAGCTTGCCGCTCTTGCGGTTTCTGCTCTGCTCCTGCCTTGTTTACCGCTCTGCGGTGTCCGCTCTGCTCCTGCTTAGCTTGCCGCTCTTGCGGTTTCTGCTCTGCTCCTGCCTTGTTTACCGCTCTGCGGTGTCCGCTCTGCTCCTGCTTAGCTTGCCGCTCTTGCGGTTTCTGCTCTGCTCCTGCCTTGTTTACCGCTCTGCGGTGTCCGCTCTGCTCCTGCTTAGCTTGCCGCTCTTGCGGTTTCTGCTCTGCTCCTGCCTTGTTTACCGCTCTGCGGTGTCCGCTCTGCTCCTGCTTAGCTTGCCGCTCTTGCGGTTTCTGCTCTGCTCCTGCCTTGTTTACCGCTCTGCGGTGTCCGCTCTGCTCCTGCTTAGCTTGCCGCTCTTGCGGTTTCTGCTCTGCTCCTGCCTTGTTTACCGCTCTGCGGTGTCCGCTCTGCTCCTGCTTAGCTTGCCGCTCTTGCGGTTTCTGCTCTGCTCCTGCCTTGTTTACCGCTCTGCGGTGTCCGCTCTGCTCCTGCTTAGCTTGCCGCTCTTGCAGTTTCTACTCTGCTCCTGCCTTGTTTACCGCTCTGCGTTGTCCGCTCTGCTCCTGCTTAGCTTGCCGCTCTTGCGGTTTCTGCTCTGCTCCTGCCTTGTTTACCGCTCTGCGGTGTCCGCTCTGCTCCTGCTTAGCTTGCCGCTCTTGCGGTTTTCACTCTGCTCTTGCCTTGCTTGCCGCTCCTGCGGTTTCTGCTCTGCTCTTATCTTGCTTACTGCTTCTGCGGTTTCCGCCCTGCCCTGCTTCTGCCCGCTGCTCCGGCAGTCCTGTCCTGCCCTGCTTGTGCTCGCTGCTCCTGCAGCCCCGTCCTGCTCTGTTCTTGCCCACCGCTTCGGGCGTTCCCTCTCTGCTGTGGTTGTCTACCGCATCTGCGGTTCTGTGACCCAGTCTGTACTGGGTCTTAACCTCTCTGTGCTCCAGCCCGTCCTTTCGGACAGTACCTCCCTGCCTGCATACTCGCCTGTATCCACCCATCTGCATACCTGCCGTGTTTGCTTACATCCACCAGTCTGTGCCAGCCTAACCTGCCTGTTCCAGTAATCCTAGTGTGGGTCAACCCCCGTGTCCGGAGTTTGACCTGGAGTAGCACCTGGTCCCTCTGCCCGGTTTCTCCCTGGTGCACTGGCGTCGTATGCCGTCGTGCCACCTTGGTCGGATCGGCCAGATACTTAGTCACGCCCCTCCAGGCACTCTCCGGTCCATGGTCCAGTGGAACCACAACACCCGCACACGCCAGTCAGTCCGGGCGTGTGCATAACAGGTGATCACCAGTGATCACCAGTGACATTACACACAGGAGCTCTGTATATAGTGTCAGTGTACAGGTAATACAGTGATCACCAGTGACATTATACACAGGAACTCTGTATATAGTGTCAGTGTACAGGTAATACAGTGATCACCAGTGACATTATACACAGGAGCTCTGTATATAGTGTCAGTGTATGTGTATAGGTAATACACATACTCACCAGTGATGTCTCTAGGTGAAGTTCTTTATCTGCCGCAGACCAATACATCACATCTTCTATGCAGGACTTATCTCTGCAGAAAATAACAAAGTTAGCTATAACTGATCACTTCCGGAGCACAATCCACACTTTTCACAAGATTTCTACATGAAATGTCATGACAAAAAAAGAAACATAGTGCCGCATTACACAGTAACAGTGCTCCAGTGTCATTCTGTGTCTGCTCATCTCTGTCAGCAGACATATTTGTCTCATGGCAAAGATGTAGCCGAGCTGAAGACAGAAGACCTATGGATTACGTTGGAGTGACGATTGCAACCCATGACGTCTTAGTACGTCATAGGACTCCTCCCCCGGTTCAGTGAGGGCTCCGGCGGTGAGCCTGCACTGAACCGAGCACATGTCAGCTGATTCTTACAGCTGACAAGTGCCCGCAACAGCCGCAGGTGGAATCGCGATCCACCCGCGGCTGTTAACATGTTAAATGCCGTTGTCAATCTCCGACAGCAGAATTTAACGCGCGCTTCCGGGAAGCGCGTCCTAAGCCCCGCCCATCGGCTACCCCTCACGTGATCGCGGGTCACCGATGGGTGGGCATGACAACCCAGGGTCTGCAGCAGACGCCTGTGTTTGTCATGAGCTGGTCGCTATGAGCGCCACCTAGTGGTCGGCGCTCATAGCACAGGACCAATTCTACTATATGCTGGGGATCTACTGATCCCCTGTATGTAGCAGAGGCGATCGGATAGTTGAGCTTCTAGTCTCCTATGGAGACTATAGAAGCATGCAAAAAGTGAAACAAAAACGTTTTTTAAAAATATAAAAAAATGTAAAAAAATATAAAAGTTTAAATCACCCCCCCTTTCGCCCACATACACATATTTGGTATCGCCGCGTTCAGAATTGCCTGATCTATCAATATAAAAAAAGAATTAATCCGAACGGTAAACAGCGTAACGAGAAAAAAATTCTGAACGCCAGAATTACGTTTTTTGGCTGCCGCAAAATTGGAATAAAATGCAATAACAGGCGATCAAAACATCGGATCTACCCCAAAATGTTATAAATAAAAAACGTCAGCCCGGCGCACAAAGGAAAAAGACCTCACCCAGCCACAGATCACGAAAAATGGAGACGCTACAGGTCTTAGAAAATGGCGCTATATATATATATTTTTTTTTTTTACCAAATTTTGGAATTTTTTTTCACCTCTTATAAAAGAACCTATACATGTTTGGTGTCTACGAACTCGAAATGACCTGGAGAATAAGAGTGGCAGGTCAGTTTTAGCTTTCAGTGAACGTGGTAAAAAAATAAATAAAAAACAACTGTGGTATTGCACTTTTTTTGCAATTTCACCGCACTTGGAATTTTTTCCCGTTTTCCCGTACACGATATGGTAAAACTAGTAATTGCGTTGAAAAGTACAACTCGTCCCGCAAAAAATAAGCCCTCACATGGCCATATTGCCCAAAAAATAAAAACGCTATGGCTCTGGGAACAAGGGGAGCAAAAAATGAAAAAGCAAAAACGGAAAATGCTCTGGTCCTTAAGGGGTTAAAGATGGAGTCCCTAAATGTGTTTTTTTTTTTTTATATTTACGAGAAATTCATGGTGGCTATGACTAATTTGGCGTCACACCATAAATTTCGGGCTTAGTACCAGCTGATAGTACAAAGCTGGCCTATTACTAACCCTATTATTACCCAGGGTGCCACTCACCACCAGGGCCGCTGGAAGAGCCGGGTAAAGCACCTGGAAATGGTGCTATGATGAATGCGCCATTTTCATGGGTGGCTGTGGGCTGCGATTTTCAGCCTGGGGGGCCAAGAACGCTTGGGTCTTAAGATGCTGCGAATCCCAGCCCCCAGCTGCCTTGTTTTATGTGGCTGGCGATCGACATATGGCGGGAGCTGGGCAATGGGCATGATTATCAAATAATATATACCTGACAGGAGCTCATAGATTCTGCTGCCTCCAGTAATATATACCTGACAGGAGCCCATAGATTCTGCTGCCTCCAATACTATATACCTGACAGGAGCCCATAGATTCTCCTGACTCCAATAATATATACCTGACAGGAGCCCATACATTCTGCTGGCTCCAATAATATATACCTGACAGGAGCCCATAGATTCTCCTGACTCCAATAATATGTACCTGACAGGAGTCCATACATTCTGCTGGCTCCAATAATATATACCTGACAGGAGCCCATACATTCTGCTGGCTCCAATAATATATACCTGACAGGAGCCCATACATTCTGCTGTCTCCAATAATATACACCTGACAGGAGCCCATAGATTCTGCTGTCTCCAATAATATACACCTGACAGGAGCCCATAGATTCTGCTGGCTCCAATACTATATACCTGACAGGAGCCCATACATTCTTCTGCCTCCAATACTATATACCTGACAGGAGCCCATACATTCTGCTGGCTCCAATAATATATACCTGACAGGAGCCCATACATTCTGCTGTCTCCAATAATATACACCTGACAGGAGCCCATAGATTCTGCTGTCTCCAATAATATACACCTGACAGGAGCCCATAGATTCTGCTGGCTCCAATACTATATACCTGACAGGAGCCCATACATTCTTCTGCCTCCAATACTATATACCTGACAGGAGCCCATATATTCTGCTGGCTCCAATACTATATACCTGACAGGAGCCCATAGATTCTGCTGCCTCCAATACTATATACCTGACTGGAGCCCATACATTCTGCTGCCTCCATTACTATATACCTGACAGGAGCCCATAGATTCTGCTGCCTCCAATAATATATACCTGGCAGGAGCCCATAGATTCTGCTGCCTCCAATAATATATACCTGACAGGAGCCCATACATTCTGCTGGCTCCAATAATATATACCTGACAGGAGCCCATAGATTCTGCTGCCTCCAATACTATATACCTGACAGGAGCCCATACATTCTTCTGCCTCCAATAATATATACCTGACAGGATCCCATATATTCTGCTGCCTCCAATAATGTATACCTGACAGGAGCCCATAGATTCTGCTGTCTCCAATAATATACACCTGACAGGAGCCCATAGATTCTGCTGGCTCCAATACTATATACCTGACAGGAGCCCATACATTCTTCTGCCTCCAATACTATATACCTGACAGGAGCCCATATATTCTGCTGGCTCCAATACTATATACCTGACAGGAGCCCATACATTCTGCTGCCTCCAATAATATATACCTGACAGGAGCCCATAGATTCTGCTGCCTCCAATAATATATACCTGACAGAAGCCCATACATTCTGCTGGCTCCAAAAATATATACCTGACAGGAGCCCATAGATTCTGCTGCCTCCAATAATATATACCTGACAGGAGCCCATACATTCTGCTGCCTCCAATAATATATACCTGACAGAAGCCCATAGATTCTGCTGCCTCCAATACTATATACCTGACAGGAGCCCATAGATTCTGCTGCCTCCAATACTATATACCTGACAGGAGCCCATAGATTCTGCTGCCTCCAATACTATATACCTGACAGGAGCCCATACATTCTGCTGCCTCCATTACTATATACTTGACAGGAGCCCATACATTCTCCTGCCTCCAATAATATATACCTGACAGGACCCCATAGATTCTGCTGCCTCCAATACTATATACCTGACAGGAGCCCATACATTCTCCTGCCTCCAATAATATATACCTGACAGGACCCCATAGATTCTGCTGCCTCCAATAATATATACCTGACAGGAGCCCATACATTCTCCTGCCTCCAATACTATATACCTGACAGGAGCCCATAGATTCTGCTGCCTCCAATAATATATACCTGACAGGAGCCCATACATTCTCCTGCCTCCAATAATATATGAGAAACACAATAGCCCACATTTAGAGATTCAAAATAGGGTGGTGTGGATAAATAACCACTCACACCCCATATTATGTAGCCAACTTGAACGAAATATAATAAAACAGGAGAAAAGGCAAGTATCTTGGCATACAAAAGTTTATTATAATTTCATGTTAAAAAATTCATATATAGATGGTAAAACAGTAAGATGCAGACAAACAGATCCAAAAAATAATAATCCAGATAATCAAAAAGAATGGAAATAACAGTAGAATAGAGCAGAGTAAGAAAGAATGTGACACTTAATATATGGGGATCACATATACCGTAGTCCTGTACAATAACTCCATTGCTAAGTGCATATCATGTACATGGTATAGGTAACTCACCCCAGAGTATCACACGTGGCTAGGGACAAGTGAGGGCCGGTGTCTGTCAGAGAGGGCAGCCTCGACGCGCGTTTCGCGGGTGCTTTTTCAAGAGGCGTGAATGGCAAGGGTACAAGGACCTTTTTAAATGTATAGCTCCGCCCCCTATAGGCATCACGTGTAGGGTCATGTGATGATTCAGGATGGCCATCAGCGGAGAGGTACAGGCGGCGCATACACTGGGAGAGTCAGCGCCCCCCGGAGTCCCGCCCCGCCCATCATGACGCGGGCGCGACCTGGAAGTGTCAGGAGGACATCCGGTTAACGCGCCGGCGCCATGGAGATGGGCGACGCGAGAGCAGGGGGAGCGAGTCGCCCAGCGCATGAGCACAGTAGAACTCCAAGGACGGTTCCCTATATGACGCTGCAAAGAGATACAGCTCCGTACTGATAGGGGCTGTCATGCAGTGTAAAAATATAGGGGAATATAGACAGGAGTACAGCAGGATAATTGGGGACAAGAAATAAGAAATAATAATAGCAGAAATATATATATATATATAAACATACGAGAAGGGGAATAAAAAAGTGAAGAGGGGGCAAAGAAAGAAAATGGTACAATAAATACACATAAATACGACACATGAAACAAAGACAAATAACAAACACCATGATGCACAGACAGATATATTGTTGCAAATCACTCCAAGAGATATATATATTTAATTAATCGTTGTTAGAAGAGTTCAGATGCATCTGATATCTGGACATCAGGAAAGAAATCCAATAAGATCCTTTAAGAATAAATCACAAAAAAAGAAGAAAATCAGAACGTAATTAAAAAATAAAAGAGGTTAAAAAGACAGAGAACCCAAATAGCCCCAATATATGAACAATGTATATGCAGCAGGGTTCACAGGAGAGCACATCCAAAAATGATAAATAGCAAATATATACCTCACAGGAGCCCATACATTCTGCTGCCTCCAATACTACATACCTGACAGGAGCCCATACATTCTCCTGCCTCCAATACTATATACCTGATAGGAGCCCATACATTCTGCTACCTCCAATACTATATACCTGACAGGAGCCCATACATTCTGCTGCCTCCAATACTACATACCTGACAGGAGCCCATACATTCTCCTGCCTCCAATAATATACACCTGACAGGAGCCCATAGATTCTCCTGCCTCCAATACTATATACCTGACAGGAGCCCATACATTCTCCTGCCTCCAATAATATGTACCTGGTATGAACCCATACATTCTCCTGCCTCCAATACTATATACCTGACAGGAGCCCATACATTCTGCTGCCTCCAATACTACATACCTGACAGGAGCCCATAGATTCTCCTGCCTCCAATACTATATACCTGACAGGAGCCCATACATTCTCCTGCCTCCAATAATATATACCTGACAGGAGCCCATACATTCTCCTGCCTCTAATAATATGTACCTGACAGGAGCCCATACATTCTCCTGCCTCCAATAGTATATACCTGACAGGAGCCCATACATTCTGCTGCCTCCAATACTATATACCTGACAGGAGCCCATAGATTCTGCTGCCTCCAATACTATATACCTGATAGGAGCCCATAGATTCTGCTGCCTCCAATAATATATACCTGACAGGAGTAGTAAGAGCACCCACCTCTCGTCAACACGCCCACTTCTGGTTTTTGACAGGTGCCCACCCCTTTTTGGCATCTGTTCCGCCTCCACTTCTGGTCTAAACCCCTCCCCTCTCCATTCTCCGCCCCTGTGTGTGTCAATACCTGTTCCGTCAGTTCCGTCCCCGCCCCCGGAAGCCAACCCTTACCGCCCCTAGGTGTGTCAATATCTGTTACGTCAGTACCGTTCCTGCCCCGGAAGCAGCCCATGTTCAGCCTCTGTTACGTCCCCCATGACAGCCCACATGCCCTTCACACAAGGTTGTAGATTAAAGTGTAAGCGCCATATGTAAGAAAAACATGTCAAGACATGTTTTTGTGAGAAAAGGCAGCCCCAGGATCCCTAGGGTTAATGGTAGCATTCTGTAGTGTTCATAATAATGACGTAATAAAAGTGTTTAAAAAAATATACATTTATTGTAGATTCACTTAGAGGTATACACAAATCAAGAAATGGAAAAAGGTGTAAATAGATCTAAAAATACAACATTATACAAGCAAATCTATAGGTTACAATACATTTCAATGCTAATATTTACAAAGTTAACCATGCGCTCGGCGACAGTGTCTCTGTAAGGTTGTAGGATAATGTGTAAGCTGGGCACATTCCCTATTAACAGCGGCTCGATTCTCTGTAAGGTTGCAGATTAATGTGTAAGCTGGGCACATTCCCCATTAGCTTTGTGTAAACCGAATTGCTAGAAGACGATCATACCCTTCACCCCCAATGTTATAGGTTAAAGTGTAAGCGCCGTATGTAAGAAAAAACATGTCAATACATGTTTTTTGTGAGAAAAGGCAGTTCCAGGGTTAATGTTAACAGGCACAGCAAAATAGATTGAATGATTTATTGAACAAGAAATACTAAGATATAAACATTTACAGTACACATTACAAAAAGGAAATATTGTTATAATAATAATATTGCTATGGATAGGGCATCAATATAAAAGTAGTGGACAACTTCTTTAAGCCACCCCTTTTCTCTCAAAAAATATATAAGTCAATGTATTTGTGAGAAAATTTGGACACCTGTGAATCCATGCTAATAAAGACTTTAAATATCATCATATATTAACTGACAAACATGGATCTATCAAACCAAATTTACATCATAGATACCCATGCTGCTATTAAACAGATCAAAAGATGCTTTAAATGCCTGGGAACTTCTGATGGATCAGAAGTTACATCACAACCTGAAAAAAACGAGGCTCCCATAGACTTGCACTGAAGTGTGACCTTTGGCTCGTTCCAGCAAACACTTGAGCAGCCGTCACAAACCGCCAAACCGCCAGTAGCACCACTACAGCAATAAAATAAAAAAACGCTGGAGGGGAGCTTTAATATTGAAGTCTATGAACAATGGATCCTTTAAATTGCCATCCATTTTATACTTACAGGACCAGTGTCAAATAGAAGATAACAGATGGCTAATTAACAGATCCATTGTCCATAGACGTCAATGTTAAAAAAACAGCTCAAGCCGATATTAGTTTGTTTTGTTTTTTTTTTTTTTAAAAAAAAAACAAAAAAAAAAACATGACAAAAGCTGTCTCTTTACAACTTTTTTTGCCACCGGATTGCTGCTGGATCTGTTCTAACAGATGACTACTAGACATGTGAACACAGCTTTTGAAGAGCCATGCCACGTGACTTCAGATAAAAAGCCAAACCAGAAACTCCATCTGCAGACACAATTGCGGCGTTTGCCCCCCAAGTGCAAAGCAGAGGCTCAAAGGGGTAAAGTTTCTCACTGAAGAGTGCCAAGCAAGCATAAGGAGGAAACTTTAGTTCATACAACACTCCCTCAGGAATTTATACATTGAAATTACCTCTTAAAAAGTCACATTGCAAGACTCTTTAATAAGGAACGAAATTGACCTTTAGGATTACTAGATTACTACTTCCAAGAGGTGACACTAGGGTTCCTCTTCTCTTAACAGCTTCTGGAGCATTGCATGGCCTAGAAGTTGCCAGTGACAGACAGAAGAGGCCCAGTGCAAGAAAAGTATATGAGCCCTTTGCACTCCAGTAGCTCCTCATAATGCACAATTCCACCTGGTTTGGATGTAGAAATGCCCCCCTCCCTTACATCTGCACAGGTTGCACCAATGATGTCCTATGCAACTTGCCACTCTCCACCTGGAGAAATGTTACCTGCTAGACAATTTAATTTTTTTGTGATGCAAATCTTTAAGAACAAGCCATTTTCAGTTTACTATATTTTTTATACTGTTCAAATTTCACACCGAAGAGCCACTTGAGAATATTCCAGGTTATGTAGATATGTAATGTGTAGGGTTTTTTTCTTTACATGTATGTAATAAAAATGTCTTAATGGGAAAAGTAGTTTTTTTCATTTGTCTGCAGTTGGTACTTTCATGTGCAAAAATAAATTTAACAAAAATAGTTAAGTTATATATACTGCTCAAAAACAAAGGGAACACAAACAGAATATAACTCCAAGTGAATCAAACTTCTGTGAAATCAAACTGTCCACTTAGGAAGCAACACTGATTGACAATCAATTTCACATGCTGTTGTGCAAATGGAATAGACAATAGATGGAAATTATTGGCAATTATCAAGACTTCCTCAAGAAAGGAGTGGTTCTGCAGGGGGGGGGGGCACATCTCAGTACCAATGCTTTCTGGCTTATGTTTTGGATGTTGGTTGTGCTTTCACACTCGTGGTAGCATGAGACGGACTCTACAACCCACAGAAGTTGCTCAGATAGTGCTGCTCATCCAGGATGGTACATCAATGCGAGCTGTGGCAAGAAGGTTTGCGGTGTCTGTCAGTGTAGTGTCCAGAGGCTGGAGACGCTACCAGGAGACAGGCCAGTACACCAGGAGACGTGGAGGGGGCCGTAGGAGGGCAACAACCCAGCAGCAGGACCGCTACCTTTGCCTTTGTTCAAGGAGGAACAGGAGGAGCACTGCCAGAGCCCTGCAAAATGACCTCCAGCAGGCCACAAATGTGCACGTGTCTGCACAAACGGTTAGAAACCGACTCCATGAGGGTGGTATGAGGGCCCAACATCCACAGATGGGGGTTATGCTCACAGCCCAACACCATGCAGGACCCTTGGCATTTGCCACAGAACACCAGGATTGGCAAAGTCGCCATTGGCGCCCTGTGCTCTTCACAGATGAAAGCAGGTTCACACTGAGCACATTTGACAGACGTGACAGAGTCTGGAGATGCCGTGGAGAGCGATCTGCTGCCTGCAACATCCTTCAGCATGATCAGTTTGGCAGTGGGTCAGTAATGGTGTGGGGTGGCATTTCTTTGGAGGGCCGCACAGCTCTCCATGTGCTCGCCAGAGGTAGCCTGACTGCCATTAGGTACCAAGATGACATCCTCAGACCCCTTAGGAGACCATATGCTGGTGTGGTTGGCCCTGGGTTCCTCCTAATGCAGGACAATGCCAGACCTCATGTGGCTGGAGTGTGTCAGCAGTTCCTGCAAGATGAAGGCATTGAAGCTATGGACTGGCCCGCCTGTTCCCCAGACCTGAGTCCGATTGAGCACATCTAGGACATCATGTCTCACTCCAGCCACCAACGTCACACGTTGCACCACAGACTGTCCAGGAGTTGGTGGTTGCTTTAACCCCTTTCCAACCCTTGCCGTATTAGTACGCACATTTGCGCACCCCCGGTTCAGTGAGGGCTGCTGCGCTGAGCCCTCACTGAACCGAGCACATGTCAGCTGATTCTTACAGCTGACATGTGCCCGCAACAGCCGCGGGTGGAATCGCGATCCACCCGCGGCTGTTAACATGTTAAATGCCGCTGTCAATCTCCGAAAGCGGCATTTAACGCGCGCTTCCGGGTTGCGCGTCATAAGCCCCGCCCATCGGCGACCCCGATGGGTGGGCATGACAACCTAGGGTCTGCAGCAGACGCCTGTGGTTATCATGATCTCGTCGCTATGAGCGCCACCTAGTGGTCGGCGCTCATAGCACAGGACCATTTCTGCTATATGCAGGGGATCTGCTGGTCCCCTGTATGTAGCAGAGCCTATCAAACAACTGCTGCTTCTAGTCTCCTATGGAGACTATTGAAGCATGCAGTAAGTGAAAAAAAAATATGTTTTTAAAAATATAAAAAAGTTTAAATCACCCCCCTTTCGCCCCATTCAAAATAAAATATATAAAAAAAAAACCCCACATACACATATTTGGTATCGCCGCGTTCAGAATCGCCCCATGTATCAATATAAAAAAAGAATTAATCCGATCGGTAAACGGTGTAACGAGAAAAAAATTCTAAATGCCAGAATTACGTTTTTTGGTCGCCGCAAAATTGCAATAAAATGCAATAACGGGCGATCAAAACATCGGATCTACCCCAAAAAGTTATCAATAAAAAAGTCAGCCCGGCGTGCAAAAAATAAGCCCTCACCCAACCCCGGATCACGAAAAATGGAGACGCTACAGGTCTCGGAAAATGGCGCTATTTTTTTTTCTTAGGTTTTTTTACCAAATTTTGGAATTTTTTTTCACCACTTAAATATAAAATAACCTATACATGTTTGGTGTCTACGAACTCGTAATGACCTGGAGAATAAGAATAGCAGGTCAGTTTTAGCATTCAGTGAACGTGGTAAAAAAAAAAAAGAACGAACAACTGTGCTATTGCACTTTTTTTGCAATTTTACCGCACTTGGAATTTTTTTCCCGTTTTCCCGTACAAGATATGGTAAAACCAGTAATGGCGTTGAAAAGTACAACTTGTCCCACAAAAAATAAGCCCTCACACGACCATATTGTCCAAAAAATAAAAACGCTATGGCTCTGGGAACAAGGGAAGTAAAAAACGAAAAAGTAAAAACGACAAACCCAAGGTTGCGAAGGGGTTAATCCAGGTCTGGGAGGAGATCCCACAGAAGACCATCCGCAACCTCATCAGGATCATGCCCAGGCGTTGTAGGGAGGTCATACAGGCACGTGGAGGCCGCACACAATACTGAGCCTCATTTTGACTTGTTTTAAGGACATTACATCAAAGTTGGATCAGCCTGTAGTGTGTTTTTCCACTTTAATTTTGAGGGTGACTCCAAATCCAGGCCTCCATTGGTTAATAAATTTGATTTACATTGATGATTTTTGTGTGATTTTGTTGTCATCACATTCAACTTTGTACAGAACAAAGTATTCAATGAGAATATTTCATTCATTCAGATCTAGGATGTGTTATTTGAGTGTTCCCTTTATTTTTTTGAGTAGTGTACATAAACACTAGACAATTTGTTCCCCTAAACAATAATTAAAGATATGAAAAATATCCTCAGTTTTTTATTACTATTAATTTTCTTACATTGTAACTGGGGCATTTATAGGAGCCCCATTTACAAGATAAAATAGCACACTACAATGACAAATGTCACTGGCAGAGCCATCAAAGTCTGCTAGGATCCAGGAGCTTTGCTATGCTTGAGACACCTCATGATCATGTGATTGCCGGGTCCTACAGAAGCATCAGCAATCCCATCACACAATGCGATTTAGTCAGTGAAATAGAAGACTGAAGCAGTAATAAACTGCTCCCGTCTTCTCCCCTGGATCCCAGGCAGAGTCTGACAGATGAAGACCCAACACGGCCCTGCTAGATTGCATGAGCAGGAGATTTAACCCTGCCCTGTGAATTTACAGGAGAGCAAGAGCCATAAACTTACACCATTTTGTCTTTCTGGATGTTCTTCTAGACATGAATTGCAAGCTCACTAAGAATATGGTAGATCTGTTGTGTGATGGCTTAAAATGAGTATTGGATATTAGATACAAACTGTAGTACTGAAATAGGCCATGTCTCAGTTGCTTTCCATAAAATTGCATGAAAACAATAAGCCCCTTACTCAAAACTAAACAAACAGTTTAGCAGAAACAAGAATTAAAAGCATGTTTTCTGGGGTTGAGACTGTAATCAGTACTATTACGCGTGATACGATCGCACCCGCACCGCTCCCGGCACATTAACCCCTGCAATGCTGCGATCGAAGTCAATCACAGCATTGCGGAGTTAAGCGCCGATACTCACCCCCTCTCCCAGTGTCCAAGTCCAGTCCCGGATGTCGTCATGACGACCTGATGTAGTCATGACAACATTCGGGTCTCCAGGAGGCAGGATGTTGCTTTGGTCATGCACAGTGCATAACAAAAACAACTTCTCCCTGTGCAGTGCTGACAGGTGTAACGGGTCTGGGAGGCGGAACCTCTGAGCTACTATACAAGGGGGCGGTCCTTGTAAGGGAGCGGGTGGCGACCAAGGTAGACGGGCAGGCAGTCACAGCAGGTGACTGGGACAGTCTCTGAATGAACGGGCAGGAGATCACGGCAACTGACCAGGGCAGTCTCTGGATGAACGGGCAGGAGGTCACGGCAAGTGCCCGGGGCAGTCTCTGCGTAAAGGATTGGTACGACCTGTGGCGGCAGATGATAGACGTGAGCTCCCAGGTGAGCAGGCGAGAGTCTCTGGATAATCGGGTGGTCACAGCATGTGACGACGGAGCCTCCAGGAAGACCAACAGACAGGTAGCAGATGAGAGCTCCCAGGTGAGCGGGCAGGAGTCTCTGGACAGGCGGGTGGTCACAGCACGTGACGGCAGAGCCTCCTGGTAGGCTAGCAGACAGGCAGCAGATGAGCGCTCCCAGGTGAGCGGGCAGGAGTCTCTGGACAGGCGGGTGGTCACAGCACGTGACGGCAGAGCTTCCTGGTAGGCTAGCAGACAGGCAGCAGATGAGCGCTCCCAGGTGAGCGGGCAAGCTGGTCCTTAGACAGACTGACAGGAGTTGGAAGGCATACCGTCGGACCTCAGGCAAGCAGGCAGGTAGAAGATGTGCGCTCCCAGGTGAGCGGGCAAGCTGGTCCTTAGACAGACTGACAGAAGTTGGAAGGCAGACCGTCGGACCTCAGGCAAGCAGGCAGGTAGCAGGATATCAGGCAGGAATTAGACAGCAGACTGGCAGGAATCTGGCAGGTAACTGGCAACGGGACCTGAGGGCTGAAGCAGAGTAGTGAACAGTGCTACAACATTGCTCGGGCACCTCCATTTTGGAGGAGGTGCCTTTTATATGGGAGGTCCTCCGGCAATTGGCCGGGGACTCCTTAGGACGGCGCGCGCGGTCCCTTTAAGAGAGGGGGAGCGCGCGCGCGCGCCCTAAGCACACTGCCGGGGAAGGAGCGCGTGCCGGAAGCAGCGGGGGGAGAAGCGCTGGAGGACGCCGCGCCAGGAGCGGGGAGGTGAGAGGGACGGCGTCTCTGCCTAGAACGGGGCAGAGACGCCGATGCTACAGTACCCCCCCTTTAGGCCCCCTCTTTTTTTGGCCAGAAAGAAATTTCTCAAGGAGAAGCGGGGCGTTGATGTTCTCCCTGGGTTCCCAAGTTCTCTCCTCAGGACCAAACCCCTTCCAATCTACCAGAAAAAAGGTTTTTCCTCTTACCCTCTTGGAGGCCAGAATACTCTCTACCTCAAAGATGTCATCAGCGGAAACCGGAGCAGGAGGGGCACCTGGATTTTTGGAAAAAAAGTTAAAGACAACGGGTTTGAGGAGAGATACGTGGAAGGAGTTGGGGATCCGTAGGGTGGCCGGGAGTTTTAATTTGTAGGCCACAGGGTTAATTTGCCTGAGGACTTCGAAGGGGCCGATGAATCGAGGACCCAACTTGTAGGAGGGTACTTTGAGCCGCACATGTTTGGATGAGAGCCAAACCTTGTCTCCCGGACGGAATTGGGGCGGATCCAGATGTCTCTTATCAGCATATCTCTTCATCCGCTCAGAGGAGAGAAGAAGAGCGGACCTGGTGCTCTCCCAAATAGTAGAAAATTCGCTGACAAGAGACTCCGCAGCAGGGTTGTCCACAGAAACGGAGACAGGAAGTGGAATCCGGGGATGTTGGCCACCGACTATAAAGAACGGGGATTTGGAAGAGGACTCGCTCTCATGGTTGTTATAAGAGAACTCGGCCCATGGTAGGAGATCCACCCAGTCCGAGTGGTGAGCATCAACGAAGTGCCGGAGGTAGCTGGACAAGATCTGATTGATCCGCTCCACTTGACCATTGGACTGAGGGTGGTAAGCGGAGGAGAAATCCAGGGTAATGTCCAGCAGCTTACATGTGGCTCTCCAGAAGCGAGAGGTGAACTGAACCCCACGATCCGACACGATGTGGAGGGGCAGACCATGGAGACGGAAGATGTGGCGGATAAAGTCTTTAGCCAGCTCGGGTGCAGACGGAAGACCAGGCAGGGGAATGAAGTGGGCCATCTTAGAAAAACGGTCAGCGACAACCCAAATGACAGTACAACCGGCAGAAACTGGAAGGTCGGTGATAAAGTCCATAGCGATGTGTTGCCAAGGAGCAGCAGGTACGGGAAGGGGCAGGAGATGGCCGGCAGGTAGATGTCGGGGAACTTTGTTACGGGCACAGGATGAACAGGCCGCGACGAAGTCTACCACGTCCTTACGCAGGGTAGGCCACCAGTAATGCCGGGTAATAAGTTGGAAGGTCTTCTTTTGGCCAGCATGGCCAGCTAGTTTAGAAGAATGTCCCCAGCGAAGAACCCTCTCCCGATCTGGCACAGATACGAACGTCTTACCGGGTGGAAGACGAGTCAGATCCAAGGGGGCCACATTCATCACCTTGGAGGAGTCGATGATGTGCGTAGGTTCCTCCTCTTGATCGGAGGACAGGAAGGACCGGGACAAGGCATCAGCTTTGACGTTCTTGTCCGCCGGACGGAAATGAAGAATGAAGTCGAAGCGGGCAAAAAACAACGACCACCGGGCCTGGCGAGGATTGAGTCTCTAGGCATTTTGGAGATATGCCAGGTTTTTGTGATCCGTGTAGATAATTACCGGGTAGAGAGCCCCTTCAAGCAGATAGCGCCACTCTCCCAGTGCCAATTTGATGGCTAGCAATTCCCGGTCTCCAATGGAGTAGTTGCGCTCCGACGAGGAGAAGATTTTGGAGAAGAAGCAGCACGTTACCATTCTCCCGGTAGAAGACTTCTGAGTGAGCACCGCTCCGGCTCCGGAGGAGGAGGCATCAACCTCCGGGTAGAATTGTTTATTACAGTCCGGACGGTGCAGGACGGGAGCAGAGGCGAAGGCTTTCTTTAGGGAAAGGAAGGCCTCCTCGGCTTCAGGCGACCATGTCCTGGGGTTAGCCCCCTTACGGGTAAGTGCAGATATGGGAGCAGTCCGAGACGAGAAGTGTGGGATGAAAAGACGATAATAATTAGCGAAGCCCAGGAATCGCTGTATCGCCTTCAAACCTTCAGGACGAGGCCATTTTAGAACGGAAGAGAGCTTCTCGGGATCCATTTGCAGACCTGTTTGGGAGATGACATAGCCAAAGAACGGAAGGGAGGTCTGATCGAAGAGGCACTTCTCGTATTTGGCGTAAAGGTGGTTCTGCCGAAGCCTAAGCAGGACCTGACGAACATCCCTCCGGTGTGTGGGGAGATCCGGAGAGAAGACCAAGATATCGTCCAGGTATACCACTACGCAGGAGTACAGGAGGTCACGGAAGATGTCGTTGACTAGTTCCTGAAAGACCGCGGGAGCATTACAGAGACCGAAGGGCATCACAAGGTACTCGTAGTGACCGTCCCGGGTATTGAATGCCGTCTTCCACTCGTCTCCTTGACGGATACGGACCAGATTATACGCTCCTCGTAGATCCAGCTTGGAGAAGATCCTGGCGCCCTTGAGACGGTCAAACAATTCGGAGATGAGTGGCAGGGGATATTTGTTTTTTACCGTGATGAGATTGAGTCCTCTGTAGTCAATACAGGGACGTAGCGAGCCGTCTTTCTTTTTGACAAAGAAGAATCCGGCTCCAGCCGGGGAGGTAGATTTTCGGATAAATCACCTAGCCAGATTCTCTTCAATGTACTCAGACATGGCTCGGGTCTCGGCTGCAGACAACGGGTAGATACGCCCACGGGGAGGAGTGGTGCCAGGTACCAGGTCGATCGGGCAATCGTATGGCCTATGGGGTGGCAACGTCTCAGCTTCCTTCTTACCGAAGACGTCCGCATAGGGCCAGTAGGGAGCCGGGAGACCAGGTAAGTTAGCTGGAGTAGGCTGAGGGCGAAGTGGACGGACCGGGACCAGGCAGGTCCTATGGCAGTCAGGACCCCATCGGAGTACTTCACCGGACCGCCAGTTCAATACGGGTTCATGTGTCTGGAGCCAAGGTAGACCTAGCAACAGGGAGTGAGAAAGTCCGGACAGCACATGGAATGAGATCTCCTCAGAGTGCAGCATTCCCACCTGCAGGGTTATGGGTTCGGTGACGAGCAGGATGGTCTCCGAGAGAAGTCTTCCATCCACGGAGGCAACTGACAATGGTTCAGCCAGGGACTTGGTGGGAATATGGTATCTCTCTACCAGAGACTGGGAGATGAGGTTTCCAGCAGCTCCAGAATCCAGATGGGCGAGTTCAAAGAGACGATTTTCTCCCCAAGCAATAGAGACCGGTAAGGTCAGAGACGGAGAGGGCTTACTTTTGTCTAGGACGACCTCTCCGAGTGGTCCTAGACACTGGCGTTTCCCGGCTTTTCCGGGCAGGAACGGATGAAGTGCTTCATACTGCCACAATAGAAACAGCTTCCCTCGGCTCGGCGAGATTCTTGGCGAGAACCGACCATCTTGGTCTGGTCGACCTGCATAGGCTCAGGAGAGTGTAGCTGAGGAGAGACGGAGGGAGTGACGGGTTTCTGAAAAGTAGGAGCTAGACGTGGAAACCTCCTCTCACGGGTGACCTCTTTGGCACGCTCCTGGAACCGCAGGTCAATCCGGGTGGCAAGAGTTATTAGGTCATCGAGAGTGGTAGGAATGTCCCGACCGGCAAGTTCATCTTTAATACGGCCGGACAGACCCTCCCAGAAGACGGAAACCAGAGCGTCATTATCCCAGGCCAGCTCCGAGGCAAGGGTACGGAACCGTATGGCATATTGGCCCACGGTGAGACTTCCCTGACGGAGGCGTAGCAGAGATGATGCGGATGAGGTCTTCCGTCCGGGTTCGTCGAAGACTTTCCGGAAAGCCCTGAGAAAGGCAGACAAGTCGGACACCAGGGGGTCTCCTCTCTCCCATAGAGGATTTAGCCAGGCCAGGGCCTCTCCGGTGAGATGGGACATGATGAAGGCAATTTTGGCCCGGTCGGAGTTAAACTGGTGAGACAGGAGTTCAAAGTGCAGGGTGCACTGATTTATGAAGCCCCGAGCCTGGGCGGAGTCGCCTCCGAAACGAGGAGGTGCAGAAAGCCGGGGTCCGGGGTAGGATACCATGTTATTAGTGGGCAGTGGAGCTGCCGGATTGCGAGTCATGGCACTGGCGGTGGTTGCAGGCAGAGCAGTCAGAGTGTCCAGGCGAGAATTGACATTCCGCAGGTGACCCAGGATGGACTCCTGTTGGGACCTCTGACGGGACAGTTCATGACACAGGTCCGAGAGCGAGGGAGCTTGGGTGCCACCGGGTTCCATGGCCCGAGCAAACTGTAACGGGTCTGGGAGGCGGAACCTCTGAGCTACTATACAAGGGGGCGGTCCTTGTAAGGGAGCGGGTGGCGACCAAGGTAGACGGGCAGGCAGTCACAGCAGGTGACTGGGACAGTCTCTGAATGAACGGGCAGGAGATCACGGCAAGTGACCGGGGCAGTCTCTGGATGAACGGGCAGGAGGTCACGGCAAGTGCCCGGGGCAGTCTCTGGGTAAAGGATTGGTACGACCTGTGGCGGCAGATGATAGACGTGAGCTCCCAGGTGAGCAGGCGAGAGTCTCTGGATAATCGGGTGGTCACAGCATGTGACGGCGGAGCCTCCAGGAAGACCAACAGACAGGTAGCAGATGAGCGCTCCCAGGTGAGCGGGCAGGAGTCTCTGGACAGGCGGGTGGTCACAGCACGTGACGGCAGAGCCTCCTGGTAGGCTAGCAGACAGGCAGCAGATGAGCGCTCCCAGGTGAGCGGGCAAGCTGGTCCTTAGACAGACTGACAGGAGTTGGAAGGCAGACCGTCGGACCTCAGGCAAGCAGGCAGGTAGAAGATGTGCGCTCCCAGGTGAGCGGGCAAGCTGGTCCTTAGACAGACTGACAGAAGTTGGAAGGCAGACCGTCGGACCTCAGGCAAGCAGGCAGGTAGCAGGATATCAGGCAGGAATTAGACAGCAGACTGGCAGGAATCTGGCAGGTATCAGGCAGGTAACTGGCAACGGGACCTGAGGGCTGAAGCAGAGTAGTGAACAGTGCTACAACATTGCTCGGGCACCTCCATTTTGGAGGAGGTGCCTTTTATATGGGAGGTCCTCCGGCAATTGGCCGGGGACTCCTTAGGACGGCGCGCGCGGTCCCTTTAAGAGAGGGGGAGCGCGCGCGCCCTAAGCACACTGCCGGGGAAGGAGTGCGTGCCGGAAGCAGCGGGGGGAGAAGCGCTGGAGGACGCCGCGCCAGGAACGGGGAGGTGAGAGGGACGGCGTCTCTGCCTAGAACGGGGCAGAGACGCCGATGCTACAACAGGCTGCATAACATAGGGAGCTGCTCCTGCTCTCTATGTTGTACAGCCGATCAGGCTACAAAAAGTGAACGTCCCATATTGGGACAAAATGTAAAAGTAAAAAAAATAAATTGTAAAAATATAAAAAACAAAAAACAATATAATGTACCCATCAATAATTATGAAAAAGAAAAAATAAATAAATAAATGCACACATTTGGTATCGCCGCGTCCGGAACGACCTCACCTATAAAACTGGCTAGTTAACCCCTTTAGTGAACACTGTAAAAAAAAAAAAAAAAAACAACAAGCAAATGCTTTATCTAATTTAAATGGAACAACACACAATAAAAATGACGAATGTAAATAAAAATGGTACCGCTGAAAAAGTCATCTTGTCCCGCAAAAAACAAGCCGCCTTACAGCTCCATCATCCGAAAAAAAAAAAAAAAGTTATAGCTCTCAGAATAAAGCGATGCAAAAAAAAATATTTTTTCTACAAAATAGTTTGTTGAGTAAAAGCGTCAAAACATAAAAAAAAAATATATAAATTCGGTACCGCTGTAAACACACTGACCCGAAGAACAAAGCTACCTTATCAATTTTACCACACGCTGAACAGCATAAAAGAAACAAAAAATCAATTCCGGATTTGCTGGTTTGTTTATTGTGCCTTCCAAAAATCAGAATAGAAAGCGATCAAAAAATGTCACGTGCCCGAAAATGGTACCAATAAAAAGGTCAACTTGTCCCACAAAAAACAAGCCGTCACATGACTGTCGGCCAAAATATGGAAAAATTATAGCTCTCAAAATAGGGCGATGCAAAAAATAGTCTCTGCAAAAAAAGCGTCTTTTAGTGTGTGACAGCTGTCAATCATAAAAACTTGTTATGTATCTGGTATCGCTGTACTGTAATCGCACCAACCCGAAGAATAAAGTCATCTAATCGCTTAGACCACACAAGGAATGGCGTAAAAAATAAACTTTAGGGTTAGGGTCGGGCAAAAAAAAAAAAATGATGACGATATGGAGACCAGTGTTGAGCACAAGTGCTCGCTACTTGAATTTGCATTGGGTGCTCGGTTATGCACTGAGTATCACGGGTGCTCAAGTGACATGCTCGAGTCTCTGCCCCATATGCTTCACGGCCCAAAAAAAAATGTTGCTGGGATCACCTGCCATGCACGAGCGATACCCGTATCTTTTTTTTGGGGGGTGTCTAACAACCGTAAAACATGCAGGGCGGGGACTCGAGCATGTCACTCGAGCACCCGCGATACATGGTGCATACCTGAGTACCCAATGCAAACTCAAGTAGTGAGCACTTGCGCTCAAGACTAATGACAACTTATTCAATTGAATGGCCTAATGTTATCAAATTCTGTTGTACCTCTGGGTTCAAAATGTTCACTTTACCCCTTGATAAAATCCTTGAGGGGTGTAGTTTCCAAAATGGAGTCAATTGTGGGGGTTTTCCACTATTTAGGCACATCAGGGGCTCCCGAAATATGACATGGCATTCGTTCTTGATTCCAGCCAATTTTGCATTCATAAAGTCACAGTGCTCCTTCCCTTCTGAACCCTGACATGCGCCCAAACAGTGTATTTTCCCCACATATGGGGTATTGGCATACTCAGGACAAATTGCACAACAGTTCTTAGGTTCAATTTTCTCCTCTTACCCTTGTGAAAATAAAAAAGTTGGACCTAAAAGATCATTTCTGTGGAAAAAGTTTGATTTTTTTTAATTTTATGGCTCCATGTTATAAACTTCTATGAAGCACCTGGGGGTTCAGGGTGCTCACCACACATCTAGATAAGTTCTCTGAGGGACCTAGTTTCTAAAATGTTGTCACTTGTGGGGTTTTTCCACTGTTCAAGCACATCAGGGGAACATCCGCTAATTATTCTTCCCTTCTGAAGCCTGCCGTACGCCCAAGCAGTGGTTTTCCCCCACATATGGGGTATCAGCTTACTCAGGAGAGATTTCACAACAAGTTACATGGTGCAATTTCTCCTGTTACCCTTATGAAAATGCAAAACTGGGGGCTGAAAACATTTTTTGTGGGAAAAATGTAAAAATTTTATTTTCACGGCTCCAGGTTATAAACTTCTGTGAAGCACCTGGGGGTTCAAAGTGCTCACCACACATCTAGATAAGTTCCCTGAGGGGGTCTAATTTCCAAAATGGTGTCCCTTGTTTAGGCACATCAGAGGCTCTGTAAACGCAACATGGCGTCCGCTAATTATTCAAGCAAATTTTAGATTCAAAAAGTCAAATGGCGCTCCTTCCCTTCTGAAGCCTGCCGTGCGCCCAGTGTTTTTTTCCCCACGTATGGGGTATCTGCGTGCTCAGGGGAAATTGCATAACAAATTTTGTGGGCCATTTTTTCCTGTTACCCCTGCAAAAATATAAAAAAAAATTGGGTCTAAAGTAACATTTTTGTGAAAAAAAGTTAAAAATAGGAATTATTCCTACCGTTAATTACGCTTCCAGGAGTCCATCATAACGGCACGACAGGAGACATACCAAATCAAAAGAAATGGAACATTTAGGGCGGGACTACTGCCTGAAGGACTTTACGGCCATAGGCTAATTGTTGACTGGACAATACATCCAATTTATAATGTTTACTAAATGTGGATATATTGGACCAGGTTGCTGCCTGGCAAATTTGGCCCACTGACGCTCCAGCTTTCTCTGCCCAAGAAGCGGAGATTGCCCGAGTAGAATGAGCTTTAAGGGAAATTGGTGGATCCTTCCCCTCAGATTCATATGCGAGGGCGATAGTCCTTGTCAACCACCTTGCTAGAGTCGGCTTAGAAGCTTTCTTGCCCTTATTCACACCCGAAAATTGCAGAAAAAGGTTTGAGTCTCTCCTCCAGGGGGCTGTGATTTCTATATACCGAACAATTGCCCTCCTGACGTCCAAGGTATGGAAGGATTTTTCCTTTATTTTTGGAGGACTGGCAGAAAGACGGCAGTATTATCTCTTGATTCAGGTTTGAACTGGACACCACCTTAGGGTGAAAGGAGGGATCCAGTTTAAGAACCAATCTGTCCTCCACAATCTTAAGGTATGGGTCCAGAACTGAGAGGGCCTGGATCTCGCCTACCCATTTCGCTGTAGTAACTGCCACAAGAAAGGCTGATTTCATAGAAAGCAGGTCTACTGATGTTTCTTCTAGGGGTTCAAAGGGAGACTTACATAAAGCCCTCAACACCAGGTTCAGATCCCACGGCGGTACTAGACTCCTTATCGTGGGTTTTAAATGAGAAGTTGCTTTTATGAACCTTCATATCCATGGGTCGTCTATTAAGAAGTAGTCCAAAAAAGCACTTAGGGCCGAGATATGAACTTTTAACGTATTTGGCCTCAGACCCTTATCAAACCCCTCTTGGAGGAAATCCAATATCGTTGGAATATTGGGGTGAGACGAATTTCCCACAGACTGACCTGCAAAGCTACAGAACTGTTTCCAAATCCTAGTATAGATGGCTGACGTTACTGGTTTCCTACAGGCTTGTAGAGTTGTAATTACCCGATGGGAAAGGCCCCTAGAGGCTAGGATCCGCCTCTCAGGTTCCAAGCTGTCAATTGGAGGAATTGGATGTTCGGATGTAACAAGGGACCCTGCAATAGAAGATCTCTCCTGGCTGGGAGTCTGAATGGGAGATCCACCGCCATCCGGTGTAGCAGAGGGAACCAGCTCTTTTTGGGCCAGTAGGGCGCTATCAGAATAAGAGCTCCCCTCTCCTGTTGGATTTTCCTTAGTACTCTTGAGATGAGAGGGACTGGAGGAAAGGCGTACACCAGTTTTGTCCCCCATGATTGAGAAAGGGCATCTATTCCTTCTGGGCTGTCGGCTGGGTCCAAGGAAAAAAAGGGCTGCAGCTTCCTGTTTTTTCTTGTTGCGAACAGGTCTATGAACGGGGTGCCCCATCGTTGAATGATTTGATGAAACACCTCCGGATTCAGCTCCCAATCTGAGGGACCAACTTTTGCTCTGCTGAGAAAGTCTGCTACCACATTTTCGGACCCCCTTAGATGAATAGCCGATATTGAAAGGACATTTCTCTCCGCCCAGTAGAAAATTCTTGACGCCAAGGATTGTAACCTTTTCCCTCTTGGACCTCCTTGTCGACGAAGAAAAGCGATGGTGGTGCTGTTGTCTGAGAAATTTTTTACATGATTTCCTCTGAGCAAATGCTGACATCTTTGAAGAGTCTCCCAGACCGCCTTTAGCTCCCTGAAATTTGACGACCTGTGTTGTATCTCTTTGGGCCACATCCCTTGTAGATATCCGTTTCCTATGCTTGCTCCGTATGGATCTGGATTGAAGGAAGAAGGATCCAGTCTACTGCATTTTCTAAGTTTGAAGGGTCTGTCCACCAGGAAAGGGAGTTTTTTAGCTCTCTTGACAGTCTCATTTTCTTGTCCAACCCCGATGGTCGTCTGTTCCAAACTGACAGGATCGACTTCTGTAACGGCCGTGAACGGGCCTGTGCCCATTTCACTCTCTGAATGATTGAGGTCATCAGTCCCAACATCCGCATGGCGTATCTGATTGAGGTGGTCTTCAGTTTCTCGAAGTTGTAAATTTCCAGTTTTATTTTTTCTTTTCTCCTGGGGCAAGGAGGACTTTTGAAGACTGGAATCTAAGAGTACCCCTAGAAATACTTTTGTAGTACTTGGATGGAGGCTTGATTTTTCCCAATTGATGTTCCACCCCAAATATTCCAGGGTTTTGATCGTATGCTCTTGTTGACCGAGAAGAAGAGACTGACTCAGCCACCAACAATATATCGTCCAGGTAAGGGATGATTATAACCCCTTGTGTTCTTAAGAAGGCCGCTACTTCTGTCATAACCTTTGTGAATATTCGGGGGGCCGAGGACAGACCGAAGGTTAGGCAAGTGAATTTAAAGTGGTGTACTGTGTCCTCCTGCTCTAGAGCGAACCTTAGGTATTGCTGGTGATTTGAGTGAATTGGAACATGATAATATGCATCCTTGAGGTCTAGGGTGCACATTACCGATCCCTTCTCTATCAATGGAATGCTGGTTTTTATAGTTTCCATTTTGAACCTTTTGTATTCCACCCACTGGATTAAGGGCTTGAGGTTTATAACCGTACGGCGTTTGCCCGAGGGTTTTAATACCGAGAAGAGGGAGGAATAATGGCCTAAACCCTGCTCTGAAGGGGGGGACCTGTTTCACCACGTGTAGGGATTGAAGGACTAATATATCCTGCCATAGACTTTTGAGATCTACGGGGGAGCGAGGACGAGTGATTTGGAAACGACGAGGGAGGGCATGGGAGAAGTCTATTTTGAAACCTTCCCCTAAGGAACGTAGGATCCATTGATTTTTTGTAATGGACACCCACTTGTCCTAAAAGAAAAGAAGCCTGCCCTCTACTCCAATGACGTCATGGTCTAGCTGGGGCTCCAGAGGCAACCTGATCTGCTCTGTCCTTTCCTCCCTTCCTGTAAGACCATCTCCCCGTCTTACCCTTACCCCTGTAATCACGTTTAGGGGATCGACGGGGTCCACGAAAGGGCCGGTATCTTTTAACCCTATCCTCGGGAAATGCTTTTTTCTTGTCTGATGCTCTTTCTAGGATCTCGTCCAACACTGGACCAAAGACCCAAGCACCCGAAAAGGGAATTGAGCACAGTTTAGTCTTTGAGTGGCTATCCCCCGACCACATCTTTAGCCATATCGCCCATCTAGCTGTATTAGATAATACGCTACATCTAGCTGCGAATCTGACCGATTCGGCCGAGGCATCAGCCATGAATTGCGTTGCCAGCTTTAACATGGGAAGAGAGTCTGATAGCATCTCTACAGGGGAGTCCGACCTAATTTGATCTGACAGCTCGTCCAACCAAAAGGCACATGGATCTTGCCACTGAAGTGGCAGCGATATTTGACTTAATTATGGCTGCTGAGGCCTCCCAACTCCTCTTGAGCATGCTCTCTGCCTTCCTATCCATTGCGTCCTTGAGGCAAGACGAATCCTCAAAGGGGATGGATGTTTTCTTAGCCACTTTCGCTATTGGGACATCTACTTTAGGGATTTCCTCCCAAAGTTTGATATCCTCCGGATTGAAAGGAAGACGGGATTTAAAGTCTCTTGGCACAATGAGTCTTTTCTCCACTTCTTCCCATTCCTCCATAATCATTGATTTTAAATGCTCATTTACAGGGAATACTCTATTTCTCTGAGTTCTCAGACCTGCGAACATTTCATCCTGTTTGGAATGGGAGACCTGAGTGTCCTCCAAGTTCATAGTACGCCTGACGGACTTTAATAGTTCATCCATATGTTCCGTAGAGAAGACATATTTCTTTCGCTCGTGAGGGTAACTGAGAGAAGCGATCCTCATCCTCTTCTAGACTGCTCTGATGCGGAATCCGAATATTCTCCTTCCTCAGACACATCTTCCACCTCCCACCAAGGTCTTTTCTGGCGAGGAGAGGGTTGAACTATTTGGTGTGACGGCTGTGTACGGGAAGGCATGAGGCTCGAGACTGTACTCTGGACCTCCTCACGTATCATAGATCTTATATCCGTCAAAAAGGAAGTTTTTTCTTCCTTTAGGACCTCGGCTATACATTTTTTACACAGCCACTTTTTATACGAGTCCTGAAGCTTCGTGTTACAGTCTACACATCGTCTTGATTTTTTGGAAGAAGATCCAGACCTCTGGGTTCCCCTCTCCTAATCCATAAAAAATATAAAAGGACACCGGAGATTTACTATAAAAATCTGTCCTAGAATACTCTGATTTATCCAGAGAAGGGCCTAAGGCTGTACTCACACTGCCCAGGGACTCTGAAGGGGCTTCTGACCGTGAAGGATTAGCTTCCATGGTGTCAGTGTGTGTGTGGCTGAGGTGTACCCTTTTATAGGGTCTTACCTGATCCAGGTGGTAGCCACGCCCCCAATGATAATCGCTATTCTTAATGCCCTGGAGGCTCACCACTGCCTCCGGGCACCTGTGCGTTCTGGGTGCCGAAGCCCCTCTTCTCAATGCCGGAAGGAGAACTGGCGTGCGCTCCACCCTGGAACGCACGCCGGCCAAAGCGGATGTCCGCTCTTCTGACTCCGCCTCCTGGCCAGAAGTCTCGCACCGCGCTCGGCGTGCGCTCCACCCTGGAACGCACGCCGGCTCCAAAGCGGATGTTTGCCCTGATGACTCCGCCTCCCGCCGGAAGCCATACACCGCGCTCCTCCGTGGAGCGCACGCCGGCCTTTCAGCCGGTGGGATAGCGCAACGCTCAGCTTGTCCGGGGGATACAGCGGCAAGCGGCGGTCTTCTGGCTGAGGGACCCCGCAAAGGGGTATCAGCATGGAGCCTCTGGACCGAAGGAAGGGGAGAGTTCTCAGACCCCCCCAATCCCCCTGGCTCTCACGTAACTTCCATCTTCGGAGAACCTCTCCATAGTGTCCTCTCCTGCTAGGGACAGAAAAAACACTGAGGGTGTGATGGGGGGGGGGGGGGGGGGCTTTTAACCTCTCATGCGTTTCCTGTCCCTAGAGGAACAGAGGACTTAACTCATGTCGTGCTGTTATGATGGACGTACTGGTAAATATTCATTTTTTTCTTCCCCATTCCAAAAATTCCTGTGAAGCACCTGAAGAGTTAATAAACTTCTTGAATGTGGTTTTGAGAATCTTGAGGGGTGCAGTTTTTAGAATTATGTCACTTTTGGGTATTTTCTGTCATAAAAGCCCCTTATAGTCGCTTCAAATGTGATGTGGTCCCTTAAAAAAAAAAATGGTTTTGCAAATTTTGTTTTAAAAATTAGAAATCGCTGGTCAACTTTTAACCCTTATAGCTCCCTAATAAAAAATAAAAAAAATGTTGGTTCCAAAATTGTGCTGATGTAAAGTAGACATGTGGGCAATGTTATTTATTAACTATTTTGTGTGACATCTCTCTGATGTAACGGCATAAAAATTAATTTTGAAAATTGCTAAATTTTCCGAGCTTTTCACAAATAAACGCAAGTGATATCGAAGGAATTTTACCACTATGATGAAGTACAATATGTCACGAAAAAATAAACATTCTCAGAATCAGGGGGATCCGTTGAAGCGTTTGAGTAATTACCTCATAAAGTGACAGTGGTCAGAATTGTAAAAATTTGCCTAGTCATTATCGTGCAAACCACCCTCGGGGGTAAAGGGGTTCTGCCACCATAAAGAATACAGTTAACCAACCAGAAAAGGGAGAAATAAATGGTTTTGTAATTTATAGTGATTCAAAATTATGCTCCATTCAAAAGATACCAAGCTTTCATTTTTTTGAATTCTGCTCTCTGGCGCCCCCTGACTTTATTCCAATATGTCCTGGTAGTGGGTGATCAGCTGGTCGAGTTTGCAGTTCCTGTCATAAGAGCCCCCCCAACTGCAGTGTGCACAATGTATTCTGTCACAAGTCTGACAGTCTGCTGTAAGCACAGTGTCTGTGATTCACCCCCTCCCCCTGCACTCACAGCTCCCCTCCCAGTGAGATGGTTCTTCCTCACATCACAGACTTGTAAGCACAATAGCAGAGACACACCTTCTGCGCTTAGGCTGTGAAGCAGAACCATCTCACCGGGAGGGGAGCTGTGAGTGCAGGGGGAGGGGGTGAATCACACACTGTGCTTACAGCAGACTGTCAGACTTGTGACAGAATACATTGTGCACACTGCGGGTGTGGACTTGGGGGGGGCTCTTATGACAGGCACTGTGCAAACGCGACCAGCTGATCACCCACTACCAAAACGGAATGGAACAACGCCAGGGGGCGCCAGAAAGCAGAATTCAAAAAATAAAAAAGCTTGGTATCTTTTGAATGAAGCATAATTTTGAATCACTAAATAACTAAATTATTTCCACCTTTTCTGGTTGGTTAACTGTATTCTTTATGGTGGCTCGATCCCTTTAAGGATAAGGCAACGACTTGGCATGGCTGACAGGGTTAAGCCGTTTAAAAATTCAATAGGAAAACACTCCCTTTTATCATCTACAACATGACTCCACCGTCAGCTGATTCTTTTCTCGGACTCACCTCAACATTAAGATCTTTATGTAGTAAGATTCTAATAGCTTATCTAAAAGGGAGTTTTTATTTACAATTTAACAGTTTATCTCCACCCTGAAATGAAGAGTCAGTGACATCCGCTTCAGGGGGTGGGCAGTCCCTGCTGTACTCTGCATGTCCCCTCACCTTACAATGCACACCAAGTGCACTCTTGTCGGCTAGTCTCTTCCCATTAGGGCTAGCGAGGGAGCACACTGTGTGCATTGAAAGTACTACACAGTGACAAGGAAGCTCATACAGAGTCAGAATGGACAACCGTCACATGCTCTGTACAGCAGGGAATAACCCTACCCCTGAAACTGATGTCAATGATGACTCCGTGTTTCAGGGTGGAGACAGGGGCTGCGGCAGTGACCAAGCCAAGGCTCCCAGATAACCAGGAGATTCTGGGGATTCTCAAAAAATGTCATCAAAACAAAGTAGGTAAAAAAAAAAGTTAAACTAAAGAGGGAACAGCAGTGACTTCTTAAAGTCAATTAGAAGAGCGATTAGATTAGTACAATAGAAAGACATTTAGGATTAAAATCCTTATTAGTTTCGAACCACTCCTATAATTTATCCTGCAGAAGCCACTAGTGGAAGCCAGAGTGGAGATCCAGACCACAGAACGCATCTTGCCCATCCAAACTGCCAAATTCTTACAGACCTTTGTCAACTCCAATTCAAAGGATGGGAGAACGTTAGCTTTTTTAAGTATTGTTCTGTATGCACGACCAATGCTAATGAAAATAAAACACATTACAATATATCAAGTATTTAATAAAAGATTTTTTAACTTTTTAACATATGGCTGTCAATAGTAATACAAGTCCTCTTCAGTGTGGAAGCTCATAAAGGACAACCTTGTAGTGAGAGCCACACTGTGGGCAGCGATTTACCTGCCCATCATGGGCCCAGAACCAGATAACTTGAGAATTATCTTCTTCACCTGGAAGAAAGAAAATGATAAAAGGTTATGTTTCAGTGCTTGAATTTATTGTACAACTACAAACTGAGTCCTTTAAAATTCACATTGGTGCCAGACTTCATCATGCTGCTGCAATATCCACCATTTTAAAAAATAATGGCATTTTCTCTTAGAACTTTCAACAACAATATACACAACTATCTGAACCTGAACAGGCATTGCTTAGGCGGCTGGAATATATGGACTTCTATAAATAGGTAAAGAGTGATTGCAGGGCCATTGGAATTATACAGTATATTTTTTTGTATTTTATACCAGTTTTCTAGATTCAATCCCTTTGAGCGGATTTCTGTGAGTTTATGGTCTTGTACATTATTCTAGATGTGTGTATGACCAGTATATCTAAACGTGGTAGTACCCCATATGGGGGTGTAAACTGCTATTTGAGCACACGGAGGGATCGGATGGGAAGGAGCGCTACTTGGCTTTTAAAACGCAGACTTTGTTTTAATAGATTGTGGACTCCATTAGCCAAGCCCCTGAAATGCCAGAACACCCCCCCGGTGACCCCATATTGGAAACTCCACTGCCTAAGGAATTCATCTAGGGGTGTAGTGAGTATTTTGAACCCACAGGTGCCTCACAGAATTTTGCGATATGGGGACATGGAACTAACATTTTAGTGGTAGAACTGTACATTTTTTATTAGCTGAAAGTTTGTCATTTACACAAGGGTTATTAGGTGAAACTGGACCCCATAATTTATTGAGCAATTTCTCCCAAATGCAGCAATGCCCCATATGTCATCAGAAGTTACTGTTAGGCCACACGTCAGGGCTGAGAAGGAAGGAGCGCTATTTGGTGCACAAGTTTTGCAGGTGACATTTGCGGAACCCCGAAGGTGTCAATAGAAAAACGCACAAAATGACCCCATTTTAGAAATTGCACCTTTCAATGAATTCATCTACAGCTGCAGTAACTATTTTGGCCCACAGGAGTTTGCTTTGCAACATACACGCCAGGCTTTTTTCCCCTTGAGAATTGCAAATCTGCCACTTAAATGCCCATACATTGTGCCCCCATACAGTGTAGTAGCCCCATATATTGTGCCCAGCTTGAGCTTATGGAGACATACACCCCGTAAATTGTTAAGTGCACTCTCCCAGCTACAATAATGCCAAACATGTGGCCGCTTACTGTGGTTTAGGCATAGGGGGGCTCAGAAGGAGGGGAATTTGGAAGCACAGATTTCACTGGATTTTATTTGATGGGTTGGGATCCGTCGCTTTTCAAGAGTCTTTGTTCTACCAGTAATGTGGGACCCCCTATGTTTCCAGTGACAGATATCCTGCACAAAACTCCACTCAGGTCTAAGTTAGTGTTTTATTGGTAATATTTTGGGGGACATCCCTTGTTTTCAATAGAAGGCTGGGATCATATTATTGTGTTCTACACTAAGCACTTACGCTGGAGTTTCCGTGTAAATCCTACAAAAATGTGATTTAGATGAAACCCCCCAATGCAACCGCTCTCCATAATGAGGCAGGTGGAGACACTTTGGACTCAGTTTGGCATCTGTTCCGGTGGTATCCATCTTGAGACATGCACAGAACAGTGGTCACCCACACTTGTGCGCTAAAAAGACACCTAAACTGATGGGACTTTGGTGGAACACAGACCAGATGGAGTCCAAAGTGACCACCTGCCTCATTATAGCAAGTGGTTCAGTTGGGGGTTCTATCTGAATCACATTTTTTGGGGAATTTACACTGAAACCCAGACGCAAGTGCTCAGTGGAGAGCACAGGATAAATGTGAACCGAGCCTTATTCAGATTATTGGGAATCAGAATGAACAAAAACAGCAGTAAAATAGTTTTTAAATTTTACGCAATTTTCGTGTGGTATAAGTGATAAGACTGCTTTATTATTCTGTTCAATACATTTACAGCGATGTCAGATTTATAAAAAAAAAAATTTTGGTCTACATTCTGAGAGCAACAACTTATCTGGCCAAGAGCTGTACGAGAGCTTATTTTTGCAGGAGGAGTTTGATCCTTTTTTAAGTACCATTTTGGGATACAGAACATTCTTTTGATCACTTTTTACACAGATGCAGGATGAACAAAAAAACAAAGAACAGCAATTCAGTTATTGGTTTTATATATTTTTATGTGGTTCACTGTGTGGTAAAAGCTATTAGTAGTAAGAATGATTTATTGTTTGGTTCAGTATGATTATAAGGATACCAGTTTTAGCTCTTTATGCTTTGCTACTTCTGCACACTAAAAACAATATTTTACAAACATTAATTTGTTTTTGCATCGCCATATTCTAGAAGCTGAAACTTATTTACCACAAGAGCTAGGTGGGGGATTTTTCTTTGTGGGAAAGTTAAGAGTAATTATACTTTATTTAATACATGCATTTTATTTAATCCTTTTACTTTAACCTAGTACCACTGTGGAACATGAACATTTCTCACCAATTCCTGGTCCCATACACTGCAGTACTCACGCAGTACTCACAATACAGTGCATGAGACCTGTTAGATTTTCACTGACTCAGTCTGTTAGACACTGCCATAAAGAGGGTCCAACAGGCCACTGTACCCCGAGGTCATCTGATGACCTCAGGGTGCAATGCAAACTATTGGCACCCACGATTACAATCGCGATGAGCAGATAGTGTTAAAGAGTGAGTATTCTCCCTTTTAACCACTTAGATGCTGCTGTTGTGATTGACTGTGGTATCTGATGGGTTAATTGGCATGGTGTACATATCTGGCACACAGCCCAAAGTGACATGTGCTCATGACAAATCTGTACAGCTTTCAGGGGTTAATCACCCTTTCTATAAGTTTTACACTGAAATGAAACGTGTAGCAAAGAAACTTACATATGCAGCCCACAAGTCTCTGCTTATTGACTGATGGCACAATGTGTGGATTCTCTTTGGTTCCTGCATAGGATTTTGGCTTGAGGACATTAAAAGGATCCTTAAAAAGACAAAATGAGTTGTAAGTGTTATACCACTTACTGGTGCATCTCACTGAATTAGAATATCAAAAAATGTATTTATTTCAGTTCTTCAATACAAAAAGTGAAACTCATTATATAGAGTCATTACAAACAGTGATCTATTTCAAGTGTTGATTTCTGTTAATGTTGATGATTATGGCTTACAGCCAAAGAAATCACAAAACTCATTATCTCAGTAAATTAGAATACTTTATAACAGCTTGAAAAATGTTTCCTCTTGACAATACCCCATAGAGAATCTATGGGGTTAAGGTCAGGCGAGTTTGCTGGCCAATCAAGCATAGTGATACTGTTTGTAAACCAGGTATTGGCACCTGTCCACACTGCCAGAAGTACCAAGTCCTGCAGGAGAATGAAATTTCCATCTCCAAAAATCTTATCAGCAGAGGGAAGCATGAAGTGCAATAAAGTTTCCTGGTAGACGGCTGCGCTGACCTTGGTCTTGATAAAACACAGTGGCCCTACACGAACAGATGACATTGCTCCCCAAACCATCACTGATTGTGGAAACTCCACACTAGACCTCAAGTAGCTTGGATTGTGGCCTCTCCACTCTTCCTTCAGACTCTGGGACCTTGATTTCCAAATGAAATGCAAAATTTACTTTCATCTGAAAACACCACCTTGGACCACTGAGCTACAATCCAGGTCTTTTTCTCCTTGGCTCAGGTAAGACGCTTCTGGCGTTGTCTATTGGTCATGAGTGGCTTGACACAAGGAATGCGACACTTGTAGCCCATGTCCTGGATACGTCTGTGTGTGGTGGCTCTTAAAGCAATGACTCCAGCAGCCGTCCACTCCTTGTGAGTCTCCCCAAAATTTTTGAACGGCCTTTTGTTAATAAGCCTTTCAAGGCTGCGGTTATCCCGATTGCTTGTGCACCTTTTTCTACACACTTTTTTGTTCCACTCAACTTTCCATTAATATGCTTGGATTCAGCACTCTGAACAGCCAGCTTCTTTAGCAATGACCTTTCGTGGCTTATCCTCCTTGTGGATTGTGTCAGTGACTGCCTTCTGGACATCTGTCAAGTCAGCTGTCTTCCCCATGATTGTGGAGCCTACTGAAACAGACTAAGGGACCCTTTTAAACGCTTAGGAAGCTTTTGCAGGTGTTTTTTATTAATTATTCTACTTTACTGAGATAATGAGTTTTGTGTTTTCATTGGCTGTAAGCCATAATCATCAACATTAAAAGAAATAAACACTTGAAATAGATCACTATGTTTGTAATGACTATAATATCAGTTTCAGCTTTTGTATTGAAGAACTGAAATAAATTAAATTTTTGATGATATTCTAATTTTGTGAGATGCACCTGTATATGTAAAGAACACAAATGTTTATTTAAAGACACTGAACAAAATAATTTAGCAATGTCTTGTCATGAATCCAGATACACTGAGAGATTCCTGCAAAGGACTCATTATGGACTTTGACCTTAATCCACATTTGTATAAGAGGTCGGTCATTTGCTTTACTTCTCCTGGAAACAAAGGAATAACTGGAACAAGGCCTGAAACTCATGATAGGCACTGCTGTACTTACATGGTTGATCCACTGAAATCAGCACAATATATCCCATGCACAGCTATACAGTACATTGCCTAATCTCAGACCTGCACTATTTACCGTGTGTTGAAGCAAGAACACCATCTTATAAGAAGGTCTGGAAAGAAGCTGTCGTAGGACAAACTTATTATAATACTCCTGCCAGCAGTGATCAATGTAATGGAGGCCAAGTATGTCAACAGCAGGAGAAACCCTTCCTCCCCACTATGATGTCTAAAGTGATGGGTACATGGTTAGCACCCCATTCTGCTTTATGACATCCATATGCACTGAGGACCTGTGGAGAGGGTGCATGAGAAAGAACGTAAAAAAAGTAATCTGGTGGCATTACCCCTTGAGTTGTTGCCACATGACAGATGTTTGGAGTCCTTCACAGTGAGAAACAAGGTAGAACAAAGTTATTAAACGATGCTGCCAAAGTATCATTAAATGGGTTGTCCAGGGCCATTTTATTTTTACTTTGGGAAAAGGAAGCTGGCTGTCAACAGAGCAGAAGAGAAGAAGCTGCTCTGTTGACAAGACGTCCGTGGAAGCCGCTGAATCGCCAGCAGGAGCAGTCTGACCGCTCTGTGCTGGCAGAGACAGACACCAGGCACAGACAGACAGTTAGCAACTACCTGCCTGTTAGTTTTTAGGTCATAGTAAAATAAATAAATAATAATAATAAAAAAATTCTTCTCATGCCTATTTGTGGATACGGCCATCATTCCTAGACTACATATCCCATCCTGTTTTATACGCTGGAAAAAGTATCCAGTTTCTCCTAGTTCCCCACTCTGTAATAGGGTCCTGGCTTCAAATCCCACCAAGGACAACATCTGCAAGGAGTTTGTATGTTCTCCCTGTGTTTGCGTGGGTTTCCTCTAATTTACTCCCAAACTTCAAAGACATACTGATAGAGAATTTAGATTATGAGCCCCAATGGGGTCAGTGATAATGTCGGTAAAGTGCTTCGGAATTAAAGGCGCTATATAAGGGATTAAATAAAAAAGCGCGAAGAAATAGGACCTGGGAAGCATGACTACAGAACACAGAAGTGACCAGATGTGTGTTCCCTGTGGCTAGACTGTCTAGCAGGTCACTAATAATGCCCCATATACACCGGGGTGTGACTAGCAGCTACACCAATAAAGTATAGGGGATGTCACCAGGACCCAAACTTTACATCACAAGCACAAGACCTACAGATGCATCTGAAGACGGGGACCCCTCTTCAGCCAGTTTCACTTTGTCCCAGACTCATCAAGTGTCACCAGGTTTCTACTGTAAAACCTGGAATCTCGCTACATTTTTGCACAACTTTTTGTTGCTGAAAGCAAATAGTTTCTTGACACATGTGTGTCCCAGCCAGCTTAGACAACTTTGAGAAGTGGGCAAAGCCAATGTTTGTTCCTCTAAACACACAAGGATATTAAAAGGTTTGTCAAAGACTTGACAACCCCTTTCTTAAAGGCTGTATTACCCGGTATAAAACAAACTCCAGTTTCACACCAGCGTCGTTCCAACAGTGTCAGCAATAGGTCTCCCGGTCCCATATGGAATAATCAGCAGCCGCTAACAGGCTGCTTCGCTCACACTTCCTGGAGATGAACTTTGGACATCAGAGGAAAGTGTGAGAACAGTGGCCCATTAGCAGCAGACTGGCTGCAGCACTCACACGGTATACAAATATCATGGGAGACCAGGGAGACCCAGCACTCACATTGCTAGAATGGCACCCGCACAGGAGGGGAGTTTGTTTCCATTTTACACTGAGGGATATAGTAAGGAGGGTTTGTCCACTACTTGGCACAATACAAGAAAATTGTAAAAAAAACAAAAACAAACAGTAAACACAAGGAGTAAGATATAAGTGTGTGAACATGGCTCAGCCTGGTCCTAGACGCACTCTAATGGAGGGGAGTAGCACTCTAATGGAGGGGAGTAGCACTCTAATGGAGGGGAGTAGCACTCTAGCGTCCCCAGTTGTACATTTCAGTCTTAATTATCTTCATTAGGTCATATACCTCTCCCTTCTTCAAAGCGTTCAGGACTTTCCTCTCCAGGCCCGTCGCCTACTCCTCATCAGTGGGGATACCTAAACAGAAAAGACACAAAAAGGACAGATCATAGCAAGAATACTACAAAGAAAAAACAAAGTGACCTGAAAGTGGCTGATAACAGAGGACAATAGCCAGCAGAGCTGTGTGACAATTCAGTCTGTACAGAGGGTACAGTAGTGGAAGTGTAACCTGTGCAGGGGCTTGGCAGACCCCGTGCACAAGGTCACAGTCCTGGGTGTCACCTGCTGTCACTGGAGCAGTGAGTACGTGCTGATGGGCGGCGCACATTACTACACTGCTGCAAAGTCACGTACACTGTCCCGTCCTATGCCCTTCACAGGGGACACCGCACACTCCAGCCTCACACCTAGTAATACACAGCAGTCCTCACACCACACACAGGAGGCGGCCACTGTCCACCATGGCTGTCATACCCACCTCCAGCGCTCATTGCTCTGACGCATGGTCTGCTGAGGCACACGGTCCCTGCACTCCGGGGCACAGCGCGACGGACGAGCTGAGAAACCTCCAAGAAGCCATGACTGCTGCACCTCACAGCCGACAGCTGCCACTACAGCGTCCAGGGGGCGGGGCAGTGCGCATTTATACCCGGGACCATACCAAGCGCATAGCGGAGGGGTGCACCGTAACAAGGCAGCGAGCAGAGAGGCCGTGTCATCTCCGTATATGGCCGTAATGTGCTGTACCCGCGGGGTTATTGCTGGTGCTTAATTACCACATGTAAAGGGAGTCAATGACAGGTGGAAACGCCATTTGTTCTCTAGTAGTAGCCGCCCAATAAAAGTGACCTCATCAATGGGAAGAATTGTTTATAAAAAGCAGCAGCTTTGTGATTTACTTGTTTTTAAAAAATCCTTTTCATTCTCAAGGAGAGGAGGAATTTTAGTTTTGTTTACTGCTCGTTGCCTAGGTTACCGGCCACTGCTGTGCTAGGAGTGCAGCGCTTACAAGCTGTTTTCTATAGAGCTTGTACACACTGATTTGAGGCTGCCCGGATTTAGTACCCTGCACTCTCCGGGGCTGCAGCGGTAAAGATGCCTCATGTGTCAGCATCGGAGGGCGCACCATTTGGGTTCAGCAATGCTACATTGCCACATGTCTGACCTGTCAATCAAGCAGGACAGCATCAGCCACCCGGCAACCAGAAGTCGGGAGGATGGGGATCGGGGTGCTGAAGATCAACGTGGAGACAACCTCTTTATTATCTACCTTGAGCGAAGTTCACACACAGTTTTCTACATGGATATTGTGTCAGATCCACTCCAAAATCCACGTAAAAAACTGCTTCAGATACTCTGACTACTCCTCATATTCATTGCTGTGGAATATCCACACGGCTGTTCATATTGTGAATTATTTTGAGAGTTTTTCTGACTAAACATTAAAAACCTCACTGCACAAAATAAAAAATAATAATAATTAACGTCACTTCTGTGAGGCGGATTCTCATGGAATCTTCTCCAAACTCGACACTGTCACAGGCTGCAAAAGACCATAAGGAGAAAATACTTCAATAACGCTTCAAGAAAAGAACCCCAAAACAAAGAGAAAAAGCAACGCAAATTCCTCCGGAAAATCTCATTGGATTTTCCGCTTCCAAAAAAGACATAGTTTTGTCATTTCTGTTTATAGCCAAAGCCTGAGAGATACGACGCAGGACAGAGCCCAGTGGTGCCGGGCGGACTATTATAATGGGGTACTATAGTTTTTGCCTGGGGTGCTGCCAGGACTTTTGGTGAAAAGGATTTTCTGAGAATTATTTGTTTACCCCCGAGGCTTCCAGAGGTTAAATGGGTATTCCAGATTTGGAAGACCTCTGTTCCCCAGCTGCAGTTTATTTAAAAAACAAGCAAAATGCGCTCTACTCACCCTCCACAGGTCCAGTGGTGACTCTCTGCCGCTGCTCTTGATGTTTGTTATTGTGGGTTTCTGCTGCTGCCCCTTTCTGCACCAACTAAACCTCAGAGCCCAGTGATAGGCTATGTGCCCACGGTGCAGAAATGAAGCTGAAATTTTCCGCAGCATTTCTGCATGTCCTTGGCAGTAAAAACGCATGCTGATTTTACACGCGCTTTTGAAGCATTTTTACTTGCGGATTTGCCATGCGTTTTTCAAATGCATTGTATAGGCAAATCCGCATGCTGAAACGCATAAAGAATGGACATGCTGCGTTTTTTTCCACACCTAAAATCCGAGCAGAAAAAATCCTGAGATGTGCAATGTGCTTCAGCTACATTTCCACACGGAAAAAAAAAACACACAAAAAACGCACCAAATCTGCATCGTGGGCACATAGCCATAGGCTGCAATGGTGAGGAGCTGAGAGCCCTTCATAAGTGGCAGATGCCCAGTATGCGATACAGAGCCGGCATCTTTCTCTGACAGCTTTGGCTGGAGCTAGCTCCGATCGTTGTCGTCAACCATTTAGATGCCTCTTTTCCCTATTTAAAAATTAAGAAAATACAAAGTTGAAATAAAAAAAACATTTACTTAGTATTGTCGTGTCCAAAAAAAGTCTAGTTTATCAAAATATTAAATTATTTAAACTGTATGTAAAATGAGAAAAAATATATCAAAAGTTCAATTATAGCAGGATCCTTCCTTCTTATATACAGGTGCATTTCACAAAATTAGAATATCATCAAAAAGTTAATTCATTTCAGTTCTTCAATACAAAAAGTGAAACTCATTATATAGAGTCATTACAGAATGATCTATTTCAAGTGTTGATTTCTGTTAATGTTGATGATTATGGCTTACAGCCAATGGAAACACAAAAGTCATTATCTCAGAAAACCAATCAGTATCTGGTGTGACCACCATTTGCCTCACGCGGTGCAAACACATCTCCTTCGCTTAGAGTTGATCAGGTTGTTGGTTGTGAAATGTTGGTCCTCTCATCAATGACTGTGCAAAATTGCTGGATATTGGCAGGAACTTGAACACTCTGTCGTGTACGCCGATCCAGAGCTATACTGGCCGTGCAAATCCCACCAAGGACAGCATCTGCAAGGAGTTTGTATGTTCTCCCTGTGTTTGCGTGGGTTTCCTCCGGGTTCTCCGGTTTCCTCCCACACTCCAAAGATATACTGACATCGATGATAATGTATGTAAAGTGCTGTGGAATATGAATATATCAGCAAGGTATAATAAATAAATAAAATTAATGCAATTTTATTGTGCATAAGAAAAAAGCTGCTCATCACTAGCGAATGGTGCGTCCAATCTCCAAGGTCACAGTGCTGGCAACACACTGCAAGAAACTAACTGTAAGTTTAGCCAAAACTCAGTACATTTCTATATGAAAGACACAGCTACCAGGGGTGGATTAAGGGTGGCCAGGGCCCCGGGCAGTTCAGATTGTGTGCCCCCCCCATGTGAGGGGTCATGCGGTCCAAGTACAGTAACGTGATCAATGTCATCATCATATACCTGAAACCTATAATATGTAAGTAGGATGTACGTCACTCTTTATAAAAATATGGTGCCAGAATATGATAACACTCCATGTTCTCAAAGAAGAAAAAATCCGGCACTCAGAGTTTCAGAAAAAATTCTGATTCATTAGTAAAGCAATCCAAAAACAGATCAACCATCTATCTGCAGGTCAATAGTGTTCTTCAACCTCACAGATTTCCTTTAAGAGCTTCCCTGCCGCCTGCTTTCTCACTAGATAAGAGCTGTTACCTCTGCAAACAATCTGACTGATCCTCAAGGCTCGGCCTTTTTTTAACTCACTCAGGAACCTTCGCTGAACTTGCACTTTCTCAATACTTCCTATAATCAGTGGAGTAACTTGAAGCTCATGGGCCCCAATGTAAAAGCTCCAACAGGGCCCCCAATTATTGCAAGTCTTTAATAGTATTGGTCTTTTCATACAAACCAAAGGGACTTTTTGGGCCCTCTAGGCTCTAGAGTCCAGATGTGATTGCAACCCCTGCACCTATTGTAGTTATGCCCCTGTCTATAATTGCTGACCCTTCTGCAATAAGCCCCCCTCCTGACAGTGCTTGACCGCGTATGCCATATTGAAGAATTTTATGAAAAAAACACTAGTAAATGCCACAAAACAAAAAAGAAAAGTGACTTGAATAAATCACAAATGATGAATCGGGCCACAGTGTTTGTATTTAATGAATCTCCAGACTCTGCTATAATTCTTTGACAAAAGGGAAACCTCCATCACCTCAGTATTAGCCCCAGTTACTGCAAATGCCCAAAACAGACTCAGGATCTCATGCAGGCACAATGTCTAACCAATAAATGTCAGACTAAGGGCCAGAAACCAGCACGTTCCGGCATGAGAACGGCCGGTCTTGGTGAATCGCGGCTAAATCTTTACTGGAAGGTTTCCCATGTAAGAGGAATGTGCTGGCTGCAGTGAGGAGGTCATGTGACTGCAGGTGATTGGCAGTTACTGGTCACTCCTGGCATCTGTAATGTTATCATTTGTATCTCAGGTGACAGTTGGGAGAGAGCGACGGCAGCGACTTGTCTACAAGGAGCATCTGGAGAGTTCTTAGCCTTAGAAGCGCAGTGTTTTGTCATATTTTTCCCTTTCCTTCACATTTGTACCCTCCCCCATTTCCCCTTTTATCATTTTTGCTGGATTGACTGGATTACATCATCCGTTACTGGTCATCATGTGGCAAGTATCATTCTCTGTGCCCCATATACAGTTCACAGAGCACAATACATTCACATTACACAGTGTATACACAGAGATGGGAACAGAACTGCTCACATTATATGATTGGGACGAGCTGTATAACAGATTTATAACTTTAGAGTCTTAAAAGAAACCTCTCTGCAAAAATATAAATCTGCAGATAAAAGCTGTTTTATACAATGTGGGTCATCTAATTGGAAGTGGGGAAAAATGAAGTTGTATTCTCCCTGCAGCCGCTTGTTTCCTGTTCTGGGGCAGCACCGGGCAGTGAGCAGTCAGCGATCACTACACTGTGAGCGAGCTGTAATCTCTCCCTTCTTTCTCATTGACATCCTGCTCTATGGATGTCGGAGCGGTGGATGTGATTACAGAGCACTCAGTGTGTAGAGATCACTGACTCTTCACTGTCCGAGCCCTGATGACTGGAAGGGAGCGGCTGCAGGGAGAGTGTAACTTTATTTTCTCCCTGCAGCCGCTCTTCCAATTAGATTGCTGCACATGTTTAATATAGTATTTATCTACAAATGACTCCTCTGCCTGCAGGCTAATGGCATCTGTCTGCAGACAGGCTCCTTCTATGGCAGGTATACCCCTCATGTTTGATGTTTCTATGGGACCTGACCAGTAAGACAATGTTCACATCATATATAGACATTTGTTAACGTACACATTATTTATGTTTTTATGCTAAAAGGATGCGCCTGACTGGTATATAATAAGTCTATTAAAGTCATCAAATCTTCCTGCCCTCTCCCCTCCCTAGTTTTTTTTTAACCCATTCCCTTTTCTGCTTTCTTTCTCCACCTTTTCCTGTTTATTGAGGGTGGGCTGGAAAAATGATACACAAGTGTTGTAAAATGTACATGTTTCTACAAAGCGATTTTATAACAAATAAAATTACTATTAATAAATTAAAAAATAAAATATCTTAATAGCATTGTAAAATATCTTAAAAAGACAACATCTGCAAGCAGTTTGTATATTCTCCCCGTGGGTGCGTTGATTTCCTCCCACACTTCAAAGACAGACCAATAGAGAGTTTAGATTGTGAGCCCCAATGGGGACAGTGATGATAATATCTGTAAAGCGCTTTGGAATTACTGGCACTATATAAGTGAGTAAAATTAATAAATTGTATACTATTTTTTGCAATGGATAGAAGGGACACAAAAAAACAATAATTAAGTCAATATAGCGAGTCATAAATAAATGTCATAAAAGATTAACTGTATTGATCAAGTAGAAAGGTGTAGTGGACATACAAAAAACAGAAAACATCATAAATAAAAATAGTGTATATGAAAATGTAAAGGAGACTCTGTGCTTAGTAGAAAATCACAAATATAGTATATTGAACGTAACCATCATCAGAAATATATATAAGGAAATATGTATAAAAATACATATATAATATTAATGATGCAATCATAAGATACAGTGTGTATGGTGACTAAATAATGGTCAAGTATACAAGATTGGAGTAAAAGGTAAAGATATTCCCATATATTGCATGGTCAAATAGTCAGCATACACTCAGGATGGATGGGAAAAAATTAGTTTAGCACATACTTGGTTCACAGCAGGAGCTCCCTTGCGATGCGCTGACCAGAACACGCATTTTGACAATGTCTTCATCAGGGGGTGGCATCATTATAGGAAGAGGGAGTATAACAATGCAGCACTAGCAAATAGGAGAGGGACGCGGCGTGTATTGGTGCATGCGCAAACTGGTGACATCCAGGAGCTTGCCAACACTGGTGTCACGTGACCGGCCGTGTCACAAACTGGGTTGAGACGAAGAACCAGATGTGCATGCGTGCTGCCGGGTCGATCTGCAAAAGTAGTCTAGCATTCATAGTTGAGAGAAATGAACACTGTGCATAGTGGGAGCGTAATACTCAAAAAAGGCCACAAGATGGTGCACAGGAGCATTGTATTAACTGTATACAGCACAGTGGAGAGACCACATTATGCGATATTAGAAGGATATTAAGATTGTTTCTTATTTATGGCATATTAATGATAATATCTATAGTGACAAATACAGAAATATACATGGCTCTATATGGGTAAGAGTGCAATATTAGGGGTATGACTAATTGATAACTACAATTAAGGGTGTTCCTGGGTGTGGAATCTATATGTCCATAGTGATATCTACAATTATGCTATAGATCACACCCACTACATATCTTCACCGCCACAGAATTATTGTTGTACTTTCTTCCATTGAGACCAACAGTTGTGCTCAAAAGTTTACATACCATGGCAGAATTTTTCCTTTCTTGGCCTTGTTTCTGAGAATATGAATGAGAACAAAAAACTATTTCTTCACTCATGGTTATTGGTTGGGTGAAGCCATTTATTGTTAGACTACTGTGTTTTCTCTTTCTAAATCTTAATGACAACCAAAAACATCCAAATGACGCTGATCATAAGTTCACATACCCTGGTGATTTTGGCCTGATAACATGCACAGAATTTGACACAAATGGGTTTGAATGGCTACTAAAGGTAACATCCTCACATGTGACTTGTTTGCTTATAATCAGTGTGTGTGCATAAAAGCTGAGTGAGTTTCTGGGATCCAGACAGACCCTTGCATCTTTCATCCAGCCACTGACGTTTCTGGAGTCATGGGGAAAGCATAAGAATTGTCAATGGATCTACGGGAAAAGGTAGTTGAACTGTATAACACAGGAAAGGGATACAAAAAGATATCCAAGGAATTGATAATGCCAGTCAGCAGCGTTCAAATTTTAATTAACAAATGGAAAATCAGGGGCTCTGTAAAAGCGTAGGTAGACGGTCAGGTAGACCAACAAAAATTGCGGCCACAACTGCCAGGAAAATTGTTCAGGATGCAAAGAAAAACCCACAAATAACATCAACTGAAATTCAGCACTCTCTGAAAACTAGCGGTGTGGCTGTTTCAAAATGCACAATAAGGAGGTTCTTGAAGAAGAATAGGCTGCATGGTCGAGTTGCCAGGAGAAAGCCATTACTGCGCAAATGCCACAAAGTATCTGGCCTACAATACGGCAAACAGCACAGCGAGAAGCCTCAAAACTTCTGGAACAAGGTAATTTGGAGTGATGAGACCAAAATTGAACTTTTTGGCCACAACCATAAACGTTACATTTGGAGAGAGGTCAACAAGGCCTATGATGAAAAGAACACCATTCCTACAATAAAGCACAGAGGTGGATCGCTGATGTCTTGGGGATGTGTGAGCTACAAAGGCACAGGAAACTTGGTAAAAGTTGAAGGAAAGATGAATGCAGCACGTTATCAGCAAAAGCTGGAGGCAAATTTGCACTCATCAGCCTGGAAGCTGCGCATGGGACCTACTTGGAAATTCCAACATGACAACGATCCAAAACACAAGGCCAAGTCGACCTGTCATTGTCTACAGCAAAACAAAGTGAAGGTTCTGGAGTGGCCATCTCAGTCTCCTGACCTCAATATCATTGAGCCACTCTGGGGAGATCTCAAGCGCGCAGTTCATGCTAGACAGCCCAGGAATTTACAGGAACTGGAGGCTTTTTACCATCTGAGAAAAAAAAGAACCTCATCAACAACTACCACAAAAGACTTCAAGCTGTCATTGATGTTAGAGGGGGCAATACACGGTATTAAGAACTGGGGTATGTGAACTTTTGATCAGGGTCATTTGGATGTTTTTGGTTGTCATTAAGATTTAAAAAGAAAAATCACAGTAGTTTGACAATAAATGGCTTCACCCAACCAATAATCATGAGTAGAGAAAAAGTTTTTTGTTATCATTCATATTCTCTGAAACAAGGCCAAGAAAGGAAAAATTCTGCCGAGTGATGTAAACTTTTGAGCACTGTATATGGTTTACATTAATGATATTTCATGCATATGTCACTCAGTTATGGGTGTGTGGTTGTCATCCTTTATTAATCATGTGTGTGTATTTTATATGATCGTCTAATAAAGTGTTTAACTTTTTTGCCAAAAATTCCTATTTGTCTGATTGCTATACATTGATTATTTGGAGTGGAATTAAACATTCACCCCCATTTTTGGGCCATAATATGGTGCAGGTGCATTTTTTCCTAAAATGTACCTAGTGAATCTATTGCTATTAATATGTCAGTGAGCGCCATCGCCAAACACTTTTGTGCGATACTCCTGCGCCCTTTAACACCATCTGCATACAGCGCATCTTGTCTCCCTGGTCATATGTTTCCATCCCACATAGACATGTTGCTGAACTCCAGATTGTACTGAAGAAGGCCAGATATAGGTCGAAATGTTAATTTATGCACACAGAGGAACCTGTATAAGAAACACATTATTTTCACATATACTTGGAGTGCCAAATTCATTTTTTATTTTGTTATTCATAGTCCTCCATATAGTATAATGCACCCCCCATAGTCCGTACTGTGCGCTGTGGGGATTCGCTGGTTTCTGAGCCACGACCGGAGGGTAAAAAAAGCATAATTTTATTGATACAAGTCTTAAAACATACAAACATAACACCCCATAAAAAGACAGAATACAAACTACCTATTTAGCTTTGAAGGGTCAACTCCAAGCAGCCAAATTTAAAATAATGGACTAATGCCCAATGTTATCACCATTAAATTACTATGCTGTACAGTTTAGCCCAACTAAAGTGCTATGCTGTAGGTACTATTTCTATAGGTACTATTTCACCTTCCAGCACAAAAGGTCATAGGTAACAAGAGAAGGGGGCCACCTAAATTACTCTGGGGGAAAAAAAAACCTCTATAATCAACGTGTACCCTTTACACTATATCAGGACACATAAATTTTGCCTGAAGTCATGGTGACACCTTATATGGCAGCAAAGGAGGGTACGCATGTGTTATATATACTCATGGCTATGGCCTGGCCAGTGGGCGTGGCCTCACTTCCATACAATTGTATGGAGCGAGGCCACGCCCTCTAGATGACCACAACCACTGTCGTAGCATGGCCTTGCTCTATGCAAGTGTATGGAGCGAGGCCACACCCTCTAGATGACCACAACCACTGTCATAGCACGGCCTTGCTCTATGCAAGTGTATGGAGCGAGGCCACACCCTCTAGATGACCACAACCACTGTCGTAGCACGGACTCGCTCTATGCAAGTGTATGGAGCGAGGCCACACCCTCTAGATGACCACAACCACTGTCGTAGCACGGCCTTGTTCTATGCAAGTGTATGGAGCGAGGCCACACCCTCTAGATGACCACAACCACTGTCATAGCACGGCCTTGCTCTATGCAAGTGTATGGAGCGAGGCCACACCCTCTAGATCAGGGGTCCTCAAACTTTTAAACAGGGGGCCAGTTCACGGTCCCTCAGACCATTGGAGGGCCGGAATATTGTTTTTAAAAAAAACTATAAACACATTCCTATGCACACTGCACATATCTTATATTGTAGTAAAAAAAACAATACAGGAACAAATACAATATTTAAAATGAAGAACAAGTAAAGTTAAATCAACTGGTATTTCAATAGGTAGGTAACTGTACCCAATAGGCAGCATATGTCCTCAATAGGCAGGTAAATATCCCCAATAGGCAGCATAGGTCCCCAATAGGCAGGTAAATATCCCCAATAGGCAGGTAAATATCCCCAATAGGCAGCATTGGTCCTCAATAGGCAGGTAAATATCCCCAATAGGCAGGTAAATATCCCCAATAGGCAGCATAAGTCCTCAATAGGCAGGTAAATATCCCCAATAGGCAGGTAAATATCCCCAATAGGCAGGTAAATATCCCCAATAGGCAGCATAGGTCCTCAATAGGCAGGTAAATATCCCCAATAGGCAGATAAATATCCCCAATAGGCAGCATAGGTCCTCAATAGGCAGGTAAATGTACCCAATAGGCACCATAGGTCCCCAATAGGCAGGTAAATGTACCCAATAGGCAGCATAGGTCCCCAATAGGCAGGTAAATGTCCCCAATAGGCAGGTAAATATCCCCAATAGGCAGGTAAATATCCCCAATAGGCAGCATAGGTCCTCAATGGGCAGGTAAATGTTCCCAATAGGCAGGCTGTTTCCCCCTTATAATGCAATATGCAGGCTGTTCCACCCCTTATAATGCCCCATGCAGGCTGTTCCCCCCTTATAATGCCCCATGCTGGATGCCACCCCCCATATAATGCCCCATGCAGCATGTCACCCCCCCCATATAATGCCCCATGCAGCATGTCACCCCCCCATATTATGCCCCATGCAGCATGTCACCCCCCCATATTATGCTCCATGCAGCATGTCACCTCCCCCCATATTATGCCCCATGCAGGATGTCCCTTTCCCCCCATATTATGCCCCATGCAGGATGTCCCTTTCCCCCCATATAATGCCCCATGCAGGATGTCCCTTTCCCCCCCATATAAAGCCCCATGCAGGATGTCACCCCCCATATAATGCCCCATGCAGGATGTCACCCCCCATATAATGCCCCATGCAGGATGTCACCCCCCATATAATGCCCCATGCAGGATGTCACCCCCCATATAATGCCCCATGCAGGATATCACTCCCCTGTCTTTATAATGCCCCATGCAGCATGTCACACACCCCCGTATAATGCCCCATGCAGCATGTCACCCCCCCATATAATGCCCCATGCAGCATGTCACCCCCCCATATAATGCCCCATGCAGCATGTCACCCCCCCATATAATGCCCCATGCAGCATGTCACCCCCCCATATAATGCCCCATGCAGCATGTCACCCCCCCATATAATGCACCATGCAGCATGTCACCCCCCCATATAATGCCCCATGCAGCATGTCACCCCCCCATATAATGCCACATGCAGCATGTCACCCCCCCCCCCATATAATGCCCCATGCAGGATATCACCCCCCATATGATGCCCCATGCAGGATGTCACCCCCCCCATATTATACCCCTTGCAGGATGTCACCCCTCCATATAATGACCTATGCCTCCATACATAAAAAAAAAAAAATCCAATACTCACCTCACTTCTCACTTGCTACCGCTGCTCTACTCTGGTCTGGACTCCAGCGTCGCGGCGGCGGCAGCCCGCTCTGCGCTGCCTGTGACGACACTCGGGAGGGCGCGGTGTAAAGACGTCACCGCACCCTCTGACCTGAGACGTCACAGGAAGCGCAGAGCAGGAAGACAGCAGATCTGCAGAGGCATGGGGACAGGTAAGTATCCGCCTGCCGGGGCCCTGAGCAAGCGGGGGAGAAGGGTGGGCGCTGACACGGCTCCCCTCTCCTCCGCCCATAGCCCGGCGGGCCGGATAAAAGTCCTCCGCGGGCCGCATGTGGCCCGCGGGCCGTAGTTTTAGGACCCCTGCTCTAGATGACCACAACCACTGTCGTAGCATGGCCTTGCTCTATGCAAGTGTATGGAGCGAGGCCACACCCTCTAGATGACCACAACCACTGTCGTAGCACGGCCTTGCTCTATGCAAGTGTATGGAGCGAGGCCACACCCTCTAGATGACCACAACCTCTGTCATAGCACGGCCTTGCTCTATGCAAGTGTATGGAGCGAGGTGATGCCCACAAGATGGACCCTGGCCAGGAGTATGTATTACACATACAGTACAGACAAAAAAGTTTGGACACACCTTCTCATTTAAAGATTTTTCTGTATTTTCATGACTATGAAAATTGTACATTCACACTGAAGGCATCAAAACTATGAATTAACACATGTAGAATTATATACTTAACAAAAAAGTGTGAAACAACTGAAAATATGTCTTATATTCTAGGTTCTTCAAAATAGCCACCTTTTGCTTTGATGACTGCTTTCCACACTCTTGGCATTCTCTTGATGAGCTTCAAGAGGTAGTCACCGGAAATGGTCTTCCAACAATCTTGAAGGAGTTCCCAGAGATGCTTAGCACTTGTTGGCCCTTTTGCCTTCACTCTGCGGTCCAGCTCACCCCAAACCGTCTCGATTGGGTTCAGGTCTGGTGACTGTAAAGGCCAGATCATTTGGCGTAGCACCCCATCACTCTCCCTCTTGGTCAAATAGCCCTTACACAGCCTAGAGGTGTGTTTGGGGTCATTGTCCTGTTAAAAAATAAATGATGGTCCAACTAAACGCAAACCTGATGGAATAGCATGCCGTTGCAAGATGCTGTGGTAGCCATGCTGGTTCAGTATGCCTTCAATTTTGAATAAATCCCCAACAGTGTCACCAGCAAAGCACCCCCACACCATCACACCTCCTCCTCCATGCTTCACGGTGGGAACCAGGCATGTAGAGTCCATCCGTTCACCTTTTCTGCGTCGCACAAAGACATGGTGGTTGGAACCAAAGATCTCAAATTTGGACTCATCAAACCAAAGCTCAGATTTCCACTGGTCTAATGTACATTCCTTTTGTTCTTTAGCCCAAACAAGTCTCTTCTGCTTGTTGCCTGTCCTTAGCAGTGGTTTCCTAGCAGCTATTTTACCATGAAGGCCTGCTGCACAAAGTCTCCTCTTAACAGTTGTTGTAGAGATGTGTCTGCTGCTAGAACTCTGTGTGGCATTGACCTGGTCTCTAATCTGAGCTGCTGTTAACCTGCGATTTCTGAGGCTGGTGACTCGGATAAACTTATCCTTAGAAGCAGAGGTGACTCTTGGTCTTCCTTTCCTGGGGCGGTCCTCATGTGAGCCAGTTTCTTTGTAGCGCTTGATGGTTTTTGCAACTGCACTTGGGGACAATTTCAAAGTTTGCTCAATTTTTCAGACTGACTGACCTTCATTTCTTAAAGTAATGATGGCCACTCATTTTTCTTTACTTCGCTGCTTTTTTCTTGCCATAATACAATTTCTAACAGTCTATTCAGTAGGACTATCAGCTGTGTATCCACCAGACTTCTGCACAACACAACTGATGGTCCCAACCCCATTTATAAGGGAAGAAATCCCACTTATTAAACCTGACAGGGCAGACCTGGGAAGTGAAAACCATTTCCGGTGACTACCTCTTGAAGCTCATCAAGAGAATGCCAAGAGTGTGCAAAGCAGTCATCAAAGCAAAATGTGGCTACTTTGAAGAACCTAGAATATAAGACATATTTTCAGTTTTTTCACACTTTTTTGTTAAGTATATAATTCTACATGTGTTAATTCATAGTTTTGATGCCTTCAGTGTGAATGTACAATTTTCATAGTCATGAAAATACAGAAAAATCTTTAAATGAGAAGGTGTGTCCAAACTTTTGGTCTGTACTGTATATACCGTCAGGTCCCGGATCAGAAACCAGCGGATCCTCACAGCACACAGTGCGGGCTCTGGGGGAATTCATAAGTCAGCAGTCAAACAGAGTGACTACAGACTTATGGATTTGAACCAGACAACCCCTTTAAATATTTTATATCTTGTGTAGGAGATGAAGCATGAGGAGCCTAAGAATCATTTGATCTTCTGCGTAAGAAATGAAATGGAAAGTGCCCGCTATATTCTCTAATGTATTCACCAGATAATGTGGCTTTATTTGTAAACCTGAGGGGTCTCCTGAAATCAGATTACTGTTTGGTTGAAAATAGGTTTGATGTTAAATATTTTATATTATGCTCCATCCATGAAGTCACTGATATACTTACAGCCATACCTCCCATACAGCCATACCTCCCATACAGCCACACCTCCCATACAGCCACACCTCCCATACAGCCACACCTCCCATACAGCCACACCTCCCATACTGCCATACCTCCCATACCGCCATACCTCCCATACCGCCATACCTCCCATACAGCCATACCTCCCATACCGCCATACCTCCCATACAGCCATACCTTCTATACAGCCATACCTCCCATACAGCCATACCTCCTATACAGCCATACCTCCCATACAGCCATACCTCCCATACAGCCATACCTCCCATACAGCCATACCTCCTATACAGCCATACCTCCCATACAGCCATACCTCCCATACAGCCATACCTCCTATACAGCCATACCTCCCATACAGCCATACCTCCCATACAGCCATACCTCCCATACAGCCATACCTCCCATACAGCCATACCCCCCATACAGCCATACTTCCCATACAGCCATACCTCCCATACAGCCATACCTCCCTTACAGCCATACCTCCCATACAGCCATACCTCCCATACAGCCATACCTCCCATACAGCCATACCTCCCATACAGCCATACCTCCCTTACAGCCATACCTCCCATACAGCCATACCTCCCATACAGCCATACCTCCCTTACAGCCATACCTCCCATACAGCCATACCTCCCATACAGCCATACCTGCCATACAGCCATACCTCCCATACAGCCATACCACCCATACAGCCATACCTCCCTTACAGCCATACCTCCCATACAGCCACACCTCCCATACAGCCATACCTCCCTTACAGCCATACCTCCCATACAGCCATAACTCCCATACAGCCATACCTCCCATACAGCCATAACTCCCATACAGCCATACCGCCCATACAGCCATACCTCCCATACAGCCACACCTCCCATACAGCCACACCTCCCATACAGCCACACCTCCCATACAGCCACACCTCCCATACAGCCATACCTCCCATACAGCCATACCTCCCGTACAGCCATACCTCCCTTACAGCCATACCTCCCATACAGCCATACCTCCCATACAGCCATACCTCCCATACAGCCATACCTCCCATACAGCCATACCTCCCTTACAGCCATACCTCCCGTACAGCCATACCTCCCATACAGCCATACCTCCCTTACAGCCATACCTCCCATACAGCCATACCTCCCATACAGCCATACCTCCCATACAGCCATACCTCCCATACCGCCATACCACCCATACAGCCATACCTCCCATACAGCCATACCTCCCATACAGCCATACCTCCCTTACAGCCATACCTCCCATACAGCCATACCTCCCATACAGCCATACCTCTCATACAGCCATACCTCTCATACAGCCATACCTCCCATACAGCCATACCTCCCATACCGCCATACCTCCCATACAGCCATACCTCCCATACAGCCATACCTCCCTTACAGCCATACCTCCCTTACAGCCATACCTCCCTTACAGCCATACCTCCCATACAGCCATACCTGCCATACAGCCATACCTCCCTTACAGCCATACCTCCCATACAGCCATACCTCCCATACAGACATACCTCCCTTACAGCCATACCTCCCATACAGCCATACCTCCCATACAGCCATACCTCCCATACAGCCATACCTCCCATACAGCCATACCTCTCATACAACCATACCTCCCATACAGCCATACCTCCCATACAGCCATACCTCCCATACAGCCATACCTCCCATACAGCCATACCTCCCTTACAGCCATACCTCCCTTACAGCCATACCTCCCATACAGCCATACCTCCCATACAGCCATACCTCTCATACAACCATACCTCCCATACAGCCATACCTCCCATACAGCCATACCTCCCATACAGCCATACCTCCCATACAGCCATACCTCCCTTACAGCCATACCTCCCATACAGCCATACCTCCCATACAGCCATACCTCCCATACAGCCATACCTCCCATACCGCCATACCACCCATAGAGCCATACCTCCCTTACAGCCATACCTCCCATACAGCCATACCTCCCATACAGCCATACCTCCCTTACAGCCATACCTCCCATACAGCCATACCTCCCATACCGCCATACCTCCCATACAGCCATACCTCCCATACAGCCATACCTCCCATACAGCCATACCTCCCATACAGCCATACCTCCTATACAGCCATACCTCCCTTACAGCCATACCTCCCATACAGCCATACCTCCCATACAGCCATACCTCCCATACAGCCATACCTCCCATACAGCCATACCTCCTATACAGCCATACCTCCCATACAGCCATACCTCCCATACAGCCATACCTCCCTTACAGCCATACCTCCCATACAGCCATACCTCCCATACAGCCATACCTCCCATACAGCCATACCTCCCATACAGCCATACCTCCCATACAGCCAAACCTCCCATACAGCCATACCTCCCATACAGCCATACCTCCCATACAGCCATACCTCCCATACAGCCATACCTCCCATACAGCCATACCTCCCATACAGCCATACCTCCCAACTTTTAAAGAAGAGAAAGAGAGACAAAATTTGCGACGCACACAGTGCACCATGGCAATTTCTAAACCATGCCCTTAACTACACCCATATCCACGCCCCAACCACACCCATTCAGCATTTCCGATCAGATTGTTTTCTACACAATTAAAAACAGAAAAAAAAATATTTCCAAAAAATAATGAATAAAATATAAAAGCTGCACATTACATGATAGGTCAAAATATTGTGCTTTTGGTTAATAGGAGCAATTAGAGAATACAGTCAACTTATTGTTCTGCATGTCTGCTGAACTCTTGAGAAGCGTTCCCCTCACCTCTCTTAACCGTGAGGTCAAATGAAGCCGCAGAATCACCGGCAGGAGCGTCCATGACCACTCTGTCGGCAGAGATCGGTGCTGGGCAGAACAGGCAGGTAGTTAGCAACTTCCTGCCTGCAAATTCTTAGCCCCTTAAGAAAAAATATACAAAAGTCCTGGATAACCCCTTTCATTGCCCCAATTAATCAACAGCACATAATTATTATCTGTGCGATTTTGGCCTTCAAGGAGCGTGGACCTGTCATGTTAGGGCTGTGTTCATATTGTGCTTTTGCCGCTCGTCTGTTGCTCCATCTGGGCTTCTGTCTGAATCCCTGAAATACAGGATAATAGCACAACTCATGAGGGGGCTGTTGACCTTAATGAAGCAGACGGGGTCACTTTGTGCTTTACCTGACCTCACTTTTAACAGTGTCCATCTTACTGAGGCGTGCACAAAAGCATGGTCGATAGCACTTGTGTCCTCCTCAGAAAGGTGGACGCTGCCGAAGCTGAGGCTGGACAGAGCACAAAGTGTCTAACCAAGCACAAAACAAGCTAGCCTTTTTATAAATATAAGGGCTCGCTCACACTGGCGGATAACATGGCCGACTGCTATGCAATGTTTTATCAGATAGCACTCTGCCCAATGTTATACTTTGGGTCGGTGCAGGTCTGCAATTTTTTTCTCATGGTGATTCAGGGCATGCTGCAGGTGGCTCCGATATTCGGATCATGAGCAGCCACACAAGTCTATGGGTTCAAGTGAAACATCAGACTGCACTTGGATGTCACCCGAGTGCAGTCTTATTGCCGTGGACGCTGGCAATGAGAAGATGGAGAAATTACTGTATATTCTCTGTACCTGTGCTGCAATAACACTAGGATCAGAATTTGATCTCAGTGTCAATAGCATAATCAGCTTGATTCTCTCGCATGAGAGAACATACGCATGTGTGAACGCAGCCCTAATGTTGAGGTACACTCTACTGTCTGATATGACATTGGGTGTGGAGACACAACTGAATACTGGCAGTAGAGCTAAAGGAATTGTCCAGTACTCAGACAAACCTTCTTAATTACTATATTCCACCTTGTAAAATAAAAGCAATCCGTACTCCCTTCCAGTGCTGGCATTGTTGGCGCCAGGTGTCATGTGACGTTATGCCACGTGAGCCTTGCAGTCAATCAGCGTCTGCTATTAGACCGCTGCACTCTCACTTTCTTTGCCTGAACCTTGGATAAATTGAAATAGTGAGAGTGCAGCAGCGTGATAGCAGCCACTGATTGGCGTTATGCCTTGTGAGCCCCAAGAAACCTAGCGCCGACGTCACTGGAACTGTATTTTTATTTTACAAGGTGGACTACTTTATTTTAAAAGGGGTTGCCAAAATAGTGACAATCCCTTTAATATATAATAAAATGTATTTTTTTAAAAGCTTATACTTGCCTCCCGTGCTGGCACCGTTCCAGCGGTGTTGGAGGTCCCGTGCTGTTGCTGTGACACGTGACCCTGGCACCCAATCATCGCTGGTGTCACTGTCCCCGCCTTCATACAAATTGAACACGAAGAGGAGGCCAGGGCTGCGGCTGTTTGCTCCCTTCCTCTTCATGTTCAGTCTGTACGAAGGCTGAGACAGAGACGCCAACGCTGATTGGGTGCCGGGGTAATGTGTCACAACAACCGCACGAGAACCCCAAGCACAGGAGGCAAGTAGAAGCTTTCTTATTTTATCAGTGCCAAACATTTAGATCAAGAAGGGGTTGTCCAGGCTTGAGGTTAATATCAGACTTTTGAATCCTCACAGCGCCTGCATTGCACCCTGTGAGGATTCTCCAGTGCCAGTAGCGGACGCCCATGTGACCACAAGTATGTGATTTGCATGCAAGCAGGCACATGCTGAATGGATGAGTGCTGCCTCACTCATTGCAATTGTATTGAGCGAGACTGGACACGTCTAGTTGGAATGTGGCCGGGAGTACACAAACGCTCCCAACACCAGTGTGGGCGCTGTGAGGATTCAAAAGTATGACAGTAACCTCAAGCCTGGACAGCCCCTTTAATAAACTATGGGGAAAAAAAAATATATATATATATGTAGAGTACAGACCAAAAGTTTGGACACACCTTCTCATTTAAAGATTTTTCTGTATTTTCATTACTTTGAAAATTGTACATTCACACTGAAGGCATCAAAACTATGAATTAACACATGTGGAATTATATACTTAACAAGAAAGTGTGAAACAACTGAAAATATGTCTTATATGCTAGGTTCTTCAAAGTAGCCACCTTTTTCTTTGATGACTGCTTTGCACACTCTTGGCATTCTCTTGATGAGCATCAAGAGGTAGTCACCGGAAATGGTTTTCACTTCACAGGAGTGCCCTCTCAGGTTTAATAAGTGGGATTTCTTGCCTTATAAATGGGGTTGGAACCATCAGTTGTGTTGTGCAGAAGTCTGGTGGATTCACAGCTGATAGTCCTACTGAATAGACTGTTAGAATTTGTATTATGGCAAGAAAAAAGCAGCTAAGTAAAGAAAAACGAGTGCCCATCATTACTTTAAGAAATTAAGGTCAGTCAGTGCGAAAAGTTGGTCAAACTTTGAAAGTGTCCCCAAGTGCAGTTGCAAAAACCATCAAGCGCTACAAAGAAACTGGCTCACATGAGGACCGTCCCAGGAAAGTAAGACCAAGAGTCACCTCTGCTTCTGAGGATAAGTTTATCCGAGTCACCAGCCTCAGAAATCGCAGGTTAACAGCAGCTCAGATTAGAGACCAGGTCAATGCCACACAGAGTTCTAGCAGCAGACACATCTCTACAACAACTGTTAAGAGGAGACTTTGTGCAGCAGACCTTCATGGTAAAATAGCTGCTAGGAAACCACTGCTAAGGACAGGCAACAAACATAAGAGACTTGTTTGGGCTAAAGAACACAAGGAATGGACATTAGACCAGTGGAAATCTGTGCTTTGGTTTGATGAGTTCAAATTTGAGATCTTTGGTTCCAACCACCGTGTCTTCCTGTCTTCAGTTTCTTCCTGAAAATGATTGAAATCACAAATTCTTTGGTATTATTATCTTCATTTAATTTGTCTTCAATGAAAAAACACAAAAAGAATTGTCCTAAAGCCAAATTGGATATAATTCCACACCAAACCTAAAAAAGGGGGTGGACAAAAGTATTGGCACTGTTTGAAAAATCATGTGATGCTTCTCTAATTCGTGTAATTAACAGCACCTGTAACTTACCTGTGGCACCTAACAGGTGTTGGCAATAACTAAATCACACTTGCAGCCAGTTAACATGGATTAAAGTTGACTCAACCTCTGTCCTGTGTCCTTGTGTGTACCACATTGAGCATGGAGAAAAGAAAGAAGACCAAAGAACTGTCTGAGGACTTGAGAAACCAAATTGTGAGGAAGCATGAGCAATCTCAAGGCTACAAGTCCATCTCCAAAGACCTGAATGTTTCTGTGTCTTCTGTGCGCAGTGTCATCAAGAAGTTTAAAGCCCATGGCACTGTGGCTAACCTCCCTAGATGTGGACAGAAAAGAAAAATTGACGAGAGATTTCAACGCAAGATTGTGTGGATGGTGGATAAAGAACCTCGACTAACATCCAAACAAGTTCAAGCTGCCCTGCAGTCCGAGGGTACAACAGTGTCAACCCGTACTATCCGTCGGCGTCTGAATGAAAAGGGACTGTATGGTAGGATACCCAGGAAGACCCTACTTCTTACCCCGAGACATAAAAAAGCCAGGCTGGAGTTTGCCAAAACTTACCTGAGAAAGCCTAAAACGTTTTGGAAGAATGTTCTCTGGTCAGATGAGACAAAAGTAGAGCTTTTTGGGAAAAAGCATCAACATAGAGTGTACAGGAAAAAAAAGAGGCATTCAAAGAAAAGAACACAGTCCCTACAGTCAAACATGGCGGAAGTTCCCTGATGTTTTGGGGTTGCTTTGCTGCCTCTGGCACTGGACTGCTTGACCGTGTGCATGGCATTATGAAGTCTGAAGACTACCAACAAATTTTGCAGCATAATGTAGGGCCCAGTGTGAGAAAGCTGGGACTCCCTCAGAGGTCATGGGTTTTCCAGCAGGACAATGACCCAAAACACACTTCCAAAAGCACTATAAAATGGTTTGAGAGAAAGCACTGGAGACTTCTAAGGTGGCCAGCCATGAGTCCAGACCTGAATCCCATAGAACACCTGTGGAGAGATCTCAAAATGGCAGTTTGGAGAAGGCACCCTTCAAATATCAGGGACCTGGAGCAGTTTGCCAAAGAAGAATGGTCTACAATTCCAGCAGAGCATTGTAAGAAACTCATTGATGGTTATCGGAAGCGGTTGTTCGCAGTTATTTTGGCTAAAGGTTGTGCAACCAAGTATTAAGCTGAGGGTGCCAATACTTTTGTCTGGCCCATTTTTGGAGTTTTGTGTGAAATGATCAATGATTTGATTTTTTCTTCATTCTCTTTTGTGTTTTTTCCTTGCAAGCAAATTAAATGAAGATAATAATACCAAAGAATTTGTGATTGCCATCATTTTCAGGAAGAAACTGAGTATTATCTGACAGAATTGCAGGGGTGCCAATACTTTTGGCCACCACTGTAATTCCACATGTGATAATTCATAGTTTTGATGCCTTCAGTGTGAATGTACAATTTTCATAGTCATGAAAATACAGAAAAATCTTTAAATGAGAAGGTGTGTCCAAACTGTTGGTCTGTACTGTATATATATATTTATATATATATATACATATACACTGTATATATACACATACATACATACATACATTTTTTTCACAGGATTTGTCAGCAGAAACATCATAAAAAATATCTTTGGTGGTTTTGCATATTTCCCAAGTTACAAGCAGAGCTAAACTGGGTGTGCTAGAACCCAGTAGCTCTGCCAAGCAGGCAACCATGTCATCCCCTAATCTCTCCAAATAACTGACCAAGTGAAAACAAACACCCCCAGCAGCAGCAGCTCCTTGCCGCTTCCTCTGAGTCCCCATGTGTACCTGCTTCTTCACCCCAGTGTCTGCTGCAGGCACACGGGGACCCTGAGGAGCAGACACAAGGGCTGTATCACCACTCATCTCCTCTTGCAGGCGCACAGTTGCTAATTCTAATTACCACAATAAACCTCATTTCAAGGCAGAAACATTACTGTGTCCAACAGTTATTACATATATCAAACTGAAATAGCTGTTGCAAAAACACCAATTTTTATAAAACATTAAGCTTAAGATTAATAGGGGTGCCCAAACTTTTTCATATAACTGTATGTACAACACTATCACGGAGGTTTTTACTCCTCTGAAAGGTGATACTAGATTTATTAGGTGAGTATTTGGATAGAGCACAATCTGCCAAGATGATGGGCCACGATTTTTCTAAACATTTCCTCATCAAGGAGGCTTGTGAAAACTCTTGATTTTACAGTTGTATTACAGTATGAACACTAGACAATCAGACCCCAAGTCCCTCAAAAAGAAAAAAAAATAAAGTAAAAAAAAAATTTAATTTTTTTTAAAGAATTATAAAAAAAATGTAGAAATTGAAAAACATTTGTGATTTTTCAGCTGCAGCAACTCCGTAAAAAATGCGATAAGTGAACAGAACATGATATCTACCCCAAAATAATATCAATAAACACGTCAGCTCGCCAGGCAAAAAACAATCCCTTACACCGCTCCATTCACTGAAAAATTAAACTAAACAGCTCTTGGAAAATGGCAATATCACTTTTTTTTTTACATAAAGAAGAAGAAAGAGAAGCGCACCTTGTGCAGATCAAACAGGACAAGTAAAGACTGAATGGTGGTATTACTCACCAGAGTGAGTTCATCTCAGGCACAACACTGAGCCAGGTAGCATGTATACTCCAGTTGGCCGCTCCTCCACCCACTGGATCCCGCTGGGAATCCAGGGATATAGTCAGGAAATGGCAAAAATCTTTAATATTTGCCTGAAGAAGGGGCTAGAACAACTCTGAAACGCATAGCAAATAATAAACTTTTAAAAAGTCATTACCTTAGTGGTATTGCGTTTTAAAAATCCTTGGCAGCGCTATTTCCAACAAACCAAATCCCCCAGTTTCTGATATTTTTTTTCCAACTTCCAAATTTCATTTCATTAAATAAAAAAATATGTAAGTTTGGTTTTGTTGTAATCGCACTGACCAGGAGAATCAAACTGCTAGGACATTTTACTGCACAATGGATGCCATAAAAACGAAACCCAAAACACTATTGCTGAATTTTCCAGTACATCCCAAGGTAAAATGAAGGCTGTCATTCAAAAGTACAACTCATCCTGCAAAAAATACAACCTCAGATGGCCATGTCAGTGGAAAAATAAAGAAATCTTTTGGCTCTTGGAAGAAAATGAGGAAAACACATAATTGCAAAAATGAAAATTCGCCCTGTTCATAAAGGATTAAACAGAAAACCCACTGGACTGAATAAAGGCCATAACTGGTGTAAAATGCTGGGATCAGAAGAGTAATAAATGCTTCATGTTCAGAAAGTGAACTAAGTCCGTACCTCTGACTTCATGGCGCAGGGGAATATAGATTTGTACAGTCATCCTTTATCTTGTACTTATGTGATCGGGCATCAGATATTGTATTCTCTCTATTATATCCATTTACTCAGCACATTTCTAACCTTATGTTATGATGTCACATTTTCACTTTACACTGGTGGCTCTGGAATATGACATATTCTTACACATTTAAACATATTTTTATCTCTTCCCAGGAACCTGGGATCCACCTCCTTCCATTTAGAGATGGACCTCCAGCCACAGGACGATGGATGGAGTAACGTGACCACCATGATGGCGTCAGCATTGCTGGACTGCTACAAGAATACTGTCAGTGCCAGGCTCTTTCATCCATTAAATTGGCTGTGTAATGTATAAACTTGATTTCTTTATGAAATGTCCTAAAATATGAGTATCTCCTGTTATACTGTAGCCTCCACCACTCCACACTATGGAGCGTATCCTGAGGACCGCTGAGGACCGTGTAAGTGACAGCAACAGATAACACACCGTGACGTATCTATGAATCCAGACGCCCATATTTATCAGGCACAAAACATGCATCAGTTTATTTGGCATTATCACTAATCTACACAGAACCAAAACCAAACATATATAGAACCAGAACCCCAGCCTGACCCCAGAATAAGTGGAAGTGCCCCCTTACCTGCCTCAGAATAAGTGGAAGTACCCCCTCACTTAGCCCCAGAATAAGTGGAAGTGCCCCCTCACCTACCCCCAGAATAAGTGGAAGTGCCCCCTCACCTACCCCCAGAATAAGTAGAAGTGCCCCCTCACCTACCCCCAGAATAAGTAAAAGTGCCCCCTCACCTACCCCCAGAATAAGTAAAAGTGCCCCCTCACCTACTCCCAGAATAAATGGAAGTGCCCCCTCACCTACCCCCAGAATAAGTGGAAGTGCCCCCTCACCTACCCCCAGAATAAGTAGAAGTGCCCCCTCACCTACCCCCAGAATAAGTAAAAGTGCCCCCTCACCTACTCCCAGAATAAATGGAAGTGCCCCCTCATCTACCACCAGAATAAGTGATAGTGCCCTCTCTCATACCACCAGAATAAGTGGAAGTACCCCCTCACCTACCCCCCGAATAAGTGGAAGTGCCCCCTCACCTACCCCCAGAATAAGTGGAAGTTCCCCCTCATCTACCCCCAGAATAAGTGGAAGTGCCCCCTCACTTACCCCCAGAATAAGTGGAAGTGCCCCCTCACCTACCCCCAGAATAAGTGGAAGTGCCCCCTCACCTACCCCCAGAATAAGTGGAAGTGCCCCCTCACCTACCCCCAGAATAAGTGGAAGTACCCCCTCTCCTACCCCCAGAATAAGTGGAAGTGCCCCCTCACCTACCCCCAGAATAAGTGGAAGTGCCCCCTCTCCTACCCCCAGAATAAGTGGAAGTGCCCCCTCTCCTACCCCCAGAATAAGTGGAAGTGCCCCCTCACCTACCCCCAGAATAAGTGGAAGTGCCCCCTCTCCTACCCCCAGTATAAGTGGAAGTGTCCCCTCTCCTACCCCCAGAATAAGTGGAAGTGCCCCCTCACCTGCCCCCAGAATAAGTGGAAGTGCCCCCTCACCTACCCCCAGAATAAGTGGAAGTGCCCCCTCACCTACCCCCAGAATAAGTGGAAGTGCCCCCTCTCCTACCCCCAGAATAAGTGGAAGTGCCCCCTCAGCTACCCCCAGAATAAGTGGAAGTGCCCCCTCTCCTACCCCCAGAATAAATGTAAGTGCCCCCTCTCCTACACCAAGAATAAGTGGAAGTGCCCCCTCACCTACCTCCAGAATAAGTGGAAGTGCCCCCTCTCCTACCCCCAGAATAAATGGAAGTGCCTCCTCTCCTACCCCCAGAATAAGTGGAAGTGCCCCCTCAGCTACCCCCAGAATAAGTGGAAGTGCCCCCTCTCCTACCCCCAGAATAAGTGGAAGTGCCCCTCACCTACCCCCAGAATAAGTGGAAGTGCCCCCTCTCCTACCCCCAGAATAAGTGGAAGTGCCCCCTGCCCTACCACCAGTATAAGTGGAAGTGTCCCCTCTCCTACTCCCAGAATAAGTGGAAGTGCCCCCTCTCTTACCACCAGAATAAGTGGAAGTGCCCCCTCTCCTACTCCCAGAATAAGTGGAAGTGCCCCCTGCCCTACCACCAGAATAAGTGGAAGTGCCCCCTCTCTTACCACCAGAATAAGTGGAAGTGCCCCCTCTCCTACTCCCAGAATAAGTGGAAGTGCCCCCTGCCCTACCACCAGAATAAGTGGAAGTGCCCCCTCTCCTACCCCCAGAATAAGTGGAAGTGCCCCCTCACCTACCTCCAGAATAAGTGGAAGTGCCCCCTCACCTACCTCCAGAATAAGTGGAAGTGCCCCCTCTCCTACCCCCAGAATAAGTGGAAGTGCCCCCTCACCTACCCCCAGAATAAGTGGAAGTGCCCCCTCTCCTACCCCCAGAATAAGTGGAAGTGCCCCCTCACCTACCCCCAGAATAAGTGGAAGTGCCCCCTCTCCTACTCCCAGAATAAGTGGAAGTGCCCCCTCTCCTACCCCCAGAATAAGTGGAAGTGCCCCCTCTCCTACCCCAGCATATATTGCTCATGTCATCTAAGTGATGTCTGATCTTTCTAGCTCTTCAGGAACCTGTTCAGGACAGAGATCACCCTGGAGGAGGTAAGAGCCTCACATCTACATGATAAGACATTCCTCACAGGAGCAGGGAAACATCAGCTCACACTGAGGTCGGGTGCACAGAAGTGTATGCAAATCATCCGGTTACACCCAAAAAAATATGATGATTTTTCATCTGTATTGTCATCTATATGTCCATTTTTATTCACATCCATATGCAATCCATAAGTTCATTCTCACACACATAAGCGGAATTTAATACATAATAAAGATCAAATACAGTTTCCTATCTTTATTATTGTAACATATCTGTGAAATCACATGACATAAGGATGATAACTCGTATGTGATCGATCTGTTACACTCATTGCCCTATAATGGGTGAGGCTGATCCAGAATAGCAATCACAGTAGTGCATGCTGGGACCATCAGTCCGTGAGTAAAAATGTTCGAGTCAACAACCTCGTAGACTTGAACTGGTCCTTGTGCTGTCTGTATGCTATTAGTTTTGCAAGACTAAGTTCACACAAGAATATGCAAAAATATCGTCCGATTTTCATCCTGAAAAGCAGATACTTTTTATCTCAATTTTCTTCCGTGCGGCATCGATATTTATACTTCAGTTTTGAAAATTTACAAGATGAAATCCAGTTTCTTATGTTAAAGAATTGTTTGTATCCATAAAAATCTTACGCTATATGGATGACCCATATGGGATCCAATTTTTTTGCACAGCCATAGACTTGAATAGGCGAGTCTCATCCGACCTATGGAAGAAACTAATGGACGCTGAGATGTTTTACAAGTGGAGATTCAGTCCATGAAAAAAACAATGAAACAAAATAAACGCTCCTATGAACTAGTGGAATCACATTGGTCCTCGTGCCGTCCGTGTGACGTCAGTTTTTTCATGGACAGCACTCAGACCGATAATAAAGTTGTGTGGACTCGGCCTGACGTTCAGGGGCTGTGTCTGTTTTGTCACAGCGCTCTGCTATTTTTGCTGGCAGAAACGATGCAGATCTGAAGAAATCCTTAACCTCAGTAACAAAAGCAGTAATTTTCCAGATCCCACCAATATTTGATGAGGAATTTGGCACAGATACAGAGGGGAAAATAAGTATTTGATACACTGCTGATTTTGTAAGGTTTCCCACCTACAAAAAATGGAGAGGTCTGTAATTTTTATTGTAGGTACACTTCAACTGTGAGAGACAGAATCTTAAAAAATCCAGAAAATCACGTTCTATGATTTTTACATAATTAATTTGCATTTTATTGCATGAAATAAGTATTTTATGAAATAGAAAAACAGAACTTAATATTTGGTACAGAAACCTTTGTTTGCAATTACAAAGGTCAGACGTTTCCTGTAGTTCTTGACCAAGTTTGCAGACACTGCAGCAGGGATTTTGGCCCACTCCTCCATACAGATCTTCTCCAGATCTTTCAGGTTTTAGCTCTGTCGCTGAATAACATTGAGTTTCAGCTCCCTACAAAGATTTTCTATTGGGTTCAGGCCTGTAGACTGGCTAGGCCACTCCAGGACCTTGAAATGCTTCTTACGGAGCCACTGTTTAGTTGCCTGGGCTGTGTATTTCATGTCCTTGTCATGCTGGAAGATCCAGGAATGACCCATCTTCGATGCTCTTACTGAGGGAAGGAGGTTGTGGTCCAAAATTTTGCGATACATGACCCCATCCGTCCTCCCTTCAATCATCAATATGGTGCAGGCGTCCTATACCCTTTGCAAAACTGTCCCAAAGTATGATGTTTCCTCCACCATTCTTCATGATTGGGACAGTGTTATTGGGGTTATAATCATACTTCCTCCTCTAAGCGCGGCGCGTGGAGTTGATATCAAAAAGTTTTATTTTGGTCTCATCTGACCACATGACCTTCTCCCATGCCTCCTCTGGATCATCTAGATGGTCATTGGTGAACTTCAAACAAGTCTAGACAAGTGCTGGCGTGAGCAGAAGGACCTTGTGTGATCTGCAGGATTTTAATCCATGACGGTGTAGTGTGTTACTAACGGTAATGTTTGAGACTGTGGTCCCAGCTCTCTTCAGGTTATTTACCAGGTCCTCCCCTGTAGTTCTGGGCTGATTTCTGACCTTTTTCAGAATCATCTTTACCCCACAAGGCGAAATCTTGCATTGAGCCCTAGACCGAGGAAGATTGACAGTCATCTTGTGTTTCTTCCATTTTCTAATAATTGTGCCAACAGTTGTTGCCTTCTCAACAAGCTGCTTGCCTATTGTCTTATAGCCCGTCCCAGCCTTGTGCAGGTCTAAAATTTAATTTTGCCCCTGGTGTCCTTAGCCAGCTCTTTGGTCATGGCCATGGTGGAGAGGTTGGGGTGTGATTGATTGTGTGGACAGGTGTCTTTTATACACGTAACAAGTTCAAAAATGTTCAATTAATACAGGTAATGAGTGCAGAGTAGGAGGGCTTCTTAAAGAAAAACTAACAGGTCTGTGAGAGCCAGAATTCTTGCTGGTTGGTAGGTGATTAAATACTTATTTTCATGCAATAAAATACAATTCAGTTTTTTGAAAATCATACAATGTGATTTTCTGGTTTTTAATTTTAGATTCTGTCTCTCACAGGTGAAGTGTATCTACGATAAAAATTACAGACCTCTCCATTCTTTGTAAGTGGGAAAACTTGCAAATTCGGCAGTGCATCAAATACTTATTTCCCCACTGTATATGATAATGTATAATGTGCAGTGGGAGGGCAGATACATATAAAGAATGAGACCCGATTTGGCTATTAATAAAAATGTTTGTAACAGAAACCACATGAGTCGAGTTCTTTCAGATCTGTTACCAGAAAACAGATTATTAGTAATTTATGTTTTTATTTCCTCATTGCAATAGATAAGACACTATGGATTACGGATCACCGAACACCACGTAAGTGATATGAGCAATTCATATCATTAAAGTGTATTCCAACTGTACAGCAGAGATATAAGTACACAGGGGAAAATGTATCAAAATGAGTGGTTTACGCACCAGTCGTGATCCAGTGCTGGAGTAAGATGTATCAAATTCATCTTTCATCGCCTATGCCAAATATGTGTATTTTTGATTTTTTTATTGTATTATTTTGAATGGGGCTAAAGGGGGTGATTTGAATTTTTATCTTTTTTTAAACTTTTTTAATATTTCTAAAACCATTTTTTTTACTTTTCATTTGCTTTTATAAACTCCCTAGGAGACTTGAAGCTGCGATCATCTGATTGCTTGTGCTACACATAACAGAGCTGCAGCCCTGCTATGTGTAGCAAAAATGATCATCTGCTATGAGCGCTGGCCACTGAGCGGCGCTCATAGCAGACGGGCAATGACCAACCACAAGGGTCTCCTGCAGACCCCGGTGTCATGCCAACTCATTGGCGCCCCGTGGTCATATGACAGAGGCTCTGATGGGTGGAGCTGATGGGCGCTTATGGCACGGGCATGTTAAATGCCGCTGTCAGCGATTGACAGTGGCATTTAACATATTAACAGCCGCGGTTTGATCGTAATCCCACCCGTGGCTGTTAGGAGCACTTGACAGATGATCAAATCAGCGATCATATGCCTGAAAAGATGCGGGCTCAGCACCAGACCCCGCATCAAAGATTATTCACTTAGGTCACTCCGCTCTGTGTTATGTACAAAAAGTAATGTTCTGAAAAATCTAAATTGCAACATATTAGGCAATTGATGGAAAGGGCACAACATTATATATATATATATTTGTGTGTCTACAATTTATGGTACATGAAGCATAAACCAACTGCATCAAAGCTAGAATATAAAAAAAAATCACAAATACACAGAGAAAAACACCAATAATATCATAGTGCAGATCTGAGAGCGCCCAAACATTCACCCAATACAATTTCTAATTTTATTATTTTCTTCTATAAGGATCAGGATGCGGAAGGATATGACGACGATGACGGGGTAAGAGCCCCATTGGCACCATAGTCTACACAAGTGCTTCCTTACCTATGGCCCTGCAGGCATCTCTAAGCTATACCTCCTAGTATGCAATAATATCAGGAATTAATAAAATGGTTGAAATTAAAGGGGTTGTTAAGCCCAGGTGTAATTTTCAGCAGAATGCAGAATCCGAACAGTATGTAATGTTCTACTGACATGACCAATTATATGCAAATCACATAGTTTTGGTCACATGACAACTGCTTGATCCGGCACGCGTAGCTGAATCCTGACAGTGTGTTAGGATACAATGCTTTATGAAAATTCCACCAAGGCTACACAAGCCCTTTACAGTATCAAAAAAAAATACAAACAAACTAATTCTTACCTGTTGTATTGCAGCCTATCTACATGAAGCTGGATCAAGGCATCAGGATCCCAGAGGAAGACGTAAGTGATTATACAGCGTGTATCTTCATACTGAACTGAAAGGACATGATTTACATTAGCATCATGTAGAGGAAAAAAACTGGAAATGCCCTTATATTTGGTTATAGTAGTTATATACAGATCCCCATCACTACACATAGTATTTATACCTACACACAGCTGGTTATATATCAGTATCTCCCCCATCTCTCAGCTGATGCACTTCTTAGCCCCTCGGATTATTACACATACAGAACGGCTCCAGGTCACAGGCCCTGATTCATCATTGCCTTTGCGCCTGTTTTTTGACTACTTTTGTGTGTTTAGCTTCTTTTTTATTTTGCATATTATTCGTTATTTTCTTTGAGCCTTTTTTGAAGTCTATTTTTTATGTGCTTCTCTGTTTTTGTTTTCCGCTTTGTGGCGAGAGTCTGGTAATTCCAGATGTTTTATCCTGATTCATCAATTGAAACCTTTTCAAAATTTGCTACAACTTTACTTCAGTCCAACCATTGTTGTATTTTAAGTAAGCCAGTATTGAGTGCAATTTTTGCAACTTTTAGCGCCAAAAGTGACAAAAAAAAGTTCAAGACAAAGAGAAAACCCATTTTTAACTTTATACCAAATTCATGTATCTTGTTCACCATTCTGACATACTTGACACCAAAAAGGCATTTAGTTTATTATTATTAGTTATTTATTATCTTTATTGTGTTCATAGGAGCAAGAGACAGAGCATATTCCACCAGAAGACGTCACTACGACAGTAGAGGAAGAACCTGTCTCAGGAGAAAGCAGCACAATTACAGAGGAGGAGGAGGAGGGGGAGGAAACAACCTGCTGCGCCTGGCCCTACATTCCATCAAGAAGGATGATGAGAACAGCAAGGGCCAGTATTGCCTCCTTCATAAACAATCTGTTGAGATAAGGCTAAGTATAGGTTAAATATAGGTAAGAAATTATAAGTATATTATTCAAAAAAAATTTAAAAATAAGAAAAAAAGTATAAGTATAGGTAAGCTAGTATAAGCATAGGTAAAAAAAGGATAAATTAATTAAAAAAGGATAAAAATAGATAGAAAAGGATATACATAGGTAGGAAACGATAAGTTTAATTAATCAAATAAGAAGTGGTCTTCAGCACCTAACCATTAAGCAATAGGATTCAGGCGGTGCAGTGCTTTATAAAGTAATTGAGTATCCAATATGCAGAAAAGAAGAAAATGTAGCGCTCACCAACTTCCTTAAGAACAGCCTTTTAATGCAAATAGCAGGACATAGGAGCGGCGTGCAGTGGGTGCGGGGGATCAGAGGACGACGGCCGTTTCGTGTCTTAGCTGACACTTCCACGGGTCCAGAGTGAGGGATGTTGTGTAACTTCTTCCTTTTTAGGGCTGTGCAACAGTACATGTCAATACATACACAATGTAAAAAAATACATTAAAATTCAGTTCTAAAATTTAAATCACAGAAACACTGATAGATCTATTCTATCGTTTAGACCTAATAGGCCCTGGGCTGATGCATTTATGATCCATTTAGCCTCTCTCCTTAATAGATATTTGTTATGGTTCCCACCTTGCGGTGAATATCTTACTTGTTCAAGACCTGCGAATCGCAATATTTTGGGATCTGCTCCATGGCATTCCTTTATATATGTTTGATCAAATTAGGAGAGTCTTTATTAGTATATATAGAACGAAAATGTTCACGGATGCAGATAAGCAAGAGTCGAATGGTTTTACCATTATTATAAAAATGACAGGGACAGAAAATTACATAAATTACATTGTTTGTTGTACAGGAAATAAAATCAGATACTTTATGGCTTTATGGGTAATAGGTCCTATTCTCAGCGGATTTTCAGTTACATGATATTGACAAAAAGAACAATGGCCACATTTAACTTTGCCTCTTAAATTTTGCCTATCCAGCCAGTTGTTATTATTTGCGGACATCCTATGTCTAACTAAAATATCACCCAAATTATGACATCTCCTATAGGAGAATAGTGGTTTTCTTGTTGCCGTCTCCTTTTAATCCTTATCCTCCTCTATTATATGCCAATTCCTTTTGATTGCGGTGTGTATAATGTCATCCATAAAACCCTGTTTAAATGGGAATATAAATCTGCGATTATCTGTGTTAGGTGTTTTGAATTTGTTTTTTTCCCTTGGAGTAATTCTTGTTCATTGATGGCATTCACTTTGTGAAGAGCAGATTCAGAGCTACAGAAGGATATCCTCTTCTTATAAATCGGTGTGTGAGCTCTTTAGCTTGTTTTTAAAAATTCCCTTTGTCATTATTTATCTTCTGCAAATATTGGCTATATGGTAACCCTAATTTGATGTGCTACTGATGTGCACTGTTATAGTGTAACAGGGTACTTGTAGGTTTTTTATATGCCCCTGTGCAGATTTGCCCATTTTCTACTTGTAATTTTACGTCAAGGAATTCCAAAGAATCCCCACCATACATTGATGTAAAACGCATATTCTCAGAATTAATGTAATTTAAGTAATCCACAAACCTAAAAATCCTCTTTTGTACCTGCCAATACTATTAAAAATGTCATCCACATATCTTAAATTGCTTTTATGTATTTCAAATAGGGGTTTCGATTGTGCTTATGTATTTGCTCTCATAATGGGCTAAAAATAAATTTGCAAAAATGCATGCTGAAGGCGTGCCCATCGCTGTACCTGGTTTTTGAACATACCATTTTTCCATAAACTTAAATGCATTGTGTGAAAGCATGAGGTCAAGAGCTTCTGATATAAAATAAATAAAGGTTTGGCTCTTATTCATATTTTTAAGAATATTTTGAATTACCTCTATACCCAATTTTTGGAGGATATTTGTATACAAATTTTTAACATCGATAGAGTTGAGGGTGAAGTCCTCCTGCCATTCAGCATCATTAATGGCTCTTAAGACCTACCCTGTATCCTTTATATACGATGGTATATTTGGTAAAGAGAGGTTTTAAGAGCCAATCCAAATATTTGAAGAGGGGTTCTGTGATCAACCCTACCCCAAACACTATGGGTAGCCTGGGGAACAGTGGAATTCTTGAGAGCCATTAATGATATTGAATGGCAAGAGGACTTCACCCTCACCTCTATCGATGTTGAAAGTTTGCATACAAGAATCCCACAAAAATTATAGAGGAAATTCAAAATATTCTTCAAAATACCAATACAAACCAAACCTATATTAATTTTATATCAGAAACTCTTGATGTCATGCATTTAAGTTGATGGAAAAATGGTATGTTCAAAAAACAGGTACAGCGATGGGCACGCCTACAACATACATTTTTGCAAATTTATTTTTAGCCCATTATGAGAGCAAATAAATAACCACAATCGTAAACTCGATTGTAATACATAAAAACGTATTTAAGATATGTGGATGATATTTTAATAGTATTGGCTGGTAAAAAAGAAGATTTTTTATCTTGTGTTGATTACTTAAATTACACTAATTCTGAGAACGTCATCAATGTATGGCGGGGATTCTTTGGAATTCCTCAACGTAAAATTACAAGTAAAAAAAATCTGCACATGCATATAAAAAACCTACAAATACCCTGTTACACCATACAGTATACATCCACAGCACACCAAATTAGGGTTACCATATAGCCAATATTTACGTCTGCGGAAGATAAATAATGACCAAAGGAATTTTAAAAAACAAGCTAAAGAGCTCACACACCGATTTATAAGAAGAGAGTATCCTTCTGTAGCTCTGAATTCAGCTCTTAACAAAGTGAATGTCATCACTGAACAGGAATTACTCCAAGGGAAAAAACCCAAATTCAAAACTCCTAACACAGAGAATCGCAGATTTGTATTCACATTTAAACCCGCTTCTATGGATGACATTATACACACCGCAATCAAAAGGAATTGGCATATAATAGAAACTGATAAGGATTTAAAGGGGATAGCAATAAAAAAATGACTATAGGAGATGTCATAATTTGGGTGACATTTTAGTTAGAGATAGGATGTCCGCAAATAATAGCAACTGGTTAGATAGGCACAATTTAAGAGGCAATGTTAAATGTGGCCATTGTTCTTTGCCACATTTGGCAAAGTAATGTGATTTATGTAATTTTCTGTCCCTGTCATTATTATATTGATAAAACCATTCGACGCTTGTTTATCTGCATCCGTGAACATTTTCACTTTACTGTATATATACTAATAAAGGCTCCCTTACTTTGATCAAACATATACAGGAATGTCATAGAGCAGATCCCAAAATATTGTGATTCGCAGGTCTTGAACAAGTAAGACATCCACCGCAAGATGGGGACCATAACAAATATCTATTAAGGAGAGAGGCTAAGTGGATCATAAATGCATCAGCACAGGGCCCATTAGGTCTATTCTATCAGTGTTTCTGTGATTTAATCTTTATAACTGAATTTTAACTTATCTTTTTTACAATGTATATGTATTGAAGTGTACTCTTGCACAGCCCTAAAAAGGAAGCAGTTATACATCATCCCTCACTCTGAACCCGAGGAAATGTCGGCTAAGAAGCGAAACGGCCGTCGTCCTCTGATCCCCCGCACCCACTGCACGAAGCTCCCATGTGCCGCTATTTGCATTAAAAGACTGTTTTTAAGGAAGTTGGTGAGTGCTACATTTTCCTCTATTGATTATATACAACCAAGGTAAATACAGAAAACACTAAGGGCCAATACACATTAAAACCAGAAAAAGTGCACATAGCAGTCGAACCCAGTCGTAAAGACTCACCAAATATTATCAAACAAATGTAGAAATAATGCAAGCTCCTTTACTATAAAAGTAAGGGGCGGGTATATATGATGATAGACTCCCCCACCTGAGTAGATGTACCTAGACACAGCCTATATAATGAAAAAGGCACAGGCGGGTATATAATGAACAACGCCCCACATACATATGTCAGAATCCAAACCCATGTATTACCTCAAGGAGCCACAGGCCGGGACCAAAGCGCTGCACACGTCCCCCGATGCATGTTTCGGTGTGGAGCCTTTCTCAAGGGATACTAAATACTACTACATGCTAGCTATAAATAGGGAAGCACCGCTAATAGCAAGCCAATAGTATCGCGTGCGCCTCCCTCCTCCACCACGCCCATTCTGGAGATTGTATTGTCATGGGTACTATGGGCGTCTGCCCATAGTGCTCCACGCAGTACCAAATATGACGTAAACCACCTCACCCAAAGTTTTGGCTAGTATGCTCGAGAAGTGTAGTGTTCATGCCTGATATGACGCAGAGCGCGTCACTGTAACGAAGATACATGATGGCGTGGACCTCATGATGCCAAAGGCCGGCATGCATTTTGGGACCCTGACACCTCTGCGTACGGGCATCACGCACAAAAATCATCAATGGGATCAGGCCAGGGACACAGATATATATCTCAGGGACAGGGGGAGGAGGAAAAAAATCAAAACAATAAAAAACATACAGTCTCCACATAATACAACATAATATGTTAATTACAACACATTAAGACAATTTTTCACATAAAAACATAATGTTTGATACCCACAGATCACAACTTGCAAGAAAATGAAAACACATACATGAAGCACAATAAAGTACCCATATATAAAGCACATCCCGATATATATTCATATTGCACCTAGAAGGATAATAAAAAAATTAAAAATACCCCAACATGACATAACTGGCAACCAATCACACCATATAAATAGACGTTATCCCATCGTAACCATATTATATTATAATTCATGTATAATCCTAATCACATTGCCACATGTGTCATATGGATTCACGATACATTACCCTCAAAAATATATCCATAGGCTGGATCACCTACCCACAAAGAATAACTATTACTACAGCTACAATTACTTTAACATAGGAGATTGTCCCTTATAGGTCCATCCACGACACAGAATTCTTGAATAGTCAAGGATCAATTGTAGCAGGAGAGATCCAAAGCCGATAGATGTGTATCAGAACAGATGTAGCCCATTTCCTGCAATATTCACCATATGGTGGAAGCAGATATCATCATGGAGACTATATTCATAAAGGTGTTCCATCCACAGCAGGTAAGTGTAATATAATTAGCATAAGACCTAAAACAATATATGACAACAAGAAGAAATTAAAATCATATAAAAATATATACCATAAAATGTGTAAACCCAGATGACAAATAGGTAAAACAGCAAGCCACGGATCACAAAAATAGGACAAACTAAGGTTTTTGTTAAGCCCAGAAATATGCAATGTTTTCAGGATCCAAATCCATCAGGATTCCAATTGCTCGAAACGTTGTAATATGGGACCTCCACGTATGTTTGCCTCAATAGCTTCAATGTCTCTAACCCTCAAAAGCCTTGCATTGCTTTGATGATAGAGTTTAAAATGGTGCGGGATGGTCTTCAACATGGATGCGTCCGTGTGCGGCCATTATACCCAAAACATGCTCACAAACTCTTACTTTGAACTCGCCAATTCAAAGTAAGAGTTTGTGAACATGTTTTGGGTATAATTGCTGCAGCTGACCACACGGATGCATCCATGTTGAAGACCATCCTGCACCATTTTAAACTCTATCATCAAAGCAATGCGAGTCTTTTGAGGGTTAGAGGCATTGATGCAATTGAGGCGAAGATACATGGAGGCCCCATTTCACAATGTTTCGAGCAATTGGAATCCTGATGGATTTGGATCCTGAAAACATTGCATATTTCTGGACTTAACAAAAACCTTAGTTTGTCCTATTTTTGTGATTCGTGGCTTGCTGTTTTACCTATTTGTCATCTGGGTTTACACATTTTATGGTATATATTTTTATATGATTTTAATTCCTTCTTGTTTTCATATATTGTTTTAGGTCTTATGCTAATTATACTACACTTAATTGCTGTGGATGGAACACCTTTATGAACATAGTCTCCATGATGATATCTGCTTCCACCATATGGTGAATATTGCAAGAAATGGGCTACATCTGTTCTGATACACATCTATCGGCTTTGGATCGCTCCTGCTACAATTGATCCTTGACGATTCAAGAATTCTGTGTCATGGATGGATCTATACGGGACAATCTCGTATGTTTTAGTAATTGTAGCTGTAGTAATAGTTATTCTTTGTGGGTAGGTGATCCAGCCTATGGATATATTTTTGAGGATAATGTATCGTGAATCCCCCTATATGACATATAAGGCAATCTGACTAGGATTATACATGAATTATAATATAATATGGTTGTGATGGGATACCGTCTATTTATATGGTGTGATTGGTTGCCAGTTATGTCATGTTGGGGTATTTTTGATTCTTTTATTATCCTTCTAGGTGCAATATGAATATATATCGGGATGTGCTTTATATGTGGGTACTTTATTGTGCTGCATGTATGTGTTCATTGGCTTTGTATTATTTCTATGCGTTTTCCTTTTCTTGCAAGTTGTGATCTGTGGGTATCAGACATTATGGTTTTATCTGATACATTATCTTAATGTGTTGTAATTAACATATTATGTTGTATTATATGGAGACTGTATGTTTATTATTGTTTTATTTTTTTCCTCCTTCCCCTGTCCCTGAGATATATGTGTGTCCCTGGCCTGATTCTATTGATGATTTCTGTGTGCGGTGCTTGTACGCAGAGGTGTCACGGTCCTGATATGCATGCCGGCCTTTGGCATCATGAGGTCCTCGTCTGTGAGTGACTTTGATGCCGACATCGTCATGTATCTTGGTTACAGTGACGCGCTCTGCGTCATATCAGGCATGCGCACTACACTTCTCGGGCATACTAGCCGGAACTTTGGGTGAGACAGTTTACGTCATATAAGGTAGTGCATGTAGCACTATGGGTAGACGCCCGTAGTACCTATGACAATACAATCTCCTGAATGGGCGTGGTGGTAGAGGAGGCGCACGCGATACTATTGGTGTGCTATTAGCGGTGTTCCTTGTTTATAGCTGGCATGTGGTAATATTTAGTATCCCTTGAGAAACACCGAAACGTGCGTCAGGGGACATTTGCAGGGTGGTGGTCCCGGTCTGTGGCTCCTTGAGGTAATACATAGGTTTGGATTCGGACTCTCATTCAACATATGTATGTGGGGGGTTGTTCATGATATATTATATAGGCTGTTTCTAGGTACATCTACACAGGTGGGGGAGTCTATCATCATATATACCCGCCTCTTTTATAGTTTAGAAGCTTACATTATTTCTACATTTGTTTAATAATATTTGGTGAGTTTTTATGACTGGGTTCACTGCTATGTGCACTTTTTCTGGTTTAAAAATGTGTATTGGCCCTTAGTGTTTTCTCTATCTACCTTGGTTGTAAATAATTAATAAGGTATTTTCTACATATTGGATAAGTATATTTAAAATTTAGTAAAAATAAGAAAAAAAGAATAAAGTATAGGTAAGTAAGGATAAGTATACAGAAATTTTTTTTTAAAAAAAGATAAGTATAGATAGAAAAGAATAAATATAGGTAAAGTAGGATAGATTTAGTTAAATGTAGGTAAGAAAGGATTATATTTAAAATTCAATAAAAAAGCAAAAAATTTATAATTATAGGTAATAAAGGATAAGTATAGCTAAATATAGAAAAAAATAATAAGCATAAGTAAGAAAGAAAAAGTATTGGTAAGTATTGGTAAGCAGGTATAAATATACGTAAATATAAAAAGAAAGGATAAGTTTAAGTAAGGATAAGTGTAGGAAAGATAGGTTAAGTATAGGTATGAAAGAATAAGTGTAGGTAAGTATAGGAATGAAGTATAAGTATAGGTAAATATAGGTAAGAAAGTAAAATGTAGGTAAATATATGTAAGAATGAATAAGTATATTTAAAATTCAGTAAAAAAATCCTAAATAGATATAGAGATAAGATAGGAATATATGCATTAGATATGTATTAAATTTTTAATGTAAAAGGTTTGACAGGGCCCCATCCAGTGCTGATGCAGCAGTGAACCAGGGATTAGCCGATCGCCAGTACTTGGGGTCAGGAAGGAATTTTTCCCCTGTAATTGGGGTTGTTTTGCCTTCCTCTGGTTCACATCCTTTTTATGCAGTAAATCTTATAAATGGCACTGGATGATTAAAATAAAATAAATTTGATAATAGATAAGAATAAAAATGATTAATCTCTATTCCTTGTGTCTGTGTCTTTTTTGTATGCTGTTCATTCTGCTGAGACTAATATTTTAATTTTGGACTGCCGTAGTGAATATTACAAATGGCAAAGAATTAAGAGTTAATCGTATTTTGTTTTTTTGCTGGGAGTTGGGTCACATGATCTCGCTGTCGATTTTTCCCATCATGACAATGATATTATGGCCATCTGTCATATGGTTTTCCCAGACTAATGTCACTGCCCCAGTATGCACCAGATCATCAATCACATGTTGTACATGGGTTAGTGCTAACATCATTAGCTACTGCTCTTTACCCCAAGTGCAATCTCTCTACACTAAAGTCTCTGCATATCACAAATCATGTAGAGGATGATCAGATTTTATAGTCACTGTACTAACCCCACAGTAGCACCAAACTGTGCACCATTTCAGTAGCCTCAAGCCCATGACATATGGAAATGTAGACCTGGTGCAAGAGGATGTAATGGGAATATAATACATTAGTGCAGCAAAGGATGTATTGGGTGGATATAGATGGAAAAGGAGGTGTCATTGGCCTTACATAACAAGGAGGTATAGTGGCAGAATAAAGATGCTGAACTGGTACCACGACCATAAACCTGAAAGCAAATGAATGGCAAGCGCTCAGGATAATAGGACTTGAAAAAAACCCACCAAAACAAGAAAACAAAAATGTATTGAAATAAGCTTCAACACAAAAACTTTTCAGGTTTAGCATTTTTTGACTAATAGAAAATCCCTTTAAACACTTAGTGACCAAGCCAATTATGTCCTTAATGACCAAGCCTAATTTTACAATTCCGACAAGTGTCACTTTATGAGGTAATAACTCTGGAACGCTTAAACGGATCCCACTGATTCTGAGAATGTTTTTTCATAACATATTGCACTTCATAACAGTGGTAAAATTAATTCGATATGACTTGTGTTTATTTGTGAAAATAATGGAAATCTGGCGAATATTTCGCAATTTTCAAACATTTAATTCTTATACCCTTAAATCAGAAAGTTATGTCACACAAAATAATTAACAAATAATATTTCCTACATGTCTACTATACATCTGCATAATTTTTTAAACTTAATATTTTTTCTTAAGAAGTTGTAAGGGTTAAAAGTTGACCAGCAATTTCTCATTTTTCCACCAAAATGTACAAAACCATTTGTTTTGGGACCACATCACATTTGAAGTGACTTTTGGGGGCCTATATGACAGAAAATACCGAAAAGTAACACCATTATAAAAAGCTGCACCCCTCAAAGTCCTCAAAACCACATTCAAAAAGTTTATTAATCCTTCAGGTGCTTCACGGGAACGAAAGAAATGTGGAAGAGAAAAAAAAGGGACATTTTACTTTTTTTCACAAAAAAAATTATTTTAGCCCCAGTTTTTTTTATTTTCACAAGGGTAACAGCAGAAAATAAACTCCAACATTTGTTGCATAATTTCTCTTGAGTACACCGATACCCCATATATGGGGTAAAACTACTGTTTGGGCACATGGCAGGGTTCGGAAGGGAAGGAGCACCATTTGACTTTTTGAATGCAAAAATAGCTGGAATCAAGAGAGGACACCATGTTCCATTTGGAGAGCCAGTGATGTGCCCTAAATTTTTTATTTTCACAAAGGTAACAGGAGAAAATGGACTCCAAAATTTTTTGTGAAATTGCTTCTGAGTATGCCGATACTTCATATGTATAGGAAAACTATTGTTTGCTTGCACAGCAGGGCTCGGAAAGGAAGCTGTGATGTTTTGGAAAGCAGACTTTGAAGGAATGGTCTGCGGGCGTCATGTCGCATTTGGAGAACCCCTGATGTGCCTAAACAGTGGAACCCCCCACCTCACCCCAATTTACCACATTTTGGAAACTAAACTCTTCAAGGTATTGATCCAAGGTTATAGTGAGTTTTTTGAACCCACAGCTACTACACAGAACTTGATAACATTAGGTCGTCATATTCAAAAAATGTTTTTTTCATGAAAACATACATTTAGCCAGAAAATGTTTAATTTTTACAATGGATAATAGGAGAAAACAGACACCATGATTTGTTATGCAATTTCTCCTGAATGCCATATGTGGTCAAAAACTTCTGTTTGGGTACATGGCAGGTCTAGGAAAGGAAAAAGCACCATTTGTCTGTAATAGGTTATCAATGCCCTGTCGCATTTGGAGAGCCTCTAACTTGCAAAAACAGCAGAAACCCCTCCACAAGTGACCCCATTTTGGAAACTAGTCCCCTCAAGGAATTCATCTAGGAGTGTAGTGAGTAGTTGAACTCATAGGTGCCTCACAGAGTTATAACATTGAGATGTGAAAATATGACATTTTTGTGGTAAAAAAGTAGTTTTTGTATTTGTTGCAAATTTTAAGGTATATAAGGGTTAATAGGTGAAACTGGACCCCATAATTTATTGTGCAATTTCTCCCGAATGCGGTGATGCCCCATATGTCATCAGAAATTAATGTTAGGCCACACGTCAGGAGTGAGCAGGAAGGAGCGCTATTTGACTTTTGGCACACAGATTTTGGTAGAATAGTTTGCGGGCGACATTTGCAGAGTCCCAAAGGTGCCAGAACAGCAGAAAAACCACAAAAGTGACCCCATTGTAGAAATTATACCTCTCAATTAATTAATCTATGGCTGCAGTAATTATTTTGTAACATCCACGCCAGGCTCTTTTCTGGAGAATTGCAAATATGCCAGTTTAGTGCCCATACATTGTGCTCCCATACATTGTGCCCAGCTTAAGTGAGCACTCTCTACTAAAGTAATGTCAAACATATAGACGTTTACTGCTGTTTTGGCACAGTAGGGCTCAGGAGGAGGCACTTGGATTTGGGAGTGCAGAATTCACTGGATTTTATTTGAGGGGATGGGAGCAATCGCTTTTTCAGAGCCTTTGTTTAATCAGTAACGTGGGAACCCCCTATAGTTCCAGTGACAGATGACAGACCTGAGTGGGTGCTGGTTTTATGCGGGATAATTTAGCGTTTTTATTGGTAACATTTTGGGTACATTATATTTTTCTATCGCTTCCAGGATAAGGCTGGGATCACATTCTTGTGTTCTACACTGAGCACTTGCGTCGGGTTTCCGTTTAAATCCCACAAAAATGCAATTCAGATGAAACCCCCAACGGAACCACCCACCATAAAGAGGCAGAAGGAGACAGTTTGGAGTCCGTTTGGCGTTGGCTCCAGTGGTATCCATCTTTTTAGGCATGCACAGATCTGTGGTTGCCCACACTTGTGCGCTAAATAGATGCCTAAAATGATGGGACCTCGCCGAAACAGAGACCAGTCCAAAGTGTCTCCATCTACTTCATAAGTGAGTGGCTTCATCTGGTGTTTTGTCTGAATCGCAGTTTTGGGGAATTTACAAGGAAACTCCAATGTCAGTGCTCAGCTGAGAGCGCAGAACAAATGTAAGCCGAGCCTTATTCTGATTTTTGGGAAGCAGAATGAAGAAATAGACAGCAGTTCTAAAATAGTTATTTTTATTTTTGCGCCATTCGCTGTGATAAGGCAGATTTATTCTTTGAATCGATGCAATTTCAGCTATAACAGATTTATATTGTTTTTTTTTACGATTTGCTATTTTTTTACACACTAGAAACATTATTTTACAAAAATGAATTTGTTTTTGCATCGCTATATTCTGAGAGCTGTAACTTTTTTTATTTTTTTCCCGAATGAGCCATATTATAGCTTATTTTTTGCCGGATGGTTTGGCGTTTTCATTTATACATTTTTTTTTTTTTACATATCACTTTTTGATCGCTTTTTATTCACTTTTTTGTCGGTATGATGAAAAAGCGACATTTTTGGCATGTTTTTAATTATTATTTTTTACGGTGTTCACCATATGGAATAAATAACATGCCAGTTTTATAGAGCGGGCCATTCCAGATGCAGCAATACCAATTATGTGTGTTTTTTTGTTTATTTTTGTTTTATCGCAAACACTGCGTTTTGAGTGGCGAAACACATTTTTGTGATTTGTGTGCACTCTAGCGTTTGTTTTTTTTTACATACTTTATTTTACTTTTTGTCTCCAAGTCCCACTGTGGGACGTGTATAATTTCAGTTTGATCACTGGTTTCATACACTGCAGTACTCATGCACTGCAGTGTATGACACTGTCAGTGTCTCATTGACTGTGCCTGTGAGACCCAGCTTATAGCTTTTGTTGGGTTTTTCAGCGTCACAAATCTGCAGGAAAATCTAATCTCTGGCAGGAAATCAGCTGCGTCAAAAACGCAGGTTTTGCTGTGTTTTTTGCAATGTTTTTTTCACTGTCCTGTCACTATTTATGCATGTACATAAAGTTCTGTAAAAAAAATCATTCTATGTTGCCATCAAAAATGCTGAAAAAATGCTGATGCAATTTTTGGTGCATTTTTTCGGTGTTTTTTTCACCACCCATTAATTCATATGGGTGAAAAAACGCTGACATGCTCTATTGTCAAGACGAAGATGAGATGCCAGACCCAACAATGCTTGATTGCTATCAAAGCAACCTGGGCTTCCATAACACCTCAGCAGTGCCACAGACTGATCGCCTCCATGCCACGTCACATTGATGCAGTAATTGATGCAAAAGGAGACCCGACCAAGTATTGAGTGCATTTACTGAGTATATGTTTCAGTATGACAACATTTTGGATTTTAAAATAATTTTTCAAGCTGGTGTTATAAAGTATTCTAATTTACTGAGATAATGACTTTTGTGTTTTCATTGTCTAAGCCATAATCATCAACATTAACAGAAATAAACACTTATAGATCACTGTTTGTAATGCCTCTATATAATATATGAGTTTAACTTTTTGTATTGAAGAACTAAAATAAATTAACTTTTTAATGATATTCTAATTTAGTGAGATGCACCTGTATATCACTTGTCTACAGGACATGTTCAATAAAGTTATTTTTTTCACCAAAAAGGTAGCAAAAGTGCAAGAAACACGCAGGGTTGTGTTTTTTTCCAGCATTTTTGCATTTACTCATTGCTTTCTGTGATGAAAAAACGCAGCAAAAATGCTGAAAGAATTGACATGCTGCAGATTTCAAAAGAAGCAGCAGTTTTCCAATTCAATCAGGAAGAAAAGCAAGTGTCTGCATGCGATTACTGAAATCTCATAGCTTTTTCTTGGGAGTAGCACAGGGCCCAGATCCTACAGCTTTATAGCATAGAGCCTGCTTGTGGCCTCACACTCCTTACCTAAGTAATTCTTAGGGCGCAGGTAGACGGAAATATAAATCGAACAGAGATTGGAAAGCAGAGCACAGACTGGCAGGAGACTCTCCGACCCGAACATGACAGCTCCTTAGAAACACATGAAGCTGTCACGCTTGGCTCGGGCGTCCGCTGGCCAGTCCGTGCACTGTGTTCTGATCTCGGTCTGTTTGACTGTTACTCGGGTGGCAGGTAACCGAGGCAACGAGCTGTAATCTGTAAAAGTAAAAATCCTTCCATATTTGAGAATTTAAAGGACATTTAAAAAGAGTTACATTGCAAAGTAGCTTGTTGTTACAAACAATTTGCAACTTTAACCATTTAAGAACTTTAGACAGCTTCTTTAGATAGTTATACAACATATATTCAGGAGAGGCGTCATCAGGGCTGTGGAGTCAGTAAGCCAAACCTCCGACTCCTCAATTTCCATGACAACAACTCTGACTCCGACTCCCTCATACATGGCTCATGTTTAAGTGATAAATTTACTGTAGCACAGATTCATCTCAGCTAAAAGTCTATACCCTTAGATCAGGAATAGGACAGACATTTATAGGACATTTCATAACTTTCCCAAATTCTTATGAAAAAAATATTCCCCACAAACTGCATTAAACTACTGTGCCCAATTTAATGTACATTTTAGGAGATGGAGTCAGACTATTTTATACCGACTCCAAGTTTGACTCCACCAAAATGGACACCGACTCGACTCCACAGCCCTGGTGCGGTACATGGGGTGCGGTACATGGGGTGCGGACTGTACGTGATAGAGCGCCACAAAGGAGGGGAAGGTAAGGGGAAGGTAAGCACTCCTTAGTGGAATTGAAGATACATGGAATTTTTACTGTAGACAGTGAGGGGGAGAGGTATTTATGGGCACAGTATGGAGGGAATATAGTGTGGGGAGGGATACTGCAGATGGGGACAATTTGGAGGCTACAGTTTATAACGCAGGTACAGTGTGGAGGGTGGACAGTGTATAGACCATAATTGTTAAGGGGGGGTGGTTTGACTGTTTTGTTCATAAAGAAAGCCAGTGTGGCAGGCATAGTTCATGGGGAAGGGATGGGGTGGCATAATATATAAGGGGGAACGGTGGGGAGGCAATATTTTATAGGAGAGGAGGTCATGTATCATAAGAGGGACAGTGCGGGTGTCACTTTTTGGGGCAGAAAGCACAGTGAGGAGCAATTATTTATTTAGGGCACAGCATGGGCAGCTATTTTTATTTTGTTGGCATTATAATGACACTTTTTATTTTTAAGGGCTCTGTGTCAGGATGTGCTGCCAAATTCTGTAGAAGAGGGACGTCCGCGGAGACGAGCTATAGTGACGTGGCCAGATGAAGAAGAAGAGGAGAAGAATGACAATCAGAGGAGATTTCACCTATGATGTACCGGGATCTAAGGAGGCATTTACACTGGTCAATCGCAGCACTTAAATGACCACTGACCGGTTTTATGAAGCCGATTGGCAGTCATTTATTAACCTGTTCAGACTGACCAACTGCACCTTCATGCGCAGAAAGCCATCCTTAATATGATATCTCTGTGCACATAGAATAAAAATGTACTTGGCAGCTCGTTTACACTGGATGATCTGCTGCCGAGAACAATGATATTTAAGTAAGCTGAAAGGGGTATTCCCATTTCCAAGACCCTATCCCAATCTTTCCTCATGTGCAGGGCATTGCAGGACCTTAGGTATCCACGGTTATGACCGCTAGCGGCAAGCTGTCACTATGTCAGTGGTCGTAGCCATTAATACCTAAGGTCCTGCAATGCCTACACTTGAAGAAAGGACATAGCAAATCAGAAAAACTATACTATATTTCTAATTAGAGGTATTTGCTCATACTATAATTATTACAAATACTACATATTGGGATAGGATCTTGGAGATGGGAATACCCCTTTAAAGGGAATCTGTTCCATATTTGACCTTTCTAAACTATTAATATGGGCATACAGATTATAGACTGCTGAGGAGAGTGATACCTGTATGTCTCATATCAGATGCCTTGCTGTTGATAAATCATCTTTTATTACTATATATAAATGAGTTCTTCCAGGCTATGGGGAGGATGCTGCCTGCCTGGAAGAAAATGCTGCCTCCGCACTTTATGTCCATGTTTCTCACTTCCCATCAGAGTCACTCAGTACCTGTGACGTCGGCTGCTCGAGAGGAAATCTCGCACATGAGGATTACTGTTCTCTCCGCAGTCTTCCATCCTTCTATAGACACAGGCATGACTTTGTGTGGTTGTCTACCAGGAATATCAAGTTGAAGGTTCCTTTCTGGAAGCTGGGGCCAAGATTTATTGGTCCCTATAAATTAACCGTCATTAATTCAGCAGCGTTTCGTCTTGAGCTACCTCAGGCCCTTAAGACCCACAATGTGTTTTACAGGTCTCTACTCAAGAAATATGAAGAACCTCTTGAGTCCTCTCCCCTGCCGCCGCCCCAATCATGGTTGATGGTAATTTGAAGTTTCAAATTTCGAGTGCTGTGGATTCTCGTCTCCAGCGTCGTTCCCTACAGTACTTGGTGCACTGGAGGGAAAGGATGTGGGTTTCGGCATAAGAGGTGAATGCCCCTAGGCTAGTTAGTTTGTTCCACACCTCTCATCCTGAGAAACCTGGAGGACTACATGGAGGCCTTTAAACTATATGCAAGCAATTTTACAGTGTGAAGGTTTGTGTAGGGTCCATCATGCTGTGTGGGGGCACAGTGTGGAAAGATGTGGGACCAATATATTGCATGTATTCCCATTATACTGCATGGAGGGCTGTGTGGGTGTCACAGTTGTGGGATTATAAAGTGTTGGGGTCACAATACTTTTCCAGGGCAGTTGAGGAGTGGGGTACAGTGGGGCCTTCATACTTTACGAATGCAATGAAAGGGGAATGTAGGGCTTTAGTAGGAGAGAAAATTATAGGGCACACAGTACCACACAGTAGGTGGTGATGTATTATACTGTATGGACTATGGGGGTGCATTATACTTGTGAATACCCGGGGTCTTCCGTGGGCGTAATGCTACTCAGACAAGGCAGAGTGAGGATAACACAGTGTGGCAATACTTTATTGAACCACAAAGTGGACAATAAACACAAAGAACAGTCCCAGCAAATACCCAAGATGGTACAACATTACACAGTCTTACCTTCCTTCTCCGCCCACCTGGGATAGAACATCTGCGAATTTGGAGACTTCCAGGGCCGACTACCTCAACCAGTGGCCCCCAGCTTCTGGCAAGCCCCCACAGAGACAAGGTAGTGGCAAGTTTAGGAATCTAGCAGTCCATCGAGGTACAAGGCCAGGAGACTCAAGGTTCCCACCCTCACCTCTCCGAAAGTTTCCATGGGGCCAGATGACCGGCGGGTCACAATCTGGCTTCTCCGAATGTCTCCATGGGTTGCAGGCAACTGGTGGGTCCCTCCTGGAAACCCCAAACAACATATCCATGGGGCCAGGTGACTTCCTTGTCCCACACTGGTCTCCCCAAAATATATCCATGTCTCTCTGATGGTCAATGGAGCAGATCCGAATCTTTCCAGTCAGGGCCGATACCCTTAGGCTAGAATCATGTAAAATCCAAATCTGTGTCTCTTTGGATGCCATGCTAAACATCTACTTTCCTAAAGGATGTCTCTCATTCTCCTTGTAAAGTCTTTTTGATGCTCCTTGATTCTGCCTGCAGCACTATAGACATCCCTGTTTATATTTACATCTGTGTAAGGTCATCAGTCACAGGTAATTAATTTACATAGTTGGTATCACAGGGGCTATGGTAAATAAACATCTAGCTGACTTTTAGTACAATTTGTCATTAGCATAGTAAATATGATTGTTTCCAAACGAATAGAATTCAACATTCAGCGTTATACAAATACTGGTCTGTGTTAATCAACTAAAGAAGAACACAGGTTAAAAAGTCAACATAAAAATAAAGGTATACTGCTTTTGCCATCAGAAAGTATGTCTGGCATAATTAAGATTTTACGCTGTGTAGTCACATTGCTCCCCCAATCTTAATTAGCCAGACATGATAGGATCCCAATCATCCTTCTCCACTTATTGGAGACAGTCCATCAGCATGTCTTTAAGCACAGACACGAATGTAAGAGGTCTCACCTTCATGAGAACAAAACTTTGCATCATCCAGTTTCCTCAGAGTATATTCCATGTCCTCCTTGCAAATAAACTCCACGCGCAATTGACACGAACAGACTGGTATTCATTGCATCCACACATACCGTCCTCTGCATCCTGTGGTTCCTGAATTAAATCCGATGAGTGTCGGTCGCTTGGTATTCAATCCGTTAAAGCTGGCACAGCTCCTGTAGTTGCAGTTTCTTATTGCTGCTGTATATCCTGTCCAGTCCTCCTCCCAAGGTGTTAAAGATGGGAGGGGATCTCGCTTCTTCTCAGGTAGACGAATTAGAAATAAGGATTTCCTATAGGTATGACGCTTCAAATAAGACACTCACTATAGACTGTCTCAAGAGAATGATTCTGTTTATTTTAAGATGTAATGTAATTATATACCCCAATCAACGTGGGTTGTGCTTTGATACATGCTATGAGATTATGTAAATAATATGTTATCCTTGGCGTAAAATAATTAAATAACAGGTGCTTGTCAATACATCTGCAGGATATTCATGATGTATGATACTCCCAACATCCTTTCTCACTGATAATACTGAATACAGTCCAGGTCATGGTGAACTTAGGGAGTTTCCTGGTGGTGATATATTGGGACTTTATTTTGTGTACAGACATAGGACAAGTATGATAATTATAAACCAATGAGCCAATTCTTATAAAGGTCATGAGAACACTACAAGAAAACAGAACAAACAAAAGTATTGCTAAATAAGGATTATCTGACTGAAAAACAAGTCTTCTTAAAGGCAATGATTTGAAGCTGAACCATTATTTTAACAATTCCCCTCTTTTTATCATCTTGTCATACTGTCTGTCCCTCATGTCCCTACCTAAATTCTAGGCCTGCAAATTAACCCTACTTCACGCCATCACGGGGCTTACCCTCCGTATGTAGTGGGATGCCAGTCCTACTGCGCATCCGTTCAAATTAATTTGTTATCAGACCCACTGTCCCTTACTTTCCCTACCATTTTCTGAGTATAGTTGCTATATGTATAGAGGGATTGTCAGGTATATGTCTACTTTAATATAATAGACTGCTGTGTATATACAACTACAAGTTATATGTTCGGTATCTTTGAGTAAATAGTAGCTGAGAGTTCAGCATCTATCAGGTTCCATCCTCTGCTAGTAGGATTTGCTTTTCAGACCAATGGCTTTGCGCAGAACATACAATCCGATAAGGCTATGTGTCCACGATGCAGAAATGAAGCAGAAAATTTCTGCAGCATTTCTGCATCTCCCTGGCAGAAAAAACGCATGCAGACTGTGCATGGGTTTTTCCTGCAGAATACATGCGGATCCACATGCGGATTCACTTGCGTTTCCGCATGCAGATTGACAAGCGCTTTCCATGCGATAGCATCACTTGGAAAGCGCTTGACAACTAGGTCACACTGTATAAATCCATGCAAACAGCATGGATTTATACAGTGTGAACCGTAAAAATTAAAACAAATAAAGCTATACTCACCCCCGAGGCCCCGGCGTATGCTGCAGCGGTCGTCCTGGCTTCTTCCGGGTTGCCGGCACATCGCGAGACAGAGCGGAGAAGGGTCTGCGGTCACATGACTGTGACGTCACCGCAGGTCCTCAAGCGATGCCGGCATTCAGAGAGAAGCCGCCGGACAGGTGAATATAAACTTTATTTGTTATTTTATTCTTTTTTTACAGGTACAATGGTACCCAGGTCTGGATGAGAGTCTCCTCTCCTCCAGAACTGGGTACCATCCGCACATAGAGACGCATAGAAGCCGCTTGTAAAAATGTACAGTCGCGGTTTCTATGCGTCTCAATGCAAGTCAATGGCGGGAGTTCCGCTGCGCTTCCGCAAAATTAAATGACATGCTGCTGATTTTTGTACGCAGCATAAACGCTGAGGAAAAATCCGCAGCATGTGCATAGAACATGCGGAATCCCCTTGGGGACCATGGGGTGCGGATTACCTAGCGTTTCACAAGCTTTTCCGCTGCGGAAATTCCGCAGCATAAACGCTTGAAAAACACTACGTGGGCACTCAGCCTCAGTCTGCTGCAGTCATCTTGTTGCAGAAGATGCATTCTCGCTGTGCTGTGGTTATTATTGTACTTGGGTTTGTTTCATTTCAGTGTCTGTATCAATTTTATGTTGGGATTTACCTGGAAAACATTTACAATTAGAAGCAAGAATTTTCTTTATCATCATCACAAAAAGTTTTATGATTATTGCAACCACCACTATTATAAACACAGCCTGGATCAAGAAATGTATGACACCACTTATCCACCCTCCAACTCCCCTAAATAAGTTTAAAGGATTCATCCAAGCGAGCCACTCGGGTAGTGGTAAATTATCTAAGGCATTTGCCTTCCACACACCTTCTTTGATCCGTTGTGCTTGTTCTATATCATGTGTGACTTGCATTAAACCAGTGGGATTTATAAAATGGCAACATGCTGGACCTACAACCTGGCAAAAACCTCGTTACGAGGCAGTAAGCTAGTCTAGCACCATAGAGTGTTGATTAGTGATCATTATCAGTTGTTTCATGTAGGCGGATTCCACATTAATTGCATCAAATAAATAATCAGTTATATTATCAAAAACGTCCCCCAGCTCCTCTATCATCTGGGCATTTCTCATTGTGCCAAAGTTTACCCCCAAGGGACCAGTTAACACCATTCCTGCCTTGAGATACCAGGGTGTTACCATGAGATGTTTTCTCGGGGGGGGGGGGGGGAGTTATACTCCTTTTTGCAAGCATATGGCTGGGCACATTCTTATAGGGGAAGTCTTCATCTTTCCAAACCCATGTGGCAGGCTCTAATCTAGCCAATGTACAGGTGCCTTCTGCACCTTTGGGTATCCATCGGTAGGCCTTGTCCCCAAATACTATATATACGCCCTTTGGCAACTGAAATTGAAATTCATTTAAAAATGCCATAACGATAGTTACTAAACGTACTGTTTTTGGGTATAAACACCAAGAATCCTCTAAATCGGTAGTGACTGCTCTATAGTATTGGAGAACCAAACATTGGGATTGGGTGTTAATACTTATGGACATTTCGGATGCACCATCTCCCAATTGGCCTTCCCTTGTTTCTTCATCTATATATATAGCTCCTCTTTCTGTACATTGGTGGGTATCTCCTAAGGTAAAGAGGTGTTCCTTTGTCCAATTCTTATGGATATGCCTTTCCAGGCAAGTTGGTTTACATTGCTGGCCACCTTTACTGACAACATAAGGGGCAGGGTTTTTTGCTGCGAAGCTGAGCTTCAATTGTTGATCAGGTATTTTTCCCAAGTAATGTCTATTACTTTCCTTGTTTCTCCAGGTACCATCAAATTCCGCAAATTCATATATATTATTTTTGTCTTTGTTAGTTAGTGACTCGGTCAAATTGACCTGAAACCAGGGCTGTTTGGTCTATCCCGTAATTGGCAGAGCTGCTAAAGTTTTACTCTCTGGGGACGGTAAATTTAATGCATACATGTCCCAACATCTTTCCCTAAGGATCTCATCTTCAGGGATGGGGGTTGCAAAATAGGGCATAGTTTTTGCAGCTATGGGGGCATGTGTGCAAATCCAACAATTTGAAAGATTTCTAGCCCGGGCTACATAATCATGATATTTTACAAACTTATTACTCCACTGTTTTGTTTGATCATCATCCCACTCTATTGGTATCTGGGCACCCCTTTTTCCTTGGAATGACACAAGTAATATAACCACATGGAGAAAGTAATACTTCCCAAAGCCCATTCTTTTGGTTTAATTCTTGTAGAACTTCTTGCAATGTGAAGCGTGGATCCAGGTGGGTTTTCCCTCCACCTTTACTGACGTAGGTTTGTCAATTGGATTTGGTAAGGTCCTTCAAATCGTGGATCCAAGCTTTTCCTTATGTGTTTTCGTATCGTCACCCAGTCCCCAGGGTTGAGGCTGTGCGTGCCTTGCAAAGAGGTAGGATCTGGAATGGAACTGAAAACACGGTCATGAATCTGTTGTAACACAGTTTGCAAAGCTCCCACATATGATGTCATATTTGAATGTAAGGCCTGCAACTGTTGAGGGAAATAAAGCCCAGTCTTTGGTGGTCCCCCAAACAATATCTCATACGGACTGAGACTAGTTTTCCTCATTGGGGTTACTCTAACAGAGTACAACGCTATGGGGAGGCACTCAGTCCAGGGCTTTCCTGTTTCTGCCATTGCCTTTTGTATTTTTGATTTGAGTGTACCATTCAGTCTTTCCACCCTACCACTGCTCTGTGGGTGGTAGGGAGTATGGAAAGACTGTTGGATCCCTAAGGCGTCCAAAATTTCCTGACAAACTTGAGAAGTGAAATGGCTACCTCTGTCACTTTCTATCACCTCAGGGACTCCATATCTGCACACCACTTCAGAGAGCAGATTCTTGGCTACTGTTTTAGCTTTAGCTTTTGCAACTGGCCAGGCCTCTGGCCATGATGAGAATAAGTCGATACAGACAAGCACATATTCATAAATGCCTACCTTCGGGAGCTGAATGAAATCTATCTGAAGTCGCTGAAACGGGTATAATGGTCTCACAGTGCACTTTGGTGGCACTTTCACCGTTTTTCCCACATTGTGACATGCACAGATGATGCATCCCTGTATGAATTTAACAGCAGCATAATGGAATCCTGGTGCTACCCAATAAATCTTTACCTGACTTACCATTGCATCCTTGGACTGATGGGTTGGTCCATGAGAAAGAGTGCACATCATAGAGTACAGGGATCTTGGCAGACAGTGTTTTCCATCTGCTCTCCACAGTCCATCCTTTCCCTGTTTAGCTTAGCGTTTAGTCCATTCTTCCTTTTCTGGTGCAGAGGCCTGATCCTGTAGGCTCTGCAAGAGATCCAGGTCCACACTCCCAGACACTTGCACAGTGTATGTGTGACACCCCAGGGGTCTGGTTGCCACAGTAATAGAGATATTATGTCTGAGAGCAAGTGGGAGGTTTCTCTGGTCAGGAGCCCTAAGCATGCAACACGGCCCACCCAGACCTGGGAGGGGAGGAATCTGCCCTTATAAACTGGGTCTGGGGCGGGATTAGGTCAGTCAGAGCCTGGAGTGAAGTTCCAGACACAGGGAAAGTGACAACAGGAGCTCTGTAGGAGCAGGAGTGAATGCCAGAGGCTGGAAGCTAGAGAGCTCGCCTTGGCTGAAGACACTAACACCGGACACGGAGTCCGAGGCTGTGGGGACATCCAGGTCCAGCAGCAGAATCCAACTAGCAGGGGATTCCATGTCCTCTGGCCTTAGAAACCCGAAGGCACGGTCACAAGCAAGGGACCAGCACCGCCATCGTGAAGCGAAGGCTAACGGAAGGCCCCAAGTCACCGGCCATACGGGTGAGCACCACACGGTATACTCAGGGACGTCGGCTACTTCTACCCGCATAGAGCAAGGTAGCCAGGAAAGAGTGCAGATAGTCGGGGAGGCCTACAACTCCACCTGGCCAGGGGAGATCCTGCTTGCTCACAGACTGACCAGGCCCCTACTGCTAACCAGTACTCCCGGGAGGGTCTGCTTTATACCATCAGTAAAGACCCTGAACTGCACCACACGTCTCTGTGATTCCTTGCCGCAGCAGCACCATTACTACTGGGACGCTCACACCATCACTCCCATCATCCACCTTAGCTGCCCTGAGGCAATACTTCTCCCGTGGGGAGTTATCCCATACTCGGCTGCGCAAACAACATCAGCCTCAGCGGTCGGCAGCGCAGCGGCGGTCCCCACTGACTGCAATCCACGGGTGGCGTAGTCGGACATTGTTCTTACTTAAGGCCGCCACTGGTTTGACCGCCCTGGGCACGGACCGGGTCACCGCCACGGAGAACTACAACCCCCAGCGATCCGGCTCCGGGTATCCCCCTGCACAGCACAGGCCCAGGGGGCGCGTCATATGTTTCTACTGGGAGGGGCAACAGGGCTGCAGCTTTTGCAGCTGCATCCGCCCTCCTGTTTCCCTCAGCCTCTTTTGTGCACTCTTTGGTGTGAACTCCAATGCTCTGTGGAGTTGTGCTACTGCTTCTGCATTCTTTATTGGTTTACCAGAAGAACCAATAAACTTTCTGCTTTTCCATATGGGACCATAATCATGGCAAATGCCAAATGCATAGCGACTGTCTGTAAAAACATTCGCAATTATGTTTTCTGCAATTATACATGCTTCAGCGAGTGCTTTTAACTCAGCTTCCTGGGCAGACATTCTAGGGGACAGTGCCTCATCCTTTAATACTTCATTTTGACTGACTATGGCATAGCCTGTATGGGGCTTCCCATCTAGGTAGTATCGGGAGCCATCTACATATAGCTCTAGATCCACCTCGGAAATTGGTGTTTCTTGTACATTGGCTAATGGTTTAGTTTCTGCGTCCATTAACTCAAAGCAGTTATGCTCAAGGTGTAATGTTTCATCATCAATTGGTTCAGGTATTAGTGTGGCAGGGTTAAGAGTTGTACACCTTCTGATAGTGACATTTGGGGGAGTCAATAATGCCACCTCGTACTTGGTAAATCTGCTCATGGACAGGTGGTTTGTCCTGGCCTGGAGCAGAAGCTCCTGTACTGAATGGGGAGCTTGAATTTCTAGTGCATTGTCTAGCACTATATCAGCCACCTTTTCTTTCAACATTGCACAGGCGGCTACTGCTCTGATGCATGAGGGTGCCCCCTTTGCAACAACATTGAGCTGAGCAGAGTAGTATCCTAGAGGACGATGTCTACCTCCATGTTTTTGGGTGAGCACACTTTTAGCATGCCCCCCTGATTTATGACAGTAAAGGAAAAATGGTAGGCCGTAGTTGGGGATTTCTAGTGCTGGTGCTGAGAGAATGGCGTCCTTGAGCATTTGAAACCCCTGTTTTTCTTCTAGGGTCAGCAAATAAAGCTGACCCTTATTGCATGCAGACAGCACGTCAAATAGGGGCTGAATCATGGCAGATGCAGAAGGAATCCACTCTCTACAGTAGCTGACCAGCCCCAGGAACGTTCTTAATGCGCTGGAAGTTGTTGGTTCTACAGCCTGACTGATTGTTGTTGTTTTTTTTTTCCATTCTGGAGTGATATGTTTGAGTGGGAAGGAGATACAATGTCCTAAGAACACTACTCTTTCCTTTGCAATTTGCAGTTTTTCCTTGGATACCTTGCAACCTTCCTGGTACAAGAAGATTAGTAAAGATAATGTCTCTTTTAAACATACATCCTTACTTGGGGTACACAACAGTAGATCATCCACATACTGAAGTAGCTGAATGTCTTGATTCTCAGGATGCCAAGAGAGAAGTACTCCTGCCATTGCCTCTGAGAACATGGAGGGAAAAGTTGCTCCCCCCTGAGGCAACCGGGTCCAGCAATACTGCTTTCCTCCATGGATGAAGGCAAACAGCAGCTGGCTCTCAGCATCTATTGGCACTGAGAAGAAAGCATTACTGAGGTCAATCACTGTGAAAAATTTTGCATTAGATGGAATTTGATTTAATAGGGTATGTGGATTTGGTACTATGGGCGTGTCTACAACCATTAATTTATTAATCTCTCTCAAATCATGGACCATACATTCCTTGATTATACCTTTTTCTAGGTATTTATTCACCTGTAGTGCAATTGCTTCTGTTTGCTACTTGCTCAGGGGAAATTGTCTCATACGTACCGGTGCAACACGAGGCTTCAACCTAATTGTCACTGGGGTTATTTTTAACAGTCCAACATCCGTTTTATCTTGTACCCATAGTACGGTTGGTACGTTACCAGGCATCTCCTGTATGTCGTCATCGAGACCTGTATCCACCTCCTTTTCAAGTTGAATTATTGACATCATTGTTGATATTGTTGTTTCAGATAATGGACCTGCAATGGTAACACCTTTCTTTCCAAATTTAATGATCGCATTCATTGCATTAAGAATGTCTGCACCTATTAAATTTCTAGGATATTTATCTGAGACAAGTAGATGGGTACATAAGTCAATAGCATGTGCTATCTTTAACATTTACAGGTTCAGTTTCCTTTAGATGTGACCCTTCTCACCATACCCAAAACAGAAACTCTTTGTTTACAATCCTCTGGGTCCATTTTTTTTTTCTTGTCTACTCTTCCGCCTAAAGTAGTCCGACTGGCTGATTTCACTGTGTCCTTAATAGTGTCCTGAAAGGCATCTGGGTGTATATTTACCATAATTGAGGTGACCTTATCTTTCTTTTTCTCTTATTTATGGCCTGTTCTAATCCTCTGAATGTGGATATTGACTGCTCCAAGGGGCATATAAGCATTCTGGGTGCAGCTTAAACACCTCTGCCCTGAGGTCTTCTCTGAGACTAGTGATAAACATATTTCTCAGAAACCCCAATTCCCTTGGATTATTCAAATTATAATCATGATCTGTAAACACAGCTACGCACCTAGCATGAAATTTATCAAACGTTTCCTCAGGTTCTTGGAATATCTCTGGCATCCTTTCTGCCATTATTTTAGTGACTGCATTTAACCGGAGGATAAACTGTTTCCCCGATTCTAGGGTCTTAGTGTCACCCGGTAGCGCTCCTATTCCGTCTCCTACATGGACCTGTTTAACCTTTTCCACAAGTGGTACTCCACCATTGAGACTACAGAGCGGTACCAGATCACTCCAAGTGGCATCATAGTTCTCAGCTACCCCTTTCACCGCCTTATAATATCCTATCGGATTCTTATACATGTCTGGAAAACTATTTGCCATGGACAATTGTTCTGACCTAGACCACGGTTTATACCAAGTAGTGGTATCAGTTTTCACCTGTTGTTCACCCTGTGTGCCCGTGGTTGTCTGTGTAATAACTAGGAATGCAGCAGTCTCTGGTTGTCCTCTAACAAAGTTACAATTTTTACACTCTGATTCTGCATTGCTGTTATTATCCTGACATCCAGGGCAAATCCATGTTTGAGGCTATGTGCCCACGATGCAGAAATGAAGCAGAAAATTTCTGCAGCATATCTGCATCTCCCTGGCAGAAAAAACGCATGCAGATTGTGCATGCGTTTTTCCTGCAGAATACATGCGGATCCACATGCGGATTCACATGCGTTTCCGCATGCAGATTGACAAGCGCTTTCCAGGCGATAGCATCACTTGGAAAGTGCTTGACAACTAGGTCACACTATATAAATCCATGCAAACAGCATGGATTTATACAGTGTGAACCGTAAAAATTAAAACAAATAAAGCTATACTCACCCCCGAGGCCCCGGTGTGTGCAGTAGCGCTCATTCCTGTCTGGTTCCCGGCTGCCGGCATATCGCGAGACAGAGCGGTGAAGGGCCTGCGGTCACATGACTGTGACGTCACCTTAGGTCCTCAAGCGATGCCGGCATTCAGAGAGAAGCCGCCGGACAGGTGAATATAACTTTATTTGTTATTTTATTCTTTTTTTACAGGTACAATGGTACCCAGGTCTGGATGAGAGTCTCCTCTCCTCCAGAACTGGGTACCATCCGCACATAGAAACGCATAGAAGCCGCTTGTAGAAATGTACAGTCGCGGTTTCTATGCGTTTCAATGCAAGTCAATGGCGGGAGTTCCGCTGCGCTACCGCAAAATTAAATGACATGCTGCGGATTTTTGTACGCAGCATAAACGCTGCGGAAAAATCCGCAGCATGTGCATAGAACATGCGGAATCCCCTTGGGGACCATGGGGTGCGGATTACCTAGCGTTTCACAAGCGCTTAAATTCCGCAGCATAAACGCTTGAAAAACGCTACGTGGGCACCCAGCCTCAGAGCGTAGTGCTATTGTTCCTCTTAGCTGCTGAGTGCGGGAAGGGGCTGTGGGCTGCACGTGTGTGCCTGCGTTCTCCTCTCCACCGTCCTCCTCACTGGCAACTGAGCTGATAGCTAGATTTTCCCTTTCTCTCTCTTTATCCTCAACCCCCCAAGTCCCGTCCTTGCCTACTTTTAGTTTTAAAATTATTGTCTCACGTGGAGTCATGGATGGGGATGGTGTCATATGCAAGTGAAAGGATCTGTCACTATCTGTAGTAGATGCAGTACTATGCGGGGAGAAAATTGATAGGGGTCGTTCTCGGGAGGACTTTGTTTCCTCTTTGTTGGGGTGGAGAAACTATCAGTAGACCCAGATGGGATCCCTGGAAAATGGTTTCCTATAGCGTAGGCGGGGGGGTTCTCAGGTGTACCTGGACTGACTGGGAGTGACGGATACAAAATGTGAGAATACTGATAGCCCTGTTGCTGTGGCATCAGGACGGGTGTCTGATACTGCGGCATCAGAACGGGTTGTTGGGCATATGTGTAATGAGGTGAGTGCTGTGGCTGTGATGGTGTAAAGGGTTGCATCATGGGTGGTGGTGGAGAGTGTAGAGCCTGGCCGGTTGATTCATCCATATACGGGATAGTGCTAGCACTATGCGTGGTTGCTGGGGAGGTAAAAATCTCGGACAATGATTTTTCTTTCTCAACACTTACACTTGACTCTGACCTATCACTTGGCTCTAATCTATTCTCTGACGGAGCGGAGGGCGCAGCCTGGATTGGACCTTGTTCCCGACTAGGTGTCGGGGGTTGTATGGCATGAGATCTGCTTCTGATCACTACCTGATCAGTTTCATCGTCATCATCGGGAATTAAAAAGGGATGATGTCTCTCACTAGTTCTCAACCAGGCTGCAACCTGTGCTCCGTAATCATGCTTATCAATCCATTGTGAATGTTCCTGACTGAACCGTTTCCATCTCTCAGCATCTAGGCATCCCTTGGCTGGCATACCAGCCCTTTTCAATATCTTTGTTGCATCTTTTACAGCTGCCCTGCTGTGCTCCCTTCTCACAAGATCACACATGGTGCACCTCGGATCCTTATTCCTTGATCTGGAGACTCGAGCACCCATAACAGGATTTGTCAAGGGTTGCGATCCCTATCTTCAATATCCTGCTATATAATCAGCTGGGTCAACCAGTCAGATACGTTAGCTGGTTACCCCTGATTCAATCAGCTGGATCAACTGGTCAAGTACGTTAGCCAGTTACCTCTGATTCGAGGACCTTAAGCTGAACTTCAACTCTTTGCTCTGCTCTGATGCTGAGACAAGTTCGTCTAAACAAATAAATGTAGACTATTATAAACAAAACCATTCCAAAAGCAATCGCTATATATTCTTCATACATCTGGGTCAGAGTCCTCACTTGAAAAATATCCTACGTCTATTCCTGAGTCCGTGTCAATATTGGCAAGATAATTATCATGAGTAATAATATCCTGTCACACAGGCATATACCATCTGTTTTCTATAATATACTGCCACTCTTTACCTATAGTGTGTGGATGTGGAACAATATGGCAGGGAAAACTCGGTATGTAACGTTACTTCTCCTATACTGGTGTGCACTTACAGGGTACAAATGTATTCTTTCTAGAAATGAAGCAGTATCCCTACGATGAGGCTTTCGCTTTCTCACTACTGTAACCGAGCACAAACACTTTTCACAAGTCATGTATGCTTTTCCAGCCTATCAATTATTCATTTCTCTTAATCACCACTTCAATCATTAACACCTCCTCATTCTCCACCACAACACTTCTCGTACTCCAATTCCTATTAAAATTTTCTAGGGCAACTGGGCAAAATAACTTTATATCCTGTGAATCCTGGATTCTATTTATTGCTCTAGCTGAATCAATATCACAATATTCATAAATGGTATAAGGTTCAACAAAACAATGACTGTTAATATTCACATATACTAACGTAAGGAATGTATTATCTTCCTCCCGTAGCCCCCAACCTTCAGATTCCACACTAATCTCGCAGCTTCCTAAAATGCGTGACAGCTCCATTGTTGTATTTGCTAACCAGAGTACTACACACGCATTCAGCACACGTCATCTAATCACTTATATCTCGTACATTTTTGCTATAATAAGCATGAACTTAACACAGTTACACTTAGCATGAACGTTAGTTAAGTTGGAAGCAGCAATGATTGGGGATGTAGAAGTACTATATATATATTATATGAAATAGTTAATGCATGCAAAAATACAGATATATGATATAGTATTTGAATGAGTAATTTTCCAGTTATGTGAAATTGTTAGTAATAATATATATTAAAAAAATTAATAATAATAATAATAATAAAATTGCTACCTGAGGGTTTCCCGTTCAAGATCCCGGAGACTGACCTAGATCGACCCCACCTTTCCCGGAGAGAAATATGCTCAGAGTGTTAAGGCCACTCACTTACCCGGCCGGGGTTTGTTTCTGTTCGGGATAGGGGTAAAACTGTTGTTCAGTCTCAGATGAAATTAAAAGGACAAAAAGGAAATAGATCTCGCTGAAGGGCCTCCAACTGTGGCTGGTGGGGTTGGACATGGTAGCATCCGAAACCCGCTGTGTATGCCTCACCTATTGTCTGCTGGGTCCGTCTATGTGCCTCCTTGGATGTGAAGCTCTTTGGATGGTGTGTGCCAACACCAGTTTCCTGCAGCTCCCCCAGATCTGCTGGGCTGAGTAGTATCCCAGCGCTGCCACCAAAATGTGAAGACCCAGGGTCTTCTGTGTGCGTAAAGATACTCATACAACACAGGGTGAGGGTAAAACAGCGTGGCAATACTTTATTGAACCACAAAGCGGAAATAAACACATAGAACAGTCCCAGCAAATACCCAAGATAGTACAACATTACACAGTCTCACCCTTCCTTCTCTGTCAGGCTGGGATAGAACAGCCCCCACAGAGAGAAGGTAGCGGCAAGCTAAGGAAGCTAGCAGTCCATAGAGGTACAAGGCCAGGAGACTCAAGGTTCCCACCCTGACCTCTCTTAGAGTTTCCATGGGGCCAGATGACCGGTGGGTCACAATCTGTCTTCTCCGAATGTCTCTGTGGGTTGCAGGCGACTGGTGGGTGGGTCCCTAATGGCAACCCCAAACAACATATCCATGGGCCGGTTGACTTCTTGGTCCCAACCTGGCCTCTCCGAGATGTATCCATGTCTCTCTGATGGTCAATGGAGCAGATCCGTATCTTTCCAGTCAGGACCATACCCTTAGGCTGGAGTCATATAGAATCCAAATCTGTGTCTCTTTGGATGCCATGCTATCCATCTACTTTCCTGAAGGATGTCTCTCATTCTCCTTGTAAAGTCTTTCTGATGCTCCTTGATTCTGCCTGCAGCACTACAAACATCCCTGTTTATATTTACATCTCTGTAAGGTCATCAGTCACAGGTAAGGGGTAAAAGTGCATGGCTCACCAGTAGTGATGAGCGAATGTGCTCGCCACTGCTCGGTACTCGCCCAAGCATCACGGTGCTCGACAAGCTCGACAAGCTCGGCACTCGGCGAGCATTTCCAAGTTGCTCGGGCGGGAACTCGGGTCCCCGCCCTGCATATTTGGCGCAATTTAGAGAGCCAGTGAACATGCAGCCATTGCTTGCCGCGCACTGTAATGCCATAGCCATGTTTGTTGTGGGCATTACAGTGATTGGCTGGGCACACAGCGTCATCAGGTCTATATAAGACCTGGCGCCGCTATGCTCGTCACAGTCTACCCCGGAATCAGGCAGAGTAGGGAGAGCTGCTGCTGAGTCAGGGAGAGATTTGCTTGTTTATAGTTAGTATAGGTATTCCACAACATACAGTGGGTACGGAAAGTATTCAGACCCCTTTAAATTTTTCACTCTTTGTTTCATTGCAGCCATTTGGTAAATTCTAAAAAGTTCATTTTTTTTCTCATTAACCCCTTTACAACCCAAGGTGGTTTGCACGTTAATGACCAGGCCAATTTTTACAATTCTGACCACTGTCACTTTATGAGGTAATTACTCTGGAACGCTTGAATGGATCCCCCTGATTCTGAGAATGTTTTTTCATGACATATTGTACTTCATGATTGTGGTAAAATTTCTTCGATATCACTTGTGTTTATTTGTGAAAAAAATGGAAATCAGCACAATTTTGAAACCAATTTTTTTTTATTAGGGAGCTATAAGGGTTAAAAGTTGACCAGCGATTTCTCATTTTACCAACAAAATTTACAAAACCATTTTTTTTTAGGGACCATATCACATTTGAAGTCACTTTGAGGGGTCTTTATGACAGAAAATACCCAAAAGTGACACCATTCTAAAAACTGCACCCCTCAAGGTGCTCAAAACCACATTCAACAAGTTTATTAACCCTTCACGTGCTTCACACCAATTAATTGAACCTGAAAGGAAAAGATGAACATTTAACTTTTTTTCACTAAAATTTTATTTTAGACCCCAAATTTTTTATTTTCACAAGGGTACCAGGAGAAATTGGACCCCAAAAGTTGTTGTGTAATTTCTACTGAGTACGTTGATATCTCATATGTGGGGGAAAGCCATTGTTTGGGCGCACAGTAGGGCTTGGAAGGGAAGGAGCGCCAATTGTCGTTTTCAATGTAAAACTCGCTCTAATTCACAGTGGACCCCATGTCGCGTTTGGAGACCCCCTGATGTGCCTAAACAGTGGAACCCCCCAACAAGTGACCCCATTTTGGAAACTAGACCCCTTAAGGAACTTATTTAGATGTGTGGTGAGCACTTTGAACTCCCAAGTGTTTTGCAAAAGTTTATGACGTAGAGCCAAAATAATATTTTTTCCACAAAAACAATGTTTTAGGCGCAATATTTTTATTTTCACAAGGGTACTAGGAGAAATTGGACACCAAAAGTTGTTGTGCAATTTCTCCTGAGCACGCAGATACCCCATGTGTTGGAGAAAACTACTGTTTGGGCGCATGTCAGGGCTCGGAAGGGAAGGAGTGATGCTTTTGAATGCAGACTTTGATGGAACAGTCTGCCGGCGTCATGTCACGTTCTCAGAGCCCCTGATGTGCCTAAACAGTGGAAATGCCCAACAAGTGCCCCCTTTTTGGAAGTGATAGCTGATTTTTGAATTCTATAATGTAGTGTCATACGTCAGTTGTGTAGGACAACCTGACGAACACTGCACAACTGACGTATGACAACCTGACGAACACTACGTCAGCTGTGTAGTGTTCGTCAGGTTGTCATATGTCAGAAATTAATTTAATAGTCCATGGAAGTATGGTACCTTTTGAAGCAGTCTTTGATGCACAGGCCAGGTTTGTCGGGGCAGGTGTCACATTGATTGCGTATTCCCCTTTTATAACACACTCGGCACCTCTTTTGTGACTTACCTTTTTTTGTGAGGGATCTGCCCCGGGAAATGCTGGCCTGGTACAATTCGAGGTCCTTCAGTTCCGGAACTACTGGGGCCTGCTCCGTCACCGCTGCTGACAAGCCCAGGGGATGGGGGATGATTCGGTTGCCCTGGCCTTTAACCTTAAGGAGGTCGCGGTGGTCGGCTCCCGGGCCCGTACTCTGGGGTCTCTCTTTAAAAAGGCATTGATAGATATTAAGTTTATAAAAGTTCGTGACGCCACCTATGGTTTCTGATGATATTCACCAGCGCTGCGCAGTCCACTGAGGCCGGTGATAAGGCAGCTAGATGGTGTGGCTCCCCACAGGTGGAGCTAGGCCTCAGGGCAGGGTACGGACGGGGTATGCAGGACGAAGAGACTCTGTCGGGTCAGAGCAAGAACAGGGATGGACACAATAGTCACTTCAGTACCTTTTACTGATGGAAATTCAGGCACTCCCCGGAGCACTGTAGGGTGAAGGGTGTATGTCCGGATCCTCCCCAATGAGCAGGTTTTGGGCCTCCTGGTTCTTGCTGCTGCGTAGTAAGTTTTTGACCTGCCTGGAGCTAGGCCTAACTTTGTCTCTGTCCTGCGCTGGCTGACCTTGTGGTAGGGCCTTCTCTTGGAGTGCACGTTCCCGACCTACGGGGCCTATGTGTCTCCTGGCTCTGGTACGTATCAGCACTTTAGCGATCCTGGGACTTGTAGTTCTCCAGGGATTACGGTTTATCTTACTGGGTCGTGGAGATCCCGGCAAGCTTCGGACCCGGTGCCCGGTAACTGCTTCTTCGGGGTGAGCTAGTTAAGCTCCTCTGCCTCCTATGAACTAACTCTCTCTACTTTTTCGCCTTCGGCCTACTCGGACCCTCAATAGGCTACTCACACTAACGGCAGCTTGCCGCGTTTCACCGATCTTATGGCGCCGGCACACCTAAAGCTCACCTCTCTAAGCTACAAGGAGTCTTGATCTGGAAGCTCCACTGCAGGATAGCAATTGCAGGAGCTGGAACAGGCTTTTGTCCTCTGAGGTAACTCCTCTCAGGCTGTACTGGACTCACTGCTATACCAGAATAGACTCTGGACTGATTGACTGCTGCCTGGCTCCACCTTCCCTTTTATATCTCCCTAACGGGCACCCTCTGGTGGTCTGAGGTGGAAGGTGGAGATGTGTGAATGGTTATGGGGGCCTCTTGTGGAGGAATCCTTCAATACACCCTTCTAGGATCTGTGATACCAAGCACAGATGGGCTTCACATTCCCCCCTAGTTAAATTCAGCACTCCTGGGCTGAAGTACATTTTATAAAAACAATAACAATAAGAAACATAAGCAATACTAGAACATTCTTCCCGTTATGGGAGGCACGAATCTTAAACGTTGCATAACAATAACAAAGCAGAGTGTCCTCAGAATCCAAGTCTCTTGTGGTGAGGTTCCCAAAAAGGATGTCCATCTCACAAGGTAGAGTACTTTGGTGGTTTTGAGGGACCTGTCCTAAACCCTCTACGTAGGCCCTGGGGTGGCTGCAGGGCATGAAGATCCCGAATCGGACCTCCACACGTGCCACTCCAGACAGGTTTTCCTTCTGAGGTCACCTAAAGGGCACTCCAGGGAGCGCAATTATATACAATAAACGTTTTTGGGCTGCACACAGTCCTCAGCCACGCAGTTCTTTGGTAAATAAAGAAGTAAATAGGCAAAATGTCGATATCACTTAAACTGTTCAAAAATAAGCAGAACACAAAATAATGTACATTTGCATGGGAAATACACAATTATGCAGTACATTACAATTTAATATACAATACCCCAGGGGTAACTATCTACACTTTCAGAAATTTTAACCATCTACTGCATGTACCTAGCAGGGGGTTTACCTCTCGTGCTACGTACTGATCTGCATAGTGCTGTGGTTGGTGGAGTGTTAGTGTCTGTATCCTCAGTTACTCTATCAGTTCTACGTGTGACCATGTTGTAAAACTGCCTTAACCTTTCTCTTGGACTGGCAAGTCTACCATTGCATGGGCCCTCTTGCTCTGCTCCTGCCGGGGATCCTTCATCCGGGGATACTTCTTGAGCTGGCTCTTCTGCAGCACTTACAGGTACAACTTGCTGTGGAGGGTTTTTGGCTATTCATAGAATTGGAGTACTGGAATGATTACTGCACCTCCTATCTGAGGCCAATCCGCTGGGAAGTCTCCAAGGTCAGTGTGTATCACTGTTTCTTTAGGTTCTTCCTGGGTTGTGAGAGACACTTCTTCATGGGGTTTCAGTAATTCTGGACACAACTTTAAGTGGTCCCTGGACACTGTAGCAGATGTTCTTCCTCCATCTCGACTGATTATGCATGTCTTTTTGTTGTCAAATCTTGACGGTAACACAGTGTAGGGTTCTTTTTCCCACTGGTCATCAAGTTTGTGGTTACGTCTTTTCATTTTTAGTACTGTTTCACCAGGTGTGAAAGGTTCTGCTGGTGCGTTTTTGTTGTAGTGCATTTCCTGCTTTTCTCTCACCCGAGTAAGACTGTCCTTGACACAAGCTTGTACCCTTCTGTACTGCTCTTGTCTGGTGGTGTCCCAGTCCTCAGTGGTCATATCAGCTTCAGGTTCAACAACACCAAGCTCCAAATCCATGGGCAGCTTTCCTGGCCTTGCCCGCATGAGATATGCCGGAGTGCAATTGGTGGAACTGACTGGTATATGATTGTACAGATCCACTAGGTCTGGTAGTAGGTCTGGCCACTGGTTTCTCTCCTCAAGTGGTATGGTCTTTAGCAGGTCGATGATGATGTTGTTCATCTTTTTGCAGAGACCGTTTGTTTGTGGGTGGTAAAGTGTAGTTCTTATCTTTTTACACCCGTAGAGATTGCAGAACTCCTTGAACAACTCAGCCTCAAAGGCCGGGCCTTGGTCCGTCAGCACCTGCTCAGGGCATCCATGGGGTCTGCAGAAATACGCTTGGAACGTTTTTGCTGCTGTCTCTGCTGTCAGGTCTTTGACAGGGGTGACCACCAGGAAACGTGAGTAATGATCCACCATAGTCAGAGCATAGGAGTACCCTGACCTGCTGGGGGAGAGCTTGACATGGTCCAGGGCCACGATCTCCAGGGGCCGAGTCGTCTTGATGGGTTGCAGGGGTGCCTTCTGGCTGCTGAAGTCCTTCCTTCTTAGGCCGCAGGGTCCACAGTCTCGGCAACACCTTTCAATGGAGCTGCGCATTCCTACCCAGTAGAATCGACATTTCAGCAGGGTCTCTAGCTTTTTCCAGCTAAAGTGCCCCGCCTGATCATGGTAAGCTTCCAATACCATCTGGATGTCAGTCTTCGGGACCACTATCTGCCATACCATCTCGTGGGTTCTTGGATTAACGTACCTCCGGCACAGCTTTTCACGGTAGATAAACAGCCGGCTTCTCTCGTTCCACAGCTGCTTTGCTTGCAGAGACGCATCTTTCTCCAGGGAGGCACCTTCTTGGGTTATCAGCTGTTTGATGCGGCTGACAACCGGGTCGCTGTCCTGGGTCTCTTTCCAGCTGTGGTGAGGAAGGGGGTTTAACGTCTTTTCACTCGGCTTCCTGGAGGCTCGTTGCTCATGGATCATCCCACTCCGGTGAAAGGCCGGTAGCTCTATCTCTTCCTGGTCATCCACTTCTTCTTCTGTGTCTGACTGGTGAGGCATCCTAGACAGAGCATTGGCGTTGGCGTTCTTGCGGCCCGCCCGGTATTTAATTGTAAATTGGTAGTTTGACAGCCGAGCCATCCATCGTTGTTCCAGAGCCCCCAACTTAGCTGTTTCAAGATGGGCCAAGGGGTTGTTATCAGTAAAGGCAGTGAATTTGCTGGAAGCCAGATAGTGCTTGAATCTTTCAGTGATGGCCCAGACCAAGGCCAGGAACTCCAACTTGAAGCTGCTATAGTTCTCTGGGTTCCTCTCAGTCGGACGGAGCTTCCTGCTTGCGTATGCGATGACTTTCTCTTGCCCATTCTGCTTCTGACTTAAGACAGCGCCCAGGCCTTCGTTGCTGGCATCCGTATACAGCAGGAACGGTTGGCTGTAGTCAGGGTAGGCTAGGATCTCATCACCTGTCAGGATCGCCTTCGTCTCCTGAAACGACTCGGCTTGCTCCTTACCCCAGTGGAATGGAGGGTTTTTGCCTTTGGGGGACTGCCCTACCAGGAGGTCTTGCAGAGGAGCTGCTTTCTTTGTGTAGTCCTTTACGAACCTCTGGTAGTATCCTACTAGTCCCAAGAACTGACGCACCTCCTTGAGGTTCTTCGGCTCCAGCCACTTCTGGATGGCTGTGACTTTCTCCGGGTCTGGTGCTACGCCTTCCGGACTGACAATGTGCCCCAGGTACTGTACTTTCCTCTTGAGCAGGTGGCACTTTTAGGGCTTCAACTTCATCCCGTACCGGACAGTGACTCAAATACCTCTGCCAGGTGTTTCAAGTGGTCCTCGTACGTTCTGGAGTACACAATTACGTCATCCAGGTAAAGTAACACAGTCTCTAAGTTGCGGTGTCCCAGGCAGCACTCCATCAATCTCTGGAACGTTCCAGGGGCATTGCAGAGTCCAAACGGCATGCTGTTGAACTCGCAGAGTTCCATCGGGGTGGTGAAGGCCGTCTTCTCCCGATCCTCCCCAGCCACAGCTACTTGCCAGTATCCACTAGTGAGGGCAAGGGTGGAAAAGTAATTTGCAGACTTCAAGGCAGCTAGGGACTCCTCTATGCGTGGGAAAGGGTATGCATCTTTATGTGTAATGCGATTTACTTGACGGTAATCTACACACATTCTCATGCTCCCGTCCTTTTTCCTAACCAGCACTAGGGGAGCCGCCCAGGGACTACAACTATCTCTAATTACTCCCGCCTTCCTCATGTCACTCAGCATTTCTTTTGCCTTCTGGTAGTGAGCTGGGGGTATAGGCCTATAGCGTTCTTTGATTGGGGAATGGCTGCCTGTGGGGATATGATGTTGAACCCCCTTAATCCTCCCGAAGTCTAGTGGATGTTTACTGAACACCTGCGAGTATTCTTGTACCACCCGGTGTACACCCTGTTTTTGATGGGCAGGAGTGGTGTCTGTCCCAACATGGAGATGTTGACACCAATCCTCCACCTGGGTTGCAGGGTCATTATCCTCTACTTCCTCTGGTGAGGTTAAGGACTCCGCCTCATGAATGCAGTTATTATTGACAGCATGTAATTTGGCAACAGTGGCATAACGTGGCAGTTTGACCTCATCTTCCCCTAGGTTAAGAAGACGGACGGACACTCTCCCATTACGTACATCTACCACTCCCCTGGCGGTTAAGAGCGTGGGTCTATGCTCGGAGCAAAGGGGTTCTACTACCGCCTGGTAGCTCTGTCCTCTAAGACCTATGGCAGCTCTACACCAGATGAGCATTTCACTCATTGGGGGGATGACAATGGGTATGGGGTCGGTTACCCTCACATTACCGATTTCACCATCTGTCAACCTTACTTGCTGTTGATACATCAGGACGCGGATCTCCTTCTGTAGCGCCCTCCTCTGTCCTGGTTTGGCAGTGTCAGCTATCTGTTGGAGTAAGAACACAACCTCTCCCAAACAGTTACCAACAATGTTAGTGCCAAGTACCATATATGGGTTGCTGTCATCAGGGTTAGTCTCCACTACAATTAGTCCCTGGTCCTTCAGCTCCACTCTCCCCACCTTTACAGTCACATTCTTAACCCCGAGTAGGTTAAGGGGGAGTCCATTTGAAGCATATACAGACAAATTTGGAGCTGGCGGACGTAGATCGTCCATGGACCAGAACCTCTTGTAGAGGACTTCAGGCATGATGGTTACCTGAGATCCTGTGTCCAGCAGGGCATGCGTCGGGATCCCGTCCAGTACAATGGACAGGAAAGGTCTTCCTCCGACGAACCTGTTGTACCAGTCTGATGGGCCTGGTGAGTCTACTCCTGGGTGGCAGCCCTCGGACCCAGGGTTTTCTCGTTTAAAGGACACTTCTGGGCGAGGTGTCCGGTCTTGCGGCATCGGTAGCAGGTTGGTTCCCTCGGTGGGTGGCGCTGGTCACTGGTCCTTGGCGAGGGTGGTTTTGGCCTCCTCCTTCTCCGCATCCAGGGGACATCCTCAGGGCTGTCGGCTAACAGGATCTTCCCTCCTTCCTCGGGCTCCATCCGCAGCTGCAGAGCACTCAGCACGGTGGTCAGAGTTTTGCTCAACTGACGCACCTCAGAGCGCAGACTGTCCAGTTCTTTAGGGGACGTTGCTGGGACTTTAACTTCAGCAGCCACTGGGGATAAGGTGGGTGTAGCAGGCACTGGAGTAGCCCCACCCTGGTAACGTTGGATGGCATTTGTTTCCAGGGACTGCAGTCCTTTTATAGCCATGTCCTTGAGATTGTCAAAGGTGGCATCCGGATGATCCAGGGACCACCAACGCACAGTCCTGCTCTCCTCTGGAGACTTCAGTCCCGGGACAAACTGTTCCTTCAGCATTTTGTTCTCATTCTCAATGCTGGTTGGACTAACCTGGTTCAGAGCCCGCAGGGCCCCTTGGAGACGCCAGGCGTAGTCCCGAACATTGTCCTCTGGTTGTTGGGAGCAGCTGTAGAACCTCATCCGGAGGTCCGCCTCAGTAAGGTCGTCAAATACAGTCTGTAGTTTTTGGAATATTGCGGACACTGACTCCTGGTCTGTGGCTGACCATGTTTCCACTTCCCGTTCCGCAGCACCGGTCAGTTGTCCTAATACAACGGCAGCTCTTTGTTTGCCGGTCATAGAGTACATGTCTAAGATACCACATATCTTCCGCTTGAATCCAGACAGGGTATCTGGTTTGCCGTTGTACTGGGGGAGCCACTTTGCTCCAGGAATGTACGGTAAAGTCATAGGAATTACAGGTGTTACAGGCGCTGCTGGTGGAGCGGCGGCTTCTGCCTGCCCATTATCGGGCGCGGGCTGAACTTCAGGGACGTGGACCGGTAGGTCGGCGTTCTGCTGCTCGACAGACATCTTAGCGCCCCCCTAGTTAACCGTGGCCTACCTTCTGATTTGTCTTCCGGTAGGCCGCAGCTCCGCAGGTGACGGTTATCTTCAGGACCTTGCGTCGCTTGCGTCCTACATCAGAGCGTTCAGCGATGCTCCGTACAGGACCTGGCGCTTCCAGATTTGACGTTGAGGCGTGGGGCGTGTCCGGGACTTCGCGCTCTTTTGCAGGTACGCCCCTTATTTTCCCGCGGTTACGCCCTTCTTTTTGCTCAACAGCCCAACAATGGCGGCTATCTTCACCACAACTTTACGTACACAGTTCAAAATAAAGGCGCACAGTACCCGGTGGCAACGGGCACAACTCCTTCAGTTGCCGCAGGCACGCAATCCTGTTCGTGACGCCAGAAGAGAGATGACAAGCCCAGGGGATGGGGGATGACTCGGTTACCCGGGCCTTTAGCCTTACGGAGGTCGCGGTGGTCGGCTCCCGGGCCCGTACTCTGGGGTCTCTCTTTAAAAAGACGTTGATAGATATTAAGTTTATAAAAGTTCGTGACGCCACCTATGGTTTCTGATGATATTCACCAGCGCTGCGCAGTCCACTGAGGCCGGTGATAAGGCAGCTAGATGGTATGGCTCCCCACAGGTGGAGCTAGGCCTCAGGGCAGGGTACGGACGGGGTATGCAGGACGAAGAGACTCTGCCGGGTCAGAGGAAGAACAGGGACGGACACAATAGTCACTTCAGTACCTTTTACTGATGGAAATTCAGGCACTCCCCGGAGCACTGTAGGGTGAAGGGTGTATGTCCGGATCCTCCCCAATGAGCAGGTTTTGGGCCTCCTGGTTCTTGCTGCTGCGTAGCAAGTTTCTGACCTGCCTGGAGCTAGGCCTAACTTTGTCTCTGTCCTGCGCTGGCTGACCTTGTGGTAGGGCCGGCCTTCTCTTGGAGTGCACGCTCCCGACCTACGGGGCCTATGTGTCTCCTGGCTCTGGTACGTATCAGCACTTTAGCGATCCTGGGACTTGTAGTTCTCCAGGGATTCCGGTTTATCTTACTGGGTCGTGGAGATCCCGGCAAGCTTCGGACCCGGTGCCCGGTAACTGCTTCTTTGGGGTGAGCTAGTTAAGCTCCTCTGCCCCCTATGAACTAACTCTCTCTACTCTTTTGCCTTCGGCCTACTCGGACCCTCAATAGGCTACTCACACTAACGGCAGCTTGCCGCGTTTCACCGATCTTATGGCGCCAGCACACCTAAAGCTCACCTCTCTGAGCTACACGGAGTCTTGATCTGGAAGCTCCACTGCAGGATAGCAATTGCAGGAGCTGGAACAGGCTTTTGTCCTCTGAGGTAACTCCTCTCAGGCTGTACTGGACTCACTGCTATACCAGAATAGACTCTGGACTGACTGACTGCTGCCTGGCTCCACCTTCCCTTTTATATCTCCCTAATGGGCTCCCTCTGGTGGTCTGAGGTGGAAGGTGGAGATGTGTGAATGGTTATGGGGGCCTCTTGTGGAGGAATCCTTCAATACACCCTTATAGGATCTGTGATACCAAGCACAGCTGGGCTTCACACTGCCAAATATCAGGGCCTTGATAACTGTCTCCTGGAAGTGAAGATACGACGTAGAAGTCTGGCCTGCACATTGTAACAGAAGGAAAGCGTTGTGCATTGCCATCTGTACAATGTGCATGGCCAGCTTCTTATACCATAACTTGGCCTTTCTCAAAGCACTGTACAGCTGGAAGACTTGATCAGAGAGATCAACTCCCCCCATGTACTTGCTGTACCCCACTACACAGTCTGGTTTGTCGACCTGTGTAGTGGAACCTCGTACAGTGCTGAGGGTGCTGCCATCACCATGTATGGTGGTCAAGAAAAGGACATCCCTCTTGTCCTTGTACTTGACCACCAACAGGTGGTCGGTACATTGGGTTCTGCTCTCACCCCTTCTGAGCAGCTGCCCAATTAGCGTCTTTGGGAGACCTCTCTGATTTTTGCGGTCCGTAGAGCAGGCTGCGGTACCTCGCACAGAGAGGGACTTGAAGAGCGGGATACTTGTATAAAAGTTATCCAAGTACAGGTGATAACCTTTATCCAGCAGTGGGTGCACCAAGTCCCACACAATTTTCCCACTCACTCCCAGAACAGGGGGGCATTCAGGGGGTTCAATCCGAGAGTCCTTCCCTTCGTAAACTCTAAACTTGTGAGCGTACCCTGAGGTACTCTCACACAGTTTATACATCTTGATTCCGTACCTAGCCCTCTTACTGGGCAGGTGTTACCGGAATCCAAGTCGCCCCTTAAAAGCGATTAAGGACTCATCCACACAGATGTCCCTTTGGGGCACGTACACTTCAGCAAACTTGTTGTTGAAGTGTTCAATGATCGGCCGAACTTTGAAAAGATGATCAAAGTTCAGGTCATCGCGTGCAGGACACCTTGCATTATGTTACGGATCCGGGTGGTGGAACCTCTGTGCTGCGGTGCAAGGAGGGGCCAGAGGGGCATGACTAAGTATCAACTCGGTCCTACCAAGGTCGCACGGCGGCCCAGTCGACTCCGTGAACCAGGGAGGAACTGAGCAGAGGGATCAAGTGCCACTCTGGGACCGACCTTGTATGAGAGCAGGTGACTCCCACGGGTCAGAAGGCAGGAACTGGCCGGAACAGCGGATGAGCTTCGGCAGGCAGGCAGACGGGTGGTCCGGGTAAACAAGCAGGCTGATTAGGCAGATAGCCAGGCAAGCGTACCGGATAGGCAGGCTGGCGGGCACTACAGGTAGACAGGTAGCTGGCAGATGCTTCCAGGTAAGCAGGCAGGCGGGCACAACAGGTTACAGGCAGGTGCTTCCAGGTAATGCAGGCTGGCGGGCATGGCAGGTAGCAGGCAGGTGCTTCCAGGTAAAGCAGGCTGGCAGGCACGGCAGGTGACAGGCAGGTGCTTCTGTGTCACCTTGGCCTGGATGCCACAAAATGTATTAAAGCTGTGTCTGAGGTTCTCTAGTCAGGGGAACATTAGCATGCAATGCCTCCTGTCTCAGGCCAGTAGGGGGAGCTGGCTGCCCCTATAAAAGCTGGTACTGGGGGCAGGGTTAGAGAGAACTTGAAGGCCTGTCTCAGGACTGAGACTTGTCCCAGAGCAGAGCAGGGACAGACAGTTGCACTGCACCTAAGAGGAAGTGTGGCAGGAGGAGAGCCACAAGCCAGAGACAAGAGGCGAAGTGAGCCTGTCTTGGCAGACAGAGGACTTAATCTACCAGACTTTGGTGTCTGAGGCTGGGAGGATTCTACATCCTCCAGCAGATAACCAGTCCGCAGGGGACTGTATGTTCCTTGGCCTAAGAAACCTGGAGGCTCTGCCACAACAGAAGGGACCAGTAAAGCCGTACAAGGCTGGGAGCAGAAAGGAACCCACGTCGCAGGCCATACACGCGAGAATACACGGAAAGCTCGGAAACGTGGGCTGTTACCCTATAACGAGGAGATAGCCAGAAGGAGCACAGAAAGCATGGTAGGCCTACACCTCACCCTGACCAGGGCCAATTTCCCCGTTGCTCTCAGACATCCAGGTCCCCTCCTAGCTGGGACTGTTTGTGGGTCAATTTACCTGTTCTAGTAAAGACCCTGGACTGCAACCTGTTGTCTGCGTGCTCCTTGCTCCTCCAGCACTATCAGCACTGGGACTCTCACTACCATCACTCCCAACATCCATTATACTGCCCTGGGGCCGCACTCTTCCCGTGGGGAGTCACACTACCCTAGCTGCACACCTCATCAGCCCCAGCGGTCTGCATGCCGCGGCGGTTCCTAATAACCGCAATCCACGGGTGGCGTAGTCGGACATAATCATCAGCACATAATGGACTACCACTGGCCTGACCACCCTGAGCCACGGAACCGGGTTGCCACTACTACTCCCATCGTTCCCCTACTGCCCGGATCCGAGTGCCCCACGGCCCAGGGGGCGAGTCAGCTTTTGGCGTAGTCGGCAGGATTTCGTGCCCGCAACCACCGGGTACTGCGTGCCTGAAAAAGACTTTTGTAACTTACCTGTGGCGAAGTTTCCCGCCGTCCGGAGTCGTTTCCCGCCATCCGGAGCCGATTCCCGCCATCAGACGCCATCTTGGACCGTTTCCCGCCGTCTTCTGCCATCTTCCCGCCATCCGCAGCTGCTTCTCGCCATCGGACGCCATCTTCAGGACGCAGCGCGGGAAGAAGAGGGGCGTGGACGTGAAAACCGCGCGAGATCCGAAGCTCCGCCCCACGCACCGACGCTGCGCAAGGTCCTGGAAGGGAGAGAGAGCGACGCTGATGTCATCAGGACGCGACGCAAGGTCCTCATCCAGAGCAGCAGCAGCGGAGCCGCGGCCTACAGAAGAGGATCGTCGGAAGGTAGGCCGCGCTTCACTAGGGGGGAGGAAGATGTCGGACACGGAAGCGCCCACTACCACCAGCGCAGCTGCAGCAGCGGTGATGCCCTTTTCCCTGCCCTACATCCCTGGAGCAGCCTGGCTGCCCAAATACTCAGGGGAGCCCCATGCCCTAACTGACTTCAAGGAAAGGCTATACAGTTTGTTCCACGTTTATCCCCTGACAGAGGAACAGAAGGTCAGCATATTAACAGGGCAGTTAACTGGCGCAGCCCAAAGGGAGGTAAAATCATGGCCCACTGAGGAGAAAAGCACTGTGAAGGGTATTCTGGCCCGGCTGCGGGGTACTTTTGACACACGTACCTCCGCTGAGATTAAAATGAGGTTCTATGGATGTAAGCAGCGGACACAGGACAGCATCAGAGACTATGCCCTAAATCTGCAGGAAGCCTTGAGGGCTATTCAACAAACTGACCCTGGCAGTGTGCAGGAAACGGATAAGCTGCTAACAGAACAATTCATAGAAGGTCTGCTGTCTAGCGCCCACAGGGCCCAACTGCGCCTCATGTTCTTTCAGAACCCTGACCTGACCCTTGCCCAATTTAAGGACAGGGCCATAAGGGTGCTCCGTGAATCTGCAACCAGTGGCGCTATAAACCCCCGGCGCCCTGCTCTCACCTACCACCAGGAGGCGGCGCCCTCCTCTATGGACCCCGTGGGGGCTGATGCACAGGCCCTGAACCAAGCCCCGTCGAAAGACCTGCACCACCAAGTCCAGGAGCTGACCAGGAGCGTCGCGGCGTTGACCAGGACCGTCCAGGCGTTGCAAGTGGACCCGTCAAGACCCATCGAGCTGGCTTCAAGTCCGGAGGATGTCCCGTGGCATCGACAGAGGAGGATCCCGTCGTTCTGAAGGAGGCCCACAGACCGCTACGCAGAGGATGGACAGCCCATTTGCCGTCAATGCAACCAGCCCGGACACATTTCCAGGTACTGTAATTTAAACGGGTCCAACCTGGGGCAGAGGGCCAACCCCCAGGCATAAGATCACCAGGCCCTTATAATTGGCGTGATAAGTACGTTGGGGGCGCCCGGTTTTACCCGTGGTGCTGGACGGTATCCCCATGAGCGCCTTGCTGGATACTGGGTCGCAAGTAACCACTATCCCTTATGTACTTTTTAAGCAGTATTGGACTGATGCTGATATCACACGGTATCCAGACAGTAACTTGAGCATCATCGCCAGTAATGGCTTACCCATGCCGAGGATGGGGTTCAAGGAGATGACCATTAAAATTCGCAAAGTTGAACTGCCGGCACAGGGAGTGATTATTGTGGACATTGACCGTCGTGAAAGTCACCCTAAAATAACTGTGGGTACTAACGTAATTGAAAATTGTCTTTCAGAGGTAATTGTAATCTTACAACAGGTGGCGGTGAATGCTAGTTCCAGCCAACAGAGAGTCCTCAACAAGGAGATAAAAGCCCTGATGAGACGGCAGCAGGTAGAACTGTCTGGTGGTGAGATCGGTAGCGTAAGACTGAGTGACCCATTCCCCATTTCCATGCCTCCCAAAAGTGAAATGATGATCTGGTGTCGGACTGCAATCGGGTTGAGAGGTAGAGACTACCAAGCCCTGGTAGAACCCGTGTACTCAGACAGCAGGCCCACCATTTTGACAGCCCGGGGGGTGGTTGATGTCCGTCATGGGAGGGTGCCCGTCCGCATCCTCAACATTGGGGAGAGGGAAGTACACTTACCCAGGTACGCTACACTCGCCAAACTGTTTGTTGTCGAACACAAAGCTATCAGGGCCGTGGAACCCTTGCCTCCATCTCCTCAGGCGGAGGGTAATGGCTCCCAGAAACAAAAGGAGGACTGGTGCCAGAAACTCCATGTGGGTGCTGACTCCACTCCCCTGCACCAAAAACAAGGAGTCTACCGGGTGGTACAGGAGTACGAGAGAGTCTTTAGTAAGCACCCGCTAGACTTCGGCAGAGTAAAGGGGATAGAACACCACTTCCCCACAGGGAGCCACCGACCGATAAAAGAAAGACACAGGCCTGTACCCCCTGCACATTATCAGAACGCCAAGGGCATGCTAAGAGAAATGAAAGAAGCTGGGGTCATTAGAGACAGCTGTAGCCCCTGGGCAGCCCCCTTGGTTCTGGTGAAAAAGAAAGACGGCACCATGAGAATGTGCGTCGACTATAGACAAATCAACCGTATCACCCACAAAGACGCATATCCGCTGCCTAGAATAGAGGAGTCTTTAGCCGCACTAAAATCAGCTAACTTCTTTTCTACTTTGGACCTTACTAGCAGGTACTGGCAGGTTCCTGTGGCAGAGGCTGACAAGGAAAAGACCGCCTTAACCACCCCGATGGGACTGAGCGAGTTCAACTGTATGCCTTTCGGGCTCTGCAACGCACCAGGGACCTTCCAGCGGCTGATGGAATGCTGTCTAGGGCACCGAAACTTCGAGAGGGTTCTCCTTTACCTGGACGACGTGATCGTCTATTCGAAGACCTACGAGGACCACCTAAAGCACCTGGCCGAGGTGTTCGAAGCCCTGGCAGGCTATGGCCTGAAGGTGAAACCATCGAAGTGTCACCTGTTGAAACCAAAGGTCCAGTACCTAGGGCATGTGGTAAGCGCGTAAGGAGTGGCCCCCGACCCTGACAAAGTCACGGCAATCAAGAGCTGGCCAAGCCCCTCGAACATCAAAGAGGTGAGACAGTTTCTCGGGTTGGTAGGCTACTACCGAAGATTCATCCCCGGGTTCACTAAGATGGCAGCTCCTATGCAGGACCTCCTGATCGGACAGTCTAAGTCCAGGAGTCAAAAGCCACCCTTCAAGTGGGATAAACCGGAAGAGGAGTCCTTCCGCCAGCTAAAGATGGCCCTCACAGGGGACGAGATCCTGGCCTACCCTGATTATGGCCAGCCTTTCATTCTCCACACAGACGCCAGTAATGTGGGACTGGGAGCCGTACTGTCCCAAAACCAACAGGGCAGAGAACGGGTGATCGCATACGCCAGCCGGAAGCTGAGGCCCACCGAGAGGAACCCAGAGAATTACAGCTCCTTCAAGCTAGAATTCTTGGCGGTGGTGTGGGCCGTGACGGAACGCTTCAAGCATTACCTGGCCTCCGCAAAGTTCACCGTGTACACGGACAACAACCCATTGACACACCTGGACAATGCAAGACTGGGTGCCCTAAAACAGCGGTGGATGGCCCGTCTCTCCAACTATGACTTCGTGATCAAATACCGGGCCGGCAAAACCAATGCCAATGCTGACGCCCTATCGAGGATGCCTCACTTACCTGAAGGTGACGAAAACCCAGAAGAGCTGGAGGAGGTAGAACTCCCCGCGTTTCACCGGTATGGAGCCGCTCAATACTCCCACCGCGTGAAGGAGGAGGATCTAACAACCGTGATGATCAATCCCCTACCTCACCACAGCTGGGCCGAGACCCAAGATAGTGACCCTGCCATCCGCCTGGTGAAAGATCTGTTGACCCAGGAAGACGCCCGCTTAGATCCAGATGCCCCAGAGGAAGCCAAGCAGCTATGGAAAGAGAAGAGCAAGCTGTTCCTCTACGAAGGCAAGTTGTGCAGAAGGATTGTCAACCACCGGACGCACGAGCTGACCTGGCAAGTCGTGGTTCCAAGGCGGGATGCAGCTATGGTCCTGGGGGCTTACCATGACAGAGCGGGACACTTCGGTTGGAAGAAACTGGAGTTCCTTCTAAGGGGAAGGTTCTTTTGGGTCGGCATGAGAGGAGCTGTAGAAAAATGGTGCAGAGACTGTGGCCCTTGTCACCTAAGGAGGAAGGACCGTGCCAGCCAGAAGACACCCTTGAGGCCCATTGTCACCACGCAGCCTCTTGAGCTGGTAGCTCTGGACCATGTCAAATTGGCTCCCAGCCGGTCAGGATACATCTATGCCCTGACAATCGAGGACCACTATTCCCGTTTTCTAGTGGTGGTCCCGGTAAAAGACTTGACAGCCCAAACAGCGGTCAGAGCCTTCCAGCAATATTTCTGCCGTCCACACGGGTATCCGGAACAGGTCCTGACAGACCAGGGTCCAGCGTTCGAGGCTGAAATCTTCCAGGAGTTCTGCAACCTCTATGGCTGTAAGAAGATTCGTACAACGCCTTACCACCCCCAAACCAACGGGATGTGTGAGAAGATGAACAATATAGTCATTGATCTCCTGAAGACATTGCCCCTGGAGGAACGCAGCCTGTGGCCAGAAAAACTGCCGGACCTGATAGACCTATACAACAATATCCCGGTGAATGCTACAAACTGCACCCCGGCTTACCTGATGCGAGCTAGACCAGGTAAGCTGCCCGTAGACCTGGAGATGGGAGTCCTAATACCTGAGGACACCTCCCCGGATGCGGACTGGGATACGGAAAGGCAACTGCAGTACAAGAAGGTACAGGAGAGTGTGGAGAAGAGCCTGGCCCAGGTGAGAGAGAGACAAGAAAAACTCTTCAATCAACATGCCCCTGCTGGTCCCCTAGAACCTGGTGAGCAAGTCCTAAAGCGAAAAAAAGAAGGCTACATAAGTTGGACGACCAGTGGGAAAGGGAACCCTACACCGTACTGCAGTCTGACCACGACAACCCAAAGGTGTGCGTAATCACCAAGGACGGAGGAGAAACCACTAGTGTCGTCTCCAGAGACCACCTCAAAAGATGCCCCGAGCAAGAGGACAAGGAAGAAATGATCAGCACCGTTCTCGGAGAGTTCCCTCAGTCCTGGACTCGCATAAATGATGCCATAGTGGTACCCGTCCTGCATTTCCTGCAACCGGCACAGCAACAACCAACACCAGAGCCGGAAGGTGAAGAGGAGCAAGCGGTTCCAGAGGCAGAAGAGTCTATACCAGCAGCCCAGGAGAGTCAACCCTCTGCTGACAGTGAGCCTGCCATGCCTGCGGTAAGCCAAAGAACCCGCAAACAGCTGCCTGCCCTACCTGTACACCCAGCTGGTAGCTGTACCCCTAACGCTAGTGGGGAAAGCCCGGTTGGTCCACCACCAGACAGTGGGCTACGTAGGTCAACCAGGAGCACAAAGGGGCAGATACCCGCTCGCTGGAGAATATAGAGCGCGCTAAGATTGTAAATGACCCTGTTGCCAAATGTTGAAATGTTTGCCAAGTTACATGCATGTTTGGTAATTCTGTGTTTCAGTTTCTTGCAGCTACCGTAAGGACTCAACGGTTATGGACTTTTTGTAACCGGGACCTTGTAGGGACTGCGTTCGGAGCTTAACCAAGGAATGAACTAAGACTGTAAAGGACTTGGGGTAGGACAGACCCCCACCTGGTTACGGCTCCCCGTTGTGTTGGTGATATGGACACCCGGTCACAGGCCACACTGTGACCTTAAGAACTCAATTTGTGCGTCGTCTGTCTATTAATGTTTTATGGTTATGCATATTGTCTTTGTTTACTGTTTAGTCCCGGAGTACTAAATTTCACTAGGGGGGAATGTGTCACCCTGGCCTGAATGCCACAAAATGTATTAAAGCTGTGTCTGAGGTTCTCTAGTCAGGGGAACATTAGCATGCAATGCCTCCTGTCTCAGGCCAGTAGGGGGAGCTGGCTGCCCCTATAAAAGCTGGTACTGGGGGCAGGGTTAGAGAGAACTTGAAGGCCTGTCTCAGGACTGAGACTTGTCCCAGAGCAGAGCAGGGACAGACAGTTGCACTGCACCTAAGAGGAAGTGTGGCAGGAGGAGAGCCACAAGCCAGAGACAAGAGGCGAAGTGAGCCTGTCTTGGCAGACAGAGGACTTAATCTACCAGACTTTGGTGTCTGAGGCTGGGAGGATTCTACATCCTCCAGCAGATAACCAGTCCGCAGGGGACTGTATGTTCCTTGGCCTAAGAAACCTGGAGGCTCTGCCACAACAGAAGGGACCAGTAAAGCCGTACAAGGCTGGGAGCAGAAAGGAACCCACGTCGCAGGCCATACACGCGAGAATACACGGAAAGCTCGGAAACGTGGGCTGTTACCCTATAACGAGGAGATAGCCAGAAGGAGCACAGAAAGCATGGTAGGCCTACACCTCACCCTGACCAGGGCCAATTTCCCCGTTGCTCTCAGACATCCAGGTCCCCTCCTAGCTGGGACTGTTTGTGGGTCAATTTACCTGTTCTAGTAAAGACCCTGGACTGCAACCTGTTGTCTGCGTGCTCCTTGCTCCTCCAGCACTATCAGCACTGGGACTCTCACTACCATCACTCCCAACATCCATTATACTGCCCTGGGGCCGCACTCTTCCCGTGGGGAGTCACACTACCCTAGCTGCACACCTCATCAGCCCCAGCGGTCTGCATGCCGCGGCGGTTCCTAATAACCGCAATCCACGGGTGGCGTAGTCGGACATAATCATCAGCACATAACAGACTACCACTGGCCTGACCACCCTGAGCCACGGAACCGGGTTGCCACTACTACTCCCATCGTTCCCCTACTGCCCGGATCCGAGTGCCCCACGGCCCAGGGGGCGAGTCACTTCCAGGTAAGCAGGCGGGCAGAGCCCATAGACAGACTGGTGGACTGGACTGCAGACAGACTGTCGGGCTGGAGAGTAGTCAGACTGGCGGACTGGACTGAAGATCAGACTGGCAGACAGGACTGACTTGCAGAGGACCTGAGGGCTGAAGCAAAGTAAGAATCACAAAGCACCAACCTTGCACAAGCACCTCCATATTTGAGGAGGTGCCTTTTATAGGGGAAGTCCTCCGTCCATTGGCCGGCGACTTTTTAATACAACGTGCGCGGCCCCTTTAAGAGGGAGGGAGCGCGCGCGCGTACGCCCTAAGCACAGAGCCGGGGAAGCTGCGTGTACCAGCAGCAGCTGCAGGGAGGCCGGAAGACGGCGGAGCAGGGCCGCGGCGGTAAGGGGGACTGCGTCTCTGCCGGGCAGGAGGCAATGACGCCGATGCTACACATTATCTTGGTAATGCAAGAACTTGTGGATGGCCTGAAAACGTTTCCGGATCATGACCATTCTGAACACTGGAGTGTTATACAAAACGTCAACACTCCAGTGTTGCCGAAGATCTGGCTTCTTCAGGATCCCCATGAGAAGGACCAGGCCCCAAAACTTCATAATTTCTACTGCGTCTACAGGAGACCAGTTAGAAAATGATGAAGAGGGTTTTTGTTCCAAAAATTGATGAGCGTATAAATTAGTTTGGCCCACCATGAGGTTTACAAAACCCTCAGAGAAAGTCTAGTTGTGTGAGGCCGGTGGTGTCAAACTTGATTCCTGATTCCGCCACAAAATCAGAAATCAGTGGCTCATAATTTTTGGGGAGCGAGGTCCATATGGGATCAGTAGTGGGGAGCGCAGGATCATCTTCTCTCCTGTGACGACTGCGGGCGGTCCAGCAGCACCTGAGGAGGAAGAGGAGGAAGAAGAGGAGGAGGAGGAAGACAACGGGGAGTTGGAAAAATAAAAAAATGTGAGATCCTCGCTGTCAGTGTTGGAGGCAAGAAAAGCGTATGCCTTTGTGATGCCTCATGCTCGAAAAAGCCCTTTAGTTTACCCTGGGTGATGGGGGACTCGGAGTCGGGTCCTGAGATGGAGAGATGGGGTGCAGCCGTGGCCCGGACCCGACCCGTGCTCAGGGCCGTCACATTAAAAGAGATGGTGTGGGCTCATCCGGGTTGAGTGGCTGATTAACGACTACGCCACCTGTGGCACCTGGTGAAGGCCACCAGCGCCGCCGCAGTCCGCTGAGGCATGGTGTTATGGCGGCTAGAGTTCTTACTACTCCCCACAAGTGGAGCAGGGCCTCAGGGCAGAGGGACAGGAGGATGGGGGTAGTCGTAGAGGGAGGCGGGCGCCGCGTCTCGCAGTGTGGCGCAGAATAAACAGTCCGGAGGCCATAGGGGTGAACTTCCAAGGCTTTATTCACTTTAGAGATGGCAGAAGGAAGGCGACTCCCTGCTCCCCGTGGAGTCCTGCGGTCACCAGGGACGGGGGTCCGACAACCTCCGAGTAAGTCCAGCATTCAGTCAGGACCCTACACCAGAGTGTTCCTGAACTACAGACCGAATCCTTTCCTGTCCGTGTGTGTGCAAATAGGCCAGGTCTCCCTCTGAGCTCCTCTCAGAACAAGGGCACGGGTAGCAGCTCCGCTCTGTCTGATACCCGGTGGGATCCTCAGGGTACCCCTTTTGCAGCCGGAGTCCCTCTGAATATATCAGCATGGCGAGGACGGGTGGCGTACACCGCTCCGTCTGCATCCTGCCTGGGATCCATTTGCAGTGGAGCCACACTCTTGAGCTCCGGGCCTTCTTGGTCCTGGTCATTGGCCGGGTTGAGACATTCCTGGTCTACAACCTGCCCCTCGTCCCAAGGCTAAGGTACGAGGGCTGTGTCCCTTGCCGGTGCAGGCCCACACAGGATCTGCACTCCGGGATGGAGGTCACAGTTACACACAGTATATGACAGCACAGAACGACCAAGACCAAAAATGGCTTTTTATTAAATATGAAATTTAAAGTGTAACTAACTTGTAAGTCCTCCACCCTCACCCACTAACTGGTTCCCCTAACTCTTGGCTCCCCAGTCTCCCTGTAACCAGGGGAGCAGCACCTAGTGCATACTAGCCCCCTCTGGTGGAGAAGTGTGGTGTTGGATGCAAAGGTTGGGTCACGACTATCACACTGTTCTTACCTCAGAGGAGGAACACTACACTCCATTAGAGAAGTGCAGCATCCCTGTGGCGGTCGAACCCTCAGGGGCGCCACACCTTCTCCGCTGAATAGCGAGTTTGGGATGAACGGGACATTTTTTATTTATGTTTGTTGCGCATTTGTGTCAGTACTTTATTTAGAGTGTGTTGAAAAAAGGAAATATAGTATGTGGTGCAAACAGCGAGCACGAGTGTGGATTGGTGAACTATGTCACCGATCAACACTCGGCGGCTGCTGGATGTGCACAAGGATGTGTGGGGAGTGGGAAGAGGGGAACTGGGGTGGATGAGGGGAGATCAGAGATGGACTTACCAAAGTCTTCTCTGTTCTTCTTTCAGCAGCAGGACCGGCGCTGGTGACCGGGAGCCCGGCGCTGGTGATCGGGAGCCAGGAGCAGGAGGAGACCGGGAGCCCAGAGCAGGAGACCGGGAGCCCGGAGCAGGAGACCGGGAGCCCGGAGCAGGAGACAGAGACCAGGAGCCCTGAGCAGGAGACCGGTACTGGAGGTGGAGATCAGAAGCAAGAGAATTAACAGGGACACTGGGGTGAGGGGATTGGGGTTTGAAGGGGGTAAAAAGATAGGGGAGTGGGGAGAGAGGGATTGGGGTGGATGAGGGGAGATCAGAGATGGACTTATCAAAGGGTGAGCAGGATCAGGAGCAGGACCGGAACAGAAGACCCGGAGCAGGAGACCGGGAGCCCAATGCTGGAGACCGGGAGCCCAATGCTGGAGACCGGTACTGGAGCTGGAAACCAGAACCAAGAGAATTAACAGGGACACTGGGGTGAGGGGTATTGGGATGGGAAGGGGGGTAAAAGGAAGGGGGGGTGGGGAGAGGGGGATTGGGGTGGATGAGGCAGGATCAGCAGCAGGAACGGAACAGAAGACCCAGACAGGAGCCAGAGCCTGGCGCTGGTGACCGGGAACCTGGCACTGGTGACTGGGAGCCGGGGGCAGGAGCCCGGCGCTGGTGACCGGGGGCTCGGAGCAGGAGATCGTGAGCTCGGCGCAGGAGACCGGGAGCCGAGCTAGAGACCGGGAGCCGAGCTGGAGACCGGGAGCCGAGCTGGAGACCGCTGCAGGACGCACGAAAAAAAATGGTGGTAAGGGGGGTGAAAAGAGGGGGAGGGGGATTGGGGTGGATGAGAGGAGAACAGTCTTACCAAAGTCTTCTCTGTTCTTCAGCAGGATCAGCAGCAGGATCAGCAGCAGGCTCTGGAGCAGGAACCACAGCAGGTCAGGAGCAGGAGACCCAGGACGCCGGAGCAGAAGATCCAGGAGCAGCAGCAGCGACTGGAGCAGGTGAAAAGATGGTCTTGTGGTGTCACAGAATATTCTGTGGCACTACAAGGCCCAGTGACAGAAACATCAGACGTGACCGCTCTGCAGAAATCCTCACCAAGTGTGAGGGTCTGCAGGGCGGTCACAGGGGGGTGAGAGGTGGAGGTCACCACCCAGTCACCTCCCGTTCAAGTAATCTGATTGGAGCAATCGATGATGACATTGATCGCTCCAATCAGAGTACCTGAATACAGATGACCGGGCGGTCACAGGGAGGTGTCACCTCCCTGTGACCCCCTGTGGTGCATGCTCTGCCCCAGTCATCTGATTGGTGACATTTATGGCTGTCCACCAACGTTCACCATCCAACCTGACAGAACTGGAGAGGATCTGCAAGGAAGAACGGCAGAGGATCCCCAAATCCAGGTGTGAAAAACTTCTTGCATCATTCCCAAGAAGACTCATGGCTGTACTAGCTCAAAAGGGTGCTTCTACTGAATACTGAGCAAAGGATCTGAATACATATGACCATGTGATATTTCAGTTTTTCTTTTTAAATAAATTTGCAAAAATTTCTACATTTCTGTTTTTTTTCAAGATGGGGTGCAGAGTGTACTTTAATGAGAAAAAAATGAACTTTTTAGAATTTACCAAATGCCTGCAATGAAACAAAGAGTGAAAATTTTAAAGAGGTCTGAATACTTTCCGTACCCACATATATCCATCTGAACTAACAGTCCTTCTGAGGACTAATCCATGTGCATATTTTCAGTGGTGAAAGTGATAGCAGGAGTTAGGCATGCAGGCAGTCTGACACTAGTCTCACACTAGGTCTCTGTGAAGAATAGTATTAGTAAATTACAGGCCTGCTATTTAAAACCGTGGTTCTCTATGAGACGTATCACATATATAACTGTGTTCCAAAATCAGCCCTTTCTGCTTTTCATTTCGCTGCAGTGTGTCGGTCAAGCTATTCACACTAAGTCTCTGTGAAGAATAGTATTTAATAAATTACAGGCCAGCTATTTAAAATCGTGGATCTCTGTCAGATGTATCACATATAACTGTGTTTCAAAATCAGCCATTTCTAGTGAACGTGGAAAATATTGTCCTCCATTTAAAATGGGCAAGGTGCGTGGCAAGGGACGGGGAAGTGGACTTGACGGTGATGGTGCATGCAGAGGCCGAGGCCGTGGGCAAGCTGAAATTGTACCACAACAAACACCCACATCTTGTTGCCCGACCTTCCTGTCCCAATTGCTATGGGACCACAGCACACCACTATTGAACCCAGAGCAATGTCAAAAGGTTGTTGGTTGGATAGCAGATAATGCTTCCAGTCACTTTGCCACCACCACCCTGTCTTCCACACGGTCAAGTCTCAGTAGCTGAGACGTGCAAGGAGACAAGGACGTGGACGTGCTTGCTGATGGTGCTAGTTGAGAGTGTGCAACGACACGTGCAGGGCAGGAGGCATCTTTGCATGCGCCATGGACAGTGGATTGGCGTGCACGCACAACAGCGGAAGAAGCCCACTTAGTAGGGTGCTTTGCTGACATGTGCCTGATCATGCTGGTGGTGGTCAGGCTGCTAGTTTTGGTACCCCTGCTGATGCTGGCCTGGCAGGTGGTGCAAATGGCCTTTTTGGGGTTATCGGCAGAGTCTTTAAAAAACAACCAGACTCAGGAAGACCTAACAGTTGTGCTGGCAACTTCCGTCGTGTTGGTGTTACGGGGAACGCTTTTGTGGCACCCCAGGGGTCTGGTTACCACAGTAATAGAAATATTACGTGTGAGAGCAAGTGGGAGGTTTCTCTGGTCAGGAGCCCTAAGCATGCAACACCGCCCGCCCAGACCTGGGAGGGGAGGAAACTGCCCTTATAAACTGGGTCTGGGGCGGGATTAGGGAGTCAGAGCTTGGAGACAGTTCCAGACACAGGGAAAGTGTCAGCAAGGAGCTCTGTAGGAGCAGGAGCGAGTGCCAGGGGCTGGAAGCTAGATAGCTCGCCCTGGCTGAAGACATTAAGACCGGACACGGAGTCCGAGGCTGTGGGGACATCCAGGTCCAGCAGCAGAATCCAACCGGCAGGGGATTCCATGTCCTCTGGCCAGAGAAGACCGGAGGCACGGTCACAAGCAAGGGACCAGCACCACCATCGTGAAGCGGAGTCTAACAGAAGGCCCCAAGTCACCGGCCGTACGGGTGAGCACCACACGGTATACTCAGGGACGTGGGCTACTTCTACCCGCACACAGCAAGGTAGCCAGGAAAGAGTACAGATAGACGGGGAGGCCTACAACTCCACCTGGCCAGGGAAGATCCTGCTAGCTCTCAGACTGACCAGGCCTCTACTGCTAGCCAGTACTCCCGGGAGGGTCTGCTTTATAACATCAGTAAAGACCCTGAACTGCACTGCACGGACTCTGAGTTATTCCTGCTGCGCTCGTGCACCATCACTCCCATCATCCACACTAACTGCCCTGAGGCTATACTCCTCCCGTGGGGAGTCATCCCGTTCTTAGCTGCACACACAACACCGGCCTCAGCGGTCTGCCTTGCAGCGGCGGTCCCCACTGACCGCAATCCACGGGTGGCGTAGTCGGACTATTATCTCACTAATAAGACTGCCACTGAACTGACCACCCTGGGCACGGACCGGGTCAGCGCCATGGAGACTACAACCCCCAGCGATCCGGCTCCGGGTATTCCCTGCACAACACAGGCCCAGGGGGCGCGTCAACTTTGGCGTAGTCGGCAGGATTCAAATCAACCCGCCCCAACGAGTATTGCGTGCCTGAAAAAAAAAGACTTTTGCACTTACCTAGGAGAAGTTTCCCGCCGTCCGGAGTCGTTTCCCGCCATCGAACGCCATCTTGGGTCGTTTCCCGCCATCTTCTGCCGTCTTCCCGCCAGCCGCGGCCGCTTCCCGCCATCGGACGCCATCTTCGGGACGCCGCGCGGGAAGAAGAGGCGCGCGAGATCCGAAGCTCCGCCCCGCGAACTGACGCTGCGTAAGGTCCTGGAAGGGAGAGGGAGCGACGCTGACGTCACAGGAGCGCGACTCAAGGTCTTCAACCCCGACGATCGACTGCGGAGCCGCGGCCTACGGAAGAGGATCATCGCAAGGTAGGCCACGGTCCACTAGGGGGGAAGGAGGATGTCGGATACAGAGGGAAGCTCCACCGCCACAGCTGCCGCCAGCGCAACCGCTGCTGCGGTCATGCCATTCACCATGCCCTATATCCCGGGGGCAACCTGGCTACCACAGTACTCAGGGGAGTCACATACCCTAAGTGACTTTAGGGAAAGACTGGATAGCCTCTTCCAGCTATACTCCCTCACGGAAGAGCAAAAAGTGAGCATCCTGGTGGCCCAGTTAACCGGGGCAGCCCAAAGGGAGGTAAAGTCCTGGCCACCTAGGAAGAAGAGGACTGTCAGAGAAATACTAGCCCGGCTGAAAGACACATTTGATACCCGAACCTCAGCCGAAATAAAGCTCAGATTTTACGAGTGAAAACAACGGGCACACGAAAGTATAAGAGACTATGCTCTAAACCTACAAGAGGCCCTGAGAGCCATTAAGCAGGCAGACCCTGACAGCATGGGGAATGAAGACAAGCTGTTGACCGAACAATTTATTGAGGGTCTACTGTGCAATGCCCACCGAACCCAGTTGCGGGCAATGGCCTTACAGGACCCTGACCTGGACTTTGCACAGTTCAAGGACAGAGCCATCCGGGTGCTCCGAGAACCGGCACCAGGTGGCGCTGTGACCCACAGGCGCCCTGCTATCACTTATCACCAGGACGCGGCGCTCTTGTCTGCAGGGCCTGTGGGAGCTGATGTGCAGGCTTTGAACAATAACCCGGCTACAGACCTGCACCCTCAGGTCCAAGAGCTGACTAAGAGCGTTGCCGCGCTAACCAGAACTGTGCAGTCTTTACAGGTCTATTCTCCAGGAAAGATCCAGCTGGCATCCGGACCGGAGGACGTCCCGTGGCGCCGACTGAGGAGGACCCCACCGGCCAGAGGAAGACCCAACGACCAATACAACGAGGACGGACAACCCATCTGCCGCCGCTGCAATCAACTCGGACATATGGCAAGGTACTGTCATTTAAACGGGCACAACCTGGGGTAGAGGGCCAACCCCCAGGCATAAGATCATCAGGCCCATCGAGCTGGCGTGACAAATATGTAGGGGGATGTCCGGTCTTGCCTGTGGTACTGGATGGCATTTCTATGAGTGCCCTACTAGACACTGGGTCACAGGTGACTACCATCCCGTACGTGCTCTTCAAGCGGTACTGGAATGACTCGGACATAACCCGCTACCCAGATGACGACCTGAGCATTATTGCCAGCAATGGTCAGCCCGTGCCACAGATAGGATTTAAAGAGGTGACCATCAAGGTCGGTAAGGTTGAACTGCCGGCACAAGGACTGATCATTGTGGACATTGACCGTCGCGAGAGTCACCCAAAAATAACCCTAGGTACTAACGTAATCGAAAACTGTCTTGCAGAGGTGATTCTTATTTTGCAACAGGTTGCCAAGAACGCCAGTTCCAGCCAGCAGCGTGTCCTCCAAAAAGAGATCCGGGCACTGATGAAACGGCAACAGGTGGAACTATCTGGTGGTGAGATTGGTAGCGTGAGAATGTGTAACCCGTTCCCTATTGCCATGCCCCCGAAAAGTGAGATGATGATTTGGTGCCGAGCAGCTATTGGTCTAAGAGGTAGAGACTACCAAGCAATGGTAGAACCTGTCTACTCAGACAGTAGGTCCACCATTTTGACAGCACGGGGGGGTAGTCGATGTATGCCATGGGAGGGTGCCCGTCCGCATCATAAATATCGGGGAGAGAGAAGTATACCTGCCCCGGTATGCCACGCTAGCCAAATTGTTCACCATCAACCAGAACTCTGTACAGGCCGTGGAACCCTTGCCTCCATCTCAACCAGAGGAAGGTAACGGCTCTAAGAAACCAATGGAGGACTGGTGTCAGCAACTGCATTTGGGTACTGACTCCACTCCCTCACACCAAAAACAGGGAGTCTATCGGGTGGTTCAAGAGTACGAGAGAGTGTTTAGTAAACACCCGCTGGACTTCGGGCGAGTAAAGGGGGTAGAACATCACATCCCCACGGGAGACCATCCTCCCATAAAGGAGAGATACCGACCCGTACTCCCTGCACACTATCAACACGCCAAGGGGATGCTAAAAGACATGAAGGAGGCTGGGGTAATTAGGGACAGCTGTAGCCCCTGGACAGCTCCACTACTCCTAGTGAAAAAGAAAGACAACACCATGAGAATGTGTGTAGACTACAGGAAGGTCAACCGTATCACACACAAAGATGCGTACCCGTTACCAAGGATAGAAGAGTCCTTAGCTGCATTAAAATCTGCTAACTTCTTCTCTACTTTGGATCTCACAAGCGGGTACTGGCAGGTTCCTGTAGCAGAGGCGGACCGGGAGAAGACCGCATTCACCACCCCGATGGAACTCAGCGAGTTTAACTGTATGCCGTTCGGGCTCTGCAACGCACCAGGAACCTTCCAACGGTTGATGGAATGCTGTCTGGGACACCGGAACTTCGAGACGGTCCTATTATACCTGGACGATGTCATCGTCTATTCCAAGACCTATGAGGACCATCTGGGACACCTGGCAGAAGTGTTTGAAGCCCTGGCAAACTATGGCCTAAAGGTAAAACCCTCAAAGTGTCATCTACTGAAGCCAAAGGTACAGTACCTGGGACACGTGGTGAGTGCTGACGGAGTAGCCCCCGACCCTGCCAAGATCACCGTGATTAAGGACTGGCCAAGACCATCCAGCATAAAGGAAGTGCGGCAGTTCCTCGGGTTGGTAGGCTACTACAGAAGATTCATTCCCGGTTTTACCAAGAAGGCAGCTCCTATGCAGGACCTCCTGATAGGCCAGTCCAGGAAGGCCAAAAACCAGAAGCCACCCTTCAGATGGGAAAAGCTGGAAGAGGAGTCATTCCGCCAGCTGAAGATGGCCCTCACGGGGGATGAAATCCTGGCGTACCCTGATTACAGCCAGCCCTTTGTCCTCCACACGGACGCAAGCAACATCGGGCTAGGAGCCGTACTGTCCCAGATCCAGCAGGGGAGAGAACGGGTAATTGCTTACGCCAGCCGAAAACTGCGACCCACGGAAAGAAACCCTGAGAATTACAGCTCGTTCAAGCTAGAGTTCCTGGCAGTGGTGTGGGCGGTAACTGAACGTTTTAAGCATTACCTTGCCTCTTCCAGGTTCACCGTGTACACGGACAACAACCCGTTGACACACCTGGACACTGCAAGACTGGGTGCCCTGGAGCAGAGATGGATGGCCCGCCTGACCAATTATGAGTTCACAATCAAATACCGGGCAGGACGCTCCAATACCAACGCGGACGCCCTGTCCAGGATGCCAAACCTACCGGACGGAGGGGAAGATCCTGAAGAACTGGAAGAGGTCGAACTCCCTGCGTTCCACCATCTTGGGATTACCTAGTATTCCCACCGTGTGAGGGGCCAGCGATCCGCTACGTTCAACCCCTTACCCCACTACAACTGGGCGGAGACGCAAGACAGTGACCCCGCAGTCCGTCTGGTGAAGGAGATGCTGACCCAGGCTGACGCCCGCCTGGATCCAGACGCTCCGGAAGAGACCAAGCAACTGTGGACGGAAAAAAGCAGACTGTTTCTCTACAAGGAGAAGTTGTGCCACAGAATGGTCAATTCCCGGACACATGAACTGATCTGGCAGGTGGTGGTACCGAGACGGGACGCAGCTATGGTGCTGGAGGCCTACCACAATGGGGCAGGGCACTTCGGATGGAAGAAGCTGGAGTTCCTGCTGCATGAACGGTTCTACTGGATAGGCATGAGAGGAGTCATTGAGAGATGGTGTAGAGACTGTGGCCCGTGCAATCTAAGAAGGAGGGACCATGCCAGCCAGAGGACTCCCCTGCAGCCCATCCTCACCAGGCATCCGCTGGAACTGGTCGCTCTGGACCATGTTAAACTGGCTCCAAGCAGAAGCGGATATGTCTACGCCCTAACCATCGTGGATCACTACTCCCGGTTCCTGGTGGTGGTCCCTGTCAAAGACTTGACGGCTCAGACAGCAGCCAGAGCCTTCCAGCTGCACTTCTGCTGCCCACACGGGTATCCAGACCAAGTGCTGATGGACCAAGGACCAGCCTTCGAAGCGGAGGTCTTCCAGGAGTTCTGCAACCTGTATGGCTGCAAGAAGATAAGAACAACGCCTTATCTCCCCCAAACCAATGGACTCTGCGAGAAGATGAAGCAGGTGGTGATAGATCTGCTAAAAACATTGCCCCTGGAAGAACGCAGTCTGTGGCCTGAGAAACTGCCCGATCTGGTGGACCTGTATAACCACATCCCGGTAGGTTCCACCAACTGTACCCCGGCTTACCTAATGCGAGCAAGACCTGGTAAGCCGCCTGTTGACCTGGATATGGGAGTCCTGACACCCGAGGACACCTTGCCAGAGGCAGACTGGGATACAGAACGGCAGCAAGTGTACCGGAAAGTACAGGAGAGCGTCGAGCGAAGTCTCTGTCAATCAAGAGAAAGGCAGGAGAGGACTTATAACCAACATGCTCCCGCTGTTCCCCTGGTACCTGGAGAGCAGGTCTTGAAAAGAAAAAGGCGGCTCCATAAGTTGGACGACCAGTGGGAAAAGGACCCGTACACCATACTGCCCTCAAGCCACAATAATCCAAAGGTGTACGTTATCAGCAAGGATGGAGGAGAGACCACAGCCACTGTCTCCAGAGACCACCTGAAAAAGTGCCCCGAGAAGTTGCAAAGCACGGATGAAGATCAGGAAGACCCTCAACCCGTAGAGGAAAAGGAGGAAATAATCCGCACCGTACTCGGAGACTTTCCCCGGTCCTGGACACAAGTAAACAACGCTATCATGGTGCCCGTCCTCACATTTCTCCAGCCAGCCCCTCAAGTCCCTACAGAAGACCAGGTAGAGCAGGAAGAGCAGCCGGCCCAGGAGGCAGAAGAGTCCACACCAGCAGCGCAGGAGGATCAACCCTCTGCTAGTAGTGAGCCTGCCATGCCACTAGTGAGCCAAAGAGTACGCAGACAGCTGCCCAGCTTACCCATAACACCTCCTACACCCTGTAGTGCAGGACCAGTTAGTGAGCTCCGTAGGTCCACTAGAATCACTAAAAGTCAGATGCCCGCTCGCTGGAGAATATAAAGTAATGCACTGTAAATTTACCTGTTTCTTGAAAATGTTTATGGTTTTTGTTGTTGCCTGTTATTAATTATGTTTCTCAGTTACCCTGCAGATTTCTATGGACTAACAGGTTATGGACGCTGGATAACCGGAACAATCTTGTAGATAGTTGCACATTGTGCCTCTTGCGAAGACAGCCGCGGAAGAGAAAACCTGTCTGGCGTGGCCTCCTTGCGGCTCAAAGTAGCTAGCTTCAGCCTTGCAGCCATGCCCAAGGCCAACTCAAGGGGTTTTTTTTGGACAAGTCCCTTACCTCGCTTAAAACTTCACCTTGGGTGATATGGACACCCGGTTACGGAAACGCTGTGACCACAAAATGTACTTTTTCATGTTGTCTTGTTATTGTTATACCCTGTATTTATGTTTCTTTAAACATATGTTTAGTCCCGGAGTACTAAATTTTACTAGGGGGGAATGTGGCACCCCAGGGGTCTGGTTACCACAGTAATAGAAATATTACGTCTGAGAGCAAGTGGGAGGTTTCTCTGGTCAGGAGCCCTAAGCATGCAACACCGCCCGCCCAGACCTGGGAGGGGAGGAAACTGCCCTTATAAACTGGGTCTGGGGCGGGATTAGGGAGTCAGAGCCTGGAGACAATTCCAGACACAGGGAAAGTGTCAGCAAGGAGCTCTGTAGGAGCAGGAGCGAGTGCCAGGGGCTGGAAGCTAGATAGCTCGCCCTGGCTGAAGACATTAAGACCGGACACGGAGTCCGAGGCTGCGGGGACATCCAGGTCCAGCAGCAGAATCCAACCGGCAGGGGATTCCATGTCCTCTGGCCAGAGAAGCCCGGAGGCACGGTCACAAGCAAGGGACCAGCACCGCCATCGTGAAGCGGAGGCTAACAGAAGGCCCCAAGTCACCGGCCGTACGGGTCAGCACCACACGGTATACTCAGGGACGTGGGCTACTTCTACCCGCACACAGCAAGGTAGCCAGGAAAGAGTACAGATAGACGGGGAGGCCTACAACTCCACCTGGCTAGGGGAGATCCTGCTAGCTCTCAGACTGACCAGGCCTCTACTGCTAGCCAGTACTCCCGGGAGGGTCTGCTTTATAACATCAGTAAAGACCCTGAACTGCACTGCACGGACTCTGAGTTATTCCTGCTGCGCTCGTGCACCATCACTCCCATTATCCACACTAACTGCCCTGAGGCTATACTCCTCCCGTGGGGAGTCATCCCGTTCTTAGCTGCACACACAACACCGGCCTCAGCGGTCTGCCTTGCAGCGGCGGTCCCCACTGACCGCAATCCACGGGTGGCGTAGTCGGACTATTATCTCACTAATAAGACTGCCACTGAATTGACCACCCTGGGCACGGACCGGGTCAGCGCCACGGAGACTACAACCCCCAGCAATCCGGCTCTGGGTATTCCCTGCACAACACAGGCCCAGGGGGCGCGTCACTTTCTCACCTTGTGTCTGTGGCCACCACACCGCTTCTTTCTGCCTGTTGTGGTGCTACGCCTCCCTCCCCCTGTGTGATGCTGTCCTTGCTCTGCATATCCCCCTGCCAGGTTGGGTCAGTTACTATATCATTCACCACCTCGTCTTCCACTTCCACACCCTGGTCCTCCTCCTGACTTTCTGGCAATTGTGTCTCATCATCATCATCCACCTCTTGCGACAGTAATTGCACTTTCCCACCGTTGCCTTCATGTGACCGTGGCTGCTCAAATATTTGGACATCGCTACACGCATTCTCCTCTTGACTCGCTTGAAGCTGGCTGGGTGAAAGGCCCGAATCTACAAATGGAAAAGTGAACAGCTCTTCTGAGTGTCCAAGTGTGGGATCATTTGCCTCCGGGCACTCGGCATGGTGGGAGAAAGGAGGATCAGGGTTAGGAATATGCGGTCCAGACTCACGGCTACTGAGACTTGACCATATGGAAGACAGGGTGGTAGTAGTGGTGGCAAAGTGACTGCTATATAACCAACAACCTTTTGACATTGCTCAGGGTTCAATAGTGTTTTGCTGTGGTCCCCTAGCAATTGGGACAAGAACTTCGGGCGACAAGATGTGGGTGTTTGTTGTTTGTTTGTGAGACCTAGTGGGAATAGCTTGACCAACACACTGCAATGAAATGGAAGGCAGAAATGGCTGGTTTTGGAACGCTGTTATATATGATACGTCTGACAGAGAACCACAGTTTTAAATAGCAAGCCTGTAATTTACTAATACTATTCTTCACAGAGAACTAGTGTGAGTAGCTTGACCGACACACTGCAAAGAAATGGAAGGCAGAAATGGCTGATTTTGGAACGCTGTTATATATGATACGTCTGACAGAGAACCACAGTTTTAAATAGCAAGCCTGTAATTTACTAATACTATTCTTCACAGAGAACTAGTGTGAGTAGCTTGACCGACACACTGCAAAGAAATGGAAGGCAGAAATGGCTGATTTTGGAACGCTGTTATATATGATACGTCTGACAGAGAACCACAGTTTTAAATAGCAAGCCTGTAATTTACTAATACTATTCTTCACAGAGAACTAGTGTGAGTAGCTTGACCGACACACTGCTACAAAATGAAAATGTAAGCCATTATTTTCCATGTTCAGTTCAAACTTCTGGATTTTTATTGCTGTAATATCAGGATTAAGATAAAAAAAATTGGCCCTGGCCCCTGCTATATGAGGCTATGTCTACAAATATATGTCAGAACAGCAGCAGCAGACAGAATGTTCAATGGACCCTCTTGTGCTGTATCATGCACTGCAGTCGGCCACATACACTGCCTGCCTGCCTAACTCCTGCTATCAAATTCACCACTGAATATATGCAGCTGGATTAGTCCTCAGAAGGACTGTAAGGCTATGTGCCCACGATGCATGCAGAAAATTTCTGCAGCATTTCTGCAGTCCTTCGCGATTTGCCGGCAAAGGAGAGCAAAGCGCTGCAGGGGCCATCATATTTTATTCTTTTTTTTCACAGGAACAATGGTACCCAGGTCTGGATGAGAATCTTCTCTCCTCCAGACCTGGGTACCATCCGCACATAGAAACGCACATAATCCGTGTGTACAAATGTACTGACGCGGATTATATGCATTTCAATGCAAGTCAATGGTGGCGATTACACTGCGTGTCCGCAAAATTAATGGACATGCTGCGGATTTTTGAGCGCAGCATAAACGCTGCGGAAAAATCCGCAGCATGGGCATTGACATTGCGGAATGCCATTGGGGACCATGGGGGACGGATTACCAAGCGTTTTTTAAACGTTTATGCTTCATAAACGCTTGAAAAACGCATAGTGGGCACACAGCCTTAGTTCAGATGGATATATATGTTGTGGAATACCTATACTAACTCTAAACAAGCAAATCTCTCCCTGACGCAGCAGCAGCTCTCCCTACTCTGCCTGTTTCCGGGGTAGACTGTGGCGAGCATAGCGGCGCCAGGTCTTATATAGGCCTGATGACGCTGTGCGGCCAGCCAATCACTGTAATGCCCACAACCAACATGGCTACGGCATTACAGTGCGATGCAGGCAATCCCTGCATGTTCATTGGCTCTCTAAAGAGCGCCAAACATGCAGGGAGGGGACCCGAGTTCCTGTCCTAGCAACACCGAAATATTCGCTGAGCTTTTCGAGCACCGTGATGCTCGGGCGAGAACCGAGCAGTGACAAGCACGTTCGGTAATCAATAAATAGTACCAACCCATAGAAAAACAAGTAACATGTTAGTTATTCTCCACAGTGAGGGGAAAAATAGTTAATATCAATGAGTGATATATACTTCAAAAATGATACCATTGAAAAATACAACTCAAAAAAAAAAAAAACTTCCACAGGCCTTAAAGGGATTTTCCAGGAATTGTTTTTTTTCTTTAATTTCATAGTCTTTCAAGGGGAAATATTAAATACAGCTTTACATACTCTTCCCTGCTCCTGTGAAGGATTATCAAAACTGCCTCCCCTCTTTGTTGGTAGGTGGGAGCAGTGATGTAAAGTCATCAGTGCTGCAGCCAATCATTGGGCTCAGCAGCTCATGCTGTCTGCATTGACAGAGTCACTGAGCCCAATAATTAGCTGTTGATGTGAAACCGCCAGTGCAAAACAGACCAGAGGCAGGGGTGAAGAGCTGAAGTAGATGATAAGTAATGTTCAGTTTGATATTTTCACCTATTGGGACTCTAAATAGGCTTTGTACTTAAGGGGTTAAGAAAAATCTGTGGAAGGAAAAAAAATACCAAATAAACGACCCCTATTTACTGCATTTCTACAAAGTACTGTATTTTGGAAGTATGTACACAGTTGTAATCAAAATGATTTAATCACCACTGCATATTAGGTTTATTAGTAAAAATGTACAAACTTTCTGCTGTTTGTGGGAAACAAACAAATGAAACAAACACTATTTACATAACTCAACACAACTAATATAACAAGTGATATCTCCAAATTCATCAAAAAAGATGATTTTTAATGACTATTGCAGTCTCAGAATTATTCATCTCCTTTGTGACAAACATCCTTATTACTTATTTATTTTACTTTCTTTTATAGCTCCATCATATTCCACAGCACTTTACAGATATTATCATGACTGTCCCTGTAACACAGGTACTTTAGATGCAGTGACACAGAAACACAGAGCAGACAATACGGGGTTAATAAACGGGGGGATTTATAAGAACAAGGTCAATCTCCATGCAGGGAGCAACAAGGAAAATATGGGGGAAAAACAAGGGAAATAGCAGGTGAAAGTCTATGGCTGAGTGCCCACGTAGCGTTTTTCAAGCGTTTATGCTGCAGAATTTCCGCAGCGTAAACGCTTGTGAAACGCTAGGTAATCCGCACCCCATGGTCCCCAAGGGGATTCCACATGTTCTATGCACATGCTGCGGATTTTTCCGCAGCGTTTATGCTACGTACAAAAATCCGCAGCATGTCATTTAATTTTGCGGAAGTGCAGCGGAACTCCCGCCATTGACTTGCATTGAGACGCATAGAAACCGCGACTGTACATTTTTACAAGCGGCTTCTATGCGTCTCTATGTGCGGATGGTACCCAGTTCTGGAGGAGAGGAGACTCTCATCCAGACCTGGGTACCATTGTACCTGTAAAAAAAGAATAAAATAACAAATAAAGTTTATATTCACCTGTCCGGCGGCTTCTCTCTGAATGCCAGCAGCGCTGAAGGACCTTCGGTGACGTCACAGTCATGTGACCGCAGGCCCTTCACCGCTCTGTCTCGCGATATGCCGGCAGCCGGGAACCAGCCAGGAAGCAGCGCTGCAACCACGCCGGGGCCTCGGGGGTGAGTATAGCTTTATTTGTTTTCATTTTTACGGTTCACACTGTATAAATCCATGCTGTTTGCATGGATTTATACAGTGTGACCTAGTTGTCAAGCACTTTCCAAGTGATGCTATCGCCTGGAAAGCGCTTGTCAATCTGCATGCGGAAACGCATGTGAACCCGCATGTGGATCCGCATGTATTCTGCAGGAAAAACGCATGCACAATCTGCATGCGTGTTTTTCTGCCAGGGAGATGCAGAAATGCTGCAGAAATTTTCTGCTTCATTTCTGCATCGTGGGCACATAGCCTATAACTAACAGTTCACAGTCTGACAAGATGTAGCAGAGCCGAACCGGTTGTAAACGTCAGTTTGTACACTTAGCTGACTCCGGCTCCTCACAAGGCAGTCGCCAGCAGATGCAGGTGATGATTTCTTCAGGCTTCCCCGCCCAAACAATGCTCCGTCTTCTGGCAGCAGCGGGCGGTCTCTGGTTTTACCCGCTGAGCCCCTAGTCCATAACACGGCACCTTACATGCCTCGGCTCCACGGACACTGAGTCCCTTGTCTCTATAGTCGTGCTTGACTCCTCCGGTCCACTGCACCCGACTCCTGATCCCAGTACTCGAGCCAGGAGCCTGGATCATCTCACACTGTTCTCCTGCGCAGGACTCAGCTCCGCTTTCCAGCCAAAACGTCCTCGTCTCTTCCTCTCTCTAGTCACACCAGGAGTCCCTTGATCACCTGACCTCCCAGCTCTGTCTCTGGACACCCCCCACTTCCCAGTCACATGACTCCTGTGCTCGCAGTCTGTCTCCCCCCTGCAACAGGAAGTACAGCCCCAGCAGTTCCAGATCCCTTGCTCTGAAAGAACTTACACCCTGGTCTTCCCCCTTACATCCCCATTGGAGCTCACAATCTAGATTTCCTATCAGTATGTCTTTAGAGTGTGGGAAGAAACCGGACCCAAAGGAAACCCACACAAACATGGGGAGAAGATACAAATTCCTTGGAGATGTTGTTCTTGGTGGGATTTGAATCCAAGACTCAAGAACTACAAGGCAGCAGTGCTAATCACACTGAGCCACTGTATTTTGTATTATGTCATGCGAATTGTGTCCTGCGTCTTAAAAATATTAATGTAATGTGATCAGTGTTAATAGTATTGTGATGTAATATGAATAGTGTAATGCGATAAACATGTTAATGATGTTGGTAGTGTATATAATTGACCATAGTGTAAGTTGGAGTTAAAGGTTGGGACTAGGCCACAGTGGGAGGGGCTAGTATAAGGGAAAGTGACAGCTTCCTGCTAGGAAGTCCAATAGGGTCGAGAGTACAAAGTGAGCAGACTAAAAGGTCCATAGTGAGCAGTGCTGCATTGGAGGTGGACCCTGAATGAGAGGAAACTGAAGGGAAGGGATAGTGAGATCCTGAGGAAAAGTGACTGTAGTATCGGCGTCTCTGCCCTCTGACAGGCAGAGACGCCGTCCCTCTAACCGCCACGCTCCCCGCCCGGCGTCCTCTGGCGCTCCTGCATCTGCTGCCGGTGCGCGCAGATTCCCTGGCACTGTGATCATCCTAATGAGTCCCCGGCCAATGACCGGAGGACCTCCCATATAAAGGGCACCTCCTCCAAAATGGAGGTGCCCGTGCAAGGTTGTAGCTTTGTGTGTTTAACTCTGCTTCAGCCCCCAGGCCCCGCTGCTTGCCTGACTATCAGTCCAGCCCGCCAGCCTGACTACCAGTCCTGTCCGCCAGCTTGTCTACCCTCCAGCCTGACAGTCTGCTTACAGCTCCGTCTACCAGTCTGTCTATGGGCTTGGCCAGTCCGCTAATACGGAGCTTTAACGTGCTACCTGTCTCCGCCAGCCAAGGACACTCTCCAGCACGACGGTCTGCCTACGGTCTACCCGCCAGTCTGTCTATGGGCTAGGCTAGCCTGCCTACTTGGAAAACCTGCATGTTACCTGGAGGCTCCTGCCTGCACCTGCCGTGTATACCTGACAGCCTACCTAGAGGCTCCTGCCTGCACCTGCCGTGTATACCTGACAGCCTACCTAGAGGCTCCTTCCTGCACCTGCCGTGTATACCTGACAGCCTACCTGGAGACTCCTGCTTGTTGTGCTCATCTGCTGTACCGGTCAGTCCCTGCCATCTGAACTGTGGGAGTCACCTGCTCTCTTACAAGGTTGTCCCCAGAGTAGCACCTGGTCCCTCTGCTCGGTCCCTCCCTGTTCACGGAGTCGATTGAGCCGCCGTACGACCTTGGTCGGTCCGAGTTGATACCTAGTTACGCCCCTCTGGGTCCCTCCTTGCACCGCAGCACAGTGGTTCCACCACCCGGATCCGTAACAGTGACTGATGAGACAGAGTGGCTTCCCGGAGACGGGTCCTTGGAGTGGACGCCAAGCCACGAGACCTTGGGCTTGTAACGCAGAAAGAAATGTCCTTAACAGAACTTTCAAACTGGGACTAATGTGGGTCCCGAGCAGGAGCTCCAGGGCCACAGTAGTGGAAGAAATAGGATGCGGAACCGCTGAACAAGTAGCGGAGGCTTGTTAATCAGGACCGCTGCGTTAAAGCTGGGTTGTGGCGAAGTAGGGAGAAACAGCAGATATAGAAAGCCCTGGAGTATACTACAGAGGAATGATACTGTGTGGAAATTGCTTCATACTGTAAAGGAAACGTCTTTAAGACTTTGTACCCGCTATCCCTTTTATATAACCCTGATCAAGTTGCCATTCAGTAGAGTTTATTTTCTAATGATGGCCTCTCTCATTGAACTGTGAAACATCTGGTTCTGGAAAACCAGCAACATTAGCTACATTTTGCCTGCATGGGTGTAAGGATCTCACAGCACAAATCCACACACCCAGCCAGGACCTTCACTTTCATGTAATGTGCCGGGGCGCTGGAGACGAGTGCCTCGCCCACGGCTACTGCTCCACGCTGTGTTACACCACCATGCTGCTAACTCTACTTAGTAGAATTGCAATGGTGATAGCCAGCCAGACATAGCTTCTGGAAGCATTCTTGGGGAATCTTAACCCATTCATCATGGTCTACAGGTAACTAATTTTCTTGGCTTTCCATGTTGCAACCGCCTTCTTCAAATCCCATCAAAAATTTCTATGGGCTTCAATTCAGGCGACTGTGACAGCCACCTGAGAATCTTCTAAGACTTCTTCTGAAACCATGCCTTGGTGGACCTTTGGGATCATTGTCCTGTTGGATAGAATAGTGTAATAATAGAATTGGTGCGAATTGATTTTCAGGACCCAATCAATTGGCCAGTTCAGTAATCTGTGTCTGCTCTAAGGGCGCCCTGAGAACCGCCTCTTGCCTAACGGCATCTTCGGCTCCTCCGGCCTGGCACCACATCATTGTTGGAGTGTGATGTACATGTGATGTCGCACCAGGCCAACTAATCAAAAAAAGATCCACCGATGCCAGGAGGTAAGAAGTGATATTCAGACCTCCCTTCCAGCAAGCACTGATTACGGACGTGGCCGATGAATTAGATCCTGTGACTTGGTTCGCACCAATTCTAAGACCACGTTCACACGTTCAGTATATGGTCAGTATTTTACCTCAGTATTTATATGCCAAAGCCAGGAGTGGAACAATCAGAGGAAAAGTATAATAGAAACACGTCACCACTTCTGCATTTTTCACCCACTCCTGGTTTTGGCTTACAAATACTGATGTAAAATACTGACCAAATACTGAACGCATAAATGTGGCCTAAGGTCGTAGACAGACAGCCGTATAACTCAGGAGAGGATCGCATCGCAATATTCGGACTGGCCGTCGGCTCCTGACCTGAGAGTGGCAGCATGTATTTCTCTGCAGCTGTCACGCTCAGGTCAGGAGCCGACAGCCAGTCCGAGGATTGCGATGCGATCTTCACCCGAGTTATATGGCTGCCTGTCTGCACCCTAACGCTCAAGCTTCATCTTCCTCAGGAAGACCCTCCACACGCTGCAGGTTTCCAGTGGCAGAGGAATTGTAACAAGCGTGTGGTCATGAAGTGATTTACTACAAATTGAATTCTGTTGTGTTTTTTACCAGTTTTATTTCTATGTTGATTTGCATATTACTAGACTGTTAGTTCTTTTTTGTTAAAATAATATAGTCAGTGATCATCAAATGTGAAATTTCACTTCAGATATGTGCACACAGGAGTGTTTGAGGCTGTATTGGAGCAGAGACTGAGCGGAAACTCTACAAATCCTCCTCAAAAACTTAGAGGATCTGCTGTGAAAACTGCAAAAAAGACTCGGTGTGCACATAGAAGAGGTGTTTCAGGATCAATATCCGGCACCCCCACCGATTAGCTGTTTTCAGCTCTGGTGGCTGCCAGATGTAACCAGTGAATGGAGTGAACAGCATGGTCCGGTTCGTGGCCTATTGGCTGTTCATGAATATTTCAGCTCAGTTTTTATCCACTATGCAATAAGAGCTGCACACAGAACAGCCAATACACCGTGAACAGAGCTGTGAGGGTCTGCATGGGTCACTTTCACATCCCCCCGCTGCCAGAGCTGAAAACAATTGATCGGTGGGGTACTGCGTTCTGGGACACCATGCATCTGATACTGATGACCTATCCTAAGAATAACTTACCAGTATCTTAAGCCTGGAAATCCTCTTCAGATTACTGCCTACCTACAATTATATGTTGTAGGTAGGCAGAGCAAAAACATTGTCTGCTGAGAGCACAGAATTAAAGGTGTTGTCCAGGCATACTGTAGTTACAATGTTTACAGTCCGCTGGAGCAAAAAAACAGCTGATCGGTGGGGGGCGCTGAGTGTCGGAATCCCACCAATCAGCTGTTCATGACCTATCCTGTAGATAAGTCATCAACACCATAAGCCCAGACTCCTTTACACCTGAGATGAGTGAATGTGCAGTGCCTTAATACTTGTGCCAACTTCATGTCAGCTCACTAGGGACATCTAGTGGTCGCTATCTGAAAGTACATTTACAACTGAAAAATAATCTGTTCGCTATTTTGACTCTCCAAGACCACTATCACTATTAAATGGGTACAAACTCAGGTGTAGTAGTAATAATAAATGTACCTTAGAAACAGAAGTTTTAATATCTCCTGCTTTGTTGCAAATTACTCTAATATCGTAGACTGGATGTTTCTTTAGCAGACGTGTATCGAGCACTGGTGGACACAGGCAGAAAAGGGCCCCTGTGCAAGAACAATATATGGGCCCTTTGCAGCCCCAGAGCTGCTAAAAATGCAAAATTGCACCTGCTTTGGAGGTAGAAATGGGCCCTTTTACCTCTTGGGCCTCTGTGGGGCCGCACAGGTTGCACCAATGATATGTCCGCCCCTGGTATCCAGTGATCTCCTCATAACCCCTCTCCTTTAGGTTAGATTGATGCCTCTGACCTCTCCTGCATCATCCACTGTTATATGCATAAACATCAATCAAATCTAAACAAAAAGGGGTCGCTGCTGAGACCACAGGATATTTGGCTACTAGAGAAACTGTGGAGGCTTTTAAAGGGAATCTGTCATCCCCGGGGACTTATCAGACCTCTAATATAGGCATACAGGTGATAGAAATGTAAGTCTATACATACCTGTATGCCTAATATTAGAGGTCAGCTTGCTTTGAAATGTCTTTTTATTCAGTTAGTTTTCTCATTCTTGAGAGCCGGGGAACGGACAGAAATCCCAAACTACTTTGCTAATTACAATGTTTCCCCCCTCCCCTGCCCTGTGACGTACAGTCTCGTCTTCCAGATCCCGCGCATGCACAAATCACCTATAACGCAAGGTGCACTTTTTTTTATCCCGGCTATATTTTTTCCAGCAGTGATCCTTCCAGACATTTAGGCCTCATTCAGAAGTCTGTTTTCCACATACTTGTTTTTAATGGATTACAAAAAATAATAAGAGGAATAATAAAAAGAATCAAAGTGCTGTATCATGATGCAGAGTAGACAGAGTACATAATTTCTCCATCTTGTCCCTTGTCTGAGTCCGTGGAAATTGGACTGCACTCAGATGACATCCGAGTGCAGTTCAATGTTTCACACTGATGTCATACAAGTCCATAGACTTGTATGCAAAATCGGCATGAGAAAAAAACACTAGTTGGCACTGCCCCACAGTATAACATTGGGCAGAGTGCTATCTGATAAAACATCGGACAGCACTCGGCCATGTTAAGCGGTCGTGTGGACGAGCCCTCAGTCTGAGCCTGCCATTGATAATTATGACTTGACACTATAGGTCCCATTATTTTCTTTGTGTTGTCAACCAGAGATTTAACAGAACGAGTATTTTTTAAACACATTTATACACAGATCGTTTATTCTTGTAATGATTTAATCCTATTTGTATCTCTATTTATACCCAGCTTTACGCATACAAGGACTCTATCTGTCTCACCCTTTTTTTACTGCATAGATTTATTTATCATCAGGTTTTTAATCTTATGTATTTTTATTTTTAATGATTTTAATGATCTTTTAATCTTATGTATTTTTAATAATGTTTGTGCTTTTTCACAATATCCCTCTACCCCTCACGACATTTATCAAGGGATGCGGTGATCTTTTTTTTTTAACTTAAAAGTAAGTTCAAGAGATAAATACGCGGCACATGGCAAATAGTGAAAATATACATTTTTCCCCAGTTAAGGTTTATTTTTTACAGCATTGACCATTTCATATCAATTACATATTAACTTTATTCTGTGGGTCAGTACAATTAACATAAAATCACCATTTACTTATGTTTTATGATGTCTGTATGAAAATAACACATTTTCAAAAACAAAACAATTTTACATTGCCATATATGGAGAGCCATAACTGTTAACAGATTTGTATGAGAACCTATTTTTTTGCGGGATGAGCTGTATTTTTTATTTTTGTTGTTATTTTGGAGTATAGGTGCTGTGAGGACCCGTGGTCTTCTGTGGGGTTAACGCTACTCAGACAACGCAGGGTGAGGGTAAAACAGCGTGGCAATATTTTAATGAACCATAAAGCGGACAATAAACACATAGAACAGTCCCAGCAAATGCCCAAGATGGTGCAACATTACACAGTCTCACCCTTCCTTCTCCGCCCGCCTGGGATAGAACAGCTGCAACTTTGGAGACTTCCAGGGCCGACTACCTCAACCAGTGGCCCCCCGCTTCTGGTGGGCCCCCACAGAGAGAAGGTAGCGGCAAGCTTAAGAAGCTAGCAGTCCATCGAGGTACAAGGCCACAAGACCCGAGGGTCCCAACCTGGCCTATCCGAGAGTTTCCATGGGGCCAGATGACCAGTGGGTCCCTCCTGGCAACTCTCATTGTCTCCATGGGTTCTAAGCAACCGGTGAGCCCCTACTAGCAACCCCAAAACAACATATCCATGGCGCCAGGTGACTTCTTCGTCTTCTCCTGGTCTCCCTAAAAGAATCCATGGTCTCTCTGATGGTTAATGGAGGAGATCCAAATCTTTCCAGTCAGGGCCATATCTTTAGACTAGAATCATGTAGAATACAAATCTGTGTCTCTTTGGATGCCATGCAATCCATCTACTTTCCTGAATGATGTCTCGTATTTTCCTTCTAAGGTCTTTCTGATGTTCCTTGATTCTCTGTCCCAAGTCTTATTCTGTCTCAGAAACACATGTCTCTTCTTAAATACACATCCACAGGCTAAGAATTAATGAGTTCACTAGGAGGAATATTTCTGTGTAGGCACACATAAACGACGGACCAAGGTTACGGAAGTGGCTTAGTGTCAAATAAAACTGTGGATTGCTACATAGTTTGTGTCACTCATTCTTTACTTTCAAAGTTGGGAAGTATGCCTCTGTGCCTCCATACCTAATAATGCCCCTTTTGTGCCTCTTTATTATAAGAATGCCCCATTTAATTTGGCAGTACCACAGAGCTCAGTGATTGGCTGCAGCGCAGTTGACATGAAGATGCAGCTGATTAAAAATGTCTGGAGCAGCAAAAAGCAGTGCTGGACCCCGGGTGAGTAAAAGCTCAGTTTGATCGGTTGTTTGTTTCCTCATGACCATCGTTGGAGTTCGGCCGTTTAACCCACTGGATGTAATAGAGTCAATAGTGACTGTGTCATTTAGAGGAAATCAAATTATATTTCCTAAAAAAAATGTTCATAATGTGCAAAAGTAGCAAAGCATAAAAAAACTAAACACATCTGGTATCACTGTAAGGTCGGGGCTACACGAGTGTGAAAAAAAATAGTGGAAAAAATTTGGATGATTTTTATCGATTTTGCCATCCGTATGGCATCATTCCTTATTTATAAAAAGATCAGAAATTTGATATAAATTTACAAAAAATTGCAATTTTCAAACTTTTAATGATTATCCCTTTAATCCAGATAGTCATACCACACAAAACAATAATAAATTACATTTCAATCATGTCTGCTTTCCATCAGCACCATTTGTAATATGTAAAAATGTTTTATTTTGTTAGCATTTTAGAAGGTTTAAAAATGGAGGAGTAATTTTTCATATTTTCAAGGAAATTTACAAAACTTATTTTTATAGGGACCTGTTCAGGTTTGAAATTACTTTGAGGGTCATATATATTGGAAATCCCCCCAAAAGTGATACCATTTTAAAAACCGCATCCCCGAATTAAAAATTGAATTGCTTTCAGGTAGTTCATTAACCCTTCAGGTGCTTTTCAGGAATTAATGCAAAGTGGTATAACAGGAATGAAAAAGTTTATTTTCACCGCCTACATTTTAATAACTTCTGAACAGGCCACTATACGCGGCAGGCTCTAAGGCCGTTATTCGACTGCCATGGCGAACATCAGGACCGCACGATCAAGATCTCAGGGTGCCAATGTAGTTAAAGAAAAAGCCCCTACACTCTGTTAACCATCTAGATGCCGTAGTCACTATTGGCAGCAGCATTTAAGGGGTTAAATGGCTATAATCAGTGCCGACCCTGATCGTGGCTGATGCAGCAAGTTGTTAGCTATAGTGTACAGCTGATAGCTGCAGGATTGTCACCTGTCGGGGGATGCTAATCTCTTATATCGCAGGTCCGTAAAAAGACGTAATGGTGCTCACTATGGGGTTAAAAAAATAGAATTGTTTCTTAATCTGATGCTTTTTGTCACAATATACACATACACATTATACAGACACATGACTTAAACATTATATATACACATATATACATGACCTTTAGATATACACATGACCTGTACATATATACACTGTATATACACAGGAAAAAATAGAAAAATGCTCCAAAGAACCAAAGGATGAATTAAAACAAGCAAAGTTTATTGTTACATATTAAGAATATGCGGGATACGGGATGAGGTGCCACACACCCCAAAGTAGATAGTCTTAAGTCAAGATACAGGAGGATTAGATGGTATTATGCCGTTTCTCCGCTTAGTGGTAAGTTGTGCTCCATTCTGGAGCCACAAATGGGAAACGCGTAAAAATCTTCTGTTCTTCAGCCGGAATTGTCTCGTTCAGGTCTTCACTGCGCGGTGCTGGGATCTGCTGTCTCATGCTGACATTCATGTTCCTTCTTATAATAACTGGAGATGGCGCTTTCCCTGTTTCTATGTCTGTCCAGTTTAGATTTGAAAATAAGGGGTGTTTTCTGATTTTTCCATTAACCCCTAGCCGGACATAATGGTCTTTGCAGAGTAGTTTGGACATAATGTCCACAGCATCGTGGTCAGTGAGGTTTTCATATGATGGTTCAGAGTAGATGACATTTCTCTCAATCTCTTCAGTGGTGTCTCCTGGAAATGGTGAGTCTTGGAAAATCATGTTGTACAATATGACTCCAAAGGCGAACCAATCTACACCTTCATCATAAGCGTCTCCCATGATCATTTCTGGGGCGCCATACCCAGGTGTTCCACTGAAATCTCTGGCATTAAATCTCTTATCAAACTCATAAAGAGATAGTCCAAAATCAGTAATCTTTATGTGGCCGTCACCAGTCAGCAGGATGTTATCCGGTTTTAAGTCCCGGTGAATGATGTCATTGCTGTGCAGGAATTGTAGGCCACAGACGATTTCTGCTGCTATAAAGGTTACAGGTTCCTTCAGGGGAATGGTACTATATATATAGTCATGCAGATCCCCTCCACTGGCCAGCTCGGTGACAAAATAGGCATGGTTTTCAGTATGAAACGCGGCATGGCAATGAGTTAAGAATCTGCTGTTGTGGCTAAGCTTCAGGACATGGTGCTCAACAAGGCATTCAGGGAAGGAGATTAGGCTTTCCTTCTTTATGATTTTAAGGGCCACACTTTGTTTCCGTATCTTATCCGTGGCCAGTACAACCTTCCCATAACTCCCTTCTCCAAGTATGCCATGGCAGATAAACTTATCCCTGGTGAGAGGGACAGTGGTCTTTATTTTTTTGCTACTGGGGCCTCTAAATTCACCTGAGATGTCATCTTGACTGGTGGCTGGATCTTCATGATGTTTCCTTTTTCTCCCAGTTCTCTTCTCTTCTGCTGCACTTTCATTACCTCTCGTGTTAATGATCCTGGTTGGACCCACAGTCTCTCTTTTCCTCTCTCTTGTACTCAGCTTTTGTAGATTGGTATCAGCTTGATTTGTGATGTATCCCACAAACTTGTCACATCTGTTTCGTACAGTGTCTAGGAAGGAAATATTCTGGGTTCCCTCATTGTCAGGTAATATTTGACCATCCTGCCCAGATTTCTTGGAGTCCATCTTCCTTATCTTTGCTGGAGGTTCCTGGTTATTTCCAGTGTCTTCTCCATCTGGTGTTTCTTTCCTTTTTCTCTTTCTTTTCCCTGTAAAGTCCATGTTGCATCAGGCAACAACAGGGCAATTATCCAAAAAACGTATGTAAAATTACTAAATGCAATCCACACGTATATTGTAGTCAAAGCCAAATACAACTAAAGCTCAATGGCTGCAGTCAGTTGTTTATGGAACTTTGTGGAATGTGATGTCACTGTGCCGGTGATGTCACACTCACTGTGATGTCAGCAGATGTATGTGAGTGTTACATCACTGCTGAACATTAAAGTCTCGGAAGGGGCGGGGCTTAGTCACCAATAGCAACCTGACTAGTCACACTATTATAAAAGAAGAGTTAATGACTTATAAATGACTACCTGGGCAGATCTGGCATTATGCAGACTGGAAAAGCTGGGTACTAACCTCTGTCTAAAATGTGACACATTGTTTCTGTAGGCTAAATATATACAAAAGGAAAATATTAGGAGTGTTATAGAACAACTCTTCATTTTTACATAACACTGGTTCAATTAAATTGATATTAAATAGGTTGCTGTTACAGTAATAAAAATATAAGGCACGAATGTGCTTAAAATAAAAAATGGTGGCATACTCTCCCTACACTGCCCTCGCACATCAAGCGCAGTCCACTTCAGAGATCGGTGACGACTCCTGAAGTGATGGCTACTTTTTTACAAAGTCAGAGAACCAGCGCAGCTAGTGATTGGCTGCAGCTGTCAGTTACTAGAAAAGTGAGTCCTGCGTTTTTTTCTCTAATGATGTGCTCTTCTAGTGATGATGGGAAGCAGTACGGTATACCACTATTTGTGAATTACTGGTGGACTGGTTACCACTACTGGAATCTAGGAAAATCCTTCCAGCAAAGAGCCAGCTCACGGTGTAGACAAAACGCATGAAGCTTATACCCAGACCCTCCATATGGCCTCCTTGGCTCTTGTGCACTGGCCTTAAAGGTTTTCTTCACCTCAGGAGCTCACCGTTTCCCTGCTGCCCAGCTTCCTTTTGTGCGGAGGTTGTGGCGTTGTTGTCGGACTGTGTGCACTTCGTTTCTGCAAGCAAAGTCATCCTTGTCTTACAGCATTGGAGGAGCTGGGTGGTCCTGAACCTGTCCTGATCCAGCAATCCAGCGAGCTTCAGAATTGCTCCTTGCCTAGTAGATTAGTTACTCCTCAGCTGTAAGCAATAATACTTAAAAATGACTCCATTCTTGGAGAGGATTATTAATAACAAGCAAATTGCAAAATTGCTTTTGCTTTTTTCAAGTGCTTTAAAATTGTACCCATTTATGATGAGACAACCCCTTCATAACATAGCTGCTCCTGTGGTAAGAATACGCTGCTCTTCTGTTTTATGCTTTTAAATTGAAAAATCAAACAAAATGAGAGCAAGAAATATATCAGAGCAGGGAAATCTAAATACAGTGAAGGAAAGAATTATTCCATCCTTTGCTGTTTTTGTAAGTTTGTCCACTGACAAAGACATGAACAGTATATAATTTTAAGGGTAGGTTAATTTTAAGATTGAGAGAATATCCCCCCCAAAAAATCAAGAAAATCCCATTGTATAAATTAGATACATTTATTTGCATTTTGCAGTGAGAAATAAGTATTTGATCCCCTACAAACCATTATGAGTTCTGGCTCCTACAGACCAGTTAGATGCTCCTAATCAACTGGTTACCTGCATTAAAGACAGCTGTCTTACATAGTCACCTGTAGAAAAGACTTCTGTCCACAGACTCCATTAATCAGTCAGACTCTAACCTCTACAACATGGGCAAGACCAAAGAGCTTTCTAATGATGTCAGGGACAAGATCATAGACCTGCACGAAGCTGGAATGGGCTTCAAAACCATAAGTAAGACGCTGGGAGAGAAGGAAACAACTGTTGGTGCAATGAGTAAAGAAAATGGAAGAAATAGAAAATGACTGTCAATCGACATTGATCTGGAGCATCATGCAAAATCTCACCTCGTAAGGTATCCTTGATGATGAGGAAGGTGAGAGTTAAATTATGCAGATTTACATCAAAACTCTTCATTTTTACAAGAGGAAAATTAATGAAATACACTGTATTTTATTATGCAATTTCTCCCAAGAACGACAACATCTTATATGTGGTCATATACCACTTTTTGGACGCAGAAAAATAGGAGCGCCAATCTTGCTGGAATGGTTTTCAAAAGTGGCCAAGAGATATGAGTATAATGTAAAAATTGCAAACTTCATTAAAAATATATTAGATTTAAAAAATCATAAAACAAGATTTAGAAAGGAGGGGGCTGGAGACAGCACAGCTAGGGGGAAGCCACCCATGACCGGGGTTGGCCTGGAGGTTTCACTCCCCCCCCCCCCGTTTTTGAATAAGGCTTTCTTGGGGATTGGATAAGGGGAAGTTGGGGGCGGGTAGTGGGAGAGGTGCATATATAGAGAAAAGTGCGGGAAAACTGCCATTCCCTGAAGAGCAGCAGACTGATTACCAGAGATGGCGTCCATTGAATCCCTGGTGGGTCAACTCAGAGACGTCGCCAGGTCACGGAGAGGGGGATGGCTGGAGGCCAGGGCCGGCTCCAGGTTTTTCTGGGCCCCGGGCGAAAGAGTCTCAGTGGGCCCCTTTAACACATACCACGATTCATGATGCAGAGATACAGCGGAGAAATATATATATATATATATATATATATATATATATATATATATATATATAGTACAATGCAAAGATTTCACTTCTTGCATTACATGAGTGATATCTATTGTAAATTCCACAATAGCTCAGAAACCGGTGAATCGCTCCACACAGAATACTGGCCCCCATATAAGGCTTCATACGGAATACTGGCCCTCATATAACGCTTCATACAGGATACTGGCCCCCATATAACGCTCCACACAGAATACTGGCCCCCATATAACGCTCCATACAGGATACTGGTCCCCTTATAAAGCTCCATACAGGATACTGGCCCCCATATAACGCTCCATACAGGATACTGGTCCCCTTATAAAACTCCATACAGGATACTGGCCCCCATATAACGCTCCATACAGGATACCGGTCCCCTTATAACGCTCCATACAGGATACCGGTCCCCTTATAACTCTCCATACAGGATACTGGCCCCCATATAATGCTGCATGCAGGCTGTTACCCCCCACATAATGCCCCATACAGGCTGTCCCCCCCTTATAATGCTGCATGCAGGCTGTTACCCCCCACATAATGCCCCATACAGGCCCCCCCCTTTTAATGCTCCATGCAGGCTGTTACCCCCCACATAATGCCCCATACAGGCCCCCCCTTTTAATGCTCCATGCAGGCTGTTACCCCCCACATAATGCCCCATACAGGCTGCCCCCCCCCTTATAATGCTCCATGCAGGCTGTTCCCCCCCACATAATGCACTATGCAGGCTGCCCCCCCTTTATAATGCCCCATGCAGGATGTCGCCCCCCCCTTTATAATGCCCCATGCAGGATGCCCCCCCCTTCTCTTTATAATGCCCCATGCAGGCTGTTCCCCCCCCTCCTCTATATAATGCCCCATGCAGGATGTCCCCCCCCTTTATAATGCCCCATGCAGGATGCCCCCCCCTTCTCTTTATAATGCCCCATGCAGGCTGCCCCCCCCCTCTATATAATGCCCCATGCAGGATGTCCCCCCCCCTCTATATAATGCCCCATGCAGGCTGTCCCCCCCCCTCTATATAATGCCCCATGCAGGCTGCCCCCCCCTCTATATAATGCCCCATGCAGGCTGCCCCCCCTCTATATAATGCCCCATGCAGGATGTCCCCCCCCCTCTTTATAATGCCCCATGCAGGATGCCACCCCCCCTCTTTATAATGCCCCATGCAGGATGCCCCCCCCTTCTCTTTATACTGCCCCATGCCTCCATACATTAAAAAAAAAAAACAAATACTCACCTCCCTTCTCCTCACCTGCTGCCGCTGCCCGCTGCCCGCTGCTCGCTGCTCAGCTCCGAACTCCAGCGTTGTCGGCGTCTTCCCGTTCAGCGCTCCCTGTGACGGCTCAGGGGAGGGCGCAGTGAAAAGACGTCACCGCGCCCTCTGACCTGAGACGTCACAGGGAGCGCAGAGCAGGAAGACAGCGGATCTGCGGAGGCACGGGGAGAGGTAAGTATCCGGCTGCCAGGGCCCTGAGCAAGCGGCGGAGAAGGGCGGGCGCTGACACCGCTCTCCTCCGCCCATAGCCCAGCGGGGTCCGCGACTGCCAGTGGGCCCCTCTGCCTGCTCAGGGCCCCGGCATTTGCCCGGGTGCGCCGGGTGCTGACGCCGGCCCTGCTGGAGGCCCAGCTTTCTGCCTTGCTGGGAGCAGCTGAAAAAATGGAAGCGCCGTCCGGAGCTGTGCGAAGGAGCAGGAGGACCCGGCCCCCGGAGAGACTGTCACCGGAGGGATCAACGCGCAACAGGCGCAGGCTCCGGAGCCCCTCCGGGGACCCTGGGGGAGGAGAGCAAGACGGTGGGGTCCCTGCCCGCCGCGCTCAACCTGGCAGGAATCCATCTAGCTGGCCTGTTGGTGCTGCACGACGAGGAGCGCGGCCCGCACTGGAAGTCAGGGCCGCACTGGAAATGACGTCCGCACCGGAAGTGACGTCCGCACCGAATGTGCGCCCCCCGGGAACAGCGTCGCTGGAGTCGGGGTTCCGGGCCCCGGATGAGCGTCGATCGCGCACCGCAGCTGTGCCGCACAGGCCAGCTGCTACCAGCGGTGGGGGGCAGAACGAGGAGAGAGGGCCCAGGAGGATCGGGGGAACAGCGGAAAAAACGGCAGGCGCCATTGGCGATGCTCCTGTCGGGGCGCCTGTTGGGAGGACCACGACGACACCAGGGAGACAAGCATCTGCGAGCAGGCAGCAGTCCAGGGATCCACTGCTGCCTGGCTCACACAGAAGATGTGGAATGGAAGGAGCGGCGGGCGGCGACACCGCGCTGCCTGGCAGCGTCCGTTTAGACAGCACGGACCAGGCCCATGTGTCTGGGTCTGGTAGCCGGAAGAGGCCCAGAGCTGCACCCAGGAGCATAAGACGGTCTGGCGGGAGGCGAGCGTCGAGGAGAAGACAGTCTGCAGCATCTGTGACCGTTCAGGTCCCCCCTGGTGACGTAGAGCCCAGGGGCGCGGACCTTGAGCGGCGAACGGACACTGAAGGATCTGATTCCAGCAGTGACCGTGACGGAAGTGGTGATCGTCAGGACTCAGGAATTCCAGCTGGCGGTGACACAGCACCTGCGCAGCTGCGTGAGTATAATTCTATGTCTCGTTTGTCGCCCGCAGGGGCTGTTTTGCAAGGGGGGGTAGTGGGCAGTTTGCAGGGATAGAGGGGAGGAGCTTAGGTGGTCCCGGGGGTGCAGAGGTATCGAGGATTAGGGATATCTTACATAGCATGTCACAGATTTTTCTTAGAATGGAGAGCGGGGCAGCGGGTGGATCAAGGGGATCCCCCGTAGGAGCCTGGTTACCAGGCCAGGAGGTGTTGCTTCAACCCAGTTGCGTTATGGTAGGGGTCTGCGGCGGGCACTGAGGAAGCGTCTACGGGCGTTTCGGTATCGGTTCAAACGGAAAAGGACAAGGGCGATACAGTAAAGCTGGATGATAGGGCAAAGGGTGAGGTGTATGTGTGCTTCAAGGGGCCACTGGGGGCACATTTAAAAAAAGAGGTGAAGGAGAAAATTTGGCGTGATGAATATGTCGAAATTTTCTCCCTCCTTCCCTTGGAGAAATTTAATTTAGACAAGGGGAGGAAGGATGATAGCAAAAAGGAGGAGGAGGAGAAGCGCAGGTGGCGCTTGATCCCTCAGACTTTTGCAAATTGGCTTCAAGCATTTGCTATATTGGGGAAAAGTTTCCAGAAAATTGCTCGGGTTTATTCTGTTACTTAGACGCGATTGGGGAAGCGCATCGTACTTACGGGGGACAAACATGGCTGAGGTACGACGAGCAATTCAGGCAGAGGAAGGCGGTGCGGCCTGAGATTAAGTGGGACCAGAAAGATATTGGCCTTTGGTTAAAAGTGATGGCCCCTGCTAGATACGGGCAGTCCTTTCACGGGAGCGGAGGAAGCGGGAGTCAATCGTCGGGAACGGGTGGAGGTAGTCAGGGAGGACAGGGAGGAAAAGAGAAGTCGGGAACGTGCTGGCAATTTAATGATGGCCAGTGCAAATATGGGAACGGCTGTAAGTTCAAGCACGTTTGTTCCCATTGCAATGGGAGCTCCCATGGGGCAGCAAAATGCTACAAAAAATGAAAAGGAAGGATGTCTGTGGGTACCGGTCAAGGGGGTGACTCCAGTGAATCTGCTAGGGATGGCCCCCTTTCTAAGTAGATATCCTGATCAATCGAAGGCCAGGATTATTAATGATGGTTTTTTGGAAGGTTTCAGGATCCCGCCTCCTGGCCATACGGTTCCTTTTTCTGTTAAGAATTTGAGGTCTGCTTTGTTGCATCCAGAGGTTGTCGGTGTTAAGTTGGCGAAGGAGGTGGAGTTAGGTCGTATGGCGGGGCCTTTTGATAGTCTACCGGTTGAGGGTGTGATCATTTCTCCTTTGAGGGTGGTGCCTAAGAAGGAGCCGAATAAATTTCGCCTGATCCAGCATTTGTCGTACCCGAAAGGTTGTTCGGTCAATGACGGTATAGCGCCGGAATTATGTTCAGTTGAATACACATCATTTGATGATGCGGCTGTGTCATGGGTTCGTAGGTATGGGCTGTAACATACCTGGCGGCGTCCTTGCATAGTGGTCCATCTCCCACTGTGCAAGAGCGCGCACTTGATCTCCAGTCCAGTCTGCTAGCCTGGCTTCCCTCCATGCTGTCTGTTTGCTTCTGTTTCTGCTGCTTAAGGGCGGTGCCCGATCACTTCCTGCTTTTTGTACCTGCTGCAGGCACACCCCTTGTGCGTCCTCAGCCTATTGCTGTCTGTCACCTGGTATTTAAACCAGCTGCTCCAATTAACCCATGCCTGAGCATTGTGTTTCATTCAGTGTGCTCTCTCACTCTGAATGTGCCAGGTCCCCTTCTGTGTTTGCTTGCCTGCCCTTCCTGGAGGCTGTATTTCCAGGCCTGTCTGAACTCGCTCCTTGCCTGTTCGTTCCGTCTTCTAGGGGCCGCATACCTAGACCCGCTCCTGTCCTGTCTGAACACGCTCCTAGCCTGTACCTCCCGCCTTCTAGGGGCTGCATATCTAGACCCGCTCCTGTATTGTGCTACTGTGTCTGTTCTTGTCTGTATACTCTTCTAGCCTGTTTCCTGTGTTTCTCTATGTCCGTACCTTTCCTTTTTCTGCAGAGTCTGAACTCGTACCTAACTCCTGCTCGTTGTCACTGTACTTCCGTTTGTGAGTTTGTGGTCCACTCGCTACTTCACTGTAAGTACCCTGTGGGTATCTGGTTCTGCCTTTCCCTTCCTGTCTGTTCCGTGTGTACAGAGCCCTGTCCCCCCTGCTCTGCCTTGCTCACCGCTCCGGTGGTTCTAGCCTGCTCTGCCTTGCTCACCGCTCCAGCGGTTCTAGCCTGCTCTGCCTTGCTCACCGCTCTGGCGGTTCTAGCCTGCTCTGCCTTGCTCACCGCTCCGGCGGTTCTAGTCTGCTCTGCCTTGCTCACCGCTCCGGCGGTTCTAGCCTGCTCTGCCTTGCTCACTGCTCCAGCGGTTCTAGCCTGCTCTGCCTTGCTCACCGCTCTGGCGGTTCTAGCCTGCTCTGCCTTGCTCACCGCTCCGGCGGTTCTAGTCTGCTCTGCCTTGCTCACCGCTCCGGCGGTTCTAGCCTGCTCTGCCTTGCTCACCGCTCCGGCGGTTCTAGTCTGCTCTGCCTTGCTCACCGCTCCGGCGGTTCTAGCCTGCTCTGCCTTGCTCACCGCTCCGGCGGATCTGGCCTGCTCTGACCCTTTGCTCACTGCTCCGGCAGTCTTGCTCCGCTCTGACCCTTTTCTCACTGCTCCGGCAGTCTTGCTCCGCTCTGACCCTTTGCTCACTGCTCCGGCAGTCTTGCTCCGCTCTGACCCTTTGCTCACTGCTCCGGCAGTCTTGCTCCACTCTGACCCTTTGCTCACTGCTCCGGCAGTCTGGCTACGCTCTGACCCTTTGCTCACTGCTCCGGCAGTCTCGCTCCGCTCTGACCCTTTGCTCGCTGCTCTGGCAGTCTCGCTCCGCTCTGACCCTTTGCTCACTGCTCCGGCAGTCTCGCTCCGCTCTGACCCTTTGCTCACTGCTCTGGCAGTCTTGCTCTGCTCTGACCCTTTGCTCACTGCTCCGGCAGTCTCGCTCCGCTCTGACCCTTTGCTCACTGCTCCGGAAGTCTCGCTCCGCTCTGACCCTTTGCTCACTGCTCCGGCAGTCTCACTCTGCTCTGACCCTTTGCTCACTGCGCCGGCAGTCTCGCTCTGCTCTGACTACTCTTGCTCACCGCTCCAGGCGGCCTCGTCCTGCTCTACTCTCGCTCACCGCTCCAGGCGGCCTCGTCCTGCTCTACTCTTGCTCACCGCTCTAGGCGGTCTCGTCTTGCCCTGCTCTCGCTCACCACTCCGGGCGGCCTTACTCTGCTGTGTTTGTCCGCCACATCAGTTATTCTGTTCCTGAGTCCCAGTGTGTACTGGGTCCTATCCCGCCTATGTTCCTACCTGCTAGTGCCTCCCTGTCTGCACTCTAGCCATGCTTGCCTGTACCCCCCTGCCTGCATACCCGCCTGCCTGCATACCAGTCGTGCCTGCCTATACCCACCAGTCTGAACTCGTACCTAACTCCTGCTCGTTGTCACTGTACTTCCGTTTGTGAGTTTGTGGTCCACTCGCTACTTCACTGTAAGTACCCTGTGGGTATCTGGTTCTGCCTTTCCCTTCCTGCCTGTTCCGTGTGTACAGAGCCCTGTCCCCCTTGCTCTGCCTTGCTCACCGCTCCGGTGGTTCTAGCCTGCTCTGCCTTGCTCACCGCTCCGGCGGTTCTAGCCTGCTCTGCCTTGCTCACCGCTCCGGCAGTTCTAGCCTGCTCTGCCTTGCTCACCGCTCCGGCGGTTCTGGCCTGCTCTGACCCTTTGCTCACTGCTCTGGCAGTCTTGCTCCACTCTGACCCTTTGCTCACTGCTCCGGCAGTCTCGCTCCCCTCTGACCCTTTGCTCACTGCTCCGGCAGTCTCGCTCCGCTCTGACCCTTTGCTCACTGCTCCGACAGTCTCGCTCTGCTCTGACCCTTTGCTCACTGCTCCGGCAGTCTTGCTCCGCTCTGACCCTTTGCTCACTGCTCCGGCAGTCTCGCTCAGCTCTGACCCTTTGCTCACTGCTCCGGCAGTCTCGCTCCGCTCTGACCCTTTGCTCACTGCTCCGACAGTCTCGCTCCGCTCTGACCCTTTGCTCACTGCTCCGGCAGTCTAGCTCCGCTCTGACCCTTTGCTCACTGCTCCGGCAGTCTCGCTCCGCTCTGACCCTTTGCTCACTGCTCTGTCAGTCTCGCTCCGCTCTGACCCTTTGCTCACTGCTCCGGCAGTCTCGCTCTGCTCTGACCCTTTGCTCACTGCTCCAGCAGTCTCGCTCTGCTCTGACTACTCTTGCTCACCGCTCCAGGCGGCCTCGTCCTGCTCTACTCTCGCTCACCGCTCCAGGCGGCCTCGTCCTGCTCTACTCTCGCTCACCGCTCTAGGCGGTCTCGTCTTGCCCTGCTCTCGCTCACCACTCCGGGCGGCCTTACTCTGCTGTGTTTGTCCGCCACATCTGTGGTTCTGTTCCTGAGTCCCAGTGTGTACTGGGTCCTATCCCGCCTGTGTTCCTACCTGCTAGTGCCTCCCTGTCTGCACTCTAGCCGTGCTTGCCTGTACCCCCCTGCCTGCATAACCGCCTGCCTGCATACCAGTCGTGCCTGCCTATACCCACCAGTCTGTGGGCCAGCCTAACCTGTCTTTTCCTGTATTCCCCTGTGTGGGTCAACAGCCGTGTCCGGGGTCTGTCCTGGAGTAGCACCTGGTCCCTCTGCTCGGTTCCTCCTTGGTGCACTGGCGTCGTATGCCGTCGTGTGACCCTGGTCGGATCGGGTGAATACCTAGTTACGCCCCTCCAGGCATTCACTCTCCGGCACGGTCCAGTAGAATCACACGCACACGCCGCTCAGCCCGGGCGTGTGCATTACATGGGCCTGGGTCATTGTTAACAAAAACTGACATTGAATCAGCTTTTAGGTTACTCCCAGTTCACCTGGCTAGCATTCCACTGTTGGGTTGTTTTTGGAACAAAGGTTATTACCTGGATAGGTGTTTGCCTATGGATTGTTCTATTTCATGTTCCTTGTTTGAAACTTTCAGTACTTTTCTGGAATGGGTGGTCAGGGATGTTGCGGGTGTGCAGTCCGTTATCCACTACCTGGATGACTATATGTTTATAGGTCCCCCAGATTCGTTTGTCTGTGGTAATTTGTTGGCAGCCATGGTGTGGGTTGCGGAACGTTTTGGGGTCCCTTTGGCCAAAGAAAAAACTGAAGGTCCTGTACTGTATTGAGTTTTTTGGGAATATTGATTGATACGGATCGCATGGAGTGTCGACTGCCCGAGGATAAATTGTTGTTACTCAGGCAGGAGGTCGAGCAAATTGGTAAACTGCGTAAGGTGACATTGAAGGAGCTCCAGTCGCTGCTAGGGAGATTGAACTTTGCTTGTAGGATCATGCCTATGGGCAGAATATTTTGTCGCAGGTTGTCAAGGGCAACTGCGGGAGTGCGGGCATCGCATCACTTTATTCGTTTGAATAGAGAGCACAGAGAGGATTTTTTGGTGTGGAAGCGTTTTTTGGACAATTACAACGGCAGGTCGTTGATTCAGCAGGAGTTTTTGAACTGCTTTGATTGCGAGATTTACACGGACGCGGCAGGCGGTGCTGGCTATGGAGCTTTTTGTAAGGGAAAGTGGAGCGTGGGAAAATGGCCCGATTCATGGAAAGAGAGGGGTCTAACAAAGAATCTCGCTCTGTTGGAATTATTCCCAATTGTAGTTGCAGTCTCGATTTGGGGTGAGTTCTTTTTGAATCGGAGAGTCAGGTTTCACTGCGATAACATGGGTGTGGTGACGGTGATTAACAGCTTGTCGGCTTCGTCTCCCCCGGTTATTAAGCTGGTCAGGGAACTGGTACTCCGGTGTTTGGAGTTGAATGCATGGATTTCAGCGGTGCACGTGCCAGGTGTCCAAAATTCTATAGCGGATGCTTTGTCTCGTTTCCAGTGGGAGCGTTTCCGTGCTCTGGCATCGGAGGCAGAGGTCGCAGGAGTGGAATGCCCTTCGCAGGTGTGGCAGCTGATTACGGACGAGCCGGAAGATTGATCCAGGAGTCAGTGGCGAGTTCAACCTGGTCTGCTTACGAGGCATCGTGGCGAGTATGGCAAAGCTGGGTGTCGCATTGGGGGGCAATAGAGAGTGACGAGGATAGGACGTTGGCGGTCTTGTTTTTGATTGGTAAGGCTGCGGACTTAGGGTGGTCGCCATCTAGAGTTAGCAAATTTGTTGCTGGCCTCGCATTTGGTTTCAAGTTACAGGGTTTGACTGATGTTACTAAATACTTTTTGGTCAAGCAGGCACTTAGAGGTTTTCGAAAGGGTAGCAAGAGTGTGGATAAGCGTAGGCCAGTCACGTTTAGTATGTTGGAAAGGTTAGGTCTAGTTTTGGAAAGGATTTGTTGTTCTGCTTTTGAGGCGGCTCTGCTAAGTTAGCTTTTTCTTTAGCTTTTTTCGGGGCAATGAGAGTAGGCGAGTTGGTCGCCCCCAGCAGGAATAGGGAGGGAGGTTTATTAGCCGAAGACTTGAGTAGCTGGGCCTGGGGTATCGATTTTTGGATTAGACGCTCAAAAATTCTCAATTGGGTAGAAGTAAGCGCGTCGTTTTGGGTAGAGTGGATGGGGCTCTGATGTGTCCAAGAAGGTGCTTGGAGGTTTATTGGCAAGTGTGGTCGGGTAGATCCGGCCCACTGTTACGTCATTGCGACGGGTCATTTCTTTCCCGTTTCCAGTTTATAGCGGTCCTAAAAAAGGGGGTGCAGGAGTTGGGCCTTAGCCCAGGTGTTTATGGTTCGCATTCCTTTAGGATTGGCGCAGCGTCTGAGGCTGATAGGCGCGGTTTGGGGGCGGAGGTGATAAAGCGGATTGAAAGATGGAGTTCGGACCGTTATTTGATGTATGTTCGTCGTTAAATACCCAGGACCTTGTTTCATTTGTGAGTTGTTGGATAGTTGTTGAATATGCTTGTTTGTTATCCTTTTAGGTGGTGTTCCCTCGTTAGCTTGGATTTTCGGACATTCGTATGTGCATTGGGGGGCGCTGCGTGCGGACATAAGGCGTGACGGTAGGCAATTGGGCTTTCCGAGGGTACAAGTGGTTATAAGGTGGCTAGGTTTTAGGGGGATGGTATGGAGCCGGTTTTTGTCGGAATTTCATAAAGCGGCAAGATTGGACAGAACACCGGATATTCTGGTTGTGCATTTGGTCAGGGAACGATTTGGGGGCAAGGCCCGTGAGAGAGTTGATTCGGGATATCCGTTTCGATTTTTTGAGATTGAGGACTTCATTCCCGGGGGTTTTGACTGTTTGGTTGGATATAATGCCCAGGAAAAAATGGCAGGCGGTCAGATCCGAAAAAGGTATAAATAGAGCGAGAGTGAAACTAAATAGGGCCATGTCCAGTTTCGTGTCAAGGAATGGCGGCATAAGTGTTAGGCACTTTGAGTTGGAATCGGGGGTTGGTAATTTTTGGTTGAAGGACGGGGTCCATCTCAATGATATCGGTATCGATCTTTGGGCCCTTGCAATACAGGAGGGCATTGAAAGGGTGTTGGTGGCTTTGGGGCACTCACGAGCCTAAGGTTTCAGGGCAGTTCGTGGTTGGCAGGGGGTGGGGTTCTTGAAGTTGGTACCGAATTGTCGGTGGAAGGAATTGGGAAAAATTCCAGGTCATTTAAATTGAGTGGGGGGTGATCTGGCAGTCGGTTCTGGGCTCTGGACGGTGTTTTACCTCAGGAACATTTAGTTGGTTGGTCTTTCACGGAATGTGGAAGTTTTGGTGCCCTCGAGCTGGTGCTGAACGGCTGAGGGTAACATGGCAGTTGATTTTTATAGTTAATTTAAAGCCAGATCTATTAGCTCCAAGAACCCTCCCTCCATATATTTATATATATATATTTATTTCATTGTTACTTGGTTTGTTATTTGTTGTTTGTTAATAAACGGCCACTGTGGCCAATTTATCCAACAAATAACATGTTGTAGAGTCTTTATTTCAGGGACGGATCATGGGATCCCGGGGTTTGTGGGAAGTGGGAAGACAACAGGTAGGAAACCACATTGGCCGTAACAGGTAAAGGAGGGGGCTGGAGACAGCACAGCTAGGGGGAAGCCACCCATGACTGGGGTTGGCCTGGAGGTTTCACTCCCCCCCCCGTTTTTGAATAAGGCTTTCTTGGGGATTGGATAAGGGGAAGTTGGGGGCGGGTAGTGGGAGAGGTGCATATATAGGGAAAAGTGTGGGAAAACCGCCATTCCCTGAAGAGCAGCAGACTGATTACCCACCCTCCCTCCCCTTTTTGATTATAGTTTTATGTTAGTTTTTTAAAATGGTATATTAACATGTCCCTTTTTGTTTTGCTTGTCACAGTGACTTGGTTGGCGGGGGGTGGGGTTCTTGGAGTTGGTACCGAATTGTCGGTGGAAGGAATTGGGAAAAATTCCAGGTCATTTTAAATTGAGTGGGGGGTGATCTGGCAGTCGGTTCTGGGCTCTGGACGGGGTTTTACCTCAGGAGCATTTAGTTGGTTGGTCTTTCACGGAATGTGGAAATTTTGGTGCCCTCGAGCTGGTGCTGAACGGCTGAGGGTAACATGGCGGTTGATTTCTATAGTTAATTTAAAGCCAGATCTATTAGCTCCAAGAACCCTCCCTCCATATATTTATATATATACAGTACAGACCAAAAGTTTGGACACACCTTCTCATTTAAAGATTTTTCTGTATTTTCATGACTATTAAAATTGTACATTCACACTGAAGGCATCAAAACTATGAATTAACACATGTGGAATTATATACTTAACAAAAAAAGTGTGAAACAACTGAAAATATGTCTTATATTCTAGGTTCTTCAAAGTAGCCACCTTTTGCTTTGATGACTGCTTTGCACGCTCTTGGCATTCTCTTGATGAGCTTCAAGAGGTAGTCACCGGAAATGGTCTTCCAACAATCTTGAAGGAGTTCCCAGAGATTTTTAGCACTTGTTGGCCCTTTTGCCTTCACTCTGCGGTCCAGCTCACCCCAAACCATCTCGATTGGGTTCAGGTCTGGTGACTGTGGAGGCCAGGTCATCTGCGTAGCACCCCATCACTCTCCTTCTTGGTAAAATAGCCCTTACACAGCCTGGAGGTGTGTTTGGGGTCATTGTCCTGTTGAAAAATAAATGATGGTCCAACTAAACGCAAACCGGATGGAATAGCATGCCGCTGAAAGATGCTGTTGTAGCCATGCTGGTTCAGTATGCCTTCAATTTTGAATAAATCCCCAACAGTGTCACCAGCAAAGCACCCCCACACCATCACACCTCCTCCTCCATGCTTCACGGTGGGAACCAGGCATGTAGAGCCCATCCGTTCACCTTTTCAGCGTCTCACAAAGACACGGTGGTTGAAACCAAAGATCTCAAATTTGGGGACTCATCAGACCAAAGCACAGATTTCCACTGGTCTAATGTCCATTCCTTGTGTTCTTTAGCCCAAACAAGTCTCTTCTGCTTGTTGCCTGTCCTTAGCAGTGGTTTCCTAGCAGCTATTTTACCATGAAGGCCTGCTGCACAAAGTCTCCTCTTAACAGTTGTTGAAGAGATGTGTCTGCTGCTAGAACTCTGTGTGGCATTGACCTGGTCTCCAATCTGAGCTGCTGTTAACCTGCGATTTCTGAGGCTGGTGACTCAGATAAACTTATCCTCAGAAGCAGAGGTGACTCTTGGTCTTCCTTTCATGGGGCGGTCCTCATGTGAGCCAGTTTCTTTGTAGCGCTTGATAGTTTTTGCAACTGCACTTGGGGACACTTTCAAAGTTTTCCCAATTTTTCGCACTGACTGACCTTCATTTCTTAAAGTAATGATGGCCACTCGTTTTTCTTTACTTAGCTGCTTTTTTCTTGCCATAATACAAATTCTAACAGTCTATTCAGTAGGACTATCATCTGTGTATCCACCAGACTTCTGCACAACACAACTGATGGTCCCAACCCCATTTATAAGGCAAGAAATCCCACTTATTAAACCTGACAGGGCACACCTGTGAAGTGAAAACCATTTCCGGTGACTACCTCTTGAAGCTCATCAAGAGAATGCCAAGAGCGTGCAAAGCAGTCATCAAATCAAAAAGTGGCTACTTTGAAGAACCTAGAATATAAGACATATTTTCAGTTGTTTCACATTTTTTTGTTAAGTGTATAATTCCACATGTGTTAATTCATAGTTGTGATGCCTTCAGTGTGAATGTACAATTTTCATAGTCATGAAAATACAGAAAAATCTTTAAATGAGAAGGCGTGTCCAAACTTTTGGGCTGTACTGTATATATATATATATATATATATATATATATATATATATATATATATTTATTTCATTGTTATTTGGCTTGTTATTTGTTGTTTGTTAATAAACGGCCGCTGTGGCCAATTTATCCAACAAATAACATGTTGTAGAGTCTTTTTTTCAGGGACGGATCATGGGATCCCGGGGGTTTGTGAGAAGTGGGAAGACAACAGGTAGGAAACCACATTGGCCGTAACAGGTCATGAATCCATAAACTTAGCTCCTGATGCAGCTTCTTGTGCGAAACACAGTAAGTGAGTTGGGCATCCTGTGTCCATGTTGTTGGTGGTTTTATGTTAATTATGAAATAATTTTCCAGGCTATCACTATTTTTACTTTAAGCTACTGCCTGTTAGTGTTGGACTTAAGTGGCAAGAGCCCACCAGTAATATTGACTATGGGAGCTCATTTTTCAGCTACATTTTGTCTGCACATAGTGAATCAAATGTATTGGACCAACTACTGCTCATGTTAGGGGGTACGTTACTTACTCCTGCATAGGGGACCCCCCGGGGGATTTACATGCTACCCTGTGGGTCAGGGCTCGCTCACATGGCCATCGATTGTCTCATGCAAGAGAATCTGGACGATTATGCTAATGTCACTTGGATCAAACTCTGTCAGAGATTGACCTGAGTGTCAACTTAGTGCGATCCGATTCTCTCTCATGCGAGATTTGTATCACATGTGCTGAGTAGACAGAGTACATAATTTCCCCATCTTCTCCCTTGTCTGAGTCCGTGGTAATTGGACTGCACTCAGATGACATCCGAGTGCAGTTCAATGTTTCACACTGATGTCATGCAAGTCCATAGACTTGTATGTAAAATCGGCATGAGAAAAAAACACTAGTTAGCACTCTGACCAATGTTATACTGTGGGACAGTGCCATCTGATAAAACATCGGACAGCACTCGGCCATGTTAAGCGGTCGTGTGGACGAGCCCTCAGTCTGAGCCTGCCATTGATAATTATGACTTGACACTATAGGTCCCATTATTTTCTTTGTGTTGTCAACCAGACATTTAACAGAACGAGTATTTTTTAAACACATTTATACACAGATCGTTTATTCTTGTAATGATTTAATCCTATTTGTATCTCTATTTATACCCAGCTTTACGCATACAAGGACTCTATCTGTCTCACCCTTTTTTACTGCATAGATTCATTTATCATCAGGTTTTTAATCTTATGTATTTTTATTTTTAATGATTTTAATGATCTTTTAATCTTATGTATTTTTAATAATGTTTGTGCTTTTTCACAATATCCCTCTACCCCTCACGACATTTATCAAGGGATGCGGTGATCTTTTTTTTTAACTTAAAAGTAAGTTCAAGAGATAAATACGCGGCACATGGCAAATGGTGAAAATATACATTTTTCCCCAGTTAAGGTTTATTTTTTACAGCATTGACCATTTCATATAAATTACATATTAACTTTATTCTGTGGGTCAGTACAATTAACATAAAATCACCATTTACTTATGTTTTATGATGTCTGCATGAAAATAATACATTTTCAAAAACAAAACAGTTTTACATTGCCATATATGGAGAGCCATAACTCTTATTTTTTCAGTTAACAGATTTGTATGAGAACCTATTTTTTTGCGGGACGAGTTGTATTTTTTATTATTGTTGTTATTTTGGAGTATAGGTGCTGTGAGGACCCGTGGTCTTCCGTGGGGGTAACGCTACTCAGACAACGCAGGGTGAGGGTAAAACAGCGTGGCAATATTTTATTGAACCACAAAGCGGACAATAAACACATAGAACAGTCCCAGCAAATGTCCAAGATGGTGCAACATTACACAGTCTCACCCTTCCTTCTCCGCCCACCTGGGATAGAACAGCTGCAACTTTGGAGACTTCCAGGGCCGACTACTTCAACCAGTGGCCCCCCGCTTCTGGTGGGCCCCCACAGAGAGAAGGTAGCGGCAAGCTTAAGAAGCTAGCAGTCCATCGAGGTACAAGGCCACGAGACCCGAGGGTCCCAACCTGGCCTATCCGAGAGTTTCCATGGGGCCAGATGACCAGTGGGTCCCTCCTGGCAACTCCCAATGTCTCCATGGGTTCTAATCAACCGGTGAGTCACTCCTAGCAACCCCAAAACAACATATCCATGGCGCCAGGTGACTTCTTCGTCCTCTCCTGGTCTCCCTAAAAGAATCCATGGTCTCTCTGATGGTTAATGGAGGAGATCCAAATCTTTCCAGTCAGGGCCAGTGTCACATAGTTTGTGTCACTCTTTCCTAACTTTCAAAGTTGGGAAGTATGCCTCTGTGCCTCCATACCTAATAATGCCCCTTTTGTGCCTCTTTATTATAAGAATGCCCCATTTAATTTGGCAGTACCACAGAGCTCAGTGATTGGCTGCAGCGCAGTTGACATGAAGATGCAGCTGATTAAAAATGTCTGGAGCAGCAAAAAGCAGTGCTGGACCCCGGGTGAGTAAAAGCTCAGTTTGATTGTTTGTTTCCTCATGACCATCGTTGGAGTTCGGCCGTTTAACCCACTGGATGTAATAGAGTCAATAGTGACTGTGTCATTTAGAGGAAATCAAATTATATTTCCTAAAAAAAATGTTCATAGTGTGCAAAAGTAGCAAAGCGTAAAAAAACTAAACACATCTGGTATCACTGTAAGGTCGGGGCTACACGAGTGTGAAAAAAAATAGTGGAAAAAATTTGGATGATTTTTATCGATTTTGCCATCCGTATGGCATCATTCCATATTTATAAAAAGATCAGAAATTTTATATAAATGTAAAAAAAATTGCAATTTTCAAACTTTTAATGATTATCCCTTTAATCCAGATAGTCATACCACACAAAGCAATAATAAATTACATTTCAATCATGTCTGCTTTCTATCAGCACCATTTGTAAAATGTAAAAATGTTTTATTTTGTTAGCATTTTAGAAGGTTTAAAAATGGAGGAGTAATTTTTCATATTTTCAAGGAAATTTACAAAACTTATTTTTATAGGAACCTGTTCAGTTTTGAAATTACTTTGAGGGTCCTATATATTGGAAATCCCCCCAAAAGTGATACCATTTTAAAAACCACATCCCCGAATTAAAAATGTAATTGCTTTCAGGTAGTTCATTAACCCTTGAGGTGCTTTTCAGGAATTAATGTAAACTGGCATAACAGGAATGAAAAAGTTTATTTTCACCACCTACATTTTAATAACTTCTGAACAGGCCACTATACGCGGCAGACTCTAAGGCCGTTATTCGACTGCCATGGCGAACATCAGGACAGCACGATCAAGATCTCAGGGTGCCAATGTAGTTAAAGAGGGAGCCCCCACACTCTGTTAACCATCTAGATGCTGTAGTCACTATTGGCAGCAGCATTTAAGGGGTTAAATGGCCATAATCAGTGCCGACCCTGATCGTGGCTGATGCAGCAAGTTGTTAGCTATAGTGTACAGCTGATAGCTGCAGGATTGTCACCTGTCGGGGGATGCTAATCTCTTATATCGCAGGTCCGTAAAAAGACGTATTGGTGGTCACTATGGGGTTAAAAAAATAGAATTGTTTCTTAATCTGATGTTTTTTTGTCACAATATACACATACACATTATACAGACACATGACCTACACATTATATATACACATATATACATGACCTTTAGATATACACATGACCTGTACATATATACACTGTATATACACAGGAAAAAATAGAAAAATGCTCCAAAGAACCAAAGGATGAATTAAAACAAGCAAAGTTTATTGTTACATATTAAGAATATGCGGGATACGGGATGAGGTGCCACACACCCCAAAGTAGATAGTCTTAAGTCAAGATACAGGAGGATTAGATGGTATTATGCCATTTCTCCGCTTAGTGGTAAGTTGTGCTCCATTCTGGAGCCACAAATGGGAAACGCGTAAAAATCCTCTGTTCTTCAGCCGGAATTGTCTCGTTCAGGTCTTCACTGCGCGGTGCTGGGATCTGCTGTCTCATGCTGACATTCATGTTCCTTCTTATAATAACTGGAGATGGCGCTTTCCCTGTTTCTATGTCTGTCCAGTTTAGATTTGAAAATAAGGGGTGTTTTCTGATTTTTCCATTAACCCCTAGCCGGACATAATGGTCTTTGCAGAGTAGTTTGGACATAATGTCCACAGCATCGTGGTCAGTGAGGTTTTCATATGATGGTTCAGAGTAGATGACATTTCTCTCAATCTCTTCAGTGGTGTCTCCTGGAAATGGTGAGTCTTGGAAAATCATGTTGTACAATATGACTCCAAAGGCGAACCAATCTACACCTTCATCATAAGCGTCTCCCATGATCATTTCTGGGGCGCCATACCCAGGTGTTCCACTGAAATCTCTGGCATTAAATCTCTTATCAAACTCATAAAGAGATAGTCCAAAATCAGTAATTTTTATGTGGCCGTCACCAGTCAGCAGGATGTTATCGGGTTTTAAGTCCTGGTGAATGATGTCATTGCTGTGCAGGAATTGTAGGCCACAGACGATTTCTGCTGCTATAAAGGTTACAGGTTCCTTCAGGGGAATGGTACTATATATATAGTCATGCAGATCCCCTCCACTGGCCAGCTCGGTGACAAAATAGGCATGGTTTTCAGTATGAAACGCGGCATGGCAATGAGTTAAGAATCTGCTGTTGTGGCTAAGCTTCAGGACATGGTGCTCAACAAGGCATTCAGGGAAGGAGATTAGACTTTCCTTCTTTATGATTTTAAGGGCCACACTTTGTTTCCGTATCTTATCCGTGGCCAGTACAACCTTCCCATAACTCCCTTCTCCAAGTATGCCATGGCAGATAAACTTATCCCTGGTGAGAGGGACAGTGGTCTTTATTTTTTTGCTACTGGGGCCACTAAATTCACCTGAGATGTCATCTTGACTGGTGGCTGGATCTTCCTGATGTTTCCTTTTTCTCCCAGTTCTCTTCTCTTCTGCTGCACTTTCATTACCTCTCGTGTTAATGATCCTGGTTGGACCCACAGTCTCTCTTTTCCTCTCTCTTGTACTCAGCTTTTGTAGATTGGTATCAGCTTGATTTGTGATGTATCCCACAAACTTGTCACATCTGTTTTGTACAGTGTCTAGGAAGGAAATATTCTGGGTTCCCTCATTGTCAGGTAATATTTGACCATCCTGCCCAGATTTCTTGGAGTCCATCTTCCTTATCTTTGGTGGAGGTTCCTGGTTATTTCCAGTGTCTTCTCCATCTGGTGTTTCTTTCCTTTTTCTCTTTCTTTTCCCTGTAAAGTCCATGTTGCATCAGGCAACAACAGGGCAATTATCCAAAAAACGTATGTAAAATTACTAAATGCAATCCACACGTATATTGTAGTCAAAGCCAAATACAACTAAAGCTCAATGGCTGCAGTCAGTTGTTTATGGAACTTTGTGGAATGTGATGTCACTGTGCCGGTGATGTCACACTCACTGTGATGTCAGCAGATGTATGTGAGTGTTCCATCACTGCTGAACATGAAAGTCTCGGAAGGGGTGGGACTTAGTCAACCAATAGCAACCTGACTAGTCACACTATTATAAAAGAAGAGTTAATGACTTAAAAATGACTACCTGGGCAGATCTGGCATTATGCAGACTGGAAAAGCTGGGTAATAACCTCTGTCTAAAATGTGACAAATTGTTTCTGTAGGCTAAATATATACAAAAGGAAAATATTAGGAGTGTTATAGAACAACTCTTCATTTTTACATAACACTGGTTCAATTAAGTTGATATTAAATAGGTTGCTGTTACAGTAATAAATATATAAGGCACGAATGTGCTTAAAATAAAAAATGGTGGCATACTCTCCCTACACTGCCCTCGCAAATCAAGCGCAGTCCACTTCGGAGATCGGTGACGACTCCTGAAGTGATGCCTACTTTTTTACAAAGTCAGAGAACCAACGCAGCTAGTGATTGGCTGCAGCTGTCAGTTACCTAGAAAAGTGAGTCATGCGTTTTTTTCTCTAATGATGTGCTCTTCTAGTGATGATGGGAAGCAGTACGGTATACCTTCCTTTTGTGCGGAGGTTGTGGCGTTGTTGTCAGACTGTGTGCTCTTCGTTTCTGCAAGCAAAGTCATCCTTGTCTTACAGCATTGGAGGAGCTGGGTGGTTCTGAACCTGTCCTGATCCAGCAATCCAGCGAGCTTCAGAATTGCTCCTTGCCTAGTAGATTAGTTACTCCTCAGCTGTAAGCAATAATACTTAAAAATGACTCCATTCTTGGAGAGGATTTTTAATAACAAGCAAATTGCAAAATTGCTTTTGTTTTTTTCAAGTGCTTTAAAATTGTACCCATTTATGATGAGACAACCCCTTCATAACATAGCTGCTCCTGTGGTAAGAATACGCTGCTCTTCTGTTTTATGTTTTTAAATTGAAAAATCAAACAAAATGAGAGCAAGAAATATATCAGAGCAGGGAAATCTAAATACAGTGAAGGAAAGAATTATTCCATCCCTTGCTGTTTTTGTATGTTTGTCCACTGACAAAGACATGAACAGTCTATAATTTTAAGGGTAGGTTAATTTTAGCATTGAGAGAATATCCCCCCCAAAAAATCAAGAAAATCCCATTGTATAAATTAGATAAATTTATTTGCATAATTTATTTGCATTTGGCAGTGAGAAATAAGTATTTAATCCCCTACAAACCATTATGAGTTCTGGCTCCTACAGACCAGTTAGATGCTCTTAATCAACTGGTTACCTGCATTAAAGACAGCTGTCTTACATAGTCACCTGTAGAAAAGACTTCTGTCCACAGACTCCATTAATCAGTCAGACTCTAACCTCTACAACATGGGCAAGACCAAAGAGCTTTCTAATGATGTCAGGGACAAGATCATAGACCTGCACGAAGCTGGAATGGGCAACAAAACCATAAGTAAGACGCTGGGTGAGAAGGAGACAACTGTTGGTGCAATTGTGGCACCCCAGGGGGTCTGGTTGCCACAGTGGTAGAAATACCATGTCTGAGAGCGAGCATGGGTTTTCCTGGTCAGGAGCAATATTGCATGCAACGCCTCCTGCCCCAGTCCAGGAAGGGGAGGATCCTGCCCTTTATAAACTTTATCTGGGGCGGGGTTAGTGAGTAGTTCCAGAGACAGGGACAGAGAAGCAAGGAGCTCTGTAGGAGACAGGAGCTGAAATCCAGGGACTGGAGCTGTGCAGAGCTCGTCCTGGCCGAAGACGCAGAGAACTGGACACAGGAGTCCGAGGCTGTGAGGATATCCACATCCAGCAGCAGAAACCACCTGGCAGGGGTTTTCAGGTCCTCTTGCCATAGAAAGCCCGGAGGCTCAGTCACAAGCAAGGGACCGGCACCGCCATTGAGGAGCGGAAGGTACCAAAGGCCCCAAGTCACCAGCCATACGGGTGAGCACCACACGGTACACTCAGGGACGTGGGCTACTACACGACTACAGCAGGGTAGCCAGGAAGAGTGCAGTCAGACGGGAAGGCCTACACCTCCACCTGGCCAGGGGGACTCTTGTTCGCTCACAGACTGACCAGGCCTCTAATGTTAGCCAGTACTCCCGGCAGGGCCTTCTTCATTACCAACAGTAAAGACCCTGAACTGCACTGCACGGACTCTGAGTCATTTCTGCTGCGCCCATGCACCACAACCCTCAACATCTGCACTCACTGCCCTGAGGCTATACTCCTCCTGTGGGGAGTTATACTACCCTCTGCTGCGCACACAACATCAGCCTCAGCGGTCTGCCCCGCAGCGGCGGTTCTCAGTGACCGCAATCCACGGGTGGCGTAGTCAGACATTTAAACATTAAAAACCAAGTAAACAGATCCGCCACTGGTTTGACCACCCTGAGCCACGGGACCGGGTCGCCGCCATGGAGACTACAACCCCTGACATTACACAGAGACCCGACTCCGGGTATTCCCCCACACACGGCCCAGGGGGCACGTCAACTTTGGCGTAGTCGGCAGGATTTCGTGCCCGCAACCACCGGGTACTGCGTGCCTGAAGAAAGACTGTGATACTTACATGGTGAAGTTTCCAGCCATCCGCAGCCGTTTTCCCGCCATCCGCAGCCATTTTCCCGCCATTGGGCGCCATTTCTGGGATGCCGCGCGGGAAGAAGAGGGGCGTCTACGCCAAAAGCGCGCGAGAGCTGAAGCCCCGCCTTACGTACTGACGCTGCACAAGGTCCTGGAAGGAGCCCAGCGGACGCCGACGTCACCAGCGCGCGACGCAAGGTCCTCAATCCCGACGATCGCCTGCGGAGCCGCGGCCTACGGAGAAGAAGCAACGGGAGGTAGGCCACGGTTAACTAGGGGGGAGGAAGACACCAGGAATGGAGGGAGCTCCCACCGCCAGCGCGGCTGCTGCCGCAGTGATGCCGTTCACAATGCCATATATCCCCGGAGCGGCATGGTTACCCCAGTACTCAGGGGAGTCGCATACCCTGAGCGACTTTAAAGAAAGACTGTATAGCCTATTCAAAGTATACCCCCTGTCCGAAGAACAAAAAGTGAGCATCCTGATAGGCCAGTTAATCGGAGCAGCCCAAAGAGAAGTGAAGTCCTGGTCAGCCAGGGAAAAGGGGACTGTAAAGGAAATACTGGCCCGTCTAAAGGACACTTTTGATACCCGCACCTCAGCAGAGATCAAACTAAAATTTTATGGATGCAAACAGCAGGCACAGGACAGTATACGGAACTATGCTTTGAATTTGCAGGAGGCCCTGAGGGCCATTAAGCAGGCAGACCCTGACAGCGTGCGGAATGAGGATAGGCTGTTGACTGAACAGTTCATTGAGGGTCTACAGTCCAGCGCCCACCGAACCCAGTTGCAAGTAATGGCCTTGCAGAACCCTGATTTGGACTTTGCGCAGTTTAAAGACAGGGCCATCCGGGTGCTCCGAGAACCGGCACCAGGTGGCGCTGTAACCCACAGGTGCCCTGCTATCACCTATCACCAGGAGGCATCGCCCTTGTCTGCAGAGCCTGTTGGAGCTGATGCACAGGCTTTGGACAAAGCCCCGGCTGCAGACCTGCACCATCAGGTCCAAGAGCTGACCAAAAGCGTTGCCGCGCTAACCAGAACTGTGCAGTCTTTACAGGTGTCCCCTCCAGGAAAGATCCAATTGGCTTCCAGTCCGGAGGACGTCCCTTGGCGCCGACAGAGGAGGATCCGATCGTCCAGAGGAAGGCCCAGCGACCGCTACGACCAGGACGGACAACCCATCTGCCGCCGCTGCAACCAACCAGGACATATGGCAAGGTATTGTCATTTAAACGGGCCCAACCTGGGGCAGAGGGCCGACCCCCAGGCATAAGGCCATCAGGCCCATCGAGCTGGCGTGATAAGTACGTAGGGGGACGACCAGTCCTGCCTGTGGTGCTGGATGGCCTTCCTATGAGTGCACTACTGGACACCGGGCCACAGGTAACCACCATCCCCTATGTGCTTTTTAAGCGGTAATGGAATGACTCAGATATTACCCGCTACCCAGATAGCGATTTGAGCATCATCGCCAGCAATGGTCAGCCCGTACCGCAGGTGGGATTCAAGGAGGTGACCATCAAAATTGTTAAAGTTGAACTGCCAGCGCAAGGACTGATTATTGTGGACATTGACCGTCGTGAAAGCCACCCTAAGATAACCTTGGGTACTAATGTTATTGAAAATTGTCTTGCAGAGATAATTGTCATATTACAGCAGGTTGCGATGAGCGCCAGCTCCAGCCAGCAGTGTGTCCTACAAAAAGAGATCAGAGCCCTGATGAAAAGGCAACAGGTAGAACTGTCTGGTGGTGAGATTGGTAGTGTTAGGATGAGTGACCCGTTCCCTATCACCATGCCCCCAAAAAGTGAGATGATGATCTGGTGCCGGACTGCAATCGGGTTAAGAGAAAGGGACTGCCAAGCCATGGTAGAACCCGTCTACTCAGACAGTAGGTCCACCATTTTGACAGCACGGAGGGTGGTCGATGTACGCCATGGGAGGGTACTCGTCCGCATCCTAAAGATTGGGGAAAGAGAAGTATACTTGCCCCGGTATGCCACTCTAGCCAAATTGTTCACCGTTAACCAGAACTCTGTAAAGGCCGTGGAACCCTTACCTCCATCTCAACCAAAGGAGGGTAACGGCTCCAAGAAACAAATGGAGGACTGGTGTCAGAAGCTGCATGTGGGCACCGACTCCACTCCCTCACACCAAAAACAGGTAGTCTACCGGGTGGTGCAGGAGTACGAAAGAGTCTTTAGCAAACACCCGCTAGACTTTGGGCAAGTAAAGGGGATAGAACACCACATCCCCACAGGAAACCATCCACCCATAAAGGAAAGATACCGACCTGTACCCTCTGCACACTATCAGAATGCAAAGGGAATGTTGCGAGAAATGAAGGAGGCTGGGGTAATCAGGAACAGCTGTAGCCCCTGGGCAGCTCCACTAGTTCTTGTGAAAAAGAAAGATGGCACCATGAGAATGTGTGTAGATTACAGAAAGGTCAACCGTATCACACACAAAGATGCGTACCCGTTACCTAGGGTAGGGGAATCTTTAGCTGCATTAAAGTCTGCTAACTTCTTCTCCACTTTGTATCTTACTAGCGGGTACTGGCAGGTTCCTGTAGCAGAGGCAGACAAGGAGAAGACCGCGTTCACTACCCCGATGGGTCTCAGTGAATTCAACTGTATGCCGTTCGGGCTCTGCAACGCACCAGGAACCTTCCAGCGGTTGATGGAGTGCTGCCTGGGGCACAGGAATTTTGAGACGGTCCTGCTATACCTGGACGATGTCATAGTGTATTCCAAAACATATGAGGACCATCTGAAACACCTGGCAGAAGAGTTTGACGCCCTGGCAGGCTATGGCCTAAAGGTGAAACCCTCCAAGTGTCATCTACTGAAACCAAAGGTACAGTACCTAGGACACGTGGTGAGTGCTGACGGAGTAGCTCCAGACCCTGATAAGATCACAGTGATTAAGGACTGGCCAACACCCTCCAGCATAAAGGAAGTGCGGCAGTTCCTTGGGTTGGTAGGCTACCACCGAAGATTCATCTCTGGATTCACCAAAATGACAGCTCCTATGCAGGATCTCCTGATAGGCCAGTCCAGGAAGGCCAAAAACCAGCAGCCGCCCTTCAAATGGGACAAGCTGGAGGATGAGTCTTTCCGCCAGCTGAAGATGGCCCTCACGGGAGATGAAATCCTGGCGCACCCTGATTACAGCCAGCCTTTTATTCTCCACACAGACGCGAGCAACATCAGGCTAGAGGCGGTGCTGTCCCAGATCCAACAGGGCAGAGAATGGGTAATCGCTTATGCCTGCAGGAGGCTCCGGCCTACAGAGAGAAACCCTGAAAATTATAGCTCCTTCAAACTAGTGGTGTGGGCAGTGACGGAAAGTTTCAAGCATTACCTTGCCTCTGCCAAGTTCACTGTGTACACGGACAACAACCCGTTGACACACCTTGACACTGCAAGACTTGGTGCCCTGGAGCAAAGATGGATGGCCCGGCTGTCCAACTATGAGTTTACCATCAAATACCGGGCGGGACACACAAATGCCAACGCAGACACCCTGTCCAGGATGCCGAACTTGCCGGACAGAGGGGAAGATCCAGAAGAACTGGAAGAGATTAAACTCCCTGCGTTCCACCGTCATGGGATTACCCAGTGTTCCCACTATGTAAGGGACAAGCACTCTGCCATGTTCAATACCTTACCCCACTACAGCTGGGCGGAGACGCAAGACAGGGACCCAGCCGTCCGCCTGGTAAAAGAGATGCTGACTCAGGCTGATGCCCGCCTTGACCCAGATGCTCCGGAAGAGACCAAATAGGTGTGGCAGGAGAAGAGTAAACTGTTTCTCTACAAGGGGAAGCTGTGCCGGAGGATTGTCAACTCCCGGACACATGAGCTGACCTGGCAGGTAGTGGTCCCGAGACTAGACGCGGCTATGGTCCTGGAGGCATACCACGACGGAGCAGGGCACTTTGGATGGAAGAAGTTGGAGTTCCTGTTGCATGAACGGTTCTTCTGGGTAGGCATGAGAGGGGCCATTGAGAGATGGTGCATAGACTGCGGCCCGTGCAACCTGAGAAGAAAGGACCGTGTCAGCCAGAAGACTCCCCTGCAGCCCATCATCACCAAGGAGCCACTAGAACTGGTAGCCCTGGACCACGTGAAGCTGGCTCCAAGTAGGTCCAGGTACGTCTACGCCCTCACCATCGTAGACCACTACTCCCGGTTCCTGGTGGTGGTCCCTGTCAAGGACTTAATAGCTCAGACGGCAGCTAGAGCCTTCCAGCAGCACTTCTGCCGTCCACACGGGTATCCGGAGCAAGTGTTGACTGACCAAGGTCCAGCCTTCGAAGCGGAGGTCTTCCAGGAGTTCTGCAACCTGTATGGCTGCAAGAAGATAAGGACAACACCCTATCACCCCCAAACCAACGGATTGTGCGAGAAGATGAACCAGGTGGTGATAGACTTGCTGAAAACGTTGCCCCTGGAGGAACGCAGTCTGTGGCCTGAAAAACTGCCTGATCTGGTGGACTTGTATAACCACATCCCAGTAAATTCCACCAACTGCACCCCGGCTTACCTAATGAGAGCAAGACCTAGTAAGCTGCCTATTGACCTGGATATGGGAGTCCTGACACCCGAGGACACCTCGCCAGAAGCAGACTGGGATACAGAACGGCAGCAGCAGTACCGGAAAGTGCAGGAGAGTGTTGAGAGAAGTCTGTCTCAAACAAGACTCAAGCAAGAGAAAAGCAAGAGAGGACTTACAACCAGCATGCTCCCGCTGTTCCCCTGGCACCTGGAGAGCAGGTCTTGAAGAGGAAGAGGCGGCTCCATAAGTTGGATGACCAGTGGGAGAAAGACCCGTACACAGTACTGCCCTCAAGTCATGAAAATCCGAAAGTATGCATTATCAGTAAGGATGGAGGAGAGACCACAGCCACTGTCTCCAGAGACCACCTGAAGAAGTGTCCCGAGCAGCTGCAAAGCACTGATGAAGACCAAGATAGCCCTCAACCCGCAGAGGAAAGGGAAGAAATGGTCAGTACAGTACTCGGAGAATTTCCCCGGTCCTGGACACAAATTAACAACGCTATTGTGGTACCCGTCCTTACCTTTCTCCAACCAGCCACTCAAGGGCCTACAGAAGAGCAAGTAGAGTTGGGAGAGCAACCGGCCCTGGAGGCAGAAGATTCCATACCAGCAGCCCAGGAGAATCAACCCTCTGCTAGTAGTGAGCCTGCCGTGCCCGTGGTAAGCCAAAGAGTACACAGAAAGCTGCCCAGCCTACCCGTAACATCTCCAAACACCTGTAGTGAAGACACTAGCGAGCCCACTACACAAGGGGTGGAAACAGGGGACCCAGAAAGAACACCACCAGATAGTGTGTTACGTAGGTCCACCAGGAGCACTAGAGGTCAGAAGCCTGCTCGCTGGAGAATATAGAAAGAAAATGATATATACCTGTATATTGCAAATGTTGAAATATTTTATGTTTGTTACATGAATAATAATTATGTTTCTCAAGTTACCCGACTGGTTCTATGGACTGACAGGTTATGGACAATGAATAACCGGAACTGTACCTTGTAAATAGTTGCACCTATTAAGTGCCCCTTTTGTGCCAGACCACAGAACAAAAACCCGTGGAGGTGGCTAAAGACGAGGTCCAACGCCAGATCATCGATGCCCTGTAGCCACCCCAGGGCCTACGTGGAGGGTTTGGGACGGGTCCCTCAAAATACATCTTGGGTGACCTATAAAGACTGAACTCCTTGTATATATGTTATGTTATTGCTTATACCCTGTTATGTATGTTTTCATAAAATGTGTTTAGTCCCGGAATACTAAAGTTTACTAGGGGGGAATGTGGCACCCCAGGGGGTCTGGTTGCCACAGTGGTAGAAATACCATGTCTGAGAGCGAGCATGGGTTTTCCTGGTCAGGAGCAATATTGCATGCAATGCCTCCTGCCCCAGTCCAGGAAGGGGAGGATCCTGCCCTTTATAAACTTTATCTGGGCGGGGTTAGTGAGTAGTTCCAGAGACAGGGACAGAGCAGCAAGGAGCTCTGTAGGAGACAGGAGCTGAAAGCCAGGGACTGGAGCTGTGCAGAGCTCGTCCTGGCCGAAGACGCAGAGAACCGGACACAGGAGTCCGAGGCTGTGAGGATATCCACATCCAGCAGCAGAAGCCATCTGGCAGGGGATTTCAGGTCTTCTGGCCATAGAAAGCCCGGAGGCTCAGTCACAAGCAAGGGAGCGGCACCGCCATCGAGGAGCGGAAGGTACCAAAGGCCCCAAGTCACCAGCCATACGGGTGAGCACCACACGGTACAATCAAGGACGTGGGCTACTACACGACTACAGCAGGGTAGCCAGAGAGAGTGCAGTCAGACGGGAAGGCCTACACCTCCACCTGGCCAGGGGGACTCTTGTTCGCTCACAGACTGACCAGGCCTCTAATGTTAGCCAGTACTCCCGGCAGGGCCTTCTTCATTACCAACAGTAAAGACCCTGAACTGCACTGCACAGACTCTGAGTCATTTCTGCTGCGCCCATGCACCACAACCCTCACCATCTGCACTCACTGTCCTGAGGCTGTACTCCTCCCGTGGGGAGTTATACTACCCTCTGCTGCGCACACAACATCAGCCTCAGCGGTCTGCCGCGCAGCGGCGGTTCTCAGTGACCGCAATCCACGGGTGGCGTAGTCGGACATTTAAACATTAAAAACCAAGTAAACAGATCCGCCACTGGTTTGACCACCCTGAGCCACGGAACTGGGTCGCCGCCACGGAGACTACAACCCCTGACATTACACAGACACCCGGCTCCGGGTATTCCCCCACACACGGCCCAGGGGGCGCATCACAATGAGTAAAGAAAATGGAATAAATAGAAAATGACTGTCAATCGACATTGATCTGGAGCATCATGCAAAATCTCACCTCGTGAGGTATCCTTGATGATGAGGAAGGTGAGAGTTAAATTATGCAGATTTAGATCAAAGCTGTTCATTTTTACAACAGGAAAATTAATGAAATACACTGTATTTTATTATGCAATTTCTCCCAAGAACGGCAACATCTTATGACGCGCCCCCTGGGCCGTGTGTGTGTGGGGATACCCGGAACCAGACCCGTTGTGGATGCTGGGGGTCGTAGTCCTTGCGTGGCGGGGACCCAGTCCCGTGGCTCAGGGTGTCAACCCAAATGGCGGTCTATTTATAGGGTTTTGAGGTTAAATGTCCGACTACCCCACCTGTGAATTGCGGTCAGAGGGAACCGCCGCTGCAGGGCAGACCGCTGAGGCCGGTGTTGTGGGTGTAGCAGAGGATAGTATAACTCCCCACGGGAAGAGTATAGCCTCAGGGCAGTAAATAGGGATGTTGGTGGTGATGGTGCGCGGGAGCAACAGTAACCACACGGAGTCTGTCATGCAAGTCAGGGTCTTTACTGTTGGTGGTATTAAGAGACCCGTCCGGAATACAGGTTAACAATGGAGGCCTGGTCAGTCTGAGAGCAACTGGGAAATCCCGCTGGTCAGGGGGAGTTTGTAGGCCTACCGTGCTGACTTCACTCTTTCTTGGCTATCCCGCTGTAGTGTGGTTGTAGCCCACGTCTCTGAGTGTACCGAGTTGTTCTCACCTGTATGACTGGCGACTCGGGCCTTCCGTGCTTCTCACCCCTCCGGGGCAATAGTGGTCCCTCTCGTGTGGCTGAGCCTCCGGGCTTCCTTGGGCCAGAGGACTTGAAGTCCCCTGCGTGATGGTTTTCTGCTGCTGGGCTTATAACCCTCACAGCCTCGGACTCCAGTGTCCGGCCTGTAGTCTCTAGCCCGGACGAGCTCTACTGGCTCCCCTCCTGGCCTCGTGTTCCTCCTCTGCCTACAGGGACTCCTCAGCCTGCTGCTGACCTGTCCCTATCTGCAACTTGTCTGGAACTAGAGACTGGCTTGTCTCTCACTTGTCTCTCTAACCCTGCCCCAGATCCAGTTTATAAAGTGCAGATTTCTCCCCTCCCTGGACTGAGGCAGGAGGTGCTGCATGCTAATTGTCCCCAACCAGGGAACCTCCCACCTGCTCTCAGACATGACATTGCTGCCACTGTGGCGACCAGACCTGGGGTGCCACATTCCCCCCTAGTGAAATTTAGTACTCCGGGACTAAACACATTTTGCAAAAACACAACAGGTAATAACAATACAGTAACATATATACAAGAAGTTTAGCCTTTTTAGATCACGGCGCTCCCGTAACCAGGTGTCCTTGTCACCCAAGATGCACTTTAAGGGACCCGTCCCAAACCCTCCACGTAGGCCCTGGGGTGGCTACAGGGCTTTGATGATCCCGAGCTGGACCACGTCTTCAGCCACCTCCACGGGTTTTGTGTTCTGTGGTCGTCTTCAAAAGAGGGCACCTTCCCAGGTGCAACTATGTACAAGATACAGTTCCGGTTATTCATTGTCCATAACCTGTTAGTCCATGAACCCTGTCGGGTAACTAGAAAAACATAATTAGTAACCAGGCAACAAACATAAAACATTTGCAATATACAGGTAGATATATACTTTGCATTCAGATTCTCCAGCGAGCGTGCATTTGAACTTTAGTGCTCCTGGTGGACCTACGTAACCCACTGTCTGGTGGTACTCTACTCGGGTCCCCTGTTTCCACACCCTGTGTACTGGGTGTGCTCGTGTCTGCACTAGAGGTGTTTGCAGATGTTACGGGTAGGTTGGGCAGCTTTCTGCGTACTCTTTAGCTCACCACGGGCATGGCAGGTTCACTACCAGCAGAGGGTTGATTCTCCTGAGCTGCTGGTATGTACTCTTCTGCCTCCGGGGCCACTTGCTCTTCCAACACTACTTGCTCTTCTGCAGGCCCTTGAGGGGCTGGCTGGAGAAAGGTAAGGAAGGGTACCACTATAGCATTGTTGATTTGTGTCCAGGACCGGGGAAATTCTCCGAGCACTGTACTGACCATTTCTTCCCTTTCCTCTGTGGGTTGAGGGCTATATTGGTCTTCATCAGCACTTTGCAGCTGCTCGGGACACTTCTTCAGGTGGTCTCTGGAGACAGTGGCTGTGGTCTCTCCTCCATCCTTACTGATGACACATACCTTTGGATTTTCATGGCTTGAGGGCAGTACGGTGTACGGGTCTTTCTCCCACTCGTCATCCAACTTGTGGAGCCGTCTTTTCCTCTTCAAGACCTGCTCTCCAGGTACCAGGGGAGCAGCAGGAGCATGCTGGTTGTAATTCCTCTCTTGCCTCTCCCTTGCTTGAGACAGACTTCGCTCCATACTCTCCTGTACTTTCCAGTACTGCTGCTGTCGTTCTGTATCCCAGTCTGCTTCTGCTGAGGTGTCCTCGGGTGTCAGGACTCCCATCTCCAGGTCAATTGGCAGCTTACCAGGTCTTGCTCTCATTAGGTAAGCTGGAGTGCAGTTGGTAGAACCCACTGGGATATGATTATACAAGTCCACCAGATCCGGCAGTTTCTCAGGCCACAGGCTGCATTCCTCCAGAGGCAACGTCTTGAGCAGGTCTATTACTACCTGATTCATTTTCTCACACATCCCGTTGGTTTGGGGGTGGTAAGGCGTTGTCCTTATCTTCTTGCAGCCATACAGGTTGCAGAATTCCTGGAAGACTTCGGCCTCGAACGCTGGGCCTTGATCAGTCAACATTTGCTCTGGATACCCGTGTGGGCGGCAGAAATGCTGCTGAAAGGCTCTGGCGGCCGTCTGAGCTGTTAGGTCTTTGACAGGGACCACAACTAGGAACCGGGAGTAGTGATCTACGATTGTGAGGGCGTAGACGTATCCCGATCTGCTTGGAGGCAGCTTTACGTGGTCCAGGGCCACCAGCTCAAGGGGCTGTTTTGTGATGATGGGCTGCAGGGGAGTCTTCTGGCTGGCGCGGTCCTTCCTTCTTAGGTTGCACGGGCCACAGTCTCTGCACCATCTCTCTATAGCCCCTCTCATGCCTACCCAGAAGAACCGCTCACGCAACAGGAACTCCAGCTTCTTCCATCCAAAGTGCCCTGCTCCATCATGGTATGCTTCTAGGACCATAGCCGCATCCCGCCTTGGGACCACTACCTGCCAGGTCAGCTCGTGTGTTCGAGAGTTGACGGGTCTGCGGCACAGCCTCCCCTCGTAGAGAAACAGCTTTCTCCTCTCCTTCCACAGATGTTTGGTCTCTTCTGGAGCATCTGGATCAAGGCGGGCATCAGCCTGGGTCAGCATTTCTTTCACCAGATGGACTGCGGGGTCACTATCTTGTGTCTCTGGCCAGCCGTGGTGGGGTAAAGGATTGAACGTAGCGGTGGCAGAGCACCTCTCCTTTACGCAGTGGGAACACTGGGTGACCCCATGATGGTGGAATGCAGGGAGTTCAATTTCTTCCAGTTCTTCTGGATCCGCTCCCCCGTCCTGCAAGTGAGGCATTCTGGACAATGCATCTGCGTTGGCATTTGCGCGCCCTGTCCGGTATTTGATGGTAAATTCATAATTGGACAGCCGGGCCATCCATCTCTGCTCTAGGGCACCAAATCTTGCAGTGTCCAGGTGTGTCAACGGGTTGTTGTCCGTGTACACAGTGAACTTAGAAGAAGTCAGGTAATGCTTGAAGCGTTCGGTGACCGCCCACACCACTGCCAGGAACTCTAGCTTGAAAGAGCTATAATTCTCAGGGTTTCTCTCTGTGGGTCTCAGCTTTCTGCTAGCATAAGCAATTACCCGTTCTCTGCCCTGCTGGATCTGGGACAGTATGGCTCCTAGCCCCACGTTACTGGCGTCGGTGTGGAGGATAAAAGGCTGGCCGTAATCAGGGTAGGCCAGGATCTCATCCCCCGTGAGGGCCATCTTCAGCTGGCGGAAAGACTCCTCCTCCAGCTTGTCCCACTTAAAAGGCGGCTTCTGACTTTTAGTCTTTGACTGACCTAACAGGAGGTCCTGCATAGGGGCTGCCATTTTGGTGAACCCGGAGATGAATCTTCGGTAGTAGCCTACCAACCCGAGGAACTGTCACACTTCCTTTATGCTGGAGGGTCTTGGCCAGTCCTTAATCACCGTGATCTTGTCGGGGTCTGGGGCTACTCCGTCAGCACTCACCACGTGTCCCAGGTACTGTACTTTTGGCTTCAGTAGATGACACTTGGAGGGTTTTACCTTAGGCCGAAGCCTGCCAGGGCATCGAACACCTCTGCCTAGTGCTTTAGATGGTCTTCATAGGTCTTCGAATACACGATGACATCGTCCAGGTAGAGTAGGACCGTCTCGAAATTCCTGTGCCCCAGGCTGCACTCCATCAGCCTCTGGAAGGTCCCTGGTGCGTTGCAGAGTCCGAACGGCATACAGTTGAATTCACTGAGACCCTTCGGGGTGGTGAAGGCAGTCTTCTCCTTGTCCGACTCTGCTACAGGAACCTGCCAGTACCCGCTAGTGAGATCCAAAGTAGAGAAGAAGTTAGCAGATTTTAATGCAGCCAAAGACTCCTCTATCCTAGGTAACGGGTACGCATCTTTGTGTGTTATTCTGTTGACCTTTCTATAATCTCCACACATCCTCATCGTGCCATCTTTCTTTTTTACAAGGACTAGAGGAGCTGCCCAGGGGTTACAGCTATCCATGATCACCCCAGCCTCCTTCATTTCTCGTAGCATACCCTTGGCATTCTGATAGTGTGCAGGGGGTACAAGCCGGTATCTCTCCTTCATGGGTGGATGGTTTCCTGTGGGGATTTGGTGTTCTACCCCCTTTACTTGCCCAAAGTCTAGCGGGTGTTTGCTAAAAACTCTTTCATACTCCTGAACCACTCGGTAGACTCCCTGTTTTTGGTGTGAGGGAGTGGAGTCAGTGCCCACATGCAGTTTCTGACACCAGTCCTCCATTTGTTTCTTGGAGCCGTTACCCTCCTCTGGTTGAGATGGAGGCAAGGGTTCCACGACCTTTACAGAGTTCTGGTTAACGGTGAACAATTTGGCTAGAGTGGCATACTGGGGCAAGTATACTTCTCTTTCCCCAATGTTTAGGATGCGGACTGGTACCCTCCCATGGCGTACATCGACCACCCCCCGTGCTGTCAAAATGGTAGGCCTACTGTTCGAGTAAACGGGTTCTACCATAGCTTGGTAGTCTCTACCTCTTAACCCGATTGCAGTCCGGCACCAGATCATCATTTCACTTTTTGGGGGCATGGCGATAGGGAACGGGTCGCTCATCCTAACGCTACCAATCTCACCACCAGACAGTTCCAACTGTTGCCGCTTCATCAAGGCTCTGATCTCTTTCTGTAAGACACGCCGCTGGCTGGAGCTGGCATTCATTGCAACCTGCTGTAATATAACAATTATCTCTGAAAGACAATTTTCAATAACGTTAGTACCCAAGGTTATTTTAGGGTGACTTTCACGACAGTCAATGTCCACAATAATCAGTCCTTGCGCCGGCAGTTCAACTTTACCAATTTTGATGGTCACCTCCTTGAACCCCACCTGCGGCACGGGCTGACCATTGCTGGCGATGATGCTCAAGTCATTATCTGGGTAGTGGGTAATATCCGTGTCATTCCAGTACCACTTGAAAAGAACATAGGGGATGGTGGTTACCTGTGACCCGGTGTCCAACAGTGCACTCATGGGAATGCCATCCAGTACCACAGGCAAGACTGGTCGTCCCCCCACAAATTTGTCACGCCAGTTTGACGGGCCTGATGATCTTACGCCTGGGGGTTGCCCCTCTGCCCCAGGTTGGGCTCGTTTAAATTACAGTACCTCGCAATATGTCCTGGCTGGCTGCAGCGGCAGCAGATGGGTTGTCCATCCTGGTCGTAGTGGTCCATTGGCTTATCTCTGGACGGTGGGATCCTCATCTGTTGGCGCCACGGGACGTCCTCCGGACTGGTAGCCAGCTGGATCTTTCCTGGAGAGGATACCTGTAACGACTGCACAGTCCTGGTTAGTGCGGCAACGCTTTTGGTCAGTTCTTGGACCTGATGGTGCAGGTCTGTAGACGGGGTACTATTCATAGTCTGTGCATTAGCTCCTGCAGGTTCTGTAGACTGGGGCGCCGCCTCCTGGTAATAAGTGATAGCAGGGCGCCTGGAGGCCGCAACGCCACCGGGTGCGGGTTCTCGGAGTACCCGGATGGCTCTGTCCTTAAACTGTGCAAAGTCTAACTCAGGGCTCTGCAGGGCCATCAGGCGTAACTGGGTTCGGTGGGCGCTGGACAGCAGACCCTCAATGAATTGTTCAGTCAGCAGTTTATCTGCATTCCTCACACTGTCAGGGTCTGCCTGCTTAATGGCTCTCAGGGCCTCTTGCAAATTCAAAGCATAGTCTCTTATACTGTCTTGGGCCCGCTGCTTGCACCCATAAAATCTCATTTTGATCTCTGCTGAGGTGCGGGTATCAAAAGTGTCCTTTAGACGGGCTAAAATCTCCTTCACTTCCTATCAGTATGCTCACTTTTTGTTCCTCCATCAGGGGGTATACTTTGAATAGGCTATAGAGTCTCTTTTTAAAGTCGCTCAGGGAATGCGACTCCCCTGAGTACTGGGGCAACCAGGCCGCTCCGGGGATGTAAGGCATCGTGAACGGCATTACTGCGGCAGTGGCCACGCTGGTTCCCTCCGCTTCCGACATCTTCCTCCCCCCTAGTCAACCGTGGCCTACCTTCCGTTGCTTTTCTTCTGTAGGCCGCGGCTCCGCAGGTGACCATCGGGGTTGAGGACCTTGCGTCGCGTCCCTTCAGGACCTTGCGCAGCGTCCGTGCGTAAGGCGGAGCTCCAGTTCTCGCGCGCTTTCGTCATCCACGCCCCTCTTCTTCCCGCGCGGCGTCCCAAAGATGGCACCCGATGGCGGGAAAATGGCTGCGGATGGCGGGAAACGGCTGCGGATGGCGGGAAACTCCACCAAGGTAAGTATTACAGTCTTTCTTCAGGCACGCAGTACCCGTTGGTGGCGGGCACGAAATCCTGCCGACTACGCAAAAAAGTTGATACGCCCCCTGGGCCGTGTGTGTGTGGGGATACCCGTAACCGGACCCGTTGTGGATGCTGGGGGTCATAGTCCTTGCGTGGCGGGGACCCGGTCCCGTGGCTCAGGGTGTCAACCCAAATGGCGGTCTATTTATAGGGTTTTGTGGTTAAATGTCCGTCTATGCCACCCGTGGATTGCGGTCAGAGTGAACCGCTGCTGCAGGGCAGACCGCTGAGGCCGATGTTGTGGGTGCAGCAGAGGATAGTATAACTCCCCACGGGAAGAGTATAGCCTCAGGGCAGTAAATAGGGATGTTGGTGGTGATGGTGCGCGGGAGCAGCAGTAACCACACGGAGTCTGTCATGCAAGTCAGGGTCTTTACTGTTGGTGGTATTAAGAGACCCGTCCGGAATACAGGTTAACAATGGAGGCCTGGTCAGTCAGAGAGCAACTGGGAAATCCCACTGGTCAGGGGGAGTTTGTAGGCCTACCGTGCTGACTTCACTCTTTCTTGGCTATCCCGCTGTAGTGTGGTGGTAGCCCACGTCTCTGAGTGTACCGTGTTGTTCTCACCCGTATGACTGGCGACTCGGGCCTTCCGTGCTTCTCACCCCTCCGGGGCAGTAGTGGTCCCTCTCGTGTGGCTGAGCCTCCGGGCTTCCTTGGGCCAGAGGACTTGAAGTCCCCTGCGTGATGGTTTTCTGCTGCTGGGCTTATAACCCTCACAGCCTCGGACTGCAGTGTCCGGCCTTGTAGTCTCTAGCCAGGACGAGCTCTGCTGGCTCCCCTCCTGGCCTTGTGTTTCTCCTCTGCCTACAGGGACTCCTCAGCCTGCTGCTGACCTGTCCCTATCTTCAACTTGTCTGGAACTAGAGTCTGGCTTGTCTCTCACTTGTTTCTCTAACCCCGCCCAAGATCCAGTTTATAAAGGGCAGATTTCTCCCCTCCCTGGACTGAGGCAGGAGGTGCTGCATGCTAATTGTCCCCAACCAGGGAACCTCCCACCTGCTCTCAGACATGACATTGCTGCCACTGTGGCGACCAGACCTGGGGTGCCACACTTATATGTGGTCATATACCACTTTTTGGACGCAGAAAGATAGGAGCGCCAATCTTGCTGGAATGGTTTTCAAAAGTGGCCAAGAGATATGAGTATAATGTAAAAATTGCAAACTTCGTTAAAAATATATTAGATTTAAAAAATCATAAAACCAGATTTAGAATGAATCCATAAACTTAGATCCTGATGTAGCTTCTTGTGCGAAACACAATAAGTGAGTTGGGCATCCTGTGTCCATGTTGTTGGTGGTTTTATGTTAATTATTAAATAATTTTCCAGGCTATCACTATTTTTACTTTAAGCTACTACCTGTTAGTGTTGGACTTAAGTGGCAAGAGCCCACCAGTAATATTGACTATGGGAGCTCATTTTTCAGCTACATTTTGTCTGGACATAGTGAATCAAATGTATTGGGCCAACTACTGCTCATGTTAGGGGGTACATTACTTAGTCCTGTATACGGGACCCCCGGGGGATTTACATGTTCCCCTGTGGGTCAGGGCTCACTCACATGACCATCGATTCTCTCATGCAAGAGAATCTGGACGATTATGCTAATGTCACTTGGATCAAACTCTGTCAGATTGACCTGAGTGTCAACTTAGTGCGATCCGATTCTCTCTCATGCGAGATTTGTATCACAGGTGCAGAGTAGACAGAGTACATCATTTCTCCATCTTCTCCCTTGTCTGATGACATCCGAGTGCAGTTCAATGTTTCACACTGATGTCATACAAGTCCATAGACTTGTATGCAAAATCAGCATGAGAAAAAAAACACTAGTTAGCACTCTGACCAATGGTATATTGTGGGGCAGTGCCATCTGATAAAACATCGGACTGCACTCGGCCATGTTAAGCGGTCGTGTGGACGAGCCCTCAGTCTGAGCCCGCCGTTGATAATTATGACTTGACACTATAGGCCCCATTATTTTCTTTGTGCTGTCAAACAGACATTTAGCAGAACGAGTATTTTTTAAACACATTTATACACAGATCATTTATTCTTGTAATGATTTAATCCTATTTGTATCTCTATTTATACCCAGCTTTACGCATACAAGGACTCTATCTGTCCCACCCTTTTTTTACTGCATAGTTTCATTCATCATCAGGTTTTTAATCTTATGTATTTTTATTTTTAATGATTTTAATGATCTATTAATCTTATGTATTTTTAATAATGTTTGTGCTTTTTCACAATATCCCTCTACCCCTAACGACATTTATCAAGGGATGCGGTGATCTATTTATTTAACTTAAAAGTAAGTTCCAGAGATAAATACGCGGCACATGGCAAATGGTGAAAATATACATTTTTCCCCACTTAAGGTTTATTTTTTACAGCATTGACCATTTCATATAAATTACATATTAACTTTATTCTTTGGGTCAGTACAATTAACATAAAATCACCATTTACTTATGTTTTATGATGTCTGCATGAAAATAACACATTTTCAAAAACAAAACAATTTTACATTGCCATATATGGAGAGCCATAACTGTTAACAGATTTGTATGAGAACCTATTTTTTTGCGGGACGAGTTGTATTTTTTATTATTGTTGTTATTTTGGAGTATAGGTGCTGTGAGGACCCGTGGTCTTCTGTGGGGTTAACGCTACTCAGACAACGCAGGGTTAGGGTAAAACAGCGTGACAATATTTTATTGAACCACAAAGCGGACAATAAACACATAGAACAGTCCCAGCGAATGCCCAAGATGGTGCAACATTACACAGTCTCACCCTTCCTTCTCCGCCCGCCTGGGATAGAACAGCTGCAACTTTGGAGACTTCCAGGGCCGACTACCTCAACCAGTGGCCCCCCTCTTCTGGTGGGCCCCCACAGAGAGAAGGTAGCGGCAAGCTTAGGAAGCTAGCAGTCCATCGAGGTACAAGGTCAGGAGACCCGAGGGTCCCAACCTGGCCTATCCGAGAGTTTTCATGGGGCCAGATGACCAGTGGGTCCCTCCTGGCAACTCCCAATATCTCCATGGGTTCTAAGCAACCGGTGAGCCCCTCCTAGCAACCCCAAAACAACATATCCATGGCGCCAGGTGACTTCTTCGTCCTCTCCTGGTCTCCCTAAAAGAATCCATGGTCTCTCTGATGGTTAATGGAGGAGATCCAAATCTTTCCAGTCAGGGCCATATCTTTAGACTAGAATCATGTAGAATACAAATCTGTGTCTCTTTGGATGCCATGCAATCCATCTACTTCCCTGAATGATGCCTCTGATTTTCCTTCTAGGGTCTTTCTGAAGTTCCTTGATTCTCTGTCCCAAGTCTTATTCTGTCTCAGAAACACATGTCCCTTCTTAAATACACATCCACAGGTTAAGAATTAATGAGTTCACTAGGAGGAATATTTCTGTGTAGGCACACATAAACGACTGACCAAGGTTAGGGAAGTGGCTTAGTGTAAAATAAAACTGTGGATTGCTACATAGTTTGTGTCACTCTTTCCTAACTTTCAAAGTTGGGATGTATGCCTCTGTGCCTCCATACCTAATAATGCCCCTTTTGTGCCTCTTTATTATAAGAATGCCCCATTTAATTTGGCAGTACCACAGAGCTCAGTGATTGGCTGCAGCGCAGTTGACATGAAGATGCAGCTGATTAAAAATGTCTGGAGCAGCAAAAAGCAATGCTGGACCCCGGGTGAGTAAAAGCTCAGTTTGATTGTTTGTTTGTTTCCTCATGACCATCGTTGGAGTTCGGCCGTTCAACCCACTGGATGTAATAGAGTCAATAGTGACTGTGTCATTTAGAGGAAATCAAATTATATTTCCTAAAAAAAATGTTCATAGTGTGCAAAAGTAGCAAAGCATAAAAAAACTAAACACATCTGGTATCACTGTAAGGTCGGGGCTACACGAGTGTGAAAAAAAATAGTGGAAAAAATTTGGATGATTTTTATCGATTTTGCCATCCGTATGGCATCATTCCTTATTTATAAAAAGATCAGAAATTTGATATAAATTTACAAAAAATTGCAATTTTCAAACTTTTAATGATTATCCCTTTAATCCAGATAGTCATACCACACAAAGCAATAATAAATTACATTTCAATCATGTCTGCTTTCCATCAGCACCATTTGTAATATGTAAAAATGTTTTATTTTGTTAACATTTTAGAAGGTTTAACCCCTTTACCCCCGAGGGTGGTTTGCACGTTAATGACCAGGCCAATTTTTACAATTCTGACCACTGTCACTTTATGAGGTAATTACTCTGGAACTCTTCAACGGATCCCCCTGATTCTGAGAATATTTTTTCGTGACATATGCATCTAGATAGGTGCCTTGGGGGGTCTAGTTTCCAAAATGGGGTCACTTGTGGGGGAGCTCCAATGTTTAGGCACACAGGGGCTCTCCAAACGCGACATGGTTCTAATTTGTTAGCGGACACCATGTCGCGTTTGGAGAGCCCCTGTGTGCCTAAACATTTGAGCTCTCCCACAAGTGACCCCATTTTGGAAACTAGACCACCCAAGGCACCTATCTAGATGCATAATGAGCACTTGGAACCCCCAGGTGTTTCACAAATTGATTCGTAAGAATGAAAAAGTGGAAAAAAAACACTTTTTCATTTTTACGAATCAATTTGTGAAGCACCTAGGGGTTCCAAGTGCTCAGTATGCATCTTGATAGGTGCCTTGGGTAGTCTAGTTTCCAAAATGGGGTCACTTGTGGGGGAGCTCAAATGTTTAGGCACACAGGGGCTCTCCAAACGCAACATGGTGTCCGCTAACAATTTGAGACGATTTTCCATTCAATTTGTTAGCGGACACCATGTCGCGTTAGGAGAGCCCCTGATGTGCCTAAACAGTGGAGCTCCCCCACAAGTGACCCCATTTTGGAAACTATACCCCTCAAGGATTTTATTAAGGGGTATAGTGAACATTTTCAACCCAGAGGTACGACACAGAATTTGATAACATTAGGTCATAATATTGAATAAGTTGTCATTACTCTTGAGCGCAAGTGCTCGCTACTTGAGTTTGCATCGGGTACTCAGGTATGCACCATGTATCACGGGTGCGCAAGTGAAATGCTCGAGTCCCCGCCTGCATGTTTCACGGTTATTAGACACCCCAAAAAAAACATGCGGGGATCGCTCGTGCATGGCAGGCAATCCCCGCGAGGATTTTTTGGCCGCGAAGAATATGGGGCGGAGCACCCGCGATACTCAGTGCATACCCGAGCACCCGATGCAAACTCAAGTAGCGAGCACTTGCGTTCAACACTAGTTGCCATTTCGTCATCCTTTTTTTTTTTTTTCTTTTGAACTTTTGAAAAAAAAAAACAACCCCAACCCTAACATTTGCACAACCCCAACCCCAGCCCTAGCGTTTATTTTTTACGCCGTTCCTCGTGCGGTATAAGTGATGAGATTACTTTATTCTTCGGGTCAGTGCGATTACAGTGATACCAGAATCATATCGGGTTTTTATGATTGACAGCTGTCACACACTAAAAGACACATATTTTGTAAAATCTAGTTTTTGCATTGCCATATTTTGGCCTACAGAGTCATGTGATGGCTTGTTTTTTGCGAGACGAGATGACGTTTTCAGCGGTACCATTTTTATTTATATTCGTCTTTTTGATCGCATGTTATTCCATTTTTTGTTTGGCGGTATGATGATAAAGCATTGTTTTTTGCGTTGTTTTTTATTTTATTTTTTTACCGTGTTCACTGAAGGGATTAACTAGTGGAAAAGTTTTATAGGTCAGGTCGTTACGGACGCGGTGATACCAAATATGTGTACTTTTATTGTTTTTTTGCTTTTTTTTCATAATAATATTTATTGATGGGTACATTATATTTTTATTTTTAGTGGATTATTATTTTTTTTTTTTATATTCTTACAATTTTTTTTAATTTCTTTTTCACTTTCTCAGAGTTTTTATACTTTTTTACTTTGTCCCACTATGGGACTTTCACTTTTTTTTCTCTGATCGCCTGCATGGCACAGGAAAGGAGTACCATCCCTGTGCCATGCAGGCTGTCAGCGCTGGACAGGGAGAAGTTAGTTTGGAGATGCACTGCGCATGTCCAAAAACCTCTTCCTGCTGTCTGGTGACCCGGATGTTGTCATGACGACATCGGGTCGTCATGGCAACATCCTGGAAGCCACGTCAGACAGCACTGGAGGCTGGAAGAGGAGGTGAGTATACCGATCACCTCCTCTTAGCCACCGCAATGCTGAGATCGACTTTGATTGCAGCATTGCGGGGGTTAATGTGCCGGGAGTGGTGCGGGACCGCTCCCTGCACATAGTACCAGGTGTCAGCTGTGACAATCAGCTGACGCCCGGTGGCGATCGCGCCCGCACAGCCTGTGTGCACGCGCGATCGCGATGACGTACTAATATGGCTCAGGCTCTTAAAGCCCAGGGCACAGATGTGTATCAGTACGTCTTGGGCTTTAAAGGGGTTAAAAATGGAGCAGTAATTTTTCATATTTTCAAGGAAATTTACAAAACTTATTTTTATAGGGACCTGTTCAGTTTTGAAATTACTTTGAGGGTCCTATATATTGGAAATCCCCCCAAAAGTGATACCATTTTAAAAACCGCATCCCCGTATTAAAAATTGAATTGCTTTCAGGTGGTTCATTAACCCTTCAGGTGCTTTTCAGGAATTAATGCAAAGTGGCATAACAGGAATTGAAAAAGTTTATTTTCACCACCTTCATTTTAATAACTTCTGAACAGGCCACTATACGCGGCAGGCTCTAAGGCCGTTATTCGACTGCCATGGCGAACATCAGGACAGCACGATCAAGATCTCAGGGTGCCAATGTAGTTAAAGAGGGAGCCCCCACACTCTGTTAACCATCTAGATGCCGTAGTCACTATTGGCAGCAGCATTTAAGGGGTTAAATGGCCATAATCAGTGCCGACCCTGATCGTGGCTGATGCAGCAAGTTGTTAGCTATAGTGTACAGCTGATAGCTGCAGGATTGTCACCTGTCGGGGAATGCTAATCTCTTATATCGCAGGTCCGTAAAAAGACGTATTGGTGGTCACTATGGGGTTAAAAAAATAGAATTGTTTCTTAATCTGATTTTTTTTTGTCACAATATACACATACACATTATACATACACGTGACCTACACATTATATATACACATATATACATGACTTTTATATATACACATGACCTGTACATATATACACTGTATATACACAGGAAAAAAATAGAAAATGCTCCAAAGAACCAAAGGATGAAAAACAAGCAAAATTTATTGTTACATATTAAGAATATGCGGGATACGGGATGAGGTGCCACACACCCCAAAGTAGATAGTCTTAAGTCAAGATACAGGAGGATTAGATGGTATTATGCCGTTTCTCCACTTAGTGGTAAGTTGTGCTCCATTCTGGAGCCACAAATGGGAAACTCGTAAAAATCCTCTGTTCTTCAGCCGGAATTGTCTCGTTCAGGTCTTCACTGCGCGGTGCAGGGATCTGCTGTCTCATGCTGACATTCATGTTCCTTCTTATAATAACTGGAGATGGCGCTTTCCCTGTTTCTATGTCTGTCCAGTTTAGATTTGAAAATAAGGGGTGTTTTCTGATTTTTCCATTAACCCCTAGCCGGACATAATGGTCTTTGCAGAGTAGTTTGGACATAATGTCCACAGCATCGTGGTCAGTGAGGTTTTCATATGATGGTTCAGAGTAGATGACATTTCTCTCAATCTCTTCAGTGGTGTCTCCTGGAAATGGTGAGTCTTGGAAAATCATGTTGTACAATATGACTCCAAAGGCGAACCAATCTACACCTTCATCATAAGCGTCTCCCATGATCATTTCTGGGGCGCCATACCCAGGTGTTCCACTGAAATCTCTGGCATTAAATCTCTTATCAAACTCATAAAGAGATAGTCCAAAATCAGTAATCTTTATGTGGCCGTCACCAGTCAGCAGGATGTTATCCGGTTTTAAGTCCCGGTGAATGATGTCATTGCTGTGCAGGAATTGTAGGCCACAGACGATTTCTGCTGCTATAAAGGTTACAGGTTCCTTCAGGGGAATGGTACTATATATATAGTCATGCAGATCCCCTCCACTGGCCAGCTCGGTGACAAAATAGGCATGGTTTTCAGTATGAAACGCGGCATGGCAATGAGTTAAGAATCTGCTGTTGTGGCTAAGCTTCAGGACATGGTGTTCAACAAGGCATTCAGGGAAGGAGATTAGGCTTTCCTTCTTTATGATTTTAAGGGCCACACTTTGTTTCCGTATCTTATCCGTGGCCAGTACAACCTTCCCATAACTCCCTTCTCCAAGTATGCCATGGCAGATAAACTTATCCCTGGTGAGAGGGACAGTGGTCTTTATTTTTTTGCTACTGGGGCCACTAAATTCACCTGAGATGTCATCTTGACTGGTGGCTGGATCTTCATGATGTTTCCTTTTTCTCCCAGTTCTCTTCTCTTCTGCTGCACTTTCATTACCTCTCGTGTTAATGATCCTGGTTGGACCCACAGTCTCTCTTTTCCTCTCTCTTGTTCTCAGCTTTTGTAGATTGGTATCAGCTTGATTTGTGATGTATCCCACAAACTTGTCACATCTGTTTCGTACAGTGTCTAGGAAGGAAATATTCTGGGTTCCCTCATTGTCAGGTAATATTTGACCATCCTGCCCAGATTTCTTGGAGTCCATCTTCCTTATCTTTGGTGGAGGTTCCTGGTTATTTCCAGTGTCTTCTCCATCTGGTGTTTCTTTCCTTTTTCTCTTTCTTTTCCCTGTAAAGTCCATGTTGCATCAGGCAACAACAGGGAAATTATCCAAAAAACATATGTAAAATTACTAAATGCAATCCACACGTATATTGTAGTCAAAGCCAACTACAACTAAAGCTCAATGGCTGCAGTCAGTTGTTTATGGAACTTTGTGGAATGTGATGTCACTGTGCCGGTGATGTCACACTCACTGTGATGTCAGCAGATGTATGTGAGTGTTCCATCACTGCTGAACGTGAAAGTCTCGGAAGGGGCGGGGCTTAGTCACCAATAGCAACCAGACTAGTCACACTATTATAAAAGAAGAGTTAATGACTTATAAATGACTACCTGGGCAGATCTGGCATTATGCAGACTGGAAAAGCTGGGTAATAACCTCTGTCTAAAATGTGACACATTGTTTCTGTAGGCTAAATATATACAAAAGGAAAATATTAGGAGTGTTATAGAACAACTCTTCATTTTTACATAACACAGGTTCAATTAAATTGATATTAAATAGGTTGCTGTTACAGTAATAAAAATATAAGGCACGAATGTGCTTAAAATAAAAAATGGTGGCATACGCTCCCTACACTGCCCTCGCACATCAAGCGCAGTCCACTTCGGAGATCGGTGACGACTCCTGAAGTGATGCCTACTTTTTTACAAAGTCAGAGAACCAGTGCAGCTAGTGATTGGCTGCAGCTGTCAGTTAACTAGAAAAGTGAGTCATGCGTTTTTTTCTCTAATGATGTGCTCTTCTAGTGATGATGGGAAGCAGTACGGTATACCACTATTTGTGAATTACTGGTGGACTTGTTACCACTACTGGAATCTAGGAAAATCCTTCCAGCAAAGAGCCAGCTCACGGTGTAGACAAAACGCATGAAGCTTATACCCAGACCCTCCATATGGCCTCCTTGGCTCTTGTGCACTGGCCTTAAAGGTTTTCTTCACCTCAGGAGCTCACCGTTTCCCTGCTGCCCAGCTTCCTTTTGTGCGGAGGTTGTGGCGTTGTTGTCGGACTGTGTGCTCTTCGTTTCTGCAAGCAAAGTCATCCTTGTCTTACAGCATTGGAGGAGCTGGGTGGTCCTGAACCTGCCTAGATCCAGCAATCCAGCGAGCTTCAGAATTGCTCCTTGCCTAGTAGATTAGTTACTCCTCAGCTGTAAGCAATAATACTTAAAAATGACTCCATTCTTGGAGAGGATTTTTAGTAACAAGCAAATTGCAAAATTGCTTTTGCTTTTTTCAAGTGCTTTAAAATTGTACCCATTTATGATGAGACAACCCCTTCATAACATAGCTGCTCCTGTGGTAAGAATACACTGCTCTTCTGTTTTATGCTTTTAAATTGAAAAATCAAACAAAATGAGAACAAGAAATATATCAGAGCAGGGAAATCTAAATACAGTGAAGGAAAGAATTATTCCATCCCTTGCTGTTTTTGTAAGTTTGTCCACTGACAAAGACATGAACAGTCTATAATTTTAAGGGTAGGTTAATTTTAACATTGAGAGAATATCCAAAAAAAATCAAGAAAAAATCCCATTGTATAAATTAGATAAATTTATTTGCATAATTTATTTGCATTTTGCTGTGAGAAATAAGTATTTAATCCCCTACAAACCATTATGAGTTCTGGCTCCTACAGACCAGTTAGATGCTCCTAATCAACTGGTTACCTGCATTAAAGACAGCTGTCTTACATAGTCACCTGTAGAAAAGACTCCTGTCCACAGACTCCATTAATCAGTCAGACTCTAACCTCTACAACATGGGCAAGACCAAAGAGCTTTCTAATGATGTCAGGGACAAGATCATAGACCTTCACAAAGCTGGAATGGGCTACAAAACCATAAGTAAGACGCTGGGTGAGAAGGAGACAATTGTTGGTGCAATGAGTAAAGAAAATGGAAGAAATAGAAAATGACTGTCAATCGACATTGATCTGGAGCATCATGCAAAATCTCACCTCGTGAGGTATCCTTGATGATGAAGAAGGTGAGAGTTAAATTATGCAGATTTAGATCAAAACTGTTCATTTTTACAAGAGGAAAATTAATGAAATACACTGTATTTTATTATGCAATTTCTCCCAAGAACGGCAACATCTTATATGTGGTCATATACCACTTTTTGGACGCAGAAAGATAGGAGCGCCAATCTTGCTGGAATGGTTTTCAAAAGTGGCCAAGAGATATGAGTATAATGTAAAAATTGCAAACTTCGTTAAAAATATATTAGATTTAAAAAATCATAAAACCAGATGTCACTTGGATCAAACTCTGTCAGAGATTGACCTGAGTGTCAACTTAGTGCGATCCGATTCTGTCTCATGCGAGATTTGTATCACAGGTGCAGAGTAGACAGAGTACATAATTTCTCCATCTTCTCCCTTGTCTGAGTCCGTGGTAATTGGACTGCACTCAGATGACATCCGAGTGCAGTTCAATGTTTCACACTGATGTCATACAAGTCCATAGACTTGTATGCAAAATCGGCATGAGAAAAAAAACACTAGTTAGCACTCTGACCAATGTTATACTGTGGGACAGTGCCATCTGATAAAACATCGGACAGCACTCGGCCATGTTAAGCGGTCGTGTGGACGAGCCCTCAGTCTCAGCCTGCCATTGATAATTATGACTTGACACTATAGGTCCCATTATTTTCTTTGTGTTGTCAACCAGACATTTAACAGAACGAGTATTTTTTAAACACATTTATACACAGATCGTTTATTCTTGTAATGATTTAATCCTATTTGTATCTCTATTTATACCCAGCTTTACGCATACAGGGACTCTATCTGTCTCACCCTTTTTTTACTGCATAGATTCATTTATCATCAGGTTTTTAATCTTATGTATTTTTATTTTTAATGATTTTAATGATTTCTTAATCTTATGTATTTTTAATAATGATTGTGCTTTTTCACAATATCCCTCTACCCCTCACGACATTTATCAAGGGATGCGGTGATCTTTTTTTTTTAACTTAAAAGTAAGTTCAAGAGATAAATACGCAGCACATGTCAAATGGTGAAAATATACATTTTTCCCCACTTAAGGTTTATTTTTTACAGCATTGACCATTTCATATAAATTACATATTAACTTTATTCTGTGGGTCAGTACAATTAACATAAAATCACCATTTACTTATGTTTTATGATGTCTGCATGAAAATAATACATTTTCAAAAACAAAACAATTTTACATTGCCATATATGGAGAGCCATAACTCTTATATATATATAGGTGCTGTGAGGACCCGTGGTCTTCCGTGGGGGTAACGCTACTCAGACAACGCAGGGTGAGGGTAAAACAGCGTGGCAATATTTTATTGAACCACAAAGCGGACAATAAACACAAAGAACAGTCCCAGCAAATGCCCAAGATGGTGCAACATTACACAGTCTAACCCTTCCTTCTCCGCCCACCTGGGATAGAACAGCTGTAACTTTGGAGACTTCCAGGGCCGACTACCTCAACCAGTGGCCCCCCGCTTCTGGTGGGCCCTCACAGAGAGAAGGTAGCGGCAAGCTTAGGAAGCTAGCAGTCCATCGAGGTACAAGGTCAGGAGACCCGAGGGTCCCAACCTGGCCTATCCGAGAGTTTCCATGGGGTCAGATGACCAGTGCGTCCCTCCTGGCAAATCCCAATGTCTCCATGGGTTCTAAGCAACCGGAGAGCCCCTCCTAGCAACCCCAAAACAACTTATCCATGGCGCCAGGTGACTTCTTCGTCCTCTCCTTGTCTCCCTAAAAGTATCCATGGTCTCTCTGATGGTTAATTGAGGAGATCTAAATCTTTCCAGTCAGGGCCATATCTTTAGACTAGAATCATGTAGAATACAAATCTGTGTCTCTTTGGATGCCACGTAATCCATCTGCTTTCCTGAATGATGTCTCTCATTTTCCTTCTAAGGTCTTTCTGATGTTCTTTGATTCTCTGTCCCAAGTCTTATTCTGTCTCAGAAACACATGTCGCTTCTTAAATACACATCCACAGGTTAAGAATTAGGGATGATATTATTTCACAAGGCTTGAGTATCCACAGCTCATCCCCCAAGATTGACTGGCAAACACCTTACAATGGTATTTAACATATCTAGAAAACATTCCTTGTTCTAGCTAATCTATTTACATAGTTTGTATCACAGAGGCACTTGTAAATACATATCATTGTTTCAGAATCAAAGAACATATAACACTCAGGGTTATACAAATAATAGTCTGTGTTAATCAACTAAAGAAGAGCACAGATTAAAGAGTCAACATAAAAATAAAGGTATGCTTCTCTTGCCATCAGAAAGTATGTCTGGCATAATTAAGAATTTATGCTTCATCGTCACAGGTGCCTTTTTGATCGCATTTTTATTACACTTTTATGTGAGAGAAGGTAACAAAAAAACAGCAATTCTGGATTTGTTTTTTCATGTTCTCATTGTACAGAATAAACAACCTATTTATTTTGTATTTTGGGTTCTTATGGACACAGTGAGACAAAACATGTATAGTTCATTTATATTTTAGTACTTTTTTGCAATAAAATCACTTATAAAAAATTATGTCCTGCGTATTTGCCAGAAATGGACAAGATAGGAATACAACTTTAACCCCTTTACGACATAGGGTGTATTAATACGTATGTGTGCCCTGAGCCTTATGGACCAGATACGTATTAATACGCCATATCTTTAATGCGGCACCGCGACCGAAGTCGCGGTGATAGCATTAAAATTCCGGTGCCATCTTACCTTAGGGTAGATGGCGCCGGCATCTCAGGGGGTGTCACCGCCCCTTCACACCCACGATCGCTGTGATTGGCTGTTCAATTCTGAACAGCCAATCACAGCATTTCTCACTGCTTCCGGCAATCAGATTGCCGGAAACAGTGATGTGCAGCCTAGGATCGGTGCTCCTAAGAGCACCGATCCTAGGCTGTTGCCTAGTAACCCCAGCCCTCTCCCCAAACTGCTAGGATCAGTGCGATCGCCGATCTAATCGATCGCACCGATCACAGCGGGACCGCGCGGTAACAGGCCTGTCATCTCCGCATGACCCCCTGTGATGTAATAGAAGCCCCAGCCTGCTCGGATTGGAGCGATCGATGATGATGAATGTGATTTCTTCCACATTCCAAAAATTCCTGTGAAGCACCTGAAGGTTTAATAAAGTTCTTGAATGTGGTTTTGAGCACCTTTAGAGGTGCAGTTTTTAGAATGGTGTCACTTTTGGGTATTTTCTGTCATACAGACCTCTCAAAGTGACTTCAAATGTGATGTGGTCCCTAAAAAAATGGTTTTGTAAATTTTGTTGGAAAAATGAGAAATCGCTGGTCAACTTTTAACCCTTATAGCTCCCTAACAAAAAAAAATGTTGGTTCCAAAATTGTGCTGATGTAAAGTAATTATGTGGGAAATGTTATTTATTAACTACTTTGTGTGACATACAGTATCTCTCTGATTTAAGGGCATAAAAATTAAAATTTTGAAAATTGCAAAATTTTCGCCAAATTTCCGTTTTTTTCACAAATAACCGCAAGTGATATCGAAGAAATGTTACCACAATCATGAAGTACAATATGTCACGAAAAAACAGTCTCAGAATCAGGGGGATCCGTTGAAGCGTTCCCGAATAATTACCTCATAAAGTGACAGTGGTCAGAATTGTAAAAATTGGCCTGGTCATTAACGCACAAACCACCCTCGGGGGTAAAGGGGTTAAAGTGTCAATATAGGTTCTAGCGACGTGCCCCCTGGGCCATGGGGTACTTGGTAGCCGGGCCGGTCATTGCTAGGGGAGATGTCATAGTTGTGGTGACCCGGTCAATGACCCAGGGCGGTCAATAAAAGGGGATATTTGCAGGGGATTTATAGTTTTTATATAATGCTCGTGACTAGTGTTGAGCCACCCCCGTAGTGTTCGAGTTCGGTTCGGTTCGTCGAACACCCGTGTGTTCGCCGAACTGTTCGTCGAACTGTTCGTCGAACACCTTCGAACACCGTTAAAACCAATGGCAGGCAAACAAAAACACATAGAAACACATAGAAAACACCTTCAAAGGTGTCCAAAAGCTGACAAACTGCTCAGAAGACACAACTAACACATGGAAAAGTGACAAGTACATATAGTCATGCGAAAAGAAAAGAGGTGGAGGAGTAAAAGGAGGGGGAGACACAGATATAGGCATGTCATGCCCTTCTAAAATCCAAAAAGTGAGAAGCCGAGACGGCCAGTCCGCTCCTGCCCGTGCCACCTCCGTGTCGCCGGGTTTGTGCCAGAGCCGCGGTGAACCCTGACGGCCAGCCCCCCTCTCCCAATACTGGTGCCTGTCCGCTGGTGGGTCGAGAGAGCCCCCCTGTGGTGGAGGCAGCTCTAAGCTTTTTAATTTAAATTGTCCCTCTAATTTGAATGAATACACTTTAAATCCATTTACAAGGATCTATTGGAGGGCAAGTCTCATGCCAGCAGCCGCGTAATTCCAGCTCCAGTAGCGTCCACTAAAGCTGCTGCAGTTAAAAAGCTTTTATAAGGATCGAGCTCGGCTGTCCACCGCAAGGCATCCTAGTGCCAGTCCCAGCCCCTATGCCTTGGGGTGCCTCCTGATGCTCTTCACTAAGTATCCCGTGGTCCCGAAGCATTTCCTTTGAAAAAATTAAGTGTCCAAACTACAGGTGGTGTAGCTTGCTTAACAGCCGGGATAATCCGCTGACTAGCAGACACTGCTACTAGGCACAAAGTATTTCCTGGGCTAGATGCAGTTAAAAATTTGTAAGTAGATACTCTCGTTGGATGCTGAGAAAGCATTCCATAGAACCTCCTGGCACGCCATATATGATTCTCTTAAAAAGCTTGGGGTAGGGGTCTAGGGGACCCTTTTATAGCCAAAATCACGGCCCTGTATCACAATACGTCACCTAGGCTGAAGATAAATGGAACTGTAGCACCGAGGGCTCAGTTGCTACAGACGTATTGCACCTCACCCAGAGGTGTGATATCTCACTCTCAGATAAGGATGGAGTGTGGATCAGGACCCGACACCTGCATGCATTACACCACATTGCCGTGGGGCAGGGCGACCAATATGCCCCTGAGATGGGCACGACAGTCCCTGTCCCTGGCTGGAGTGGGGGGAGGGAACACTGAGGAAGGGGAACCCTGCAGTGCAGGAGCAGGGAGGAAGCAGTTCCTGGGTGCATTGAGAAGGGAGTATAAAAGGTGGGCACCATCTTAGTTCAGTGCAGAGAAGTCTGAGCAGAAGTGGCAGGGAGCAGGGGCTCTGCATGAGCTCTGCTCCGGAGGCGGGCCTAGTAACAGAGGCCCAGGCCTGCAAGAGGGAGAAGGAAGGAAGAGGAGCGGAGAAGGCTCCAGGAACGAGGAATGAAGGGATCCCAGGGGTGCGGACGGGCGAGTCGCCACCGCACGCCCGAATCCACTTGCGTGGAGGGGTCAGGCCAAAGGGGGAGACCGGTCCCCGAACTAGTGGAGGCAGGAAACGACCCTCAGCTAGAAACCGGAGGCTCTGACATTTTATGTGGCGCAGCCCCTTGCTCCACCCGCTAGGAAGGCACCACATAGGGTCAGGGAAACTGGCGCCAAGTTTACCAAGAGGAGGCCCGAGGCAGCCGGACAGAGGTGTTGGTAAGAAAGGCCAGACAAAGGACACACAAAGGGGGTCCTGTGAAGCGCTCCAAAGTTATCTGGGAGTTGTCTGAGCCCCTCACCTGGTCAGCACAGTACGACGTGGGCAGCCGTTACCTGCAGACGTGGTCTGGATAATAAGAACTGTGAGTAAAGGCCCTGAACTGCATCACTGACTCCGTGTCGTTACTGCTGCTGCCCTGCACCATCACCCCCATCCTCCGCATACACTGCCCTGAGGCTATACTCCTCCCGTGGGGAGTTATGCTACGCTCTGCTGCACCCACAACACCAGCCTTAGCGGTCTGCCCTGTAGCGGCGGTTCACTCTGACCGCAATCCACGGGTGGCGTAGTCGGACATTTAAACATCAAAACCACATAAATAGTTCCGCCACTGGTTTGACCGCCCTGAGCCACGGAACCGGATCGCCGCCACGAAGACTACAACCACCAGCATCCACCAAAAAGGGTCCGGCTCCGGGTGTCCCAAGGCCCAGGGGGTGCGTCAGAACATTTTCATCACCTTTCACAATCACCAATGGGACAAGGCAGGGATGTCCTCTGTCCCCTCTCTTATACATCCTAGTGACGGAGCACTTGCTCTCATCAATTCGCCATAACCCCAATATTAGGTGGATTGAGGTGGGAGGCACCGAGTACAAGTGCTCTCTATTTGCTGATGATGTCCTAGTATATATCACTCAATCACATATATCCATCCCTGCTGTTATGGCTGAAATAGATCACTTTGTTACATGGTAAATTTTTAAAATCAATGCAGCGAAGTCTGAGGCCCTCGATGTCTCCCTCCCTAAATCCATATAGGATTCCATCCAGTCCAACTTTCCCTTTGCCTGGCCCTCACAGGGTATCAAATACTTAGGAATTCCTATTCATAGAGACCTCTCCCATCTATGTTATCTTAATTTTGGGCCCTTTATTGAACAATTCCATACAGACCACGGTTGGCAAGTTGGAACTGTGAGATTCACTACGTGCACCACTGGTATTTTGTGGAAAAGCACATGTAAGATTCTGCAACAGTCTCTGCTGATACTCCTGCATGCGTGCATCCCTTTCTATGGCAGGAATAATTTCTGCAAATTTACTTTTGTACCGGGGATCTAACAGTGTGGCAACCCAGTAGTCAGGATTATTTCTAATTCTCACAATTCGAGGGTCATGTTGCAGGTAGTGCAGCAAGAAGGCACTCATGTGTGTTGCGCATCCAGGAGCACCAAGTCCCTGTTGTGTTGGTGGCGAGGTAACAATCATGCTTCCTTCCTCTGTCCTCTCCCCCCAACCTCGCACAACAGAAATGTGATCAAGGTCTCCCTCATCTGATGAGTCTTCCATCAGTTCGTCCTCCACTTCTTCCTGGGCTCCTGCACCTTCCTCACTAGTTTGGCTGCTACCATGCGCCCTGGTAAAATCATCTCCCCCACCCTCACATGCCTGCCGCCCTGGTGCTGCCGACCGTCTGGACCTTGCAGATGTTAGCCCTTCCGCATACAACTCCTCCTCCTCTACTTCCTCCACCTCCTCTTGTGCCACCACCTGACTCCGAATTCTGTTTAACATGTGCTCCAGCATGTAAATCACCGGAATAGTCATGCTGATAATGGCATCGTCAGCACTAAACATCTTCGTCGCCATTTCAAAACTGTGCAGAAGGGTGCATAGGTCCCTGATCTGAGACCACTCCTCCAGCGTGATTTGCCCCACCTCTGAATCTCGTTGGCCCAGGCTATACGTCAGAACGTATTGCACCAGGGCTTGTCGGTGCTGCCACAGTCGCTGCAACATGTGCAGAGTTGAATTCCACCGGGTAGGCACATCGCATTTTAGCCGGTGAAGTGGCAGGCCCAACGACTTCTGTAGAGATGTAAGTCGCTGAGCTGCGGGATGCGAACGGCGGAAGTGAGCACACAGTGACCGTGCCCTCTGCAGAAGGCCATCTAGTCTGGGATAGTGGGCTAAAAATTGCTGGACAACCAGGTTCAACACGTGAGCCATACAAGGCACGTGTGTGACATTGCCCCGGCGAAGGGCCGCACCCAGGTTTGCAGCATTGTCGCACACGGCCTTCCCTGGTTTCAGGTCCAGTGGAGACAACCATTCATGAAATTGGTTCTCCAGAGCTGACCACAACTCCTCAGCTGTGTGACTCACATTTCCCAGACATTTCAATGTAAAAACCGCCTGATGACGTTGAGCCCTACTGCCAGCATAGTAAGGAGGTGTGCAGGATCCCTTCTGCGCAGTTAGAAAGCTTGTGGCATGACCAGACAGGCTTTGGGTGCAGGTGGAAGACCGAGAGGAGGTTGAGGAGGCAGAAGCAGTGGAGGAAAAATGACATAAAGAGGATTGACGCACAACTCGTGGGGACGGCAAGACTTGGACAGCAGCCCCTTGTCCTGCTGTCACCATAGTTACCCAGTGCCCAGTCAGCGACATGTAACGCCCCTGTCCATGCCTACTCGTCCAAGTGTCTGTGGTGAAATGCACCCTGTCACACACAGAGTTTCTCAAAGAAGCGGTGATGTTGTGTGCGACATGCTGGTGGAGCGCAGGCACACCTTTCTTTGAGAAGTAGTGCCGACTGGGCATCTGGTACTGGGGCACTGCGACGGACATAAGGTCTCGAAAATCCTCTGTGTCCACCAGGCGGAAAGGCAGCATTTCTGTAGCCAAGAGCTTGCAGATGGTGAAATTCAACCTCTTAGCTTTCTCATGGCTAGGAGGAAATGGTCTTTTACTTGTCCACATCTGAGGGACCGAGGGCTGGCTATTGTGCTTAGACGGGGTTGATAAGGGTGTCCCCGGCAAACTGCCGGTCTGTGAGGAAGATGCAGGCGGACATGTTAGGTTGCCTTGATCCAAAGGTGGTGCTATCGATGTCGGACAGCGCTCAAGACCAGCTGGTGTTACCACCTCCAAAGAAAATGATGACCTGCCAATCACGCTGGCTGTTGCGGGTAAAGAGGTGGCAGGTCTGCGCCCGAAAACAGGTGTGACTGCTGTCCCCCCAGTCACAGAGGATGAAGAGGCCGCGGATGCACAAGATATGGCAGACGGTGGTTGGCCCGGCCGGCTAGACCGCATTGTAGCACACTGAGCTTCCCACTGCAACTTATGCTTCATGTCCATGTGCCGGTTCATGCATGAAGTACTCAAACTATGTATTTTTTGGCCTCTACTTAGCTTTTGCTGACAAATGTTACAGATAACACGAGTTGGGTCATCTTTATCGATCTGAAAAAATGCCCAGGCTATGCAAGGCTTAGCACCCATGCGACCTGAAGAGCCACCACGACTTGTGGTGAGAGGCAGAGTTGTGTTTGAGGATGCAGTTGTTGACGTGCTTCCAGTACTACGTCTCTGTCCAGGAAGGCGCAACCTGACCTCGTCGTCACTAGCATCTTCCTCCACCTCCTCTGCTGACCTCATCTCTTGGCTGACTGTGGGTTGACAGTAAGTGGGATCTCCGACCTCATCATCATCACCCTGTGCGTTATCACACCCGTCGTCCTCAGAGCCAACCTGTTCCTGCCCTGACAAAAAACTAAAGTTGTCGCTCCAATCAGGTATTTGAGTCTTATCATCGTCTTCCTCATTGTCTCCACCAACAGGAGTTAAAGTTTGGGAATGAGGGTCTACATTATGGTCAGAACCTTCTGCGTCTGGTCCTGGATCCGACTCATAAAGATTCTGGGCATCAGTGCAGATCATTTCCTCGTCTGGATTCACAGAAGCGCTGGAGTCGACCTCTGATTCCCAGGCTATAGTATGAGTAAACAGCTCTGCAGACTCAACCATCTGTTCTACCTCATACTCAGACGGGCAGCTGGAGATTTGGGAGCTGTGAGGAAGCAAGTGCGATTTGGGTGACACCTTTGAGGACTGGAGTATTTGTGATGTTGAAGTTGATGTGGAGGAGAGCCCACTTAAAGGAGCACTTGATATCCGTTGAAGCACCTGCTGTTTTTGTGCCTCATCTGGAATTTGTAGCGATTGGCGTGGCCGTAAGAAAGGGATCTTATCACATTGTCCGCTAAAAGAAGTAGACATTTTAGTTTGGCTGGAAGATGGTCTTTCTTCTGCACCTACCCCACGGACACAACCTTTTTTCCCCTTCCCAACACGCCTATTCCCCTTTCCACCAGCAGCAGGCCTTTTTCCACTCATTTTGGTGGTTAACTAATTCACAACTCTGGAGTTGTTTGCACAAAAAAACAATGGATGGTAACCGAGCAGAGCTGAGTGGCCAAACTGTGGTATTAGGCCAAAACTATTGGCTGGGTTAGATGCAGAAAAAAATTATTTTTAATTTGCAACCTGATGGAGGTCAGTATAGATGGACTAATAGACCAAGTCCCACACACCGCTAGAAGCCCAAATATTTTTTCAGAGCTAGATGCAGAAATTTTTTTTATTCAATTTGCAACCTGATGGAGGTCAGTATAGATGGACTAATAGACCAAGTCCCACACACTGCTAGAAGCCCAAATATTTTTTCAGAGCTAGATGCAGAAAAAAATTATTTTTAATTTGCAACCTGATGGAGGTCAGTATAGATGGACTAATAGACCAAGTCCCACACACCGCTAGAAGCCCAAATATTTTTTCAGAGCTAGATGCAGAAATTTTTTTTATTCAATTTGCAACCTGATGGAGGTCAGTATAGATGGACTAATAGACCAAGTCCCACACACTGCTAGAAGCCCAAATATTTTTTCAGAGCTAGATGCAGAAAAAAATTATTTTTAATTTGCAACCTGATGGAGGTCAGTATAGATGGACTAATAGACCAAGTCCCACACACTGCTAGAAGCCCAAATATTTTTTCAGAGCTAGATGCAGAAAAAAATTATTTTTAATTTGCAACCTGATGGAGGTCAGTATAGATGGACTAATAGAACAAGTCCCACACGCTGCTAGAAGCCCAAATATTTTTTCAGAGATAAATGAAGAAAAAAATTATTTTTAATTTGCAACCTGATGGAGGTCAGTATAGATGGACTAATAGACCAAGTCCCACACACTGCTAGAAGCCCAAATATTTTTTCAGAGCTAGATGCAGAAAAAAATTATTTTTAATTTGCAACCTGATGGAGGTCAGTATAGATGGACTAATAGACCAAGTCCCACACACCGCTAGAAGCCCAAATATTTTTTCAGAGCTAGATGCAGAAAAAAATTATATTCAATTTGCAACCTGCTGGAGGTCAGTATAGAAGGACTAATAGAACAAGTCCCACACACTGCTAGAAGCCCAAATATTTTTTCAGAGCTAAATGAAGAAAAAAATTATTTTTAATTTGCAACCTGATGGAGGTCAGTATAGATGGACTAATAGACCAAGTCCCACACACTGCTAGAAGCCCAAATATTTTTTCAGAGCTAGATGCAGAAAAAAATTATATTCAGTTTGCAACCTGATGGAGGTCAGTATAGATGGACTAATAGAATGATGCTATGCCCAAAAGATTTTACTTCACTAGGTGCAGTAAAAAAATTGGTATTCTATACACAGGTGGTATATCTTGCAACACAGATAGGCTACTCCACTGACTAACACACTCTGCAATAGGCCAAAAAGGATTAGCTTTGCTAGATTCAGCCAAATGCTGTGAAAAAAACTTGCACAGCACTGGCACAGACCTGCCTGGCAAAAACTGATAGGAACTGATGTAACCTAGTCCTGAAAAGGACTCCAATTACAATTAGTCTTTACTCCCACAATCTATCTATTTAAGAGCACAGACCTGCCTGATAAAAGTCGTAGGAAATGCTGTAACCTAGTCCTTAAAAGGACTGCAATCACAACTATTCCCTACTCCCAAGCTATCTGTATATTTGTGCGAAAATTGGCTTGAAATTAACAAGGTATAGCGCACACAGCAACAGCGGTGCCGTCTAACACGCAGCTGCAGCAGTGAGAAAATGGTGGCGACGGGGAAAATGGCTTGGTCTTATAGGGCAAGGACATGTGACATACACTGCCAATCACACATGCCCTTGCTTGTGTGAAAAAAAGCACTTCGCTCCGTGTGTGCGCTGCTGATAGGCTGACAGATTGCACCTCCCCACTGCAAATGCGGGAAAGAGAAAAAAAAATGGAGATCTTCATTGTTCCTGCAGAGATCCATCCCCTGCCCCTCCCCCCGCCCCGCTGTACACTCAAACTGCGTATTAACATTAATTTTCATCATTACTGAGAAAAAATCCAGTTATGATTTTGGTGCACGAACAGTTATCGAACATAACCTCGAACAGCCGAATTTTTCTCAAATTGTTCGTGTTCGCCGACCGGCTCGAACACCGCCCAAAACAGCTCGAATTTGAGATTGGCGAACAGTTCGAGTAGAACAACGCTCATCTCTACCAGTGTTGAGCCACCCCCGTAGTGTTCGAGTTCGGTTCGGTTCGTCGAACACCCGTGTGTTCGCCGAACTGTTCGTCGAACTGTTCGTCGAACACCTTCGAACACCGTTAAAACCAATGGCAGGCAAACAAAAACACATAGAAACACATAGAAAACACCTTCAAAGGTGTCCAAAAGCTGACAAACTGCTCAGAAGACATAACTAACACATGGAAAAGTGACAAGTACATATAGTCATGCGAAAATAAAAGAGGTGGAGGAGTAAAAGGAGGGGGAGACACAGATATAGGCATGTCATGCCCTTCTAAAATCCAAAAAGTGAGAAGCCGACACGGCCAGTCCGCTCCTGCCCGTGCCACCTCCGTGTCGCCGGGTTTGTGCCAGAGCCGCGGTGAACCCTGACGGCCAGCCCCCCTCTCCCAATACTGGTGCCTGTCCGCTGGTGGGTCGAGCGAGCCCCCCTGTGGTGGAGGCAGCTCTAAGCTTTTTAATTTAAATTGTCTCTCTAATTTGAATGAATACACTTTAAATCCATTTACAAGGATCTATTGGAGGGCAAGTCTCATGCCAGCAGCCGCGGTAATTCCAGCTCCAGTAGCGTCCACTAAAGCTGCTGCAGTTAAAAAGCTTTTATAAGGATCGAGCTCGGCTGTCCACCGCAAGGCATCCTACTGCCAGTCCCAGCCCCTATGCCTTGGGGTGCCTCCTGATGCTCTTCACTAAGTATCCCATGGTCCCGAAGCATTTCCTTTGAAAAAATTAAGTGTCTAAACTACAGGTGGTGCAGCTTGCTTAACAGCCGGGATAATCCGCTTACTAGCAGACACTGCTACTAGGCACAAAGTATTTCCTGGGCTAGATGCAGTTAAAAATTTGTAATTAGATACTCTCGTTGGATGCTGAGAAAGCATTCCATAGAGTCTCCTGGCACGTCATATATGATTCTCTTAAAAAGCTTGGGGTAGGGGTCTAGGGGACCCTTTTATAGCCAAAATCACGGCCCTGTATCGCAATACGTCACCTAGGCTGAAGATAAATGGAACTGTAGCACCCTGAGGGCTCGGTTGCTAAAGACGTATTGCACCTCACCCAGAGGTGTGATATCTCACTCTCAGGTAAGGATGGAGTGTGGATCAGGACCCGGCACCTGCATGCATTACACCACATTGCCGTGGGGCAGGGCGACCAATATGCCCCTGAGATGGGCACGACAGTCCCTGTCCCTGGCTGGAGTGGGGGGAGGGAACACTGAGGAAGGGGAACCCTGTAGTGCAGGAGCAGGGAGGAAGCAGTTCCTGGGTGCATTGAGAAGGGAGTATAAAAGGTGGGCACCATCTTAGTTCAGTGCAGAGAAGTCTGAGCAGAAGTGGCAGGGAGCAGGGGCTCTGCATGAGCTCTGCTCCGGAGGCGGGCCTAGTAACAGAGGCCCAGGCCTGGAAGAGGGAGAAGGAAGGAAGAGGAGCGGAGAAGGCTCCAGGAACGAGGAATGAAGGGATCCCAGGGGTGCGGACGGGCGAGTCGCCACCGTACGCCCGAATCCACCTTCGTGGAGGGGTCAGGCCAAAGGGGGAGACCGGTCCCCGAACTAGTGGAGGCAGGAAAAGACCCTCAGCTAGAAACCGGAGGCTCTGACATTTTATGTGGCGCAGCCCCTCACTACACCCGCTAGGAAGGCACCACATAGGGTCAGGGAAACTGGCGCCAAGTTTACCAAGAGGAGGCCCGAGGCAGCCGGACAGAAGTGTTGGTAAGAAAGGCCAGACAAATGACACACAAAGGGGGTCCTGTGAAGTGCTCCAAAGTTATCTGGGAGTTGTCTGAGCCCCTCACCTGGTGAGCACAGTACGACGTGGGCAGCCGTTACCTGCAGACGTGGTCTGGATAATAAGAACTGTGAGTAAAGGCCCTGAACTGCATCACTGACTCCGTGTCGTTACTGCTGCTGCCCTGCACCATCACCCCCATCCTCCGCATACACTGCCCTGAGGCTATACTCCTCCCGTGGGGAGTTATGCTACGCTCTGCTGCACCCACAACACCAGCCTCAGTAGTCTGCCCTGTAGCGGCGGTTCACTCTGACCGCAATCCACGGGTGGCGTAGTCGGACATTTAAACATGAAAACCACATAAATAGTTCCGCCACTGGTTTGACCGCCCTGAGCCACGGAACTGGGTCGCCGCCACGAAGACTACAACCACCAGCATCCACCAAAAAGGGTCCGGCTCCGGGTGTCCCAAGGCCCAGGGGGTGCGTCAGAACATTTTCATCACCTTTCACAATCACCAATGGGACAAGGCAGTGATGTCCTCTGTCCCCTCTCTTATACATCCTAGTGACGGAGCACCTGCTCTCATCAATTCGCCATAACCCCAATATTAGGTGGATTGAGGTGGGAGGCACCGAGTACAAGTGCTCTCTATTTGCTGATGATGTCCTAGTATATATCACTCAATCACATATATCCATCCATGCTGTTATGGCTGAAATAGATCACTTTGTTACATGGTAAAATTTTAAAATCAATGCAGCGAAGTCTGAGGCGCTCGATGTCTCCCTCCCCAAATCCATATAGGATTCCATCCAGTCCAACTTTCCCTTTGCCTGGCCCTCACAGGGTATCAAATACTTAGGAATTCCTATTCATAGAGACCTCTCCCATCTATGTTATCTTAATTTTGGGCCCTTTATTGAACAACTCCATACAGACCACGGTTGGCAAGTTAGAACTGTAAGATTCACTACGTGAACCACTGGTGTTTTGTGGAAAAGCACATGTACACTGCGTTCCAAATTATTATACAAAAAGTGTTTAGGAGTGATAAGGGAAGAATTTGTTTGTTTGTCAGTTAAACTCATTGATGGTGATGTGTGTCAGGGCTCTTTATATCACTGTAAGCAATTGCAGACACCTGTGCTAATTAGTTTGGCAGGTGTGTCCAATGAAAGGCAAGACTACTTAAGAAGGCTCTCTCACATTATTAAGCAGCCTACATTTTCTGCCAAAATGGGAAAGAAAAAGGATGTGTCGGCTGCTGAGAAGCAACAAATTGTGGAGTGTTTAGGTCAAGGCATGACTACAATCAACATTGTGCGATGATCAGGATGAAGTGTCTTGGCAATCAAGAAGTATGTAGCCGATTCACAGTACACACGTGTGCGTGCTGATAAGGGCAAATTGAGGACTCTTTCCTACAGGCAATTACGTCAGGTTGAAAGAGCAGCGGCAAAAAAGCCTTGTCATAGCAGCAGACAAGTTTTTGAAGCTGCTTGTGCCTCCAACGTCCCCCGAACAACAAGATGCAGGGTCCTTCAGAGGTTTGCAGCTGTGCATGCGCCATCCTGTCGACCTCCTCTATCCACTTCACACAAGCAGAAACGGCTCCAGTGGGCCAAACATTACATGAAGACTGATTTCAAAACTGTTTTGTTCACGGATGAGTGCCGTGCAGCGCTCGATGGTCCAGATGGATGGAGTGGAGGATGGCTGGTTGATGGACACCCCACGCAAACACGGCTACAGCGCCAACAAGGAGGAGGTGGAGTAATGTTTTGGGCTGGAATCATGGGGAGAGAGATTGTCGGCCCCTTTAGGATCCCTGAAGGCGCTAAAGATGAACTCCATAATGTATGTGGATTTTCTCAAACAGCACTTCCTGCCATGGTTCAAGAAGAAGAACCGTGTATTTCACAGCAAGATCATTTTTCTGCATGATAATGCACCATCTCATGCTGCACATAAAACATCTGCATCTCTGGCTGATATGGGCATAAAAGGGGACAAACTTATGGTGTGACCCCCATGCTCCCCTGACCTCTACCCCATTCAGAACCTTTGGAGCATCATTAAAAGGAGTGTCTATGATGGCGGGAGGCAGTTCACATCTAAGCAACAGCTCTGGGAGGGTATTCTGTCCTCATGCAAAACAATTGAAGCAGAAACCATCCAAAACCTGACAAATTCAATGGACGAGAGAGTTCAGAAGCTCCTTTCGAACAAGGGGTCCTATGTGAAAATGTAACATCACCTAGAATAAAGTTTTGAGTTGAAAACTGTTTGATTTCAGTTTCTAACAACCTGCTAATGCTTATAATTTCAAAAATGACCATTTTTTTGGTCTTTATTAAAATGAAAAGGTTGATCAAAAAGTTTGGGGGATCTAAGAGTGTGGCAACCCAGTAGTCATGATTACTTCGAATTCTGACAATATGAGGGTCATGCTGCAGGTAGTGCAGCAAGAAGGCACTTATGTGCCTTGCGCATCTCGGAGCCCCAAAATTATTTTCCGGGCTAGATGCAGCTAAAAATTATTTTTAATTTTAAATCTGGTGAAGCTTTAGTATAGATGGCCTAATAGGATCAGTGCTGCACACTGCTACAAAGCCCAAATTATTTTCCAGTCAAGATACAGATAAACATGATTAGTAATTTGAAAGCTTAAAACGGTTGGTAGGGTGATTTTAACCAATCATCAAGCTTTTACGCTCCCCAGGATGACACAGGGGTAGAAAAGTCTTTTCGGATCCATGATTTGTTCATCTTTATGAACGTGAGTCTGTCTACATTATCAGTGGAGAGCCGCGTGCGCTTATCTGTCAGCACACCACCAGCAGCGCTGAACACACGTTCAGACAGAACGCTGGCTGCGGGGCATGACAAGATCTCCAAGGCGTAAGTGGCTAGCTCCGGCCATTTATCCAGATTGGAAGCCCAAAAAGAGCAAGGGTCCAGTGACACAGTCGTGGCTTCAATGTTTACTTGGAGATACTCCTGTACCATCGTCTCTAGGCGTTGACTATGTGTCAGACTTCTTGTCTCCTGTGGCCTTGCAAAGGATGGGCTAAAAAAGTGGTGAAATGATTCCGCAAAATTGATGTTACCAGCAGATACTGTGGTTCTGTCACGGTTTGAGTGCTGAACACTTGACGGTCCCACGGTTGGCAAGTTGGAACTGTGAGATTCACTACGTGCACCACTGGTATTTTGTGGAAAAGCACATGTAAGATTCTGCAACAGTCTCTGCTGATACTCCTGCATGCGTGCATCCCTTTCTATGGCAGGAATAATTTCTGCAAATTTACTTTTGTACCGGGGATCTAACAGTGTGGCAACCCAGTAGTCAGGATTATTTCTAATTCTCACAATTCGAGGGTCATGTTGCAGGTAGTGCAGCAAGAAGGCACTCATGTGTGTTGCGCATCCAGGAGCACCAAGTCCCTGTTGTGTTGGTGGCGAGGTAACAATCATGCTTCCTTCCTCTGTCCTCTCCCCCCAACCTCGCACAACAGAAATGTGATCAAGGTCTCCCTCATCTGATGAGTCTTCCATCAGTTCGTCCTCCACTTCTTCCTGGGCTCCTGCACCTTCCTCACTAGTTTGGCTGCTACCATGCGCCCTGGTAAAACCATCTCCCCCACCCTCACATGCCTGCCGCCTTGGTGCTGCCGACCGTCTGGACCTTGCAGATGTTAGCCCTTCCGCATACAACTCCTCCTCCTCTACTTCCTCCACCTCCTCTTGTGCCACCACCTGACTCCGAATTCTGTTTAACATGTGCTCCAGCATGTAAATCACCGGAATAGTCATGCTGATAATGGCATCGTCAGCACTAAACATCTTCGTCGCCATTTCAAAACTGTGCAGAAGGGTGCATAGGTCCATGATCTGAGACCACTCCTCCAGCGTGATTTGCCCCACCTCTGAATCTCGTTGGCCCAGGCTATACGTCAGAACGTATTGCACCAGGGCTTGTCGGTGCTGCCACAGTCGCTGCAACATGTGCAGAGTTGAATTCCACCGGGTAGGCACATCGCATTTTAGCCGGTGAAGTGGCAGACCCAACGACTTCTGTAGAGATGTAAGTCGCTGAGCTGCGGGATGCGAACGGCGGAAGTGAGCACACAGCGACCGTGCCCTCTGCAGAAGGCCATCTAGTCTGGGATAGTGGGCTAAAAATTGCTGGACAACCAGGTTCAACACGTGAGCCATACAAGGCACGTGTGTGACATTGCCCCGGCGAAGGGCCGCACCCAGGTTTGCAGCATTGTCGCACACGGCCTTCCCTGGTTTCAGGTCCAGTGGAGACAACCATTCATGAAATTGGTTCTCCAGAGCTGACCACAACTCCTCAGCTGTGTGACTCACATTTCCCAGACATTTCAATGTAAAAACCGCCTGATGACGTTGAGCCCTACTGCCAGCATAGTAAGGAGGTGTGCAGGATCCCTTCTGCGCAGTTAGAAAGCTTGTGGCATGACCAGACAGGCTTTGGGTGCAGGTGGAAGACCGAGAGGAGGTTGAGGAGGCAGAAGCAGTGGTGGAACTTTGACATAAAGAGGATTGACGCACAACTCGTGGGGACGGCAAGACTTGGACAGCAGCCCCTTGTCCTGCTGTCACCATAGTTACCCAGTGCCCAGTCAGCGACATGTAACGCCCCTGTCCATGCCTACTCGTCCAAGTGTCTGTGGTGAAATGCACCCTATCACACACAGAGTTTCTCAAAGAAGCGGTGATGTTGTGTGCGACATGCTGGTGGAGCGCAGGCACACCTTTCTTTGAGAAGTAGTGCCGACTGGGCATCTGGTACTGGGGCACTGCGACGGACATAAGGTCTCGAAAATCCTCTGTGTCCACCAGGCGGAAAGGCAGCATTTCTGTAGCCAAGAGCTTGCAGATGGTGAAATTCAACCTCTTAGCTTTCTCATGGCTAGGAGGAAATGGTCTTTTACTTGTCCACATCTGAGGGACCGAGGGCTGGCTATTGTGCTTAGACGGGGTTGATAAGGGTGTCCCCGGCAAACTGCCGGTCTGTGAGGAAGATGCAGGCGGACATGTTAGGTTGCCTTGATCCAAAGGTGGTGCTATCGATGTCGGACAGCGCTCAAGACCAGCTGGTGTTACCACCTCCAAAGAAAATGATGACCTGCCAATCACGCTGGCTGTTGCGGGTAAAGAGGTGGCAGGTCTGCGCCCCAAAACAGGTGTGACTGCTGTCCCCCCAGTCACAGAGGATGAAGAGGCCGCGGATGCACAAGATATGGCAGACGGTGGTTGGCCCGGCCGGCTAGACCGCATTGTAGCACACTGAGCTTCCCACTGCAACTTATGCTTCATGTCCATGTGCCGGTTCATGCATGAAGTACTCAAACTATGTATTTTTTGGCCTCTACTTAGCTTTTGCTGACAAATGTTACAGATAACACGAGTTGGGTCATCTTTATCGATCTGAAAAAATGCCCAGGCTATGCAAGGCTTAGCACCCATGCGACCTGAAGAGCCACCACGACTTGTGGTGAGAGGCAGAGTTGTGTTTGAGGATGCAGTTGTTGACGTGCTTCCAGTACTACGTCTCTGTCCAGGAAGGCGCAACCTGACCTCGTCGTCACTAGCATCTTCCTCCACCTCCTCTGCTGACCTCATCTCTTGGCTGACTGTGGGTTGACAGTAAGTGGGATCTCCGACCTCATCATCATCACCCTGTGCGTTATCACACCCGTCGTCCTCAGAGCCAACCTGTTCCTGCCCTGACAAAAAACTAAAGTTGTCGCTCCAATCAGGTATTTGAGTCTTATCATCGTCTTCCTCATTGTCTCCACCAACAGGAGTTACAGTGTGGGAATGAGGGTCTACATTATGGTCAGAACCTTCTGCGTCTGGTCCTGGATCCGACTCATAAAGATTCTGGGCATCAGTGCAGATCATTTCCTCGTCTGGATTCACAGAAGCGCTGGAGTCGACCTCTGATTCCCAGGCTATAGTATGAGTAAACAGCTCTGCAGACTCAACCATCTGTTCTACCTCATACTCAGACGGGCAGCTGGAGATTTGGGAGCTGTGAGGAAGCAAGTGCGATTTGGGTGACACCTTTGAGGACTGGAGTATTTGTGATGTTGAAGTTGATGTGGAGGAGAGCCCACTTAAAGGAGCACTTGATATCCGTTGAAGCACCTGCTGTTTTTGTGCCTCATCTGGAATTTGTAGCGATTGGCGTGGCCGTAAGAAAGGGATCTTATCACATTGTCCGCTAAAAGAAGTAGACATTTTAGTTTGGCTGGAAGATGGTCTTTCTTCTGCACCTACCCCACGGACACAACCTTTTTTCCCCTTCCCAACACGCCTATTCCCCTTTCCACCAGCAGCAGGCCTTTTTCCACTCATTTTGGTGGTTAACTAATTCACAACTCTGGAGTTGTTTGCACAAAAAAACAATGGATGGTAACCGAGCAGAGCTGAGTGGCCAAACTGTGGTATTAGGCCAAAACTATTGGCTGGGTTAGATGCAGAAAAAAATTATTTTTAATTTGCAACCTGATGGAGGTCAGTATAGATGGACTAATAGACCAAGTCCCACACACCGCTAGAAGCCCAAATATTTTTTCAGAGCTAGATGCAGAAAATTTTTTTATTCAATTTGCAACCTGATGGAGGTCAGTATAGATGGACTAATAGACCAAGTCCCACACACTGCTAGAAGCCCAAATATTTTTTCAGAGCTAGATGCAGAAAAAAATTATTTTTAATTTGCAACCTGATGGAGGTCAGTATAGATGGACTAATAGACCAAGTCCCACACACTGCTAGAAGCCCAAATATTTTTTCAGAGCTAGATGCAGAAAAAAATTATTTTTAATTTGCAACCTGATGGAGGTCAGTATAGATGGACTAATAGAACAAGTCCCACACGCTGCTAGAAGCCCAAATATTTTTTCAGAGATAAATGAAGAAAAAAATTATTTTTAATTTGCAACCTGATGGAGGTCAGTATAGATGGACTAATAGACCAAGTCCCACACACTGCTAGAAGCCCAAATATTTTTTCAGAGCTAGATGCAGAAAAAAATTATTTTTAATTTGCAACCTGATGGAGGTCAGTATAGATGGACTAATAGACCAAGTCCCACACACCGCTAGAAGCCCAAATATTTTTTCAGAGCTAGATGCAGAAAAAAATTATATTCAATTTGCAACCTGCTGGAGGTCAGTATAGAAGGACTAATAGAACAAGTCCCACACACTGCTAGAAGCCCAAATATTTTTTCAGAGCTAAATGAAGAAAAAAATTATTTTTAATTTGCAACCTGATGGAGGTCAGTATAGATGGACTAATAGACCAAGTCCCACACACTGCTAGAAGCCCAAATATTTTTTCAGAGCTAGATGCAGAAAAAAATTATATTCAGTTTGCAACCTGATGGAGGTCAGTATAGATGGACTAATAGAATGATGCTATGCCCAAAAGATTTTACTTCACTAGGTGCAGTAAAAAAATTGGTATTCTATACACAGGTGGTATATCTTGCAACACAGATAGGCTACTCCACTGACTAACACACTCTGCAATAGGCCAAAAAGGATTAGCTTTGCTAGATTCAGCCAAATGCTGTGAAAAAAACTTGCACAGCACTGGCACAGACCTGCCTGGCAAAAACTGATAGGAACTCATGTAACCTAGTCCTGAAAAGGACTCCAATTACAATTAGTCTTTACTCCCACAATCTATCTATTTAAGAGCACAGACCTGCCTGATAAAAGTCGTAGGAAATGCTGTAACCTAGTCCTTAAAAGGACTGCAATCACAACTATTCCCTACTCCCAAGCTATCTGTATATTTGTGCGAAAATTGGCTTGAAATTAACAAGGTATAGCGCACACAGCAACAGCGGTGCCGTCTAACACGCAGCTGCAGCAGTGAGAAAATGGTGGCGACGGGGAAAATGGCTTGGTCTTATAGGGCAAGGACATGTGACATACACTGCCAATCACACATGCCCTTGCTTGTGTGAAAAAAAGCACTTCGCTCCGTGTGTGCGCTGCTGATAGGCTGACAGATTGCACCTCCCCACTGCAAATGCGGGAAAGAGAAAAAAAAATGGAGATCTTCATTGTTCCTGCAGAGATCCATCCCCTGCCCGTCCCCCCGCCCCGCTGTACACTCAAACTGCGTATTAACATTAATTTTCATCATTACTGAGAAAAAATCCAGTTATGATTTTGGTGCACGAACAGTTATCGAACATAACCTCGAACAGCCGAATTTTTCTCAAATTGTTCGTGTTCGCCGACCGGCTCGAACACCGCCCAAAACAGCTCGAATTTGAGATTGGCGAACAGTTCGAGTAGAACAACGCTCATCTCTAATCTCTACTCGTGACACCACCTGTGGTATGCGGCTGAAGGGAGCAGCCGCTGCAGAGCAAATCCTCTGGAGCTGTTGATAATGCAGCAGAGTTGGTTTGGCTCTCCACAGGTAGAGCTTAGCTCCAGGGCAGGAAGTGGTGATTTTATTAGATATTGCTGTGCAGTGTAGTGCAGGGGATGATGGCACAGTAATAATTCGCAGAGACAGTGGGATGCAGTCTTCAGTTTTAGACTCCAAGTTACCAGGCCAGGATAACTTCCCACGCCGTCCTGTGCTTACTCAGGGAGGGGTTCAGCAAACCCTCAGGTACCTCCGGAGTACATAACGGGACCCCCTTCTGTGTGTTCCTTCTGACCGTCTCCCTGCACCTCACACCCAGTGTCCCAAGCCAGTGACCACGGACCTTGTCGGACGACGTCTTCTCTGTCCCCTAGGTCCTCTATGGCCACCTTTTTGGTGAGTTAGATGTGGCTGTTGGCGGCAGCACCTGAAATGCTGCACCCTCCGGTTATCTAGTTGAGGCTTAAAGAACTCTGCTAGTTTAGGGGCCGGTCCCCTCTCTGCGACCTGATCCTTCTGCTCCTCTGCAGACTCGGGCGCACGGGTGGCATCAGCACTGCCCGTGCCCCTAGGATCCTTTCTACTTTCCTGGAGCCTTTCTCCTGCTCCTCTCTCTCTTCCGTCTGTCCTGGGCCTTTCTCACTGGGCCCTCCTCCTGAGCAGAGCTCCTGCTGAGCTCCTGCTCCGCACACACTCTCTCCTCTCTGACTGGACTGGACTCTTTGAAGATGGCTCCCCCCTTTATATCTTCCTAACAAGTGCTCCTCTGTACTTCTTCCTCCACCCACACCCACTACATGGTTCCCCCTTATTTGGTTCCCCGCACTCCAGCCAGGGACAGGGCTCAGCAGGAGAGCGACGCATCTTGCTCCTGCTGCCGGTCTGGAGTAGTGTAGTGTTGGATGCAGGTGTTGGGGTCCCGGGCAGCACGCTATCCTTACCTGAGAGTGAGATACCACACCTCTGGGTGAGATGCAGTACCTCTGTGGTGACTGAACCCGCAGGGGCACCACACTAGCACGGACCCCGGCATTTACTTTGGGGTCTCAGCTGTATATACCAGCTGACACCCACTCCTTCAAGCACAAGTTCAGCTCCTGAGCCTGCACAATGCGACTGTCGCAACAGTTTGACTAGTATTATTAAGTTCCACCTGCCTGTGACATAGGACATCAAAGAATGGGAAGGGATTAAAGTAAAAAAAAAAGGATTAAATGTATTTCACACTATTGCCCATAAAAGCTACAAACCTTGGTGTCTACAGTTATCTGAGCTCCCCCTACCTGGTGACATAAAGTCTGACAGTACTAATTAAAGAAGATTTTAATGACCAGGTTGTGCCTCCTCTTCATACAGTATTCAAACAAAATGGTGGTGCCACTTCCTTATCAACCAGTTGTTTCAGCTGAGACCCCACCTGATGTATACATTTATTTCCATATTCATCACACTCTTATTTAGCATCTTAAACAGAGACCTGTGGTAACAAAGACCTCTTAATGTGAGAAAGGGTGCAAACAATGGGAACTTTGCATACCAATAAAGTGCATTCCATTCACACCTGCAACCAAACCTTAACTCAATAATTCACCTAATGAAATACCTGGAAATATACTAGATTCACCATTTTTTAAGTGTAACACATGCACAGGGAACTGTCAGAGCAGCTACTGGTATACTGGAGCTTACAGTCACTAAGAAGAGCTTTGCAGCTGCTGTTAAACAGGGACCTACAGACATTAACAGTTTTTCCCCTGAGCTGCAGTGGACTACAATTCCCAGGGACCCTTGTTTCAGGCAGATAACACAGCCTGGAAGGATTGAAGGAGAGAGCATGGATTGGATGAGGAGGGACTTGGGGGAGGGAACTGGGCAGAAAGTGAAAGCAAAAGTTGAGAGGGAGAAGAGTGTGGCAACTTGTGGTGAGGGACGGAGCGCTGCGGATCTGTATACCTCTACGCTGCAGAGTGTTGCCGTCCCCTCTGATATACCCGCGCTGCTGGAGAGATTGCGGCCTTGTCACCCTCTGAAGCAAGTTACATCAAGGACTCGGAGAGTTCTGCCGACACTCCCACCGTATAAAGACCTGAATCCTGCCGCCCCCAGCTGGTGTCCAGAGAACCATCCGACCGTTTGAGACGCACCGTGAGTGCCCTTCTGAGACTTGTGGTTCTACCAGCGCTATTTACAGTGAGTACACTACAACCCAGGCTATTGACATTAATATTCATCTATGTGCATCAACGGTTCTAATTTGCGCGCCAACATCTGCAGCAACTGGGCCCCAATGTTTTGGATTGAGTTCAAACAAAAGGGAAACCTGCTACGTTATATTTGCAGGGTCGGAGTAGAATTAGATTGTGATGTGTATATGACTTTTACAGAGCACAGTTACTTGTATTGTATGTTATTCCTTTAAATCCACCTAATTTCTGCTGCATAGCAATAAACCTGTTAAACGGTTTTACTCCTGTTCCCTGTGAGCGTGTACTGAGCTGTGGCAAGGGCTTCCTGAATCAGTCCCTGGCAGAAGATAACAGTCCTTCTGCAGTTCCAGAGAGAGCTCCAATCAAGATTCGGATGGAGGCACTGCGCCCTAGAGAGGTGAGACCCCCCATAACACCTAGTGTACCGTTGTAGCCCTAAAGGGGTGTTACATAAGGCTTTCAATAGTCAAAAAAATGAATTTTACACCTGGGCCTATGTAAATGGCAGAATATGTTAAAATTTGGGGTGATACGTATCACACCTCATTTTATTTATTTGCTCACTTATATATGGCCATCATATGCCACAACATTTTACAGACATTATCATTACTGACCCCATGTCACGCTAGGTAAGGGGAGGACCAAGTGTACGATGATGGGAAAAGGGGGAAAGCCCAACAACTAGGAAAAGGGAGAGTGGAGACCCCGAGGCTGATCTTACAGCAGCCTGACTCCCCTACCGTCCCTAAATAGCCTAGCACCGAGCAGGATACCTAATCCTTAACTGTCCCTAGAGCTAGGCCCTAGTCAGGGAGGGGAAGGAGTGAGCACTAGTCAGTCCCCACTGCAACTAAAGACAAACAAGGAAAACAGCCAAGGGGATACACTTAGCTTGAGAAGACACCACAGAGAAGACGACAACAATCCACCAAGAAACTCCAAGAAGAAACTAGCCGACTGCTAGTACTCCAGGCCTGAGCAGGGGAAAATAGTTCTATCACCGGCGACTTTCTGGAGACACTGAGGGTTTTTAAATATCAAGCAAGGGTGTGTCAATTAGCAGCAGTAGGTGGAGATCACTGCTGGGTCCTAGCGAGAGAAGAATACCACTACACTATAGAGATGAAAGGATCAAGAAGATGTTGTATGGCAACAATATTGTGGCAGCATTATTTAGAAACACTGTATAGTGTCATTTATAATGAGGGTTCGCTGATCATATCCATCAAGTGCGTGTGCTTCTACTTGTATGTGTTTAGGTGTCACATATACATAACCATCTCAATGAACCTCTTCTCTTGACAATATCCTTGTACGTAGCTCTACAACTACTTTTTTTTTGTAAAAAAACAGAACTAGAAAAGAGCTGATCTGTTCTTGTTTTTTCCCCCAATATATTTGCAGAAGCAAAATGGGCTTAGTAAATAACCTTTATACATATTTTCTAAATCATTCATACAGTGGTGGCCAAAAGTATTGGCATCCCTGCAATTCTGTCAGATAATACTCAGTTTCTTCCTGAAAATGATTGCAATCACAAATTCTTTGGTATTATTATCTTCATTTAATTTGTCTTCAATGAAAAAACATAAAAAGAATTGTCCTAAAGCCAAATTGGATACAATTCCACACCAAACCTAAAAAAGGGGGTGGACAAAAGTATTGGCACTGTTTGAAAAATCATGTGATGCTTCTCTAATTCATGTAATTAACATCACCTGTAACTTACCTGTGGCACCTAACAGGTGTTGACAATAACTAAATCACACTTGCAGCCAGTTAACATGGATTAAAGTTGACTCAACCTCTGTCCTGTGTCCTTGTGTGTACCACATTGAGCATGGAGAAAAGAAAGAAGACCAAAGAACTGTCTGAGGACTTGAGAAACCAAATTGTGAGGATGCATGAGCAATCTCAAGGCTACAAGTCCATCTCCAAAGACCTGAATGTTCCTGTGTCTTCCGTGCGCAGTGTCATCAAGAAGTTTAAAGCCCATGGCACTCTGGCTAACCTCCCTAGATGTGGATGGAAAAGAAAAATTGACGAGAGATTTCAACGCAAAATTATGCGGATGGTAGATAAAGAACCTCGACTGACATCCAAACAAGTTCAAGCTGCCCTGCAGTCCGAGGGTACAACAGTGTCAACCCGTACTATCCGTTGGCGTCTGAATGAAAAGGGACTGTATGGTAGGATACCCAGGAAGACCCCAATTCTTACCCCGAGACATAAAAAAGCCAGGCTGGAGTTTGCCAAAACTTACCTGAGAAAGCCTAAAATGTTTTGGAAGAATGTTCTGAGGTCAGATGAGACAAAAGTAGAGCTTTTTGGGAAAAAGCATCAACATAGAGTGTACAGGAAAAAAAAGAGGCATTCAAAGAAAAGAACACGGTCCCTACAGTCAAACATGGCGGAGGTTCCCTGATGTTTTGGGGTTGCTTTGCTGCCTCTGGCACTGGACTGCTTGACCGTGTGCATGGCATTATGAAGTCTGAAGACTACCAACAAATTTTGCAGCATAATGTAGGGCCCAGTGTGAGAAAGCTAGGTCTCCCTCAGAGGTCATGGGTCTTCCAGCAGGACAATGACCCAAAATACACTTCCAAAAGCACTATAAAATGGTTTGAGAGAAAGCACTGGAGACTTATAAGGTGGCCAGCAATGAGTCCAGACCTGAATCCCATAGAACACCTGTGGAGAGATCTCAAAATGGCAGTTTGGAGAGTTCACCCTTCAAATATCAGGGAACTGGAGCAGTTTGCCAAAGAAGAATGGTCTACAATTCCAGCAGAGCATTGTAAGAAACTCATTGATGGTTACCGGAAGCAGTTGTTTGCAGTTATTTTGGCTAAAGGTTGTGCAACCAAGTATTAGGCTGAGGGTGCCAATACTTTTGTCTGACCCATTTTTGGAGTTTTGTGTGAAATGATCAATGATTTGATTTTTGCTTCATTCTCTTTTGTATTTTTTCCTTGCAAGCAAATTAAATGAAGATAATAATACCAAAGAATTTGTGATTGCAATCATTTTCAGGAAGAAACTGAGTATTATCTAACAGAATTGCAGGGGTGCCAATACTTTTGCCCACCACTGTATATTGCAAGAGCTTATGTGGCACCTTAGGGGTCCGGTTGCCATAGTGGCTTTGCCTCCCTCAAAAGAGGTAATGCCATGCCTGGAAGCAAGCAGGGATCCCCTAGTCAGGGATACTAAGCATGCAACACGTTCCTGGCTCCAGACCAGCAAGGGGAGTCCCCTCCCCTTTGCAACTGGGATCTGGGGGCGGGGTTAGTTAGTCTTAGTGTGAGGAGTGGAGTTTAGGACTTCGAGGAGAGAGGAACTAGGGACTGGAGCTGAGGAAGCTCGTCCTAGATGAAATACACAGAGGACCGGACACCGGAGTCCGAGGCTGTGGGGGCACTGCAGGCCCAGCAGCAGATACCGTAGGGCAGGAGATTGCAGGTCTCCTGGCCCCATCAGACGCCGGAGGCTCAGCAGCACAGAGGGACCAGCACCGCCACGGAGGAGCGACGCATGCACAAAGCCCGGGCTGCCAGCCATACGGGTGAGCACAGAACGTCACACTCAGGGACGTGGGCTACAACACAGCTACAATCAGTAAAGCTAAAGAGTATAGTGAGAAGGGCAGGCCTACAACTCCACCTGGCAAGGAGGACTCTATGTTTGCTTCCAGGTTGACCGGACTCTTACTTCTAGCCAGTACTCCAGTCCAGGCTTGTCTAATTGTCATCAGTAAAGGCCCTGGGACTGCACTATACTGACTCTCTGGTTATTACTGACACCCTGCACAACCACCATCATCCACACACTGCCCTGAAGCTAACTCTTCCTGTGGGGAGTTATACCACCCTGGCTGCAAAACCACCAGCTTCAGAGGACTGTTCCGCAGCGGTGGTCTCCATTGGCCGCATTCCCCAGGTGGCATAGTTGGACATTAACACCTATACAAATAAATACCCCTTGGATTGACCGCCCTGGGTCACGGAATGGGTCACCGCCACTGTGACTACAACCCCCAGCATCGACCGGCCCGGCACCGGGTACCCCACGGCCCAGGGGGCGCGTCAACTTTGGCGTAGTCGGCAGGATTTCGTGCACGTTGTCACCTGGTACTGTGCGCCTTAAAGAACTGTGTCGCATACTGTGGTGAAGTTTCGCGCCAATTGCCGCTGTTTCCCGCCATTGTCCGCCATTTCTGGGTCGCCGCGCGGAAAGAAGAGGGGCGTAACCGCTGGAAGCGCGCAAAGCCCAAGCCCCGCCTCACGCACTAACGCAGCGCCAGGTTCCTGGAAGGAGCCCCAGTGAGCGCTTACGTCAGACGCGTGCGACGCCAGGTCCTGAAGGAGACCGTCACCGGCGGAACTGCGGCCTAGCAGGAGCAAGGTAAAAGGAGGTAGGCCAAGGTTCACTAGGGGGGCATTTTTTTCAGAACAGAAGATGACATTGCATACGTATTAATAATGTCATCATAGTCTAAGTTCCTTGAAATGTCATACTCAATGTTCAACAGAAGGAGTGACTCTAAAAGCTCCTGTCCAATTGAAGACCTCAGATGATTTTTTTTACAATTTTCAGCTTTGAGAACACTCTTTCACATGAAACCTGGGTGCAAGCAAGTGTAAGAAGTGTCTTGTAAACTGCAAAAATGTTTGCGTAAGCAGCAGAATGTAAATTGTAGTCATATAAAAGTCTGTAGCAGCAGGAAAGCCGGATTTTGGTAAGAACTTACCTGTAAAATCCTTTTCAGCGAAGGAAGGAAGGGAGACACAGATTCTCTACTTCGTGGGTAGGCGGAGCCCCATAGGATAGTCACCTCAGATTGGAAAAAGACGACCGGCCCCTCCAGTATATAGGCTCCTCCTACTCCCATGTTCATCAGTCCGTACACAAGCTAAGGAAGAGCAGACCAACCAGCAGAACAATATATCCCCTTCTGAAATTTCAGAAATGAGAGAAAACAGGTTATGTAATAGAAACACAGTCTTAGGCATACCCCATTGGACCTGACAATTGTGTAGAGCTGGCGAAACTGGAAGGAGAGCCGTAGAGCGCTAAACCCAGTCCAGAAGATCGACATCAGGAAGGAGACGCGCTGCATCTAGAAACACAAAAAAACACTTCTGCCCTGGGAGGGTGCTGTGTCTCCCTTCCTTCCTTCGCTGAAAAGGATTTTACAGGTAAGTTCTTACCAAAATCCGGCTTTCAGCAGCAGAAGGGAAGGAAGGGAGACACAGATTCTCTACTTCGTGGGACGTCCTAAAGCAGTACCTACTTAAGGGTGGGAAATAGAGGCAGAAGCTTCCATACCCCAAAACTTAGGCAAGAGAGCAAACCGCGCTAAATAACGGAAAACTAAGCAAAGGGATAACTTAAATTACCGCCGCCTGCAGGACCCTGCGTCCCAGGGCCGCATCGGCTGAAGCACTTACGTCCACCTTATAAAACTTAGTAAAGGTGTGAACGGAGCGCCAGGTGGCCGCCCGGCAGAGCTGCGCTGCCGAAGCCCCCTGACGAAAAGCCCACGATGAGCCAATGGCTCTCGTGGAATGAGCTTTAACTTTAACCGGACAAGGCTCGCCCTTGAGCCGGTACGCTTCCAGGAAAGCTGAACGGATCCACCGAGCTATCGTGTCTTTGGAAGCACGTTGACCACGCCGACGACCTGCCGGAATTATAAAAGGAGAGTCCGACTTCCGAAAACCTTGAGTGATCGTAAGATAGAACTTCAAATGCCCGCACTAAGTCCAACGAGTGCAAGGCCCGCTCCCTTGGATTCTTAGGTCCTGGACAAAGAGAAGGCAACACAATGTCCTGATTAATGTGGAATTGTGAAACTACCTTAGGCAAAAAATCTTCACGAGTATGAAGCACCACGCGATCCGGAAAAAATTCCAGAAAAGGAGGTGAGCAAGAAAGTGCTGCCAATTCCGATACCCTTCTCAAAGAGGCGACTGCCACCAAGAAGGCCACCTTCCAAGAAAGTAGTGAAAGTTTAGCAGAATCCATAGGCTCAAAAGGCCTATGCTGAAGGGCTTCCAGGACTAGATTAAGCCGCCATGGAGCCACAACTGCCCTCCGTGGCGGAAACTGACATGCGACTCTGCGAAAAAAAGAGCGCACATCCCTGCGAGAGGCAATAGCCTTCCTAAAAAGTGCGGAAAGAGCAGATACCTGTCCCCGCACCGTACTAACTGCCAAACCCCTGGCCAGACTAGATTGCAGAAAGGCCAAGAAGTTGGGGATGGAAAAAACCCTCGGGTTTCTTGAGGATCCAGAACACCATGAATAGAAAGACTCCCAAGTTCTGTGATAAATCCTGGACGTAGCTGGACTCCGGGCCGCCCGCAAGGTAGCAATGACCTCGGGCGAAAAACCGCGACGGGTCAAGATATCGGTCTCAAGAGCCACGCCGTCAAACGAAGGGACCTCAGGTCCGGATGACGAATGGGCCCCTGAGTGAGCAAGTCCGGGCGAAGGGGCTGCGGAAGTGGAGGTGCCGCCTGAAGAGACACCAGCGTCGAATACCATGTCCTCCGCGGCCAGTCTGGTGCTATCAGAATTATTGATACCCTTTCGAGTTTGATCCGTCGGATCACCAGAGGTAGTAAGGACATCGGCGGAAACGCATAGATCAGCTTGAACTGACCCCACGGGGCCACTAGAGCATCCACCGCCACCGCCTCCGGGTCCCTGTACCTGGACATGAACGTCGGAACCCTGGCGTTCAGCCTGGATGCCATCAAGTCCACCTGAGGAGTCCCCCAACGGGAACACAGCAGAGAAAACACTTCTGGATGGAGACTCCATTCCCCAGGGTCCACTTGCTTGCAACTGAGGAAGTCCGCCGAGATATTCAACACCCCTGGAATGTGAATTGCAGAGATTGCTGGAACTTTGGACTCGGCCCACACCAGGATCCGAGAGACCTCCGACATGAGACTGGAACTCCTCGTCCCGCCTTGGTGGTTGATGTACGCGACAGCCGTAGCATTGTCCAACTGGATCCGGACCGGTAGACCGCTCAATAAGACCGTCCAATGTTGGAGGCAGAGAAATATTGCTCTCAACTCCAAAATGTTGATCGGGAGAGACGACTCCTTTGGCGACCAGACTCCCTGAATCCAGAGGTTGTTCCAAACTCCCCCCCAGCCTGTCCGGCTGGCATCGGTTGTCACCACCGACCATCTCGGAGGAAGGATTTCCCCACGGATAGAGTCTCCGGACGCAACCACCATCCAAGAGATTCTCGCACCCTGCGGGAGATAATGACCGAGCGATCCAGAGAAGTTAGCGATCGATCCCAATGGGTCAGAATAAGGCTCTGGAGATCCCGGGAATGAAATTGTGCAAATGGTACTGCTTCCATAGTTGCCACCATTTGACCCAGAAGGCGCATGCATTCCCGAAGGGACATTGACAGCGCCGACCTCATAGCCTGGACCAGAAGACGAAGGTTCGTCTGTTTGACAGGAGGCAGGGACACAACTGCCCGAACAGTATCGAACTGCATCCCCAGGAAAAGAATGGACTGTGCTGGCTCCAATGACGATTTCTTCCAATTGATCAGCCACCCGAAGTCCATCAGGTACTGAAGGGAGAGATCGCGAGCCGCTATTGGCTCCTCCGCTGTGGGAGACACTATGAACAGGTCGTCCAGGTAGGGGAGGATCGTAACCCCCTGTCTTCGAAGAAGCGCCATGAGAGGAGCCAGAATTTTTGTAAAAACCCTGGGAGCTGAGGCCAACCCGAAAGGCAGGGCCACAAACTGGTAATGGGTTTGACCTATAGCGAAACGCAAGAAACGCTGGTGAGCCCTGCCGATAGGGATATGGAAATAGGCGTCGCGGATGTCTATGGACACCAAGAAATCGTACTGCGACAGGGTCGCTATCACAGATCGGAGAGACTCCATGCGGAACTTCCGTGTCCGGACGTAAATATTCAAATCCCTGAGATCCAGCACCGGACGAAACTTGTCCTCCTTTTTGGGGACCACAAAAAGGTTGGAATAAAAACCATTTCCCTGGTCTTCCGGAGGAACCTGAACCACCACACCCTGCTGTAGGAGAGAGTCGACCTCCTGAAACAGTGCGGCAGCCAGTCTTGGCACGGACGGAACGCCCGTCAGACGAAACCTGTCTGGAGGCAGCGAATGAAACTCTATGAAATAGTCTGCCGACATAACCCGTGTCACCCAGGCGTCTGCTATGTGGGATGCCCAGATCGACCCGAATTGTAGCAGACGACCTCCCACCCGAGAGCCCTCGGGGGGATCCCTGGCGTCAGTCAGCCTTAGCGGACTTTTTATCAACCTCCCGTCTGTCCTGACGGGACCGTTGCTTCCAAGGAGTACAAGATTTCTGGGCGGATCTGCCGGAGGATGAGGGACGACCCAATCTCCAAGAAGGCTGACTGAATCGTCCCCTGGCCCGAAAGGACCGAAGACCTCTGCCGGGCCCTGTCCTGCTGGCTGTGGATGCCACTGCCTTTTTCCCAGGCAGAGTAACATCCTTAGCTTTAGCTTTGGCAATTAGTTCCGAAAGATCTGAACCAAAGAGCTGACCGCCCTTATATGCCAGACTAAGCAATCCCTGTTTGGATACTGCATCCCCGGTCCACTGTTTAAGCCACAGAGCTCTTCTAATCGTGACTGCCGAAGCCTGAGCCCTGGACAGAATTGAAGCAGTGTCCAGTACTGCATCTCTGCCATAACACATAGCTTCTTCCATTCGCTGAAAAAGCTTTTCCACTTCTGAGCGCGAAGTCCCATCCTGCCACGCCGCACGCAGCTGATCCAACCACCGCAGAGAAGCCTCACTGGCCCACATGGCCCCCAAGGCCGCTCGGAAACCATGACCCGCGGCTTCATAGATGGATTTCGCCGCTGACTCCGATCTTCTGTCAAAAGGATCCTGAAGATTGGCTCTCCCTTTAACAGGAAGCAGGGAAGACTTGGTCAGCTGAGACAGAGATATATCCACCTCAGGAGAGGGAACCCAATTAGTAACCATCTCCTTGGCACAGGGATATAGGGCATCAAAAAAACGCGTTCCTCGGAAGCGTTTATCCGGACACTAACGCTCCTTCTCCACCACTTCGTTAAGTTCCTCATGCGCAGGTAATGTAGAACGAACACGGCGCGTCTTCTGATACAGACGGCCCGACCTAGACGGTCTTGACGGCTCTTCAGACAGCTCTAATACTTCCCGCATGTCCTTAATAAGCCCATCTACGCGACCAGAAAGAGAAACAGAGCGATCCTGTTGATCCTCCTCTTCGGACTCAGAAATTTCATCAACCGAATCTGTTGGTGAATCCGAAGCCTCTGATGCGCTCTGCGAGGGAGACAACGCCACCATAGTCTTGCGGCGCTTTTTACCTCGTGGCATTGGGTGTGATCTAGCTGACACCCACTGTCCCAGGAGACTAGAGAGACTATCAATGGAGCGAGTGAGCGCCTCCACCTTAACATCACTGAGCGTTGAACTTGATGTAGTAGAAGGCCTGAGTGTATCAGAGGCGTGCGACTGAACCTGAAAAGGATCAGGAGACCGATGAGCACTCCCAGGCCCCTGATCCGACATGCCACCCACACCAGATGCCAGGATGTACAACAAGGATGGCAAAAAAGTGTGAAAGCTGCACAGCCTGTTTTCAAAACTCACTTTTTTTTTTTTTCTTTTCTTTTCTTTTATTTTTTTATTTATTTATTTTTTTTATATATATGCGACAGGCTCTGAAGGGTTAAAGCTCACCCTTAGAAAAGAGCTACCCCAGAAATGCCAAGCAAAAATCAATAGGGGGAAACTCCCTTAAACACCATGTGTTTCCCCTAAAGTTCCACTTTTTCAGAAGGGGTTAACATCACAGCAACTATAATACTACGCAGCCTAAAAGGTCAGTGAAGTAAATAGCTTTAGGAGAGAAAGCGGCAGTGCTCACGAGGACTCCTAATAGGTAGCCTGGAGAGACAGCACTGACAAAGAACCCCTGCCAGAGGCAGAGGGGACTCACCGGTACTGCGGCGACCGCTCCTCTTAAGTGTGTGGACGGACGGGGAGCAGAGAGCAGGAGGCGCCGCTGGACGCCGGAGGGAGAAGCAGGGACCGCCAGCGCACGCTCAACCAAGCGCTTCCTGCCTAAGTAATGACGGCAGGAAGCCAGGAGACGCTAAGCCACGCCCCCGCTAGGCCATGCCCCCGCCTTATTCAAACAACAAAAATGAGGGCAGAAAACTTCCTACCTCTATGAAGGCAGGAAGCAAGTCAATAAAAGCAAGAAAACGCGCGCCAATACAGGGAGCTTCCTGCCTCAATGAAGGCAGGAAGCAAAAACGAAAAAGCATGCGCAAATAAAAAATAAAAATTACTGGCCTCCGTCTCTGCTCCCCAGTCAAGGCAGCGTCTGAAATAGACAAGAAACACACAGGCAGTACACTTGCCGTAGCCGTCAAAGATACTCTTTAGACCAAAGAGCACTTACCCGGCTGAACGCCACAGGGATCCTCAGGGATGTGTGGCGCCATGGCCCTTTGCTACCCCCTATGGCGGAGCACGCAGGGACCCTCTCAGATGTGTGGTGTGCGCCTCCGCCAGGGAGCGCCCTGTATCCCCCGGGGCCGGCAGGCATAAGTGGGAACCTCCTCAAGGGGTACACAGAGCTGCCAGGGGAGGGTCAGGGGTCTCAGCAGCGCCGAGACCCCCAGAGACCTCTAGACCACGGGGGGTCCAGGACTCGCTGGATAGAAAATAACAACTCTTCTGAAGAGCTGCCAAAGCAGCGACTATCTTCTGAGACCTCAGATAAAAATACTGATGAACATGGGAGTAGGAGGAGCCTATATACTGGAGGGGCCGGTCGTCTTTTTCCAATCTGAGGTGACTATCCTATGGGGCTCCGCCTACCCACGAAGTAGAGAATCTGTGTCACCCTTCCTTCCCTTCTGCTGCTGAAAGACAGTTTTTTTTGCGGGACGAGTTGTACTTTCAGATGCAATCATTTATTTTACCATATTGTGTACAGGGAAATGGCAACAAAAATTCCAAGTGCAGTAAAATTGCAAAAACAGTGCAATTACACGTTTGTTTATTGGGTTTTTTAGTCACCATGTTCACTATATGGTAAAACCGACGTGACAGTGTGATGCCTCGGGTCAGTACGAGTTCGTAGATACCAAATTGTATACCTTTACTGGTATCTAAGTAGTGAAAACAAATTCATAAGTTTGAAAAAAAAAAATCACACTTTTCACGCCATGTTCTGCGCACCGTAGTGTTCTCATTTTTTTGGATCTGGCGGCTTATTGTTTGCGTCTTGAGCTGACGTGCATCTCTGCTGCTGTGTAGTAGTCACAACACAGGGATAGGTTAAACATCCAAGTATTTAATATGTATTGCAAATAAAGAATGTTCCCATTCTTAATATCCGAAAAAACAAATGACTGACAACAATCCACTATACCTAGACTAATAATACCATATAGAAGAGAGAAATACCACCACAACATGACCAGAACACATACCACCACATAGTGATCAAATACTATCAAGTACAAGATATATATACTGCCACACCATGAGAAGACCACATATTACCACCACATAGTGACTGTCCGAATAATACCACATACAAGGGACAAATACCGCCACGCCATGACCATGGCACATAATGGCACCAGATAGTGACTGATAATGAAAATTTTAAAAAGCTCTGTATATAGAGTCAGTGTACAGATAATGTAGAGATTATCAGTGACATTATGCACAGGAGCTCTGTGTATAGTGTCAGTGTACAGGTAATACAGTGATCACCAGTGACATTATGCACAAGAGCTCTGTATATAGTGTCAGTGTACAGGTAATACAGTGATCACCAGTGACATTATGCACAGGAGCTCTGTATATAGTGTCAGTATACAGGTAATACAGTGATCACCAGTGACATTATGCACAGGAGCTCTGTATATAGTGTCAGTGTACAGGTAATACAGTGATCACCAGTGACATTATACACAGGAGCTCTGTGTATAGTGTAAGTGTAGAGGTAATACAGTGATCACCAGTGACATTATGCACAGGATCTCTGTATATAGTGTCAGTGTACAGGTAATACAGTGATCACCAGTGACATTACACACAGGAGCTCTGTGTATAGTGTCAGTGTACAGGTAATACAGTGATCACCAGTGATATTATGCACAGGAGCTCTGTATATATTGTCAGTGTACAGGTAATACAGTGATCACCAGTGACATTATGCACAGGAGCTCTGTATATTGTGTCAGTGTACAGGTAATACAGTGATCACCAGTGACATTATGCACAGGAGCTCTATATATAGTGTCAGTGTACAGGTAATACAGTGATCACCAGTGACATTATGCACAGGAGCTCTGTATATAGTGTCAGTGTATGGGTAATGTAGCATACCTGGCGGCGTTCTTGCATGGTGTTCCATCTCTCATCATGCAAGATCGCAAACTTCATCTCCCGCCCAGCTTCCTGGTCTGGCTTCTTTCCTTGTGCTCTGCTCTGCTCCACTTTGGCTGCATAGGGCGACGCCCGCTGAACTTCCTGTTTCTTGTACCTGCTGCGACACGCCCCTGTTGCACCTTCAGCCTATTGCTGTCCATCTTTGGGTATTTATACCACCTTCGTCCTCAAGATGGCGCCTGAGCATTGTTTCTTGTCAGTTGGCTTTTTGTCTCTGACATGCCAGGTCCTATCCTGTTTTCCTGCCTGTTTTCCAGTTCTGTGTCTGAACTGTGGTCTGTTCTTGTGAACACGCCTCTTGCCTGTTCTTTCGCCTTCTAGGGGCCGTATTCCTAGATCTGCCTGTCTGTGCCTTGCGGTATCTGTTCCCGTCTGAACAGAGTCCTGTTTGTGTCTCTGCCTTGCGGTATCTGTTCCCGTCTGAACAGAGTCCTGTTTGTGTCCCTGCCTTGCGGTATCTGTTCCCGTCTGAACAGAGTCCTGTTTGTGTTCCTGCCTTGCTGTCTCTGTTCCCGTTCCTCTGTTCCCTGTTGTCTGTGCCTCGTTTCTACTTTAACTTTGTCTCCCTTTTCCCTCTATGTCTGTTTTCTGCGTCTTTCTGCAGAGTCTGAACCCGCTCCTAAATTCCTTCTCATCGTCTCTGTACCTCTGTTGTGAATTTAGTGTACGCTCGCTACTTCTATGTAAGTACTGTGCGTGCTTCTGGTTCTGCCTTTCCTTCTCCGTCTGTTCTTTGTGAACAGAGTCCTATCCCCTTGCTTTGTTTACCGCTCTGCGGTGTCCGCTCTGCTCCTGCTTAGCTTGCCGCTCTTGCGGTTTCTGCTCTGCTCCTGCCTTGTTTACCGCTCTGCGGTGTCCGCTCTGCTCCTGCTTAGCTTGCCGCTCTTGCGGTTTCTGCTCTGCTCCTGCCTTGTTTACCGCTCTGCGGTGTCCGCTCTGCTCCTGCTTAGCTTGCCGCTCTTGCGGTTTCTGCTCTGCTCCTGCCTTGTTTACCGCTCTGCGGTGTCCGCTCTGCTCCTGCTTAGCTTGCCGCTCTTGCGGTTTCTGCTCTGCTCCTGCCTTGTTTACCGCTCTGCGGTGTCCGCTCTGCTCCTGCTTAGCTTGCCGCTCTTGCGGTTTCTGCTCTGCTCCTGCCTTGTTTACCGCTCTGCGGTGTCCGCTCTGCTCCTGCTTAGCTTGCCGCTCTTGCGGTTTCTGCTCTGCTCCTGCCTTGTTTACCGCTCTGCTCCTGCTTAGCTTGCCGCTCTTGCAGTTTCTACTCTGCTCCTGCCTTGTTTACCGCTCTGCGTTGTCCGCTCTGCTCCTGCTTAGCTTGCCGCTCTTGCGGTTTCTGCTCTGCTCCTGCCTTGTTTACCGCTCTGCGGTGTCCGCTCTGCTCCTGCTTAGCTTGCCGCTCTTGCGGTTTTCACTCTGCTCTTGCCTTGCTTGCCGCTCCTGCGGTTTCTGCTCTGCTCTTATCTTGCTTACTGCTTCTGCGGTTTCCGCCCTGCCCTGCTTCTGCCCGCTGCTCCGGCAGTCCTGTCCTGCCCTGCTTGTGCTCGCTGCTCCTGCAGCCCCGTCCTGCTCTGTTCTTGCCCACCGCTTCGGGCGTTCCCTCTCTGCTGTGGTTGTCTACCGCATCTGCGGTTCTGTGACCCAGTCTGTACTGGGTCTTAACCTCTCTGTGCTCCAGCCCGTCCTTTCGGACAGTACCTCCCTGCCTGCATACTCGCCTGTATCCACCCATCTGCATACCTGCCGTGTTTGCTTACATCCACCAGTCTGTGCCAGCCTAACCTGCCTGTTCCAGTAATCCTAGTGTGGGTCAACCCCCGTGTCCGGAGTTTGACCTGGAGTAGCACCTGGTCCCTCTGCCCGGTTTCTCCCTGGTGCACTGGCGTCGTATGCCGTCGTGCCACCTTGGTCGGATCGGCCAGATACTTAGTCACGCCCCTCCAGGCACTCTCCGGTCCATGGTCCAGTGGAACCACAACACCCGCACACGCCAGTCAGTCCGGGCGTGTGCATAACAGGTGATCACCAGTGATCACCAGTGATCACCAGTGACATTACACACAGGAGCTCTGTATATAGTGTCAGTGTACAGGTAATACAGTGATCACCAGTGACATTATACACAGGAACTCTGTATATAGTGTCAGTGTACAGGTAATACAGTGATCACCAGTGACATTATACACAGGAGCTCTGTATATAGTGTCAGTGTATGTGTATAGGTAATACACATACTCACCAGTGATGTCTCTAGGTGAAGTTCTTTATCTGCCGCAGACCGATACATCACATCTTCTATGCAGGACTTATCTCTGCAGAAAATAACAAAGTTAGCTATAACTGATCACTTCCGGAGCACAATCCACACTTTTCACAAGATTTCTACATGAAATGTCATGACAAAAAAAGAAACATAGTGCCGCATTACACAGTAACAGTGCTCCAGTGTCATTCTGTGTCTGCTCATCTCTGTCAGCAGACATATTTGTCTCATGGCAAAGATGTAGCCGAGCTGAAGACAGAAGACCTATGGATTACGTTGGAGTGACGATTGCAACCCATGACGTCTTAGTACGTCATAGGACTCCTCCCCCGGTTCAGTGAGGGCTCCGGCGGTGAGCCTGCACTGAACCGAGCACATGTCAGCTGATTCTTACAGCTGACAAGTGCCCGCAACAGCCGCAGGTGGAATCGCGATCCACCTGCGGCTGTTAACATGTTAAATGCCGTTGTCAATCTCCGACAGCAGAATTTAACGCGCGCTTCCGGGAAGCGCGTCCTAAGCCCCGCCCATCGGCTACCCCTCACGTGATCGCGGGTCACCGATGGGTGGGCATGACAACCCAGGGTCTGCAGCAGACGCCTGTGTTTGTCATGAGCTGGTCGCTATGAGCGCCACCTAGTGGTCGGCGCTCATAGCACAGGACCAATTCTACTATATGCTGGGGATCTACTGATCCCCTGTATGTAGCAGAGGCGATCGGATAGTTGAGCTTCTAGTCTCCTATGGAGACTATAGAAGCATGCAAAAAGTGAAACAAAAACGTTTTTTAAAAATATAAAAAAATGTAAAAAAATATAAAAGTTTAAATCACCCCCCCTTTCGCCCACATACACATATTTGGTATCGCCGCGTTCAGAATTGCCTGATCTATCAATATAAAAAAAGAATTAATCCGAACGGTAAACAGCGTAACGAGAAAAAAATTCTGAACGCCAGAATTACGTTTTTTGGCTGCCGCAAAATTGGAATAAAATGCAATAACAGGCGATCAAAACATCGGATCTACCCCAAAATGTTATAAATAAAAAACGTCAGCCCGGCGCACAAAGGAAAAAGACCTCACCCAGCCACAGATCACGAAAAATGGAGACGCTACAGGTCTTAGAAAATGGCGCTATATATATATATTTTTTTTTTTTACCAAATTTTGGAATTTTTTTTCACCTCTTATAAAAGAACCTATACATGTTTGGTGTCTACGAACTTGAAATGACCTGGAGAATAAGAGTGGCAGGTCAGTTTTAGCTTTCAGTGAACGTGGTAAAAAAATAAATAAAAAACAACTGTGGTATTGCACTTTTTTTGCAATTTCACCGCACTTGGAATTTTTTCCCGTTTTCCCGTACACGATATGGTAAAACTAGTAATTGCGTTGAAAAGTACAACTCGTCCCGCAAAAAATAAGCCCTCACATGGCCATATTGCCCAAAAAATAAAAACGCTATGGCTCTGGGAACAAGGGGAGCAAAAAATGAAAAAGCAAAAACGGAAAATGCTCTGGTCCTTAAGGGGTTAAAGATGGAGTCCCTAAATGTGTTTTTTTTTTTTTATATTTACGAGAAATTCATGGTGGCTATGACTAATTTGGCGTCACACCATAAATTTCGGGCTTAGTACCAGCTGATAGTACAAAGCTGGCCTATTACTAACCCTATTATTACCCAGGGTGCCACTCACCACCAGGGCCGCTGGAAGAGCCGGGTAAAGCACCTGGAAATGGTGCTATGATGAATGCGCCATTTTCATGGGTGGCTGTGGGCTGCGATTTTCAGCCTGGGGGGCCAAGAACGCTTGGGTCTTAAGATGCTGCGAATCCCAGCCCCCAGCTGCCTTGTTTTATGTGGCTGGCGATCGACATATGGCGGGAGCTGGGCAATGGGCATGATTATCAAATAATATATACCTGACAGGCGCTCATAGATTCTGCTGCCTCCAGTAATATATACCTGACAGGAGCCCATAGATTCTGCTGCCTCCAATACTATATACCTGACAGGAGCCCATACATTCTCCTGCCTCCAATAATATATACCTGACAGGAGCTCATAGATTCTGCTGCCTCCAGTAATATATACCTGACAGGAGCCCATAGATTCTGCTGCCTCCAATACTATATACCTGACAGGAGCCCATAGATTCTCCTGACTCCAATAATATATACCTGACAGGAGTCCATACATTCTGCTGGCTCCAATAATATATACCTGACAGGAGCCCATAGATTCTCCTGACTCCAATAATATGTACCTGACAGGAGTCCATACATTCTGCTGGCTCCAATAATATATACCTGACAGGAGCCCATACATTCTGCTGGCTCCAATAATATATACCTGACAGGAGCCCATACATTCTGCTGTCTCCAATAATATACACCTGACAGGAGCCCATAGATTCTGCTGTCTCCAATAATATACACCTGACAGGAGCCCATAGATTCTGCTGGCTCCAATACTATATACCTGACAGGAGCCCATACATTCTTCTGCCTCCAATACTATATACCTGACAGGAGCCCATACATTCTGCTGGCTCCAATAATATATACCTGACAGGAGCCCATACATTCTGCTGTCTCCAATAATATACACCTGACAGGAGCCCATAGATTCTGCTGTCTCCAATAATATACACCTGACAGGAGCCCATAGATTCTGCTGGCTCCAATACTATATACCTGACAGGAGCCCATACATTCTTCTGCCTCCAATACTATATACCTGACAGGAGCCCATATATTCTGCTGGCTCCAATACTATATACCTGACAGGAGCCCATAGATTCTGCTGCCTCCAATACTATATACCTGACTGGAGCCCATACATTCTGCTGCCTCCATTACTATATACCTGACAGGAGCCCATAGATTCTGCTGCCTCCAATAATATATACCTGGCAGGAGCCCATAGATTCTGCTGCCTCCAATAATATATACCTGACAGGAGCCCATACATTCTCCTGCCTCCAATAATATATACCTGACAGGAGCCCATATATTCTGCTGCCTCCAATAATGTATACCTGACAGGAGCCCATAGATTCTGCTGTCTCCAATAATATACACCTGACAGGAGCCCATAGATTCTGCTGGCTCCAATACTATATACCTGACAGGAGCCCATACATTCTTCTGCCTCCAATACTATATACCTGACAGGAGCCCATATATTCTGCTGGCTGCAATACTATATACCTGACAGGAGCCCATACATTCTGCTGCCTCCAATAATATATACCTGACAGGAGCCCATAGATTCTGCTGCCTCCAATAATATATACCTGACAGAAGCCCATACATTCTGCTGGCTCCAAAAATATATACCTGACAGGAGCCCATAGATTCTGCTGCCTCCAATAATATATACCTGACAGGAGCCCATACATTCTGCTGCCTCCAATAATATATACCTGACAGAAGCCCATAGATTCTGCTGCCTCCAATACTATATACCTGACAGGAGCCCATAGATTCTGCTGCCTCCAATACTATATACCTGACAGGAGCCCATAGATTCTGCTGCCTCCAATACTATATACCTGACAGGAGCCCATACATTCTGCTGCCTCCATTACTATATACTTGACAGGAGCCTATACATTCTCCTGCCTCCAATAATATATACCTGACAGGACCCCATAGATTCTGCTGCCTCCAATACTATATACCTGACAGGAGCCCATACATTCTCCTGCCTCCAATAATATATACCTGACAGGACCCCATAGATTCTGCTGCCTCCAATAATATATACCTGACAGGAGCCCATACATTCTCCTGCCTCCAATACTATATACCTGACAGGAGCCCATAGATTCTGCTGCCTGCAATACTATATACCTGACAGGAGCCCATACATTCTCCTGCCTCCAATAATATATGAGAAACACAATAGCCCACATTTAGAGATTCAAAATAGGGTGGTGTGGATAAATAACCACTCACACCCCATATTATGTAGCCAACTTGAACGAAATATAATAAAACAGGAGAAAAGGCAAGTATCTTGGCATACAAAAGTTTATTATAATTTCATGTTAAAAAATTCATATATAGATGGTAAAACAGTAAGATGCAGACAAACAGATCCAAAAAATAATAATCCAGATAATCAAAAAGAATGGAAATAACAGTAGAATAGAGCAGAGTAAGAAAGAATGTGACACTTAATATATGGGGATCACATATACCGTAGTCCTGTACAATAACTCCATTGCTAAGTGCATATCATGTACATGGTATAGGTAACTCACCCCAGAGTATCACACGTGGCTAGGGACAAGTGAGGGCCGGTGTCTGTCAGAGAGGGCAGCCTCGACGCGCGTTTCGCGGGTGCTTTTTCAAGAGGCGTGAATGGCAAGGGTACAAGGACCTTTTTAAATGTATAGCTCCGCCCCCTATAGGCATCACGTGTAGGGTCATGTGATGATTCAGGATGGCCATCAGCGGAGAGGTACAGGCGGCGCATACACTGGGAGAGTCAGCGCCCCCCGGAGTCCCGCCCCGCCCATCATGACGCGGGCGCGACCTGGAAGTGTCAGGAGGACATCCGGTTAACGCGCCGGCGCCATGGAGATGGGCGACGCGAGAGCAGGGGGAGCGAGTCGCCCAGCGCATGAGCACAGTAGAACTCCAAGGACGGTTCCCTATATGACGCTGCAAAGAGATACAGCTCCGTACTGATAGGGGCTGTCATGCAGTGTAAAAATATAGGGGAATATAGACAGGAGTACAGCAGGATAATTGGGGGCAAGAAATAATAAATAATAGCAGAAATATATATATATATAAACATACGAGAAGGGGAATAAAAAAGTGAAGAGGGGGCAAAGAAAGAAAATGGTACAATAAATACACATAAATACGACACATGAAACAAAGACAAATAACAAACACCATGATGCACAGACAGATATATTGTTGCAAATCACTCCAAGAGATATATATATTTAATTAATCGTTGTTAGAAGAGTTCAGATGCATCTGATATCTGGACATCAGGAAAGAAATCCAATAAGATCCTTTAAGAATAAATCACAAAAAAAGAAGAAAATCAGAACGTAATTAAAAAATAAAAGAGGTTAAAAAGACAGAGAACCCAAATAGCCCCAATATATGAACAATGTATATGCAGCAGGGTTCACAGGAGAGCACATCCAAAAATGATAAATAGCAAATATATACCTCACAGGAGCCCATACATTCTGCTGCCTCCAATACTACATACCTGACAGGAGCCCATACATTCTCCTGCCTCCAATACTATATACCTGATAGGAGCCCATACATTCTGCTACCTCCAATACTATATACCTGACAGGAGCCCATACATTCTGCTGCCTCCAATACTACATACCTGACAGGAGCCCATACATTCTCCTGCCTCCAATAATATACACCTGACAGGAGCCCATAGATTCTCCTGCCTCCAATACTATATACCTGACAGGAGCCCATACATTCTCCTGCCTCCAATAATATGTACCTGGTATGAACCCATACATTCTCCTGCCTCCAATACTATATACCTGACAGGAGCCCATACATTCTGCTGCCTCCAATACTACATACCTGACAGGAGCCCATAGATTCTCCTGCCTCCAATACTATATACCTGACAGGAGCCCATACATTCTCCTGCCTCCAATAATATATACCTGACAGGAGCCCATACATTCTCCTGCCTCTAATAATATGTACCTGACAGGAGCCCATACATTCTCCTGCCTCCAATAGTATATACCTGACAGGAGCCCATACATTCTGCTGCCTCCAATACTATATACCTGACAGGAGCCCATAGATTCTGCTGCCTCCAATACTATATACCTGATAGGAGCCCATAGATTCTGCTGCCTCCAATAATATATACCTGACAGGAGTAGTAAGAGCACCCACCTCTCGTCAACACGCCCACTTCTGGTTTTTGACAGGTGCCCACCCCTTTTTGGCATCTGTTCCGCCTCCACTTCTGGTCTAAACCCCTCCCCTCTCCATTCTCCGCCCCTGTGTGTGTCAATACCTGTTCCGTCAGTTCCGTCCCCGCCCCCGGAAGCCAACCCTTACCGCCCCTAGGTGTGTCAATATCTGTTACGTCAGTACCGTTCCTGCCCCGGAAGCAGCCCATGTTCAGCCTCTGTTACGTCCCCCATGACAGCCCACATGCCCTTCACACAAGGTTGTAGATTAAAGTGTAAGCGCCATATGTAAGAAAAACATGTCAAGACATGTTTTTGTGAGAAAAGGCAGCCCCAGGATCCCTAGGGTTAATGGTAGCATTCTGTAGTGTTCATAATAATGACGTAATAAAAGTGTTTAAAAAAATATACATTTATTGTAGATTCACTTAGAGGTATACACAAATCAAGAAATGGAAAAAGGTGTAAATAGATCTAAAAATACAACATTATACAAGCAAATCTATAGGTTACAATACATTTCAATGCTAATATTTACAAAGTTAACCATGCGCTCGGCGACAGTGTCTCTGTAAGGTTGTAGGATAATGTGTAAGCTGGGCACATTCCCTATTAACAGCGGCTCGATTCTCTGTAAGGTTGCAGATTAATGTGTAAGCTGGGCACATTCCCCATTAGCTTTGTGTAAACCGAATTGCTAGAAGACGATCATACCCTTCACCCCCAATGTTATAGGTTAAAGTGTAAGCGCCGTATGTAAGAAAAAACATGTCAACACATGTTTTTTGTGAGAAAAGGCAGTTCCAGGGTTAATGTTAACAGGCACAGCAAAATAGATTGAATGATTTATTGAACAAGAAATACTAAGATATAAACATTTACAGTACACATTACAAAAAGGAAATATTGTTATAATAATAATATTGCTATGGATAGGGCATCAATATAAAAGTAGTGGACAACTTCTTTAAGCCACCCCTTTTCTCTCAAAAAATATATATGTCAATGTATTTGTGAGAAAATTTGGACACCTGTGAATCCATGCTAATAAAGACTTTAAATATCATCATATATTAACTGACAAACATGGATCTATCAAACCAAATTTACATCATAGATACCCATGCTGCTATTAAACAGATCAAAAGATGCTTTAAATGCCTGGGAACTTCTGATGGATCAGAAGTTACATCACAACCTGAAAAAAACGAGGCTCCCATAGACTTGCACTGAAGTGTGACCTTTGGCTCGTTCCAGCAAACACTTGAGCAGCCGTCACAAACCGCCAAACCGCCAGTAGCACCACTACAGCAATAAAATAAAAAAACGCTGGAGGGGAGCTTTAATATTGAAGTCTATGAACAATGGATCCTTTAAATTGCCATCCATTTTATACTTACAGGACCAGTGTCAAATAGAAGATAACAGATGGCTAATTAACAGATCCATTGTCCATAGACGTCAATGTTAAAAAAACAGCTCAAGCCGATATTAGTTTGTTTTGTTTTTTTTTTTTAAAAAAAAAAACAAAAAAAAAAACATGACAAAAGCTGTCTCTTTACAACTTTTTTTGCCACCGGATTGCTGCTGGATCTGTTCTAACAGATGACTACTAGACATGTGAACACAGCTTTTGAAGAGCCATGCCACGTGACTTCAGATAAAAAGCCAAACCAGAAACTCCATCTGCAGACACAATTGCGGCGTTTGCCCCCCAAGTGCAAAGCAGAGGCTCAAAGGGGTAAAGTTTCTCACTGAAGAGTGCCAAGCAAGCATAAGGAGGAAACTTTAGTTCATACAACACTCCCTCAGGAATTTATACATTGAAATTACCTCTTAAAAAGTCACATTGCAAGACTCTTTAATAAGGAACGAAATTGACCTTTAGGATTACTAGATTACTACTTCCAAGAGGTGACACTAGGGTTCCTCTTCTCTTAACAGCTTCTGGAGCATTGCATGGCCTAGAAGTTGCCAGTGACAGACAGAAGAGGCCCAGTGCAAGAAAAGTATATGAGCCCTTTGCACTCCAGTAGCTCCTCATAATGCACAATTCCACCTGGTTTGGATGTAGAAATGCCCCCCTCCCTTACATCTGCACAGGTTGCACCAATGATGTCCTATGCAACTTGCCACTCTCCACCTGGAGAAATGTTACCTGCTAGACAATTTAATTTTTTTGTGATGCAAATCTTTAAGAACAAGCCATTTTCAGTTTACTATATTTTTTATACTGTTCAAATTTCACACCGAAGAGCCACTTGAGAATATTCCAGGTTATGTAGATATGTAATGTGTAGGGTTTTTTTCTTTACATGTATGTAATAAAAATGTCTTAATGGGAAAAGTAGTTTTTTTCATTTGTCTGCAGTTGGTACTTTCATGTGCAAAAATAAATTTAACAAAAATAGTTAAGTTATATATACTGCTCAAAAACAAAGGGAACACAAACAGAATATAACTCCAAGTGAATCAAACTTCTGTGAAATCAAACTGTCCACTTAGGAAGCAACACTGATTGACAATCAATTTCACATGCTGTTGTGCAAATGGAATAGACAATAGATGGAAATTATTGGCAATTATCAAGACTTCCTCAAGAAAGGAGTGGTTCTGCAGGGGGGGGGGGGGAGGGCACATCTCAGTACCAATGCTTTCTGGCTTATGTTTTGGATGTTGGTTGTGCTTTCACACTCGTGGTAGCATGAGACGGACTCTACAACCCACAGAAGTTGCTCAGATAGTGCTGCTCATCCAGGATGGTACATCAATGCGAGCTGTGGCAAGAAGGTTTGCGGTGTCTGTCAGTGTAGTGTCCAGAGGCTGGAGACGCTACCAGGAGACAGGCCAGTACACCAGGAGACGTGGAGGGGGCCGTAGGAGGGCAACAACCCAGCAGCAGGACCGCTACCTTTGCCTTTGTTCAAGGAGGAACAGGAGGAGCACTGCCAGAGCCCTGCAAAATGACCTCCAGCAGGCCACAAATGTGCACGTGTCTGCACAAACGGTTAGAAACCGACTCCATGAGGGTGGTATGAGGGCCCAACGTCCACAGATGGGGGTTATGCTCACAGCCCAACACCATGCAGGACCCTTGGCATTTGCCACAGAACACCAGGATTGGCAAAGTCGCCATTGGCGCCCTGTGCTCTTCACAGATGAAAGCAGGTTCACACTGAGCACATTTGACAGACGTGACAGAGTCTGGAGATGCCGTGGAGAGCGATCTGCTGCCTGCAACATCCTTCAGCATGATCAGTTTGGCAGTGGGTCAGTAATGGTGTGGGGTGGCATTTCTTTGGAGGGCCGCACAGCTCTCCATGTGCTCGCCAGAGGTAGCCTGACTGCCATTAGGTACCAAGATGACATCCTCAGACCCCTTAGGAGACCATATGCTGGTGTGGTTGGCCCTGGGTTCCTCCTAATGCAGGACAATGCCAGACCTCATGTGGCTGGAGTGTGTCAGCAGTTCCTGCAAGATGAAGGCATTGAAGCTATGGACTGGCCCGCCTGTTCCCCAGACCTGAGTCCGATTGAGCACATCTAGGACATCATGTCTCACTCCAGCCACCAACGTCACACGTTGCACCACAGACTGTCCAGGAGTTGGTGGTTGCTTTAACCCCTTTCCAACCCTTGCCGTATTAGTACGCACATTTGCGCACCCCCGGTTCAGTGAGGGCTGCTGCGCTGAGCCCTCACTGAACCGAGCACATGTCAGCTGATTCTTACAGCTGACATGTGCCCGCAACAGCCGCGGGTGGAATCGCGATCCACCCGCGGCTGTTAACATGTTAAATGCCGCTGTCAATCTCCGAAAGCGGCATTTAACGCGCGCTTCCGGGTTGCGCGTCATAAGCCCCGCCCATCGGCGACCCCGATGGGTGGGCATGACAACCTAGGGTCTGCAGCAGACGCCTGTGGTTATCATGATCTCGTCGCTATGAGCGCCACCTAGTGGTCGGCGCTCATAGCACAGGACCATTTCTGCTATATGCAGGGGATCTGCTGGTCCCCTGTATGTAGCAGAGCCTATCAAACAACTGCTGCTTCTAGTCTCCTATGGAGACTATTGAAGCATGCAGTAAGTGAAAAAAAAATATGTTTTTAAAAATATAAAAAAGTTTAAATCACCCCCCTTTCGCCCCATTCAAAATAAAATATATAAAAAAAAAACCCCACATACACATATTTGGTATCGCCGCGTTCAGAATCGCCCCATGTATCAATATAAAAAAAGAATTAATCCGATCGGTAAACGGTGTAACGAGAAAAAAATTCTAAATGCCAGAATTACGTTTTTTGGTCGCCGCAAAATTGCAATAAAATGCAATAACGGGCGATCAAAACATCGGATCTACCCCAAAAAGTTATCAATAAAAAAGTCAGCCCGGCGTGCAAAAAATAAGCCCTCACCCAACCCCGGATCACGAAAAATGGAGACGCTACAGGTCTCGGAAAATGGCGCTATTTTTTTTTCTTAGGTTTTTTTACCAAATTTTGGAATTTTTTTTCACCACTTAAATATAAAATAACCTATACATGTTTGGTGTCTACGAACTCGTAATGACCTGGAGAATAAGAATAGCAGGTCAGTTTTAGCATTCAGTGAACGTGGTAAAAAAAAAAAAGAACGAACAACTGTGCTATTGCACTTTTTTTGCAATTTTACCGCACTTGGAATTTTTTTCCCGTTTTCCCGTACAAGATATGGTAAAACCAGTAATGGCGTTGAAAAGTACAACTTGTCCCACAAAAAATAAGCCCTCACACGACCATATTGTCCAAAAAATAAAAACGCTATGGCTCTGGGAACAAGGGAAGTAAAAAACGAAAAAGTAAAAACGACAAACCCAAGGTTGCGAAGGGGTTAATCCAGGTCTGGGAGGAGATCCCACAGAAGACCATCCGCAACCTCATCAGGATCATGCCCAGGCGTTGTAGGGAGGTCATACAGGCACGTGGAGGCCGCACACAATACTGAGCCTCATTTTGACTTGTTTTAAGGACATTACATCAAAGTTGGATCAGCCTGTAGTGTGTTTTTCCACTTTAATTTTGAGGGTGACTCCAAATCCAGGCCTCCATTGGTTAATAAATTTGATTTACATTGATGATTTTTGTGTGATTTTGTTGTCATCACATTCAACTTTGTACAGAACAAAGTATTCAATGAGAATATTTCATTCATTCAGATCTAGGATGTGTTATTTGAGTGTTCCCTTTATTTTTTTGAGTAGTGTACATAAACACTAGACAATTTGTTCCCCTAAACAATAATTAAAGATATGAAAAATATCCTCAGTTTTTTATTACTATTGATTTTCTTACATTGTAACTGGGGCATTTATAGGAGCCCCATTTACAAGATAAAATAGCACACTACAATGACAAATGTCACTGGCAGAGCCATCAAAGTCTGCTAGGATCCAGGAGCTTTGCTATGCTTGAGACACCTCATGATCATGTGATTGCCGGGTCCTACAGAAGCATCAGCAATCCCATCACACAATGCGATTTAGTCAGTGAAATAGAAGACTGAAGCAGTAATAAACTGCTCCCGTCTTCTCCCCTGGATCCCAGGCAGAGTCTGACAGATGAAGACCCAACACGGCCCTGCTAGATTGCATGAGCAGGAGATTTAACCCTGCCCTGTGAATTTACAGGAGAGCAAGAGCCATAAACTTACACCATTTTGTCTTTCTGGATGTTCTTCTAGACATGAATTGCAAGCTCACTAAGAATATGGTAGATCTGTTGTGTGATGGCTTAAAATGAGTATTGGATATTAGATACAAACTGTAGTACTGAAATAGGCCATGTCTCAGTTGCTTTCCATAAAATTGCATGAAAACAATAAGCCCCTTACTCAAAACTAAACAAACAGTTTAGCAGAAACAAGAATTAAAAGCATGTTTTCTGGGGTTGAGACTGTAATCAGTACTATTACGCGTGATACGATCGCACCCGCACCGCTCCCGGCACATTAACCCCTGCAATGCTGCGATCGAAGTCAATCACAGCATTGCGGAGTTAAGCGCCGATACTCACCCCCTCTCCCAGTGTCCAAGTCCAGTCCCGGATGTCGTCATGACGACCTGATGTAGTCATGACAACATTCGGGTCTCCAGGAGGCAGGATGTTGCTTTGGTCATGCGCAGTGCATAACAAAAACAACTTCTCCCTGTGCAGTGCTGACAGGTGTAACGGGTCTGGGAGGCGGAACCTCTGAGCTACTATACAAGGGGGCGGTCCTTGTAAGGGAGCGGGTGGCGACCAAGGTAGACGGGCAGGCAGTCACAGCAGGTGACTGGGACAGTCTCTGAATGAACGGGCAGGAGATCACGGCAACTGACCAGGGCAGTCTCTGGATGAACGGGCAGGAGGTCACGGCAAGTGCCCGGGGCAGTCTCTGCGTAAAGGATTGGTACGACCTGTGGCGGCAGATGATAGACGTGAGCTCCCAGGTGAGCAGGCGAGAGTCTCTGGATAATCGGGTGGTCACAGCATGTGACGACGGAGCCTCCAGGAAGACCAACAGACAGGTAGCAGATGAGAGCTCCCAGGTGAGCGGGCAGGAGTCTCTGGACAGGCGGGTGGTCACAGCACGTGACGGCAGAGCCTCCTGGTAGGCTAGCAGACAGGCAGCAGATGAGCACTCCCAGGTGAGCGGGCAAGCTGGTCCTTAGACAGACTGACAGGAGTTGGAAGGCATACCGTCGGACCTCAGGCAAGCAGGCAGGTAGAAGATGTGCGCTCCCAGGTGAGCGGGCAAGCTGGTCCTTAGACAGACTGACAGAAGTTGGAAGGCAGACCGTCGGACCTCAGGCAAGCAGGCAGGTAGCAGGATATCAGGCAGGAATTAGACAGCAGACTGGCAGGAATCTGGCAGGTAACTGGCAACGGGACCTGAGGGCTGAAGCAGAGTAGTGAACAGTGCTACAACATTGCTCGGGCACCTCCATTTTGGAGGAGGTGCCTTTTATATGGGAGGTCCTCCGGCAATTGGCCGGGGACTCCTTAGGACAGCGCGCGCGGTCCCTTTAAGAGAGGGGGAGCGCGCGCGCGCGCCCTAAGCACACTGCCGGGGAAGGAGCGCGTGCCGGAAGCAGCGGGGGGAGAAGCGCTGGAGGACGCCGCGCCAGGAGCGGGGAGGTGAGAGGGACGGCGTCTCTGCCTAGAACGGGGCAGAGACGCCGATGCTACAGTACCCCCCCTTTAGGCCCCCTCTTTTTTTGGCCAGAAAGAAATTTCTCAAGGAGAAGCGGGGCGTTGATGTTCTCCCTGGGTTCCCAAGTTCTCTCCTCAGGACCAAACCCCTTCCAATCTACCAGAAAAAAGGTTTTTCCTCTTACCCTCTTGGAGGCCAGAATACTCTCTACCTCCAAGATGTCATCAGCGGAAACCGGAGCAGGAGGGGCACCTGGATTTTTGGAAAAAAAGTTAAAGACAACGGGTTTGAGGAGAGATACGTGGAAGGAGTTGGGGATCCGTAGGGTGGCCGGGAGTTTTAATTTGTAGGCCACAGGGTTAATTTGCCTGAGGACTTCGAAGGGGCCGATGAATCGAGGACCCAACTTGTAGGAGGGTACTTTGAGCCGCACATGTTTGGATGAGAGCCAAACCTTGTCTCCCGGACGGAATTGGGGCGGATCCAGATGTCTCTTATCAGCATATCTCTTCATCCGCTCAGAGGAGAGAAGAAGAGCGGACCTGGTGCTCTCCCAAATAGTAGAAAATTCGCTGACAAGAGACTCCGCAGCAGGGTTGTCCACAGAAACGGAGACAGGAAGTGGAATCCGGGGATGTTGGCCACCGACTATAAAGAACGGGGATTTGGAAGAGGACTCGCTCTCATGGTTGTTATAAGAGAACTCGGCCCATGGTAGGAGATCCACCCAGTCCGAGTGGTGAGCATCAACGAAGTGCCGGAGGTAGCTGGACAAGATCTGATTGATCCGCTCCACTTGACCATTGGACTGAGGGTGGTAAGCGGAGGAGAAATCCAGGGTAATGTGTCACGGGTGTGTTGCCACGAAGATCGTCACGAGTACACAGCCTGACTTCTCGCAGCTGACTTGTTGGTGCTTTGTGTTTTCTCGGCAGTGTAGGAGTTAATTCTCTCTCTCTCTGGGCTAGCTGAGGTCCAGCCTCGCCCAGCTGCAATCAATGCTTCTTTAGTGAGACTTCTTTATATTCCTGCAGGTCTGTTTGGGAGGTGTCGGTGAAAGCTTTTCATTCAGACTTACAGAGCGGATCGTGGTGTTTGGAGTTGCTGAGATAAGTGTATTTGGAAGTGTGTTTTCCCTTTCCTCGCTTTATCATTTATCTCCTTTCCCGTTGGTGTTCCCTCTGTTGTAGTTGTTTAGAAGTTGTATGCAAGGTGGTTTTGGTTTTTCCCTTGTACGGTCTCGTTCGTCTAAATACTGTGTGTGGGCATATTATTTCTGGTTCCCTATTGTTGTGATCGGGGTCCTTCTCAGGACTAGATTACTTAGGTGCAGGGATCCTCAGAAGGTAGGGGTTACGCTGGCGGCCTGGACCTCTGTACCTTTAACAGTACCTCCAGGATGAGGGATTAGTCAGGGCCCCAGCTTAGGGTCAGCTTAGGCCCCCTACCTCCAGTATTCTGTTACAGTGTGACATTTTCACCGACCCATCTTAGTTTTTCTCCAGCTACCATGGATCCAGTAGCCGGTCTAGCTCGGCAGTTGCAGAGTTTGTCCATGGGGCTGGCGGACGTTAGGTCCAAGGTTTTGCATCCTCTGGAGCAAGCCGGACCAGAACCTAAAGTAGCTCTCCCTGACAGGTTCACTGGGGGGCGGGACAAGTTTTTTGTTTTCCGGGAGGCATGCAAATTGTACTTTCGGCTGCGGCCTCGGTCATCGGGCAGTGAAGAACAAAGGGTGGGAATTGTCATCTCGCTCCTACAAGGGGACCCACAATCTTGGGCGTTCTCTCTTCCCCCAAGCTCCCCGGTTCTCCAGTCAGTGGATAGGTTTTTCGCTGCTCTGGGACTCGTATATGATGACCCAGATCGGATCTCCCTTGCTGAGTCTAAGTTACGTAGGATTCAGCAGGGAGATCGTCCGGCGGAGGAATTCTGTTCGGAGTTCCGTAGGTGGGCCACGGACACCCAGTGGAATGACCCGGCTCTTAGGAGCCAGTTTTGTCATGGTTTATCCGACAAATTACAGGATGTGTTGGCACAGTATGACTCTCCCGCGTCACTGGAAGCCGCTATGGCCCTTGCTATTCGCGTTGACAGACGGCTTCGGGAGAGGTGCGGGATAACTCTACCCCCTGTAATGTCTCCACCTCCTACAAGGTCCCCTCATATGGTGGTTCCCCTGGTCAGTCCGGAGGAGCCTATGCAATTAGGAGGGACATCATTTCGGGGAAGGGGACCGGTGGTGCGCCATAAGACAGGAAGGTGTTTTCTCTGCGGGAAAAAGGGACATTTTATTGGGGGGTGTCCATCCCGTCCCTTGCAGAGTAAAGAGTCGTCGAAAAAACTGTTGATCCCAGGTTGTGTGGTGGACGGCAATCTGGGAGTAGGTATTTCGTCCCTAGGTTCGTCTCAGTTTCTCGTACCGGCGGAGGTGGTGGTGGGTACGAGAACTGAGAGGATATCTGTTCTTCTGGATAGTGGGGCCGGGGCTAATCTGGTTGATGCTCGGTTTGCCCGGGTTCAAGGTATGCGATTGAGTGAGTTGGCTAAACCCATCCCCATATTCTCGATCGATGCCAGACCTCTCGGTCAGGGAAGTTTTTTGCAAGCTGTGCATGGCGTAAAACTTCAAGTGGGGGCAATACATAAAGAACTGTTGTCTTGCTACGTGTTGGAGGGTCTTCCCACTCCTATAGTGTTGGGCCTTCCTTGGTTAGCTAAGCATAACCCGGTTATTAATTGGCAAACCAGAGAGATAAGCCAATGGAGTAAATTCTGTAATAAAAACTGCATGAACACGGTCATCGGTGCGGTTACTCCTTGGGTCTTACCTCCATTTCTGGCGGACTTTGAGGATGTATTCTCGGAGAATGGGTGTCAGGAACTACCTCCTCATCGCGTGTATGACTGTTCTGTAAAACTGCTCCCTGAGGCCAAGTTACCTAAAGCTAGGTTGTATAACCTTTCTGGTCCTGAGAGGCAGGCCATGAAGGATTATATTTCTGAAAGTCTGGCTAAGGGGCATATTAGACCTTCATCTTCTCCGGTGGCCGCGGGGTTCTTCTTTGTTAAGAAGAAAGATGGAGGCCTACGCCCTTGCCTGGATTTCCGTGAACTTAATCGGATTACGGTCCGAGATCCGTATCCGCTCCCACTTATTCCCGATCTCTTTAATCAGATCGTGGGCGCCAAATGGTTCTCTAAGTTGGATCTCAGGGGGGCGTACAATCTGATTAGGATGAAGGAGGGGGATGAGTGGAAGACGGCTTTTAACACTCCGGAGGGGCATTATGAGAACCTTGTCATGCCATTCGGTCTGACTAATGCCCCGGCGGTGTTTCAACACTTTGTTAATGATATTTTTCGCCACCTGGTGGGACAGTTTGTTGTCATATATCTGGATGATATCTTAATTTACTCGCCGGATCTGGTGTCTCATCAGGAGCACGTTAGACAGGTGTTACAGATCTTGCGGGATAATAAACTGTATGCCAAGTGGGAAAAGTGTGTGTTCGCCGTACAGGAACTCCAGTTTTTAGGCTTCCTGGTTTCAGCGTCCGGTTTTCGTATGGACCCTGGGAAAGTGCGGGCAGTTCTTGAGTGGGATCGGCCGGAGAATCTTAAGGCACTACAACGTTTCCTGGGGTTTGCTAACTATTACCGGAAGTTCATTCGTAATTTCTCGTCCATGGTTAAGCCTCTCACAGACATGACTAAAAAGGGGACGGATTTTTCTAGGTGGTCTGACAAGGCTTGTCAAGCATTCTCCTCCTTGAAAAAATGTTTTGCCTCGGCACCCATACTCATTCAACCTGATGCGTCTCAGCCATTCTTTGTAGAGGTAGACGCTTCCGAGGTAGGGGTGGGAGCAGTATTGTCACAGGGTTCGTCCCCTGGTAAGTGGCATCCGTGCGCCTTTTTCTCTAAAAAATTGTCGTCCGCTGAGAGGAATTACGATGTCGGCAATAGGGAACTCTTGGCCATTAAGTTAGCTTTTGAGGAGTGGCGCCATTTTTTGGAGGGGGCAGTTCATCCGGTCACCGTCATCACCGATCACAAGAACCTGCTATATCTGGAGTCCGCTAAACGTCTGAATCCCAGACAAGCTAGGTGGTCATTGTTTTTTACCAGGTTTAATTTCGTCGTTACATATCGTCCTGGGTCTAAAAATGTAAAGGCGGATGCCTTATCTCGTAGTTTCCCTGGGGCCGGGAATACGGACGACCCGATTCCTATTCTTCAGGAGGGGGTGGTGGTTTCGGCAGTATGCTCTGAGCTGGAGGAGGAGATATTGGAGGCTCAGGGAGACGCCCCTGTTGGACCTCCGGGGAGACTGTTCGTTCCAGATCAGTTGCGACAAAAGGTGATCGAGGCACACCATAACTCAGTTTTTGCAGGACACCCGGGGAGTAAAGCAACTGTGGATCTCCTCTCGCGTCGGTTTTGGTGGCCTAACTTACATAAAGAGGTGGTAACTTTTGTCGCGTCCTGTGGGGTTTGTGCGCGCTTTAAGACCTCACATACCCGTCCGTCTGGGGCCCTCTTACCTTTGAAGATCCCGGAGCGTCCTTGGACTCATCTGTCTATGGACTTTATTACTGACCTCCCTCCGTCTTCGGGTAAAACGGTCATACTCGTTGTAGTGGACAGGTTCAGCAAGATGGCACATTTTATCGCTCTTCCGGCTCTCCCTAATGCTAAACCTCTTGCGCAGGTGTTCATTGGGGAGATTGTGAGGCTTCACGGGGTACCCTCCGAGGTGGTGTCTGATCGGGGGTCTCAGTTTGTGTCCAAGTTCTGGAAGGCGTTTTGTGCACGGCGGGGGATGCATTTGTCATTCTCGTCGGCTTTTCATCCTCAGACCAATGGTCAGACGGAACGTATGAACCAGAGCTTGGAGACATATCTTCGGTGTTTTGTGTCAGAGAACCAGGAGGACTGGGCTTCTTTCCTACCTCTGGCAGAGTTTGCTCTCAATAATAGGCGGAGCGAGTCCACTGGTAAGTCCCCGTTTTTTGGGGCATATGGTTTTCACCCCCAGTTTTGTACTTTCAGTAGGGGGGGCTCTTCGGGGGTTCCGGAGGAGGAACGATTTTCCTCATCTCTCGCTTCAGTATGGAGAGGGGTGCTGAAGAATCTGAATACTATGGGGAACCGATACAAACGTATGGCTGATAGGAGGAGAGTGTCTGGTCCGGACCTAAGTGTGAACGATCAGGTATGGTTGTCTACCAGGAATATTAAACTTAAGGTTCCCTCCTGGAAACTGGGTCCCAGGTTCATCGGGCCGTACAGAATCAGTTCTGTTATTAATCCGGTGGCATTCCGTCTTGACCTCCCCCCTACGTTTAAAATTCACAACGTGTTTCACAGATCATTGCTTAAGAGGTATGTGGCGCCGGTGGTACCGTCACCTTTACCTCCCCCTCCTGTGGTTGTCAATGGTAACTTGGAGTTCCAGGTATCGAGGGTCATTGATTCACGTTTTAATCGCCGGTCCCTTCAGTACTTGGTTCATTGGAAGGGGTATGGTCCTGAGGAGAGGATGTGGGTTCCTGCGTCGGATATTAACGCAGACCGATTAGTTCGGGCCTTCCACACGACTCACCCGGATAAACCTGGCCCTGAGGGTCCAGAGGCCCCTCGTAGAAGGGGGGGTACTGTCACGGGTGTGTTGCCACGAAGATCGTCACGAGTACACAGCCTGACTTCTCGCAGCTGACTTGTTGGTGCTTTGTGTTTTCTCGGCAGTGTAGGAGTTAATTCTCTCTCTCTCTGGGCTAGCTGAGGTCCAGCCTCGCCCAGCTGCAATCAATGCTTCTTTAGTGAGACTTCTTTATATTCCTGCAGGTCTGTTTGGGAGGTGTCGGTGAAAGCTTTTCATTCAGACTTACAGAGCGGATCGTGGTGTTTGGAGTTGCTGAGATAAGTGTATTTGGAAGTGTGTTTTCCCTTTCCTCGCTTTATCATTTATCTCCTTTCCCGTTGGTGTTCCCTCTGTTGTAGTTGTTTAGAAGTTGTATGCAAGGTGGTTTTGGTTTTTCCCTTGTACTGTCTCGTTCGTCTAAATACTGTGTGTGGGCATATTATTTCTGGTTCCCTATTGTTGTGATCGGGGTCCTTCTCAGGACTAGATTACTTAGGTGCAGGGATCCTCAGAAGGTAGGGGTTACGCTGGCGGCCTGGACCTCTGTACCTTTAACAGTACCTCCAGGATGAGGGATTAGTCAGGGCCCCAGCTTAGGGTCAGCTTAGGCCCCCTACCTCCAGTATTCTGTTACAGTGTGACATAATGTCCAGCAGCTTACATGTGGCTCTCCAGAAGCGAGAGGTGAACTGAACCCCACGATCCGACACGATGTGGAGGGGCAGACCATGGAGACGGAAGATGTGGCGGATAAAGTCTTTAGCCAGCTCGGGTGCAGACGGAAGACCAGGCAGGGGAATGAAGTGGGCCATCTTAGAAAAACGGTCAGCGACAACCCAAATGACAGTACAACCGGCAGAAACTGGAAGGTCGGTGATAAAGTCCATAGCGATGTGTTGCCAAGGAGCAGCAGGTACGGGAAGGGGCAGGAGATGGCCGGCAGGTAGATGTCGGGGAACTTTGTTACGGGCACAGGATGAACAGGCCGCGACGAAGTCTACCACGTCCTTACGCAGGGTAGGCCACCAGTAATGCCGGGTAATAAGTTGGAAGGTCTTCTTTTGGCCAGCATGGCCAGCTAGTTTAGAAGAATGTCCCCAGCGAAGAACCCTCTCCCGATCTGGCACAGCTACGAACGTCTTACCGGGTGGAAGACGAGTCAGATCCAAGGGGGCCACATTCATCACCTTGGAGGAGTCGATGATGTGCGTAGGTTCCTCCTCTTGATCGGAGGACAGGAAGGACCGGGACAAGGCATCAGCTTTGACGTTCTTGTCCGCCGGACGGAAATGAAGAATGAAGTCGAAGCGGGCAAAAAACAACGACCACCGGGCCTGGCGAGGATTGAGTCTCTGGGCATTTTGGAGATATGCCAGGTTTTTGTGATCCGTGTAGATAATTACCGGGTAGAGAGCCCCTTCAAGCAGATAGCGCCACTCTCCCAGTGCCAATTTGATGGCTAGCAATTCCCGGTCTCCAATGGAGTAGTTGCGCTCCGACGAGGAGAAGATTTTGGAGAAGAAGCAGCACGTTACCATTCTCCCGGTAGAAGACTTCTGAGTGAGCACCGCTCCGGCTCCGGAGGAGGAGGCATCAACCTCCGGGTAGAATTGTTTATTACAGTCCGGACGGTGCAGGACGGGAGCAGAGGCGAAGGCTTTCTTTAGGGAAAGGAAGGCCTCCTCGGCTTCAGGCGACCATGTCCTGGGGTTAGCCCCCTTACGGGTAAGTGCAGATATGGGAGCAGTCCGAGACGAGAAGTGTGGGATGAAAAGACGATAATAATTAGCGAAGCCCAGGAATCGCTGTATCGCCTTCAAACCTTCAGGACGAGGCCATTTTAGAACGGAAGAGAGCTTCTCGGGATCCATTTGCAGACCTGTTTGGGAGATGACATAGCCAAAGAACGGAAGGGAGGTCTGATCGAAGAGGCACTTCTCGTATTTGGCGTAAAGGTGGTTCTGCCGAAGCCTAAGCAGGACCTGACGAACATCCCTCCGGTGTGTGGGGAGATCCGGAGAGAAGACCAAGATATCGTCCAGGTATACCACTACGCAGGAGTACAGGAGGTCACGGAAGATGTCGTTGACTAGTTCCTGAAAGACCGCGGGAGCATTACAGAGACCGAAGGGCATCACAAGGTACTCGTAGTGACCGTCCCGGGTATTGAATGCCGTCTTCCACTCGTCTCCTTGACGGATACGGACCAGATTATACGCTCCTCGTAGATCCAGCTTGGAGAAGATCCTGGCGCCCTTGAGACGGTCAAACAATTCGGAGATGAGTGGCAGGGGATATTTGTTTTTTACCGTGATGAGATTGAGTCCTCTGTAGTCAATACAGGGACGTAGCGAGCCGTCTTTCTTTTTGACAAAGAAGAATCCGGCTCCAGCCGGGGAGGTAGATTTTCGGATAAATCACCTAGCCAGATTCTCTTCAATGTACTCAGACATGGCTCGGGTCTCGGCTGCAGACAACGGGTAGATACGCCCACGGGGAGGAGTGGTGCCAGGTACCAGGTCGATCGGGCAATCGTATGGCCTATGGGGTGGCAACGTCTCAGCTTCCTTCTTACCGAAGACGTCCGCATAGGGCCAGTAGGGAGCCGGGAGACCAGGTAAGTTAGCTGGAGTAGGCTGAGGGCGAAGTGGACGGACCGGGACCAGGCAGGTCCTATGGCAGTCAGGACCCCATCGGAGTACTTCACCGGACCGCCAGTTCAATACGGGTTCATGTGTCTGGAGCCAAGGTAGACCTAGCAACAGGGAGTGAGAAAGTCCGGACAGCACATGGAATGAGATCTCCTCAGAGTGCAGCATTCCCACCTGCAGGGTTATGGGTTCGGTGACGAGCAGGATGGTCTCCGAGAGAAGTCTTCCATCCACGGAGGCGACTGACAATGGTTCAGCCAGGGACTTGGTGGGAATATGGTATCTCTCTACCAGAGACTGGGAGATGAGGTTTCCAGCAGCTCCAGAATCCAGATGGGCGAGTTCAAAGAGACGATTTTCTCCCCAAGCAATAGAGACCGGTAAGGTCAGAGACGGAGAGGGCTTACTTTTGTCTAGGACGACCTCTCCGAGTGGTCCTAGACACTGGCGTTTCCCGGCTTTTCCGGGCAGGAACGGATGAAGTGCTTCATACTGCCACAATAGAAACAGCTTCCCTCGGCTCGGCGAGATTCTTGGCGAGAACCGACCATCTTGGTCTGGTCGACCTGCATAGGCTCAGGAGAGTGTAGCTGAGGAGAGACGGAGGGAGTGACGGGTTTCTGAAAAGTAGGAGCTAGACGTGGAAACCTCCTCTCACGGGTGACCTCTTTGGCACGCTCCTGGAACCGCAGGTCAATCCGGGTGGCAAGAGTTATTAGGTCATCGAGAGTGGTAGGAATGTCCCGACCGGCAAGTTCATCTTTAATACGGCCGGACAGACCCTCCCAGAAGACGGAAACCAGAGCGTCATTATCCCAGGCCAGCTCAGAGGCAAGGGTACGGAACCGTATGGCATATTGGCCCACGGTGAGACTTCCCTGACGGAGGCGTAGCAGAGATGATGCGGATGAGGTCTTCCGTCCGGGTTCGTCGAAGACTTTCCGGAAAGCCGTGAGAAAGGCAGACAAGTCGGACACCAGGGGGTCTCCTCTCTCCCATAGAGGATTTAGCCAGGCCAGGGCCTCTCCGGTGAGATGGGACATGATGAAGGCAATTTTGGCCCGGTCGGAGTTAAACTGGTGAGACAGGAGTTCAAAGTGCAGGGTGCACTGATTTATGAAGCCCCGAGCCTGGGCGGAGTCGCCTCCGAAACGAGGAGGTGCAGAAAGCCGGGGTCCGGGGTAGGATACCATGTTATTAGTGGGCAGTGGAGCTGCCGGATTGCGAGTCATGGCACTGGCGGTGGTTGCAGGCAGAGCAGTCAGAGTGTCCAGGCGAGAATTGACATTCCGCAGGTGACCCAGGATGGACTCCTGTTGGGACCTCTGACGGGACAGTTCATGACACAGGTACGAGAGCGAGGGAGCTTGGGTGCCACCGGGTTCCATGGCCCGAGCAAACTGTAACGGGTCTGGGAGGCGGAACCTCTGAGCTACTATACAAGGGGGCGGTCCTTGTAAGGGAGCGGGTGGCGACCAAGGTAGACGGGCAGGCAGTCACAGCAGGTGACTGGGACAGTCTCTGAATGAACGGGCAGGAGATCACGGCAAGTGACCGGGGCAGTCTCTGGATGAACGGGCAGGAGGTCACGGCAAGTGACCGGGGCAGTCTCTGGATGAACGGGCAGGAGGTCACGGCAAGTGACCGGGGCAGTCTCTGGATGAACGGGCAGGAGGTCACGGCAAGTGCCCGGGGCAGTCTCTGGGTAAAGGATTGGTACGACCTGTGGCGGCAGATGATAGACGTGAGCTCCCAGGTGAGCAGGCGAGAGTCTCTGGATAATCGGGTGGTCACAGCATGTGACGGCGGAGCCTCCAGGAAGACCAACAGACAGGTAGCAGATGAGCGCTCCCAGGTGAGCGGGCAGGAGTCTCTGGACAGGCGGGTGGTCACAGCACGTGACGGCAGAGCCTCCTGGTAGGCTAGCAGACAGGCAGCAGATGAGCGCTCCCAGGTGAGCGGGCAAGCTGGTCCTTAGACAGACTGACAGGAGTTGGAAGGCAGACCGTCGGACCTCAGGCAAGCAGGCAGGTAGAAGATGTGCGCTCCCAGGTGAGCGGGCAAGCTGGTCCTTAGACAGACTGACAGAAGTTGGAAGGCAGACCGTCGGACCTCAGGCAAGCAGGCAGGTAGCAGGATATCAGGCAGGAATTAGACAGCAGACTGGCAGGAATCTGGCAGGTATCAGGCAGGTAACTGGCAACGGGACCTGAGGGCTGAAGCAGAGTAGTGAACAGTGCTACAACATTGCTCGGGCACCTCCATTTTGGAGGAGGTGCCTTTTATATGGGAGGTCCTCCGGCAATTGGCCGGGGACTCCTTAGGACGGCGCGCGCGGTCCCTTTAAGAGAGGGGGAGCGCGCGCGCCCTAAGCACACTGCCGGGGAAGGAGTGCGTGCCGGAAGCAGCGGGGGGAGAAGCGCTGGAGGACGCCGCGCCAGGAACGGGGAGGTGAGAGGGACGGCGTCTCTGCCTAGAACGGGGCAGAGACGCCGATGCTACAACAGGCTGCATAACATAGGGAGCTGCTCCTGCTCTCTATGTTGTACAGCCGATCAGGCTACAAAAAGTGAACGTCCCATAGTGGGACAAAATGTAAAAGTAAAAAAAATAAATTGTAAAAATATAAAAAACAAAAAACAATATAATGTACCCATCAATAATTATGAAAAAGAAAAAATAAATAAATAAATGCACACATTTGGTATTGCCGCGTCCGGAACGACCTCACCTATAAAACTGGCTAGTTAACCCCTTTAGTGAACACTGTAAAAAAAAAAAAAAAAACAACAAGCAAATGCTTTATCTAATTTAAATGGAACAACACACAATAAAAATGACGAATGTAAATAAAAATGGTACCGCTGAAAAAGTCATCTTGTCCCGCAAAAAACAAGCCGCCTTACAGCTCCATCATCCGAAAAAAAAAAAAAAGTTATAGCTCTCAGAATAAAGCGATGCAAAAAAAAATATTTTTTCTACAAAATAGTTTGTTGAGTAAAAGCGTCAAAACATAAAAAAAAAATATATAAATTCGGTACCGCTGTAAACACACTGACCCGAAGAACAAAGCTACCTTATCAATTTTACCACACGCTGAACAGCATAAAAGAAACAAAAAATCAATTCCGGATTTGCTGGTTTGTTTATTGTGCCTTCCAAAAATCAGAATAGAAAGCGATCAAAAAATGTCACGTGCCCGAAAATGGTACCAATAAAAAGGTCAACTTGCCCCACAAAAAACAAGCCGTCACATGACTGTCGGCCAAAATATGGAAAAATTATAGCTCTCAAAATAGGGCGATGCAAAAAATAGTCTCTGCAAAAAAAGCGTCTTTTAGTGTGTGACAGCTGTCAATCATAAAAACTTGTTATGTATCTGGTATCGCTGTACTGTAATCGCACCAACCCGAAGAATAAAGTCATCTAATCGCTTAGACCACACAAGGAATGGCGTAAAAAATAAACTTTAGGGTTAGGGTCGGGCAAAAAAAAAAAAAATGATGACGATATGGAGACCAGTGTTGAGCACAAGTGCTCGCTACTTGAATTTGCATTGGGTGCTCGGTTATGCACTGAGTATCACGGGTGCTCAAGTGACATGCTCGAGTCTCTGCCCCATATGCTTCACGGCCCAAAAAAAAATGTTGCTGGGATCACCTGCCATGCACGAGCGATACCCGTATCTTTTTTTTGGGGGGTGTCTAACAACCGTAAAACATGCAGGGCGGGGACTCGAGCATGTCACTCGAGCACCCGCGATACATGGTGCATACCTGAGTACCCAATGCAAACTCAAGTAGTGAGCACTTGCGCTCAAGACTAATGACAACTTATTCAATTGAATGGCCTAATGTTATCAAATTCTGTTGTACCTCTGGGTTCAAAATGTTCACTTTACCCCTTGATAAAATCCTTGAGGGGTGTAGTTTCCAAAATGGAGTCAATTGTGGGGGTTTTCCACTATTTAGGCACATCAGGGGCTCCCGAAATACGACATGGCATTCGTTCTTGATTCCAGCCAATTTTGCATTCATAAAGTCACAGTGCTCCTTCCCTTCTGAACCCTGACATGCGCCCAAACAGTGTATTTTCCCCACATATGGGGTATTGGCATACTCAGGACAAATTGCACAACAGTTCTTAGGTTCAATTTTCTCCTCTTACCCTTGTGAAAATAAAAAAGTTGGACCTAAAAGATCATTTCTGTGGAAAAAGTTTGATTTTTTTTAATTTTATGGCTCCATGTTATAAACTTCTATGAAGCACCTGGGGGTTCAGGGTGCTCACCACACATCTAGATAAGTTCTCTGAGGGACCTAGTTTCTAAAATGTTGTCACTTGTGGGGTTTTTCCACTGTTCAAGCACATCAGGGGAACATCCGCTAATTATTCTTCCCTTCTGAAGCCTGCCGTACGCCCAAGCAGTGGTTTTCCCCCACATATGGGGTATCAGCTTACTCAGGAGAGATTTCACAACAAGTTACATGGTGCAATTTCTCCTGTTACCCTTATGAAAATGCAAAACTGGGGGCTGAAAACATTTTTTGTGGGAAAAATGTAAAAATTTTATTTTCACAGCTCCAGGTTATAAACTTCTGTGAAGCACCTGGGGGTTCAAAGTGCTCACCACACATCTAGATAAGTTCCCTGAGGGGTCTAATTTCCAAAATGGTGTCCCTTGTTTAGGCACATCAGAGGCTCTGTAAACGCAACATGGCGTCCGCTAATTATTCAAGCAAATTTTAGATTCAAAAAGTCAAATGGCGCTCCTTCCCTTCTGAAGCCTGCCGTGCGCCCAGTGTTTTTTTCCCCACGTATGGGGTATCTGCGTGCTCAGGGGAAATTGCATAACAAATTTTGTGGGCCATTTTTTCCTGTTACCCCTGCAAAAATATAAAAAAAAATTGGGTCTAAAGTAACATTTTTGTGAAAAAAAGTTAAAAATAGGAATTATTCCTACCGTTAATTACGCTTCCAGGAGTCCATCATAACGGCACGACAGGAGACATACCAAATCAAAAGAAATGGAACATTTAGGGCGGGACTACTGCCTGAAGGACTTTACGGCCATAGGCTAATTGTTGACTGGACAATACATCCAATTTATAATGTTTACTAAATGTGGATATATTGGACCAGGTTGCTGCCTGGCAAATTTGGCCCACTGACGCTCCAGCTTTCTCTGCCCAAGAAGCGGAGATTGCCCGAGTAGAATGAGCTTTAAGGGAAATTGGTGGATCCTTCCCCTCAGATTCATATGCGAGGGCGATAGTCCTTGTCAACCACCTTGCTAGAGTCGGCTTAGAAGCTTTCTTGCCCTTATTCACACCCGAAAATTGCAGAAAAAGGTTTGAGTCTCTCCTCCAGGGGGCTGTGATTTCTATATACCGAACAATTGCCCTCCTGACGTCCAAGGTATGGAAGGATTTTTCCTTTATTTTTGGAGGACTGGCAGAAAGACGGCAGTATTATCTCTTGATTCAGGTTTGAACTGGACACCACCTTAGGGTGAAAGGAGGGATCCAGTTTAAGAACCAATCTGTCCTCCACAATCTTAAGGTATGGGTCCAGAACTGAGAGGGCCTGGATCTCGCCTACCCATTTCGCTGTAGTAACTGCCACAAGAAAGGCTGATTTCATAGAAAGCAGGTCTACTGATGTTTCTTCTAGGGGTTCAAAGGGAGACTTACATAAAGCCCTCAACACCAGGTTCAGATCCCACGGCGGTACTAGACTCCTTATCGTGGGTTTTAAATGAGAAGTTGCTTTTATGAACCTTCATATCCATGGGTCGTCTATTAAGAAGTAGTCCAAAAAAGCACTTAGGGCCGAGATATGAACTTTTAACGTATTTGGCCTCAGACCCTTATCAAACCCCTCTTGGAGGAAATCCAATATCGTTGGAATATTGGGGTGAGACGAATTTCCCACAGACTGACCTGCAAAGCTACAGAACTGTTTCCAAATCCTAGTATAGATGGCTGACGTTACTGGTTTCCTACAGGCTTGTAGAGTTGTAATTACCCGATGGGAAAGGCCCCTAGAGGCTAGGATCCGCCTCTCAGGTTCCAAGCTGTCAATTGGAGGAATTGGATGTTCGGATGTAACAAGGGACCCTGCAATAGAAGATCTCTCCTGGCTGGGAGTCTGAATGGGAGATCCACCGCCATCCGGTGTAGCAGAGGGAACCAGCTCTTTTTGGGCCAGTAGGGCGCTATCAGAATAAGAGCTCCCCTCTCCTGTTGGATTTTCCTTAGTACTCTTGAGATGAGAGGGACTGGAGGAAAGGCGTACACCAGTTTTGTCCCCCATGATTGAGAAAGGGCATCTATTCCTTCTGGGCTGTCGGCTGGGTCCAAGGAAAAAAAGGGCTGCAGCTTCCTGTTTTTTCTTGTTGCGAACAGGTCTATGAACGGGGTGCCCCATCGTTGAATGATTTGATGAAACACCTCCGGATTCAGCTCCCAATCTGAGGGACCAACTTTTGCTCTGCTGAGAAAGTCTGCTACCACATTTTCGGACCCCCTTAGATGAATAGCCGATATTGAAAGGACATTTCTCTCCGCCCAGTAGAAAATTCTTGACGCCAAGGATTGTAACCTTTTCCCTCTTGGACCTCCTTGTCGACGAAGAAAAGCGATGGTGGTGCTGTTGTCTGAGAAATTTTTTACATGATTTCCTCTGAGCAAATGCTGACATCTTTGAAGAGTCTCCCAGACCGCCTTTAGCTCCCTGAAATTTGACGACCTGTGTTGTATCTCTTTGGGCCACATCCCTTGTAGATATCCGTTTCCTATGCTTGCTCCGTATGGATCTGGATTGAAGGAAGAAGGATCCAGTCTACTGCATTTTCTAAGTTTGAAGGGTCTGTCCACCAGGAAAGGGAGTTTTTTAGCTCTCTTGACAGTCTCATTTTCTTGTCCAACCCCGATGGTCGTCTGTTCCAAACTGACAGGATCGACTTCTGTAACGGCCGTGAACGGGCCTGTGCCCATTTCACTCTCTGAATGATTGAGGTCATCAGTCCCAACATCCGCATGGCGTATCTGATTGAGGTGGTCTTCAGTTTCTCGAAGTTGTAAATTTCCAGTTTTATTTTTTCTTTTCTCCTGGGGCAAGGAGGACTTTTGAAGACTGGAATCTAAGAGTACCCCTAGAAATACTTTTGTAGTACTTGGATGGAGGCTTGATTTTTCCCAATTGATGTTCCACCCCAAATATTCCAGGGTTTTGATCGTATGCTCTTGTTGACCGAGAAGAAGAGACTGACTCAGCCACCAACAATATATCGTCCAGGTAAGGGATGATTATAACCCCTTGTGTTCTTAAGAAGGCCGCTACTTCTGTCATAACCTTTGTGAATATTCGGGGGGCCGAGGACAGACCGAAGGTTAGGCAAGTGAATTTAAAGTGGTGTACTGTGTCCTCCTGCTCTAGAGCGAACCTTAGGTATTGCTGGTGATTTGAGTGAATTGGAACATGATAATATGCATCCTTGAGGTCTAGGGTGCACATTACCGATCCCTTCTCTATCAATGGAATGCTGGTTTTTATAGTTTCCATTTTGAACCTTTTGTATTCCACCCACTGGATTAAGGGCTTGAGGTTTATAACCGTACGGCGTTTGCCCGAGGGTTTTAATACCGAGAAGAGGGAGGAATAATGGCCTAAACCCTGCTCTGAAGGGGGGGACCTGTTTCACCACGTGTAGGGATTGAAGGACTAATATATCCTGCCATAGACTTTTGAGATCTACGGGGGAGCGAGGACGAGTGATTTGGAAACGACGAGGGAGGGCATGGGAGAAGTCTATTTTGAAACCTTCCCCTAAGGAACGTAGGATCCATTGATTTTTTGTAATGGACACCCACTTGTCCTAAAAGAAAAGAAGCCTGCCCTCTACTCCAATGACGTCATGGTCTAGCTGGGGCTCCAGAGGCAACCTGATCTGCTCTGTCCTTTCCTCCCTTCCTGTAAGACCATCTCCCCGTCTTACCCTTACCCCTGTAATCACGTTTAGGGGATCGACGGGGTCCACGAAAGGGCCGGTATCTTTTAACCCTATCCTCGGGAAATGCTTTTTTCTTGTCTGATGCTCTTTCTAGGATCTCGTCCAACACTGGACCAAAGACCCAAGCACCCGAAAAGGGAATTGAGCACAGTTTAGTCTTTGAGTGGCTATCCCCCGACCACATGTTTAGCCATATCGCCCATCTAGCTGTATTAGATAATACGCTACATCTAGCTGCGAATCTGACCGATTCGGCCGAGGCATCAGCCATGAATTGCGTTGCCAGCTTTAACATGGGAAGAGAGTCTGATAGCATCTCTACAGGGGAGTCCGACCTAATTTGATCTGACAGCTCGTCCAACCAAAAGGCACATGGATCTTGCCACTGAAGTGGCAGCGATATTTGACTTAATTATGGCTGCTGAGGCCTCCCAACTCCTCTTGAGCATGCTCTCTGCCTTCCTATCCATTGCGTCCTTGAGGCAAGACGAATCCTCAAAGGGGATGGATGTTTTCTTAGCCACTTTCGCTATTGGGACATCTACTTTAGGGATTTCCTCCCAAAGTTTGATATCCTCCGGATTGAAAGGAAGACGGGATTTAAAGTCTCTTGGCACAATGAGTCTTTTCTCCACTTCTTCCCATTCCTCCATAATCATTGATTTTAAATGCTCATTTACAGGGAATACTCTATTTCTCTGAGTTCTCAGACCTGCGAACATTTCATCCTGTTTGGAATGGGAGACCTGAGTGTCCTCCAAGTTCATAGTACGCCTGACGGACTTTAATAGTTCATCCATATGTTCCGTAGAGAAGACATATTTCTTTCGCTCGTGAGGGTAACTGAGAGAAGCGATCCTCATCCTCTTCTAGACTGCTCTGATGCGGAATCCGAATATTCTCCTTCCTCAGACACATCTTCCACCTCCCACCAAGGTCTTTTCTGGCGAGGAGAGGGTTGAACTATTTGGTGTGACGGCTGTGTACGGGAAGGCATGAGGCTCGAGACTGTACTCTGGACCTCCTCACGTATCATAGATCTTATATCCGTCAAAAAGGAAGTTTTTTCTTCCTTTAGGACCTCGGCTATACATTTTTTACACAGCCACTTTTTATACGAGTCCTGAAGCTTCGTGTTACAGTCTACACATCGTCTTGATTTTTTGGAAGAAGATCCAGACCTCTGGGTTCCCCTCTCCTAATCCATAAAAAATATAAAAGGACACCGGAGATTTACTATAAAAATCTGTCCTAGAATACTCTGATTTATCCAGAGAAGGGCCTAAGGCTGTACTCACACTGCCCAGGGACTCTGAAGGGGCTTCTGACCGTGAAGGATTAGCTTCCATGGTGTCAGTGTGTGTGTGGCTGAGGTGTACCCTTTTATAGGGTCTTACCTGATCCAGGTGGTAGCCACGCCCCCAATGATAATCGCTATTCTTAATGCCCTGGAGGCTCACCACTGCCTCCGGGCACCTGTGCGTTCTGGGTGCCGAAGCCCCTCTTCTCAATGCCGGAAGGAGAACTGGCGTGCGCTCCACCCTGGAACGCACGCCGGCCAAAGCGGATGTCCGCTCTTCTGACTCCGCCTCCTGGCCAGAAGTCTCGCACCGCGCTCGGCGTGCGCTCCACCCTGGAACGCACGCCGGCTCCAAAGCGGATGTTTGCCCTGATGACTCCGCCTCCCGCCGGAAGCCATACACCGCGCTCCTCCGTGGAGCGCACGCCGGCCTTTCAGCCGGTGGGATAGCGCAACGCTCAGCTTGTCCGGGGGATACAGCGGCAAGCGGCGGTCTTCTGGCTGAGGGACCCCGCAAAGGGGTATCAGCATGGAGCCTCTGGACCGAAGGAAGGGGAGAGTTCTCAGACCCCCCCAATCCCCCTGGCTCTCACGTAACTTCCATCTTCGGAGAACCTCTCCATAGTGTCCTCTCCTGCTAGGGACAGAAAAAACACTGAGGGTGTGATGGGGGGGGGGGGCTTTTAACCTCTCATGCGTTTCCTGTCCCTAGAGGAACAGAGGACTTAACTCATGTCGTGCTGTTATGATGGACGTACTGGTAAATATTCATTTTTTTCTTCCCCATTCCAAAAATTCCTGTGAAGCACCTGAAGAGTTAATAAACTTCTTGAATGTGGTTTTGAGAATCTTGAGGGGTGCAGTTTTTAGAATTATGTCACTTTTGGGTATTTTCTGTCATAAAAGCCCCTTATAGTCGCTTCAAATGTGATGTGGTCCCTTAAAAAAAAAAATGGTTTTGCAAATTTTGTTTTAAAAATTAGAAATCGCTGGTCAACTTTTAACCCTTATAGCTCCCTAATAAAAAATAAAAAAAATGTTGGTTCCAAAATTGTGCTGATGTAAAGTAGACATGTGGGCAATGTTATTTATTAATTATTTTGTGTGACATCTCTCTGATGTAACGGCATAAAAATTAATTTTGAAAATTGCTAAATTTTCCGAGCTTTTCACAAATAAACGCAAGTGATATCGAAGGAATTTTACCACTATGATGAAGTACAATATGTCACGAAAAAATAAACATTCTCAGAATCAGGGGGATCCGTTGAAGCGTTTGAGTAATTACCTCATAAAGTGACAGTGGTCAGAATTGTAAAAATTTGCCTAGTCATTATCGTGCAAACCACCCTCGGGGGTAAAGGGGTTCTGCCACCATAAAGAATACAGTTAACCAACCAGAAAAGGGAGAAATAAATGGTTTTGTAATTTATAGTGATTCAAAATTATGCTCCATTCAAAAGATACCAAGCTTTCATTTTTTTGAATTCTGCTCTCTGGCGCCCCCTGACTTTATTCCAATATGTCCTGGTAGTGGGTGATCAGCTGGTCGAGTTTGCAGTTCCTGTCATAAGAGCCCCCTCAATTCCAGTGTGCACAATGTATTCTGTCACAAGTCTGACAGTCTGCTGTAAGCACAGTGTCTGTGATTCACCCCCTCCCCCTGCACTCACAGCTCCCCTCCCAGTGAGATGGTTCTTCCTCACATCACAGACTTGTAAGCACAATAGCAGAGACACACCTTCTGCGCTTAGGCTGTGAAGCAGAACCATCTCACCGGGAGGGGAGCTGTGAGTGCAGGGGGAGGGGGTGAATCACACACTGTGCTTACAGCAGACTGTCAGACTTGTGACAGAATACATTGTGCACACTGCGGGTGTGGACTTGGGGGGGGCTCTTATGACAGGCACTGTGCAAACGCGACCAGCTGATCACCCACTACCAAAACGGAATGGAACAACGCCAGGGGGCGCCAGAAAGCAGAATTCAAAAAATAAAAAAGCTTGGTATCTTTTGAATGAAGCATAATTTTGAATCACTAAATAACTAAATTATTTCCACCTTTTCTGGTTGGTTAACTGTATTCTTTATGGTGGCTCGATCCCTTTAAGGATAAGGCAACGACTTGGCATGGCTGACAGGGTTAAGCCGTTTAAAAATTCAATAGGAAAACACTCCCTTTTATCATCTACAACATGACTCCACCGTCAGCTGATTCTTTTCTCGGACTCACCTCAACATTAAGATCTTTATGTAGTAAGATTCTAATAGCTTATCTAAAAGGGAGTTTTTATTTACAATTTAACAGTTTATCTCCACCCTGAAATGAAGAGTCAGTGACATCCGCTTCAGGGGGTGGGCAGTCCCTGCTGTACTCTGCATGTCCCCTCACCTTACAATGCACACCAAGTGCACTCTTGTCGGCTAGTCTCTTCCCATTAGGGCTAGCGAGGGAGCACACTGTGTGCATTGAAAGTACTACACAGTGACAAGGAAGCTCATACAGAGTCAGAATGGACAACCGTCACATGCTCCGTACAGCAGGGAATAACCCTACCCCTGAAACTGATGTCAATGATGACTCTGTGTTTCAGGGTGGAGACAGGGGCTGCGGCAGTGACCAAGCCAAGGCTCCCAGATAACCAGGAGATTCTGGGGATTCTCAAAAAATGTCATCAAAACAAAGTAGGTAAAAAAAAAAGTTAAACTAAAGAGGGAACAGCAGTGACTTCTTAAAGTCAATTAGAAGAGCGATTAGATTAGTACAATAGAAAGACATTTAGGATTAAAATCCTTATTAGTTTCGAACCACTCCTATAATTTATCCTGCAGAAGCCACTAGTGGAAGCCAGAGTGGAGATCCAGACCACAGAACGCATCTTGCCCATCCAAACTGCCAAATTCTTACAGACCTTTGTCAACTCCAATTCAAAGGATGGGAGAACGTTAGCTTTTTTAAGCATTGTTCTGTATGCACGACCAATGCTAATGAAAATAAAACACATTACAATATATCAAGTATTTAATAAAAGATTTTTTAACTTTAACATATGGCTGTCAATAGTAATACAAGTCCTCTTCAGTGTGGAAGCTCAAAGGACAACCTTGTAGTGAGAGCCACACTGTGGGCAGCGATTTACCTGCCCATCATGGGCCCAGAACCAGATAACTTGAGAATTATCTTCACCTGGAAGAAAGAAAGAAAATGATAAAAGGTTATGTTTTAGTGCTTGAATTTATTGTACAACTACAAACTGAGTCCTTTAAAATTCACATTGGTGCCAGACTTCATCATGCTGCTGCAATATCCACCATTTTAAAAAATAATGGCATTTTCTCTGAGAACTTTCAACAACAATATACACAACTATCTGAACCTGAACAGGCATTGCTTAGGCGGCTGGAATATATGGACTTCTATAAATAGGTAAAGAGTGATTGCAGGGCCATTGGAATTACAGTATATTTTTTTGTATTTTATACCAGTTTTCTAGATTCAATCCCTTTGAGCGGATTTCTGTGAGTTTATGGTCTTGTACATTATTCTAGATGTGTGTATGACCAGTATATCTAAACGTGGTAGTACCCCATATGGGGGTGTAAACTGCTATTTGAGCACACGGAGGGATCGGATGGGAAGGAGCGCTACTTGGCTTTTAAAACGCAGACTTTGTTTTAATAGATTGTGGACTCCATTAGCCAAGCCCTTGAAATGCCAGAACAGCAGAAACACCCACCACCCCCCGGTGACTCCATATTGGAAACTCCACTGCCTAAGGAATTCATCTAGGGGTGTAGTGAGTATTTTGAACCCACAGGTGCCTCACAGAATTTTGCGATATGGGGACATGGAACTAACATTTTAGTGGTAGAACTGTACATTTTTTATTAGCTGAAAGTTTGTCATTTACACAAGGGTTATTAGGTGAAACTGGACCCCATAATTTATTGAGCAATTTCTCCCAAATGCAGCAATGCCCCATATGTCATCAGAAGTTACTGTTAGGCCACACGTCAGGGCTGAGAAGGAAGGAGCGCTATTTGGTGCACAAGTTTTGCAGGTGACATTTGCGGAACCCCGAAGGTGTCAATAGAAAAACGCACAAAATGACCCCATTTTAGAAATTGTACCTTTCAATGAATTCATCTACAGCTGCAGTAACTATTTTGGCCCACAGGAGTTTGCTTTGCAACATACACACCAGGCTTTTTTCCCCTTGAGAATTGCAAATCTGCCACTTAAATGCTCATACATTGTGCCCCCATACAGTGTAGTAGCCCCATATATTGTGCCCAGCTTGAGCTTATGGAGACATACACCCCGTAAATTGTTAAGTGCACTCTCCCAGCTACAATAATGCCAAACATGTGGCCGCTTACTGTGGTTTAGGCATAGGGGGGCTCAGAAGGAGGGGAATTTGGAAGCACAGATTTCACTGGATTTTATTTGATGGGTTGGGATCCGTCGCTTTTCAAGAGTCTTTGTTCTACCAGTAATGTGGGACCCCCTATGTTTCCAGTGACAGATATCCTGCACAAAACTCCACTCAGGTCTAAGTTAGTGTTTTATTGGTAATATTTTGGGGGACATCCCTTGTTTTCAATAGAAGGCTGGGATCATATTATTGTGTTCTACACTAAGCACTTACGCTGGAGTTTCCGTGTAAATCCTACAAAAATGTGATTTAGATGAAACCCCCCAATGCAACCGCTCTCCATAATGAGGCAGGTGGAGACACTTTGGACTCAGTTTGGCATCTGTTCCGGTGGTATCCATCTTGAGACATGCACAGAACAGTGGTCACCCACACTTGTGCGCTAAAAAGACACCTAAACTGATGGGACTTTGGTGGAACACAGTCCAGATGGAGTCCAAAGTGACCACCTGCCTCATTATAGCGAGTGGTTCAGTTGGGGGTTCTATCTGAATCACATTTTTTGGGGAATTTACACTGAAACCCAGACGCAAGTGCTCAGTGGAGAGCACAGGATAAATGTGAACCGAGCCTTATTCAGATTATTGGGAATCAGAATGAACAAAAACAGCAGTAAAATAGTTTTTAAATTTTACGCAATTTTCGTGTGGTATAAGTGATAAGACTGCTTTATTATTCTGTTCAATACATTTACAGCGATGTCAGATTTATAAAAAAAAAAATTTTGGTCTACATTCTGAGAGCAACAACTTATCTGGCCAAGAGCTGTACGAGAGCTTATTTTTGCAGGAGGAGTTTGATCCTTTTTTAAGTACCATTTTGGGATACAGAACATTCTTTTGATCACTTTTTACACAGATGCAGGATGAACAAAAAAACAAAGAACAGCAATTCAGTTATTGGTTTTATATATTTTTATGTGGTTCACTGTGTGGTAAAAGCTATTAGTAGTAAGAATGATTTATTGTTTGGTTCAGTATGATTATAAGGATACCAGTTTTAGCTCTTTATGCTTTGCTACTTCTGCACACTAAAAACAATATTTTACAAACATTAATTTGTTTTTGCATCGCCATATTCTAGAAGCTGAAACTTATTTACCACAAGAGCTAGGTGGGGGATTTTTCTTTGTGGGAAAGTTAAGAGTAATTATACTTTATTTAATACATGCATTTTATTTAATCCTTTTACTTTAACCTAGTACCACTGTGGAACATGAACATTTCTCACCAATTCCTGGTCCCATACACTGCAGTACTCACGCAGTACTCACAATACAGTGCATGAGACCTGTTAGATTTTCACTGACTCAGTCTGTTAGACACTGCCATAAAGAGGGTCCAACAGGCCACTGTACCCCGAGGTCATCTGATGACCTCAGGGTGCAATGCAAACTATTGGCACCCACGATTACAATCGCGATGAGCAGATAGTGTTAAAGAGTGAGTATTCTCCCTTTTAACCACTTAGATGCTGCTGTTGTGATTGACTGTGGTATCTGATGGGTTAATTGGCATGGTGTACATATCTGGCACACAGCCCAAAGTGACATGTGCTCATGACAAATCTGTACAGCTTTCAGGGGTTAATCACCCTTTCTATAAGTTTTACACTGAAATGAAACGTGTAGCAAAGAAACTTACATATGCAGCCCACAAGTCTCTGCTTATTGACTGATGGCACAATGTGTGGATTCTCTTTGGTTCCTGCATAGGATTTTGGCTTGAGGACATTAAAAGGATCCTTAAAAAGACAAAATGAGTTGTAAGTGTTATACCACTTACTGGTGCATCTCACTGAATTAGAATATCAAAAAATGTATTTATTTCAGTTCTTCAATACAAAAAGTGAAACTCATTATATAGAGTCATTACAAACAGTGATCTATTTCAAGTGTTGATTTCTGTTAATGTTGATGATTATGGCTTACAGCCAAAGAAATCACAAAAGTCATTATCTCAGTAAATTAGAATACTTTATAACAGCTTGAAAAATGTTTCCTCTTGACAATACCCCATAGAGAATCTATGGGGTTAAGGTCAGGCGAGTTTGCTGGCCAATCAAGCATAGTGATACTGTTTGTAAACCAGGTATTGGCACCTGTCCACACTGCCAGAAGTACCAAGTCCTGCAGGAGAATGAAATTTCCATCTCCAAAAATCTTATCAGCAGAGGGAAGCATGAAGTGCAATAAAGTTTCCTGGTAGACGGCTGCGCTGACCTTGGTCTTGATAAAACACAGTGGCCCTACACGAACAGATGACATTGCTCCCCAAACCATCACTGATTGTGGAAACTCCACACTAGACCTCAAGTAGCTTGGATTGTGGCCTCTCCACTCTTCCTTCAGACTCTGGGACCTTGATTTCCAAATGAAATGCAAAATTTACTTTCATCTGAAAACACCACCTTGGACCACTGAGCTACAATCCAGGTCTTTTTCTCCTTGGCTCAGGTAAGACGCTTCTGGCGTTGTCTATTGGTCATGAGTGGCTTGACACAAGGAATGCGACACTTGTAGCCCATGTCCTGGATACGTCTGTGTGTGGTGGCTCTTAAAGCAATGACTCCAGCAGCCATCCACTCCTTGTGAGTCTCCCCAAAATTTTTGAACGGCCTTTTGTTAATAAGCCTTTCAAGGCTGCGGTTATCCCGATTGCTTGTGCACCTTTTTCTACACACTTTTTTGTTCCACTCAACTTTCCATTAATATGCTTGGATTCAGCACTCTGAACAGCCAGCTTCTTTAGCAATGACCTTTCGTGGCTTATCCTCCTTGTGGATTGTGTCAGTGACTGCCTTCTGGACATCTGTCAAGTCAGCTGTCTTCCCCATGATTGTGGAGCCTACTGAAACAGACTAAGGGACCCTTTTAAACGCTTAGGAAGCTTTTGCAGGTGTTTTTTATTAATTATTCTACTTTACTGAGATAATGAGTTTTGTGTTTTCATTGGCTGTAAGCCATAATCATCAACATTAAAAGAAATAAACACTTGAAATAGATCACTATGTTTGTAATGACTATAATATCAGTTTCAGCTTTTGTATTGAAGAACTGAAATAAATTAAATTTTTGATGATATTCTAATTTTGTGAGATGCACCTGTATATGTAAAGAACACAAATGTTTATTTAAAGACACTGAACAAAATAATTTAGCAATGTCTTGTCATGAATCCAGATACACTGAGAGATTCCTGCAAAGGACTCATTATGGACTTTGACCTTAATCCACATTTGTATAAGAGGTTGGTCATTTGCTTTACTTCTCCTGGAAACAAAGGAATAACTGGAACAAGGCCTGAAACTCATGATAGGCACTGCTGTACTTACATGGTTGATCCACTGAAATCAGCACAATATATCCCATGCACAGCTATACAGTACATTGCCTAATCTCAGACCTGCACTATTTACCGTGTGTTGAAGCAAGAACACCATCTTATAAGAAGGTCTGGAAAGAAGCTGTCGTAGGACAAACTTATTATAATACTCCTGCCAGCAGTGATCAATGTAATGGAGGCCAAGTATGTCAACAGCAGGAGAAACCCTTCCTCCCCACTATGATGTCTAAAGTGATGGGTACATGGTTAGCACCCCATTCTGCTTTATGACATCCATATGCACTGAGGACCTGTGGAGAGGGTGCATGAGAAAGAACGTAAAAAAAGTAATCTGGTGGCATTACCCCTTGAGTTGTTGCCACATGACAGATGTTTGGAGTCCTTCACAGTGAGAAACAAGGTAGAACAAAGTTATTAAACGATGCTGCCAAAGTATCATTAAATGGGTTGTCCAGGGCCATTTTATTTTTACTTTGGGAAAAGGAAGCTGGCTGTCAACAGAGCAGAAGAGAAGAAGCTGCTCTGTTGACAAGACGTCCGTGGAAGCCGCTGAATCGCCAGCAGGAGCAGTCTGACCGCTCTGTGCTGGCAGAGACAGACACCAGGCACAGACAGACAGTTAGCAACTACCTGCCTGTTAGTTTTTAGGTCATAGTAAAATAAATAAATAATAATAAAAAAATTCTTCTCATGCCTATTTGTGGATACGGCCATCATTCCTAGACTACATATCCCATCCTGTTTTATACGCTGGAAAAAGTATCCAGTTTCTCCTAGTTCCCCACTCTGTAATAGGGTCCTGGCTTCAAATCCCACCAAGGACAACATCTGCAAGGAGTTTGTATGTTCTCCCTGTGTTTGCGTGGGTTTCCTCTAATTTACTCCCAAACTTCAAAGACATACTGATAGAGAATTTAGATTATGAGCCCCAATGGGGTCAGTGATAATGTCGGTAAAGTGCTTCGGAATTAAAGGCGCTATATAAGGGATTAAATAAAAAAGCGCGAAGAAATAGGACCTGGGAAGCATGACTACAGAACACAGAAGTGACCAGATGTGTGTTCCCTGTGGCTAGACTGTCTAGCAGGTCACTAATAATGCCCCATATACACCGGGGTGTGACTAGCAGCTACACCAATAAAGTATAGGGGATGTCACCAGGACCCAAACTTTACATCACAAGCACAAGACCTACAGATGCATCTGAAGACGGGGACCCCTCTTCAGCCAGTTTCACTTTGTCCCAGACTCATCAAGTGTCACCAGGTTTCTACTGTAAAACCTGGAATCTCGCTACATTTTTGCACAACTTTTTGTTGCTGAAAGCAAATAGTTTCTTGACACATGTGTGTCCCAGCCAGCTTAGACAACTTTGAGAAGTGGGCAAAGCCAATGTTTGTTCCTCTAAACACACAAGGATATTAAAAGGTTTGTCAAAGACTTGACAACCCCTTTCTTAAAGGCTGTATTACCCGGTATAAAACAAACTCCAGTTTCACACCAGCGTCGTTCCAACAGTGTCAGCAATAGGTCTCCCGGTCCCATATGGAATAATCAGCAGCCGCTAACAGGCTGCTTCGCTCACACTTCCTGGAGATGAACTTTGGACATCAGAGGAAAGTGTGAGAACAGTGGCCCATTAGCAGCAGACTGGCTGCAGCACTCACACGGTATACAAATATCATGGGAGACCAGGGAGACCCAGCACTCACATTGCTAGAATGGCACCCGCACAGGAGGGGAGTTTGTTTCCATTTTACACTGAGGGATATAGTAAGGAGGGTTTGTCCACTACTTGGCACAATACAAGAAAATTGTAAAAAAAACAAAAACAAACAGTAAACACAAGGAGTAAGATATAAGTGTGTGAACATGGCTCAGCCTGGTCCTAGACGCACTCTAATGGAGGGGAGTAGCACTCTAATGGAGGGGAGTAGCACTCTAATGGAGGGGAGTAGCACTCTAATGGAGGGGAGTAGCACTCTAATGGAGGGGAGTAGCACTCTAATGGAGGGGAGTAGCACTCTAATGGAGGGGAGTAGCACTCTAATGGAGGGGAGTAGCACTCTAATGGAGGGGAGTAGCACTCTAGCGTCCCCAGTTGTACATTTCAGTCTTAATTATCTTCATTAGGTCATATACCTCTCCCTTCTTCAAAGCGTTCAGGACTTTCCTCTCCAGGCCCGTCGCCTACTCCTCATCAGTGGGGATACCTAAACAGAAAAGACACAAAAAGGACAGATCATAGCAAGAATACTACAAAGAAAAAACAAAGTGACCTGAAAGTGGCTGATAACAGAGGACAATAGCCAGCAGAGCTGTGTGACAATTCAGTCTGTACAGAGGGTACAGTAGTGGAAGTGTAACCTGTGCAGGGGCTTGGCAGACCCCGTGCACAAGGTCACAGTCCTGGGTGTCACCTGCTGTCACTGGAGCAGTGAGTACGTGCTGATGGGCGGCGCACATTACTACACTGCTGCAAAGTCACGTACACTGTCCCGTCCTATGCCCTTCACAGGGGACACCGCACACTCCAGCCTCACACCTAGTAATACACAGCAGTCCTCACACCACACACAGGAGGCGGCCACTGTCCACCATGGCTGTCATACCCACCTCCAGCGCTCATTGCTCTGACGCATGGTCTGCTGAGGCACACGGTCCCTGCACTCCGGGGCACAGCGCGACGGACGAGCTGAGAAACCTCCAAGAAGCCATGACTGCTGCACCTCACAGCCGACAGCTGCCACTACAGCGTCCAGGGGGCGGGGCAGTGCGCATTTATACCCGGGACCATACCAAGCGCATAGCGGAGGGGTGCACCGTAACAAGGCAGCGAGCAGAGAGGCCGTGTCATCTCCGTATATGGCCGTAATGTGCTGTACCCGCGGGGTTATTGCTGGTGCTTAATTACCACATGTAAAGGGAGTCAATGACAGGTGGAAACGCCATTTGTTCTCTAGTAGTAGCCGCCCAATAAAAGTGACCTCATCAATGGGAAGAATTGTTTATAAAAAGCAGCAGCTTTGTGATTTACTTGTTTTTAAAAAATCCTTTTCATTCTCAAGGAGAGGAGGAATTTTAGTTTTGTTTACTGCTCGTTGCCTAGGTTACCGGCCACTGCTGTGCTAGGAGTGCAGCGCTTACAAGCTGTTTTCTATAGAGCTTGTACACACTGATTTGAGGCTGCCCGGATTTAGTACCCTGCACTCTCCGGGGCTGCAGCGGTAAAGATGCCTCATGTGTCAGCATCGGAGGGCGCACCATTTGGGTTCAGCGATGCGACATTGCCACATGTCTGACCTGTCAATCAAGCAGGACAGCATCAGCCACCCGGCAACCAGAAGTCGGGAGGATGGGGATCGGGGTGCTGAAGATCAACGTGGAGACAACCTCTTTATTATCTACCTTGAGCGAAGTTCACACACAGTTTTCTACATGGATATTGTGTCAGATCCACTCCAAAATCCACGTAAAAAACTGCTTCAGATACTCTGACTACTCCTCATATTCATTGCTGTGGAATATCCACACGGCTGTTCATATTGTGAATTATTTTGAGAGTTTTTCTGACTAAACATTAAAAACCTCACTGCACAAAATAAAAAATAATAATAATTAACGTCACTTCTGTGAGGCGGATTCTCATGGAATCTTCTCCAAACTCGACACTGTCACAGGCTGCAAAAGACCATAAGGAGAAAATACTTCAATAACGCTTCAAGAAAACAACCCCAAAACAAACAGAAAAAGCAACGCAAATTCCTCCGGAAAATCTCATTGGATTTTCCGCTTCCAAAAAAGACATAGTTTTGTCATTTCTGTTTATAGCCAAAGCCTGAGAGATACGACGCAGGACAGAGCCCAGTGGTGCCGGGCGGACTATTATAATGGGGTACTATAGTTTTTGCCTGGGGTGCTGCCAGGACTTTTGGTGAAAAGGATTTTCTGAGAATTATTTGTTTACCCCCGAGGCTTCCAGAGGTTAAATGGGTATTCCAGATTTGGAAGACCTCTATTCCCCAGCTGCAGTTTATTTAAAAAACAAGCAAAATGCGCTCTACTCACCCTCCACAGGTCCAGTGGTGACTCTCTGCCGCTGCTCTTGATGTTTGTTATTGTGGGTTTCTGCTGCTGCCCCTTTCTGCACCAACTAAACCTCAGAGCCCAGTGATAGGCTATGTGCCCACGGTGCAGAAATGAAGCTGAAATTTTCCGCAGCATTTCTGCATGTCCTTGGCAGTAAAAACGCATGCTGATTTTACACGCGCTTTTGAAGCATTTTTACTTGCGGATTTGCCATGCGTTTTTCAAATGCATTGTATAGGCAAATCCGCATGCTGAAACGCATAAAGAATGGACATGCTGCGTTTTTTTCCACACCTAAAATCCGAGCAGAAAAAATCCTGAGATGTGCAATGTGCTTCAGCTACATTTCCACACGGAAAAAAAAACCACACAAAAAACGCACCAAATCTGCATCGTGGGCACATAGCCATAGGCTGCAATGGTGAGGAGCTGAGAGCCCTTCATAAGCGGCAGATGCCCAGTATGCGATACAGAGCCGGCATCTTTCTCTGACAGCTTTGGCTGGAGCTAGCTCCGATCGTTGTCGTCATCCATTTAGATGCCTCTTTTCCCTATTTAAAAATTAAGAAAATACAAAGTTGAAATAAAAAAAACATTTACTTAGTATTGTCGTGTCCAAAAAAAGTCTAGTTTATCAAAATATTAAATTATTTAAACTGTATGTAAAATGAGAAAAAAATATATCAAAAGTTCAATTATAGCAGGATCCTTCCTTCTTATATACAGGTGCATTTCACAAAATTAGAATATCATCAAAAAGTTAATTCATTTCAGTTCTTCAATACAAAAAGTGAAACTCATTATATAGAGTCATTACAGAATGATCTATTTCAAGTGTTGATTTCTGTTAATGTTGATGATTATGGCTTACAGCCAATGGAAACACAAAAGTCATTATCTCAGAAAACCAATCAGTATCTGGTGTGACCACCATTTGCCTCACGCGATGCAAACACATCTCCTTCGCTTAGAGTTGATCAGGTTGTTGGTTGTGAAATGTTGGTCCTCTCATCAATGACTGTGCAAAGTTGCTGGATATTGGCAGGAACTTGAACACTCTGTCGTGTACGCCGATCCAGAGCTATACTGGCCGTGCAAATCCCACCAAGGACAGCATCTGCAAGGAGTTTGTATGTTCTCCCTGTGTTTGCGTGGGTTTCCTCCGGGTTCTCCGGTTTCCTCCCACACTCCAAAGATATACTGACATCGATGATAATGTATGTAAAGTGCTGTGGAATATGAATATATCAGCAAGGTATAATAAATAAATAAAATTAATGCAATTTTATTGTGCATAAGAAAAAAGCTGCTCATCACTAGCGAATGGTGCGTCCAATCTCCAAGGTCACAGTGCTGGCAACACACTGCAAGAAACTAACTGTAAGTTTAGCCAAAACTCAGTACATTTCTATATGAAAGACACAGCTACCAGGGGTGGATTAAGGGTGGCCAGGGCCCGGGCAGTTCAGATTGTGTGCCCCCCCCATGTGAGGGGTCATGCGGTCCAAGTACAGTAACGTGATCAATGTCATCATCATATACCTGAAACCTATAATATGTAAGTAGGATGTACGTCACTCTTTATAAAAATATGGTGCCAGAATATGATAACACTCCATGTTCTCAAAGAAGAAAAAATCCGGCACTCAGAGTTTCAGAAAAAATTCTGATTCATTAGTAAAGCAATCCAAAAACAGATCAACCATCTATCTGCAGGTCAATAGTGTTCTTCAACCTCACAGATTTCCTTTAAGAGCTTCCCTGCCGCCTGCTTTCTCACTAGATAAGAGCTGTTACCTCTGCAAACAATCTGACTGATCCTCAAGGCTCGGCCTTTTTTTAACTCACTCAGGAACCTTCGCTGAACTTGCACTTTCTCAATACTTCCTATAATCAGTGGAGTAACTTGAAGCTCATGGGCCCCAATGTAAAAGCTCCAACAGGGCCCCCAATTATTGCAAGTCTTTAATAGTATTGGTCTTTTCATACAAACCAAAGGGACTTTTTGGGCCCTCTAGGCTCTAGAGTCCAGATGTGATTGCAACCCCTGCACCTATTGTAGTTATGCCCCTGTCTATAATTGCTGACCCTTCTGCAATAAGCCCCCCTCCTGACAGTGCTTGACCGCGTATGCCATATTGAAGAATTTTATGAAAAAAACACTAGTAAATGCCACAAAACAAAAAAGAAAAGTGACTTGAATAAATCACAAATGATGAATCGGGCCACAGTGTTTGTATTTAATGAATCTCCAGACTCTGCTATAATTCTTTGACAAAAGGGAAACCTCCATCACCTCAGTATTAGCCCCAGTTACTGCAAATGCCCAAAACAGACTCAGGAGCTCATGCAGGCACAATGTCTAACCAATAAATGTCAGACTAAGGGCCAGAAACCAGCACGTTCCGGCATGAGAACGGCCGGTCTTGGTGAATCGCGGCTAAATCTTTACTGGAAGGTTTCCCATGTAAGAGGAATGTGCTGGCTGCAGTGAGGAGGTCATGTGACTGCAGGTGATTGGCAGTTACTGGTCGCTCCTGACATCTGTAATGTTATCATTTGTATCTCAGGTGACAGTTGGGAGAGAGCGACGGCAGCGACTTGTCTACAAGGAGCATCTGGAGAGTTCTTAGCCTTAGAAGCGCAGTGTTTTGTCATATTTTTCCCTTTCCTTCACATTTGTACCCTCCCCCATTTCCCCTTTTATCATTTTTGCTGGATTGACTGGATTACATCATCCGTTACTGGTCATCATGTGGCAAGTATCATTCTCTGTGCCCCATATACAGTTCACAGAGCACAATACATTCACATTACACAGTGTATACACAGAGATGGGAACAGAACTGCTCACATTATATGATTGGGACGAGCTGTATAACAGATTTATAACTTTAGAGTCTTAAAAGAAACCTCTCTGCAAAAATATAAATCTGCAGATAAAAGCTGTTTTATACAATGTGGGTCATCTAATTGGAAGTGGGGAAAAATGAAGTTGTATTCTCCCTGCAGCCGCTTGTTTCCTGTTCTGGGGCAGCACCGGGCAGTGAGCAGTCAGCGATCACTACACTGTGAGCGAGCTGTAATCTCTCCCTTCTTTCTCATTGACATCCTGCTCTATGGATGTCGGAGCGGTGGATGTGATTACAGAGCACTCAGTGTGTAGAGATCACTGACTCTTCACTGTCCGAGCCCTGATGACTGGAAGGGAGCGGCTGCAGGGAGAGTGTAACTTTATTTTCTCCCTGCAGCCGCTCTTCCAATTAGATTGCTGCACATGTTTAATATAGTATTTATCTACAAATGACTCCTCTGCCTGCAGGCTAATGGCATCTGTCTGCAGACAGGCTCCTTCTATGGCAGGTATACCCCTCATGTTTGATGTTTCTATGGGACCTGACCAGTAAGACAATGTTCACATCATATATAGACATTTGTTAACGTACACATTATTTATGTTTTTATGCTAAAAGGATGCGCCTGACTGGTATATAATAAGTCTATTAAAGTCATCAAATCTTCCTGCCCTCTCCCCTCCCTAGTTTTTTTTTAACCCATTCCCTTTTCTGCTTTCTTTCTCCACCTTTTCCTGTTTATTGAGGGTGGGCTGGAAAAATGATACACAAGTGTTGTAAAATGTACATGTTTCTACAAAGCGATTTTATAACAAATAAAATTACTATTAATAAATTAAAAAATAAAATATCTTAATAGTATTGTAAAATATCTTAAAAAGACAACATCTGCAAGCAGTTTGTATATTCTCCCCGTGGGTGCGTTGATTTCCTCCCACACTTCAAAGACAGACCAATAGAGAGTTTAGATTGTGAGCCCCAATGGGGACAGTGATGATAATATCTGTAAAGCGCTTTGGAATTACTGGCACTATATAAGTGAGTAAAATTAATAAATTGTATACTATTTTTTGCAATGGATAGAAGGGACACAAAAAAACAATAATTAAGTCAATATAGCGAGTCATAAATAAATGTCATAAAAGATTAACTGTATTGATCAAGTAGAAAGGTGTAGTGGACATACAAAAAACAGAAAACATCATAAATAAAAATAGTGTATATGAAAATGTAAAGGAGACTCTGTGCTTAGTAGAAAATCACAAATATAGTATATTGAACGTAACCATCATCAGAAATATATATAAGGAAATATGTATAAAAATACATATATAATATTAATGATGCAATCATAAGATTCAGTGTGTATGGTGACTAAATAATGGTCAAGTATACAAGATTGGAGTAAAAGGTAAAGATATTCCCATATATTGCATGGTCAAATAGTCAGCATACACTCAGGATGGATGGGAAAAAATTAGTTTAGCACATACTTGGTTCACAGCAGGAGCTCCCTTGCGATGCGCTGACCAGAACACGCATTTTGACAATGTCTTCATCAGGGGGTGGCATCATTATAGGAAGAGGGAGTATAACAATGCAGCACTAGCAAATAGGAGAGGGACGCGGCGTGTATTGGTGCATGCGCAAACTGGTGACATCCAGGAGCTTGCCAACACTGGTGTCACGTGACCGGCCGTGTCACAAACTGGGTTGAGACGAAGAACCAGATGTGCATGCGTGCTGCCGGGTCGATCTGCAAAAGTAGTCTAGCATTCATAGTTGAGAGAAATGAACACTGTGCATAGTGGGAGCGTAATACTCAAAAAAGGCCACAAGATGGTGCACAGGAGCATTGTATTAACTGTATACAGCACAGTGGAGAGACCACATTATGCGATATTAGAAGGATATTAAGATTGTTTCTTATTTATGGCATATTAATGATAATATCTATAGTGACAAATACAGAAATATACATGGCTCTATATGGGTAAGAGTGCAATATTAGGGGTATGACTAATTGATAACTACAATTAAGGGTGTTCCTGGGTGTGGAATGTATATGTCCATAGTGATATCACCGCCACAGAATTATTGTTGTACTTTCTTCCATTGAGACCAACAGTTGTGCTCAAAAGTTTACATACCCTGGCAGAATTTTTCCTTTCTTGGCCTTGTTTCTGAGAATATGAATGAGAACAAAAAACTATTTCTTCACTCATGGTTATTGGTTGGGTGAAGCCATTTATTGTTAGACTACTGTGTTTTCTCTTTTTAAATCTTAATGACAACCAAAAACATCCAAATGACGCTGATCATAAGTTCACATACCCTGGTGATTTTGGCCTGATAACATGCACAGAATTTGACACAAATGGGTTTGAATGGCTACTAAAGGTAACATCCTCACATGTGACTTGTTTGCTTATAATCAGTGTGTGTGCATAAAAGCTGAGTGAGTTTCTGGGATCCAGACAGACCCTTGCATCTTTCATCCAGCCACTGACGTTTCTGGAGTCATGGGGAAAGCAAAAGAATTGTCAATGGATCTACGGGAAAAGGTAGTTGAACTGTATAACACAGGAAAGGGATACAAAAAGATATCCAAGGAATTGATAATGCCAGTCAGCAGCGTTCAAATTTTAATTAACAAATGGAAAATCAGGGGCTCTGTAAAAGCGTAGGTAGACGGTCAGGTAGACCAACAAAAATTGCGGCCACAACTGCCAGGAAAATTGTTCAGGATGCAAAGAAAAACCCACAAATAACATCAACTGAAATTCAGCACTCTCTGAAAACTAGCGGTGTGGCTGTTTCAAAATGCACAATAAGGAGGTTCTTGAAGAAGAATAGGCTGCATGGTCGAGTCGCCAGGAGAAAGCCATTACTGCGCAAATGCCACAAAGTATCTGGCCTACAATACGGCAAACAGCACAGCGAGAAGCCTCAAAACTTCTGGAACAAGGTAATTTGGAGTGATGAGACCAAAATTGAACTTTTTGGCCACAACCATAAACGTTACATTTGGAGAGAGGTCAACAAGGCCTATGATGAAAAGAACACCATTCCTACAATAAAGCACAGAGGTGGATCGCTGATGTCTTGGGGATGTGTGAGCTACAAAGGCACAGGAAACTTGGTAAAAGTTGAAGGAAAGATGAATGCAGCACGTTATCAGCAAAAGCTGGAGGCAAATTTGCACTCATCAGCCTGGAAGCTGCGCATGGGACCTACTTGGAAATTCCAACATGACAACGATCCAAAACACAAGGCCAAGTCGACCTGTCATTGTCTACAGCAGAACAAAGTGAAGGTTCTGGAGTGGCCATCTCAGTCTCCTGACCTCAATATCATTGAGCCACTCTGGGGAGATCTCAAGCGCGCAGTTCATGCTAGACAGCCCAGGATTTTACAGGAACTGGAGGCTTTTTACCATCTGAGAAAAAAAAGAACCTCATCAACAACTACCACAAAAGACTTCAAGCTGTCATTGATGTTAGAGGGGGCAATACACGGTATTAAGAACTGGGGTATGTGAACTTTTGATCAGGGTCATTTGGATGTTTTTGGTTGTCATTAAGATTTAAAAAGAAAAATCACAGTAGTTTGACAATAAATGGCTTCACCCAACCAATAATCATGAGTAGAGAAAAAGTTTTTTGTTATCATTCATATTCTCTGAAACAAGGCCAAGAAAGGAAAAATTCTGCCGAGTGATGTAAACTTTTGAGCACTGTATATGGTTTACATTAATGATATTTCATGCATATGTCACTCAGTTATGGGTGTGTGGTTGTCATCCTTTATTAATCATGTGTGTGTATTTTATATGATCGTCTAATAAAGTGTTTAACTTTTTTGCCAAAAATTCCTATTTGTCTGATTGCTATACATTGATTATTTGGAGTGGAATTAAACATTCACCCCCATTTTTGGGCCATAATATGGTGCAGGTGCATTTTTTCCTAAAATGTACCTAGTGAATCTATTGCTATTAATATGTCAGTGAGCGCCATCGATACTCCTGCGCCCTTTAACACCATCTGCATACAGCGCATCTTGTCTCCCTGGTCATATGTTTCCATCCCACATAGACATGTTGCTGAACTCCAGATTGTACTGAAGAAGGCCAGATATAGGTCGAAATGTTAATTTATGCACACAGAGGAACCTGTATAAGAAACACATTATTTTCACATATACTTGGAGTGCCAAATTCATTTTTTATTTTGTTATTCATAGTCCTCCATATAGTATAATGCACCCCCCATAGTCCGTACTGTGCGCTGTGGGGATTCGCTGGTTTCTGAGCCACGACCGGAGGGTAAAAAAAGCATAATTTTATTGATACAAGTCTTAAAACATACAAACATAACACCCCATAAAAAGACAGAATACAAACTACCTATTTAGCTTTGAAGGGTCAACTCCAAGCAGCCAAATTTAAAATAATGGACTAATGCCCAATGTTATCACCATTAAATTACTATGCTGTACAGTTTAGCCCAACTAAAGTGCTATGCTGTAGGTACTATTTCTATAGGTACTATTTCACCTTCCAGCACAAAAGGTCATAGGTAACAAGAGAAGGGGGCCACCTAAATTACTCTGGGGGAAAAAAAAACCTCTATAATCAACGTGTACCCTTTACACTATATCAGGACACATAAATTTTACCTGAAGTCATGGTGACACCTTATATGGCAGCAAAGGAGGGTACGCATGTGTTATATATACTCATGGCTATGGCCTGGCCAGTGGGCGTGGCCTCACTTCCATACAATTGTATGGAGCGAGGCCACGCCCTCTAGATGACCACAACCACTGTCGTAGCATGGCCTTGTTCTATGCAAGTGTATGGAGCGAGGCCACACCCTCTAGATGACCACAACCACTGTCATAGCACGGCCTTGCTCTATGCAAGTGTATGGAGCGAGGCCACACCCTCTAGATCAGGGGTCCTCAAACTTTTTAAACAGGGGGCCAGTTCACGGTCCCTCAGACCATTGGAGGGCCAGAATATAGTTTTTAAAAAAACTATGAACACATTCCTATGCACACTGCACATATCTTATATTGTAGTAAAAAAAACAATACAGGAACAAATACAATATTTAAAATGAAGAACAAGTAAAGTTAAATCAACCGGTATTTCAATAGGTAGGTAACTGTACCCAATAGGCAGCATATGTCCTCAATAGGCAGGTAAATATCCCCAATAGGCAGGTAAATATCCCCAATAGGCAGGTAAATGTCCCCGATAGGCAGCATAGGTCCTCAATAGGCAGGTAAATATCCCCAATAGGCAGGTAAATATCCCCAATAGGCAGGTAAATATCCCCAATAGGCAGGTAAATATCCCCAATAGGCAGCATAGGTCCTCAATAGGCAGGTAAATATCCCCAATAGGCAGATAAATATCCCCAATAGGCAGCATAGGTCCTCAATAGGCAGGTAAATGTACCCAATAGGCACCATAGGTCCCCAATAGGCAGGTAAATGTACCCAATAGGCAGCATAGGTCCCCAATAGGCAGGTAAATGTCCCCAATAGGCAGGTAAATATCCCCAATAGGCAGGTAAATATCCCCAATAGGCAGCATAGGTCCTCAATGGGCAGGTAAATGTTCCCAATAGGCAGGCTGTTTCCCCCTTATAATGCAATATGCAGGCTGTTCCACCCCTTATAATGCCCCATGCAGGCTGTTCCCCCCTTATAATGCCCCATGCTGGATGCCACCCCCCATATAATGCCCCATGCAGCATGTCACCCCCCCCATATAATGCCCCATGCAGCATGTCACCCCCCCATATTATGCCCCATGCAGCATGTCACCCCCCCATATTATGCCCCATGCAGCATGTCACCTCCCCCCCATATTATGCCCCATGCAGGATGTCCCTTTCCCCCCATATTATGCCCCATGCAGGATGTCCCTTTCCCCCCATATAAAGCCCCATGCAGGATGTCACCCCCCATATAATGCCCCATGCAGGATGTCCCTTTCCCCCCATATTATGCCCCATGCAGGATGTCCCTTTCCCCCCATATAATGCCCCATGCAGGATGTCCCTTCCCCCCCCATATAAAGCCCCATGCAGGATGTCACCCCCCATATAATGCCCCATGCAGGATGTCACCCCCCATATAATGCCCCATGCAGGATGTCACCCCCCATATAATGCCCCATGCAGGATGTCACCCCCCATATAATGCCCCATGCAGGATATCACTCCCCTGTCTTTATAATGCCCCATGCAGCATGTCACACACCCCCGTATAATGCCCCATGCAGCATGTCACCCCCCCATATAATGCCCCATGCAGCATGTCACCCCCCCATATAATGCCCCATGCAGCATGTCACCCCCCCATATAATGCACCATGCAGCATGTCACCCCCCCATATAATGCCCCATGCAGCATGTCACCCCCCCATATAATGCCACATGCAGCATGTCACCCCCCCCATATAATGCCCCATGCAGGATGTCACCACCCATATCATGCCCCATGCAGGATGTCACCCCCCCCATATTATACCCCTTGCAGGATGTCACCCCTCCATATAATGACCTATGCCTCCATACATTAAAAAAAAAAAAATATCCAATACTCACCTCACTTCTCACTTGCTGCCGCTGCTCTACTCTGGTCTGGACTCCAGCGTCGCCCCGCTCTGTGCTGCCTGTGACGACACTCGGGAGGGCGCAGTGTAAAGACGTCACCGCACCCTCTGACCTGAGACGTCACAGGAAGCGCAGAGCAGGAAGACAGCAGATCTGCAGAGGCACGGGGACAGGTAAGTATCTGCCTGCCGGGGCCCTGAGCAAGCGGGGGAAAAGGGCGGGCGATGACACCGCTCCCCTCTCCTCCGCCCATAGCCCGGCGGGCCGGATAAAAGTCCTCCGCGGGCCGCATGTGGCCCGCGGGCCGTAGTTTGAGGACCCCTGCTCTAGATGACCACAACCACTGTCGTAGCATGGCCTTGCTCTATGCAAGTGTATGGAGCGAGGCCACACCCTCTAGATCAGTGGTCCCCAACCTTTTTTGCACCAGGGACCGGCTTGAAGCAAGATCATTTTTCCATGGCCCAGCAAGGAGGGGGTGGGGTGGGCGGGGCTTTGGTCATATGGGGGCGGGGTAATGGAGGGATTTGGAGTTTAGTGCATACTTATCATATAGTGTAGACCAGGTCCCCGCCAGGAGCTATGCCAGGAGCCCCACATAATGTGCTGTGCCAGGAGCCGCATCACTGAGGCCCCATCACGCCCTGCAGCAGGACAGGGCAGCTGTCCTGACAGCTGCTGTTCAGCTGCATTTACTTCATCCCAGGGGCGGACACAGACTGTAGTGGGCCCCTGTGCAAGAAATTTTTGGGGGCCCCCCCCCGCCCTTCATAAGGCAACAAAGTTATGTAAACATAACCCCCCCATGTGCATCTCTCACCCCCCCATGTGCAGCTCACCCCCGTGCATCTCTCATCCCCCTCCGTGCATCTCTCATCCCCCTCCGTGCATCTCTCATCCCCCTCCGTGCATCTCTCATCCACCCCCCGTGCATCTCTCATCCCCTCCGTGCATCTCTCATCCCCCCGTGCATCTCTCACCCCCCCGTGCATCTCTCACCCCCCCGTGCATCTCTCATCCACCCCCCGTGCATCTCTCATCCCCCCCGTGCATCTCTCACCCCCCCGTGCATCTCTCATCCACCCCCCGTGCATCTCTCATCCCCCCCGTGCATCTCTCACCCCCCCGTGCATCTCTCACCCCCCCCGTGCATCTCTCATCTCTCCCCTCCCTCCTATGTGCATCTCTCATCTCTCCCCTCCCCCCATGTGCATCTCTCATCTCTCCCCTCCCTCCCATGTGCATCTCTCATCTCTCCCCTCCCCCCCATGTGGATCTCTCATCTCTCCCCTCCCCCATGTGCATCTCTCATCTCTCCCCTCCCCCCCATGTGGATCTCTCATCTCTCCCCTCCCCCATGTGCATCTCTCATCTCTCCCCTCCCCCCCATGTGGATCTCTCATCTCTCCCCTCCCCCATGTGCATCTCTCATCTCTCCCCTCCCCCCATGTGCATCTCCCATTCCCCCCACTCCTACTTAATTGTATTTAAAAAAAAATAAAACTTGTTATACTTACCCCCATGCGATCCCTGCAGAATCCTGGCGCTCGTCCAAATCGCTGACACCAGGTTCTCCTGACTTCCGGCCATGTGACGGCGCCGTCACATGACCGGAAGTCAGGGGAATCATGAAGGTGCTGCCGCAGCAGCGCAGCGCTAAGATGTCCCGGACCCGGCGCTTAGCATGCGGCCGGGGGCCCCATGAGGAGAGAGACGCACAAGAGGGGGGCTCCGAGGGGGCTCCTACCGGCCGGGCCCCATATTGGAGTCAGGGCAGTCATGCCCTGATGGCGGCCCTGCTGGAGGCTGGAGGGGCCCCCTCTCCCCGCGGACCGGCTGAAAAACCCCAACGGCCCGGTCCTGGTCCGCGGACCGGCGGTTGGGGACCTCTGATATAGATGACCACAACCACTGTCGTAGCACGGCCTTGCTCTATGCAAGTGTATGGAGCGAGGCCACACCCTCTAGATGACCACAACCACTGTCGTAGCACGGCCTTGCTCTATGCAAGTGTATGGAGCGAGGCCACACCCTCTAGATGACCACAACCACTGTCATAGCACGGCCTTGCTCTATGCAAGTGTATGGAGCGAGGCCACACCCTCTAGATGACCACAACCACTGTCGTAGCACGGCCTTGCTCTATGCAAGTGTAGGGAGCTAGGTCATGCCCACAAGATGGACCCTGGCCAGGAGTATGTATTACACATACAGTACAGACAAAAAAGTTTGGACACACCTTCTCATTTAAAGATTTTTCTGTATTTTCATGACTATGAAAATTGTACATTCACACTGAAGGCATCACAACTATGAATTAACACATGTGGAATTATATACTTAACAAAAAAGTGTGAAACAACTGAAAATATGTCTTATATTCTAGGTTCTTCAAAATAGCCACCTTTTGCTTTGATGACTGCTTTGCACACTCTTGGCATTCTCTTGATGAGCTTCAAGAGGTAGTCACCGGAAATGGTCTTCCAACAATCTTGAAGGAGTTCCCAGAGATGCTTAGCACTTGTTGGCCCTTTTGCCTTCACTCTGCGGTCCAGCTCACCCCAAACCGTCTCGATTGGGTTCAGGTCTGGTGACTGTAAAGGCCAGATCATCTGGCGTAGCACCCCATCACTCTCCCTCTTGGTCAAATAGCCCTTACACAGCCTAGAGGTGTGTTTGGGGTCATTGTCCTGTTGAAAAATAAATGATGGTCCAACTAAACGCAAACCTGATGGAATAGCATGCCGTTGCAAGATGCTGTGGTAGCCATGCTGGTTCAGTATGCCTTCAATTTTGAATAAATCCCCAACAGTGTCACCAGCAAAGCACCCCCACACCATCACACCTCCTCCTCCATGCTTCACGGTGGGAACCAGGCATGTAGAGTCCATCCGTTCACCTTTTCTGCGTCGCACAAAGACACGGTGGTTGGAACCAAAGATCTCAAATTTGGACTCATCAGACCAAAGCTCAGATTTCCACTGGTCTAATGTACATTCCTTTTGTTCTTTAGCCCAAACAAGTCTCTTCTGCTTGTTGCCTGTCCTTAGCAGTGGTTTCCTAGCAGCTATTTTACCATGAAGGCCTGCTGCACAAAGTCTCCTCTTAACAGTTGTTGTAGAGATGTGTCTGCTGCTAGAACTCTGTGTGGCATTGACCTGGTCTCTAATCTGAGCTGCTGTTAACCTGCGATTTCTGAGGCTGGTGACTCGGATAAACTTATCCTTAGAAGCAGAGGTGACTCTTGGTCTTCCTTTCCTGGGGCGGTCCTCATGTGAGCCAGTTTCTTTGTAGCGCTTGATGGTTTTTGCAACTGCACTTGGGGACAATTTCAAAGTTTGCCCAATTTTTCAGACTGACTGACCTTCATTTCTTAAAGTAATGATGGCCACTCGTTTTTCTTTACTTCGCTGCTTTTTTCTTGCCATAATACAATTTCTAACAGTCTATTCAGTAGGACTATCAGCTGTGTATCCACCAGACTTCTGCACAACACAACTGATGGTCCCAACCCCATTTATAAGGCAAGAAATCCCACTTATTAAACCTGACAGGGCAGACCTGGGAAGTGAAAACCATTTCCGGTGACTACCTCTTGAAGCTCATCAAGAGAATGCCAAGAGTGTGCAAAGCAGTCATCAAAGCAAAATGTGGCTACTTTGAAGAACCTAGAATATAAGACATATTTTCAGTTGTTTCACACTTTTTTGTTAAGTATATAATTCTACATGTGTTAATTCATAGTTTTGATGCCTTCAGTGTGAATGTACAATTTTCATAGTCATGAAAATACAGAAAAATCTTTAAATGAGAAGGTGTGTCCAAACTTTTGGTCTGTACTGTATATACCGTCAGGTCCCGGATCAGAAACCAGCGGATCCTCACAGCGCACAGTGCGGGCTCTGGGGGAATTCATAAGTCAGCAGTCAAACAGAGTGACTACAGACTTATGGATTTGAACCAGACAACCCCTTTAAATATTTTATATCTTGTGTAGGAGATGAAGCATGAGGAGCCTAAGAATCATTTGATCTTCTGCGTAAGAAATGAAATGGAAAGTGCCCGCTATATTCTCTAATGTATTCACCAGATAATGTGGCTTTATTTGTAAACCTGAGGGGTCTCCTGAAATCAGATTACTGTTTGGTTGAAAATAGGTTTGATGTTAAATATTTTATATTATGCTCCATTCATGAAGTCACTGATATACTTACAGCCATACCTCCCATACAGCCATACCTCCCATACAGCCACACCTCCCATACAGCCACACCTCCCATACAGCCACACCTCCCATACAGCCACACCTCCCATACAGCCACACCTCCCATACCGCCATACCTCCCATACCGCCATACCTCCCATACCGCCATACCTCCCATACAGCCATACCTCCCATACCGCCATACCTCCCATACCGCCATACCTCCCATACCGCCATACCAACCTTACAGCCATACCTCCCATACAGCCATACCTCCCTTACAGCCATACCTCCCATACAGCCAAACCTCTCATACAGCCATACCTCCCATACAGCCATACCTCCCATACAGCCATACCTCCCATACAGCCATACCTCCCATACAGCCATACCTCCCATACCGCCATACCTCCCATACCGCCATACCTCCCATACAGCCATACCTCCCTTACAGCCATACCTCCCATACAGCCATACCTCCCTTACAGCCATACCTCCCATACAGCCATACCTCCCATACAGCTATACCTCCCATACAGCCATACCTCCCATACAGCCATACCTCCCTTACAGCCATACCTCCCATACAGCCATACCTCCCATACAGCCATACCCCCCATACAGCCATACCTCCTATACAGCCATACCTCCCATACAGCCATACCTCCCATACAGCCATACCTCCCATACAGCCATACCTCCCTTACAGCCATACCTCCCATACAGCCATACCTCCCATACAGCCATACCTCCCATACAGCCATACCTCCCATACAGCCATACCTCCCTTACAGCCATACCTCCCATACAGCCATACCTCCCATACAGCCATACCTCCCATACAGCCATACCTCCCATACAGCCATACCTCTCATACAGCCATACCTCCCATACAGCCATACCTCCCTTACAGCCATACCTCCCATACAGCCATACCTCCCATACAGCCATACCTCCCATACAGCCATACCTCCCATACAGCCATACCTCCCTTACAGCCATACCTCCCATACAGCCATACCTCCCATACAGCCATACCTCCCATACAGCCATACCTCCCATACAGCCATACCTCTCATACAGCCATACCTCCCATACAGCCATACCTCCCATACAGCCATACCTCCCATACAGCCATACCTCCCATACAGCCATACCTCCCATACAGCCATACTTCCCATACAGCCATACCTGCCATACAGCCATACCTCCCATACAGCCATACCTCCCATACAGCCATACCTCCTATACAGCCATACCTCCCATACAGCCATACCTCCCATACAGCCATACCTCCCTTACAGCCATACCTCCCTTACAGCCATACCTCCCATACAGCCATACCTCCCATACAGCCATACCTCCCATACAGCCATAACTCCCATACAGCCATACCTCCCATACAGCCATACCTCCCATACAGCCATACCTCCCATACAGCCATACCTCCCATACAGCCATACCACCCATACAGCCATACCTCCCATACAGCCATACCTCCCATACAGCCATACCTCCTATACAGCCATACCTCCTATACAGCCATACCTCCCATACAGCCATACCTCCCATACAGCCATACCTCCCATACAGCCATACCTTCCATACAGCCATACCTCCCATACAGCCATACCTCCCATACAGCCATACCACCCATACAGCCATACCCCCCATACAGCCATACCTCCCATACAGCCATACCTCCCATACAGCCATACCTCCCATACAGCCATACCTCCCATACAGCCATACTTCCCATACAGCCATACCTCCCATACAGCCATACCTCCCATACAGCCATACCTCCCATACAGCCATACCTCCTATACAGCCATACTTCCCATACAGCCATACCTCCCATACAGCCATACCTCCCATACAGCCATACCTCCCATACAGCCATACCTCCTATACAGCCATACTTCCCATACAGCCATACCTTCCATACAGCCATACCTCCCATACAGCCATACCTCCCATACCGCCATACCTCTCATACAGCCATACCCCCCATACAGCCATACCTCCCAACTTTTAAAGAAGAGAAAGAGAGACAAAGTTTGCGACGCACACAGTGCACCGTGGCAATTTCTAAACCATGCCCTTAACTACACCCATATCCACGCCCCAACCACACCCATTCAGCATTTCCAATCAGATTGTTTTCTACACAATTAAAAACAGAAAAAAAAATATTTTCAAAAAATAATGAATAAAATATAAAAGCTGCACATTACATGATAGGTCAAAATATTGTGCTTTTGGTTAATAGGAGCAATTAGAGAATACAGTCAACTTATTGTTCTGCATGTCTGCTGAACTCTTGAGAAGCGTTCCCCTCACCTCTCTTAACAGTGAGGTCAAATGAAGCCGCAGAATCACCGGCAGGAGCGTCCATGACCACTCTGTCGGCAGAGATCGGTGCTGGGCAGAACAGGCAGGTAGTTAGCAACTTCCTGCCTGCAAATTCTTAGCCCCTTAAGAAAAAATATACAAAAGTCCTGGATAACCCCTTTCATTGCCCCAATTAATCAACAGCACATAATTATTATCTGTGCGATTTTGGCCTTCAAGGAGCGTGGACCTGTCATGTTAGGGCTGTGTTCATATTGTGCTTTTGCCGCTCGTCTGTTGCTCCATCTGGGCTTCTGTCTGAATCCCTGAAATACAGGATAATAGCACAACTCATGAGGGGGCTGTTGACCTTAATGAAGCAGACGGGGTCACTTTGTGCTTTACCTGACCTCACTTTTAGCAGTGTCCGTCTTACTGAGGCGTGCACAAAAGCATGGTCGATAGCACTTGTGTCCTCCTCAGAAAGGTGGACGCTGCCGAAGCTGAGGCTGGACAGAGCACAAAGTGTCTAACCAAGCACAAAACAAGCTAGCCTTTTTATAAATATAAGGGCTCGCTCACACTGGCGGATAACATGGCCGACTGCTATGCAATGTTTTATCAGATAGCACTCTGCCCAATGTTATACTTTGGGTCGGTGCAGGTCTGCAATTTTTTTCTCATGCTGATTCAGGGCATGCTGCAGGTGGCTCCGATATTCGGATCATGAGCAGCCACACAAGTCTATGGGTTCAAGTGAAACATCAGACTGCACTTGGATGTCACCCGAGTGCAGTCTTATTGCCGTGGACGCTGGCAATGAGAAGATGGAGAAATTACTGTATATTCTCTGTACCTGTGCTGCAATAACACTAGGATCAGAATTTGATCTCAGTGTCAATAGCATAATCAGCTTGATTCTCTCGCATGAGAGAACATACGCATGTGTGAACGCAGCCCTAATGTTGAGGTACACTCTACTGTCTGATATGACATTGGGTGTGGAGACACAACTGAATACTGGCAGTAGAGTTAAAGGAATTGTCCAGTACTCAGACAAACCTTCTTAATTACTATATTCCACCTTGTAAAATAAAAGCAATCCGTACTCCCTTCCAGTGCTGGCATTGTTGGCGCCAGGTGTCATGTGACGTTATGCCACGTGAGCCTTGCAGTCAATCAGCGTCTGCTATTAGACCGCTGCACTCTCACTTTCTTTGCCTGAACCTTGGATAAATTGAAATAGTGAGAGTGCAGCAGCGTGATAGCAGCCACTGATTGGCGTTATGCCTTGTGAGCCCCAAGAAACCTAGCGCCGACGTCACTGGAACTGTATTTTTATTTTACAAGGTGGACTACTTTATTTTAAAAGGGGTTGCCAAAATAGTGACAATCCCTTTAATATATAATAAAATGTATTTTTTTAAAAGCTTATACTTGCCTCCCGTGCTGGCACCGTTCCAGCGGTGTTGGAGGTCCCGTGCTGTTGCTGTGACACGTGACCCTGGCACCCAATCATCGCTGGTGTCACTGTCCCCGCCTTCATACAAATTGAACACGAAGAGGAGGCCGGGGCTGCGGCTGTTTGCTCCCTTCCTCTTCATGTTCAGTCTGTACGAAGGCTGAGACAGAGACGCCAACGCTGATTGGGTGCCGGGGTAATGTGTCACAACAACCGCACGAGAACCCCAAGCACAGGAGGCAAGTAGAAGCTTTCTTATTTTATCAGTGCCAAACATTTAGATCAAGAAGGGGTTGTCCAGACTTGAGGTTAATATCAGACTTTTGAATCCTCACAGCGCCTGCATTGCGCCCTGTGAGGATTCTCCAGTGCCAGTAGCGGACGCCCATGTGACCACAAGTATGTGATTTGCATGCAAGCAGGCACATGCTGAATGGATGAGTGCTGCCTCACTCATTGCAATTGTATTGAGCGAGACTGGACACGTCTAGTTGGAATGTGGCCGGGAGTACACAAACGCTCCCAACACCAGTGTGGGCGCTGTGAGGATTCAAAAGTATGACAGTAACCTCAAGCCTGGACAGCCCCTTTAATAAACTATGGGGAAAAATATATATATATATATATATATATATATATATATATATGTAGAGTACAGACCAAAAGTTTGGACACACCTTCTCATTTAAAGATTTTTCTGTATTTTCATTACTTTGAAAATTGTACATTCACACTGAAGGCATCAAAACCAAAACTATGAATTAACACATGTGGAATTGTATACTTAACAAGAAAGTGTGAAACAACTGAAAATATGTCTTATATTCTAGGTTCTTCAAAGTAGCCACCTTTTTCTTTGATGACTGCTTTGCACACTCTTGGCATTCTCTTGATGAGCATCAAGAGGTAGTCACCGGAAATGGTTTTCACTTCACAGGAGTGCCCTCTCAGGTTTAATAAGTGGGATTTCTTGCCTTATAAATGGGGTTGGAACCATCAGTTGTGTTGTGCAGAAGTCTGGTGGATTCACAGCTGATAGTCCTACTGAATAGACTGTTAGAATTTGTATTATGGCAAGAAAAAAGCAGCTAAGTAAAGAAAAACGAGTGCCCATCATTACTTTAAGAAATTAAGGTCAGTCAGTGCGAAAAGTTGGTCAAACTTTGAAAGTGTCCCCAAGTGCAGTTGCAAAAACCATCAAGCGCTACAAAGAAACTGGCTCACATGAGGACCGTCCCAGGAAAGTAAGACCAAGAGTCACCTCTGCTTCTGAGGATAAGTTTATCCGAGTCACCAGCCTCAGAAATCGCAGGTTAACAGCAGCTCAGATTAGAGACCAGGTCAATGCCACACAGAGTTCTAGCAGCAGACACATCTCTACAACAACTGTTAAGAGGAGACTTTGTGCAGCAGGCCTTCATGGTAAAATAGCTGCTAGGAAACCACTGCTAAGGACAGGCAACAAACATAAGAGACTTGTTTGGGCTAAAGAACACAAGGAATGGACATTAGACCAGTGGAAATCTGTGCTTTGGTTTGATGAGTTCAAATTTGAGATCTTTGGTTCCAACCACCGTGTCTTCCTGTCTTCAGTTTCTTCCTGAAAATGATTGAAATCACAAATTCTTTGGTATTATTATCTTAATTTAATTTGTCTTCAATGAAAAAACACAAAAAGAATTGTCCTAAAGCCAAATTGGATATAATTCCACACCAAACCTAAAAAAGGGGGTGGACAAAAGTATTGGCACTGTTTGAAAAATCATGTGATGCTTCTCTAATTCGTGTAATTAACAGCACCTGTAACTTACCTGTGGCACCTAACAGGTGTTGGCAATAACTAAATCACACTTGCAGCCAGTTAACATGGATTAAAGTTGACTCAACCTCTGTCCTGTGTCCTTGTGTGTACCACATTGAGCACGGAGAAAAGAAAGAAGACCAAAGAACTGTCTGAGGACTTGAGAAACCAAATTGTGAGGAAGCATGAGCAATCTCAAGGCTACAAGTCCATCTCCAAAGACCTGAATGTTTCTGTGTCTTCTGTGTGCAGTGTCATCAAGAAGTTTAAAGCCCATGGCACTGTGGCTAACCTCCCTGTAGTGCCGGCGTCCCTGCCCTCTGCTAGGCAGGGACGCTGTTCCCCTCACCGCTCTGCTCCGTGCCCGGCGTCCCTCTCCCGCTCTGCTGGCAGCGCGCGCTCCTTCCCGGCCACTGTGCTTAGGGCGCGCGCCCTCCCTCCCTCTTAAAGGGGCCGCGCGCGCCGTCCTAAGGAGTCCCCGGCCAATGGCCGGAGGACTTTACCATATATAAGGCACCTCCTCCAAAATGGAGGTGCCCGAGCAATGTTGTTGCACCGTTCTACTCTGCTTCAGCCCTCAGGTCCCGTTGCCAGTTACCTGCCAGTTACCTGCCAGATTCCTGCCAGCTTGCTGTCCTAATCCTGCCTGATTTCCTGTTACCTGCCTGCCTGCCTGAGGTCCGACGGTCTGCCTTACAAACTCCGGTCAGTCTGTCTAAGGACCAACTTGCCCGCTCACCTGGGAGCGCACATCAGCTACCTGCCTGCTTGCCTGAGGTCCGACGGTCTGCCTTACAACCCCGGTCAGTCTGTCTATGGACCAGCTTGCCCGCTCACCTGGGAGCGCTTCTCCGCTACCTGCCTGCTTGCCTGCCCGGAGGCTCCGCTGTCACGTGCTGTGACCACCAGCTATTCCAGACTCTTGCCCGCTCACCTGGGAGCGCTTCTCCGCTACCTGCCTGCTTGCCTGCCCGGAGGCTCCGCTGTCACGTGCTGTGACCACCAGTTATTCCAGACTCTTGCCCGCTCACCTGGGAGCGCTTCTCCGCTACCTGCCTGCTTGCCTACCTGGAGGCTCCGCCGTCACGTGCTGTGACCACCTGCTATTCCAGAGACTCTCGCTTGCTCACCTGGGAGCACACATCCTCCATCTGCCTTGCTAGCCTACCTGGAGGTTCAGCCATCACAGGTCGTACCTACCCTTTACCTAGAGACTGCCCCGGTCACTTGCCGTGACCTCCAGCCCGTTCTTCCAGAGACTGCCCCGGTCACTTGCCGTGACCTCCGGCCCGTTCTTCCAGAGACTGCCCTGATCACTTGCCGTGACCTCCTGCCCGTACACCCAGAGACTGTCCCGGTCACCTGCTGTGACTGCCTGCCTGGTCGCCACCCGCTCCCTTACAAGGACCGCTCCCTTGTATAGTAGCCCAGAGGTTCCGCCTCCCAGACCCGTTACAGTTTGCTCGGGCCATGGAACCCGGTGGCACCCAAGCTCCCTCGCTCTCGGACCTGTGTCATGAACTGTCCCGTCAAAGGTCCCAACAGGAGTCCATCCTGGGTCACCTGCGGAATGTCAATACTCGCCTGGACACTCTGACTGCTCCACCAACAACCTCCGCCCGTGCCATGTCTCGCAATCCGGCAGCTACGCTGTCCACTAACACCATGATATCCTACTCCGGACCTCGGCTTTCTGCACCTCCTCGCTTCGGAGGCGACTCAGCCCAGGCTCGGGGCTTCATAAATCAGTGCACCCTGCACTTTGAACTATTGTCCCACCAGTTTAACTCCGACCGAGCCAAAATTGCATTCATCATGTCCCATCTCACCGGGGAGGCCCTGGCCTGGCTAAATCCTCTATGGGAGAGAGGAGACCCCCTGGTGTCCAACTTGCCTGCTTTTCTCACGGCTTTCCGGAAAGTCTTCGACGAACCCGGACGGAAGACCTCATCCGCATCATCGTTGCTACGCCTCCGTCAGGAAAGTCTCACCGTGGGCCAATATGCCATACGGTTCCGTACCCTTGCCTCGGAGCTGGCCTGGGATAACGACGCTCTGGTTTCCGTCTTCTGGGAGGGTCTGTCCGGCCGTATTAAAGATGAACTTGCCGGTCGGGACATTCCTACCACTCTCGATGACTTAATAACTCTTGCCACCCGGATTGACCTACGGTTCCAGGAGCGTGCCAGAGAGGTCACCCGAGAGAGGAGGTTACCACGTCTAGCTCCTACTTTTCAGAAACCCGTCACTCCTTCTGTCTCTAACCAGGTACACCCTCCTGAGCCTATGCAGGTCGACCAGACCAAGATGGTCAAGACCCGTCAGGACTTACGCCGTGCCGAGGGGACCTGGTTCTACTGTGGCAGTAAGGAGCACCGGATCCGTGCCTGCCCGGAGAGGTCGGGAAACGCCTGTGTCTAGGTTCGCTCAGAGAGGTCCACCTAGACAAGAATAAATCCTCTCCATCCCTGCTGTTGTCAGTTTCAATCGTCTACGGGGAGAACCGTTATTTCGAACTAGCCCAACTGGACTCTGGAGCAGCCGGGAATCTTATTTCACAGTCCCTGGTAGAGAAATACCGCATCCCCACCAAACCTCTGGCTGTACCCTTGTCTGTTGCTGCCGTGGATGGGGGGCTCTTACCACGCCCCATCCAACTCATCACCGAATCCATTACTCTGCAGGTGGGAATGCTGCATTCTGAAAGTATCTCCTTCCATGTTCTGCCTGGACTCTCTCACGCCCTCTTGCTAGGCCTACCATGGCTCCAGAGACATGCACCCGTTCTTGACTGGCAGACCGGAGAAGTCCTTCGCTGGGGACAGGGCTGCTATAAGACCTGTCTGGTTCCCGTTCATCCCGTCCGTCCTTCTCCTACCCCAGCTAATCTACCTGGACTTCCGATTCCTTATTGGTCTTATGCTGATGTCTTTAATAAAAAGGAGGCAGAGACACTACCCCCTCATAGACCATACGACTGCCCTATCGACCTGTTACCTGGTACTTCTCCGCCCCGTGGGCGTATTTATCCATTATCCGCTGCTGAGACCCGGTCGATGTCCGAATATATTGAGGAGAATCTGGCCAGGGGATTCATCCGGAAATCTACCTCCCCGGCGGGAGCAGGCTTCTTTTTCGTCAAAAAGAAGGACGGCTCTCTCCGTCCCTGTATAGACTATAGAGGCCTTAACCAGATCACGGTGAAGAATAAGTACCCCCTTCCGCTCATTCCGGAGTTATTTGATCGTCTGAGGGGGGCTAGAATCTTCACCAAACTGGACCTCCGTGGGGCGTACAACCTGGTTCGTATCCGTCAGGGGGATGAATGGAAGACGGCATTCAACACCCGGGACGGCCACTATGAATATCTGGTAATGCCCTTTGGCCTCTGTAACGCTCCTGCCGTCTTTCAAGAGTTGGTCAATGACATCTTCCGGGACCTTCTCTACTCCTGCGTAGTGGTGTACCTGGACGACATCTTGGTCTTCTCTCCGGATCTCCAGACTCACCGGAGGGATGTTCGTCAGGTCCTGCTCAGGCTCAGGCAGAACCATCTCTACGCTAAATATGAGAAGTGCCTCTTTGAGCAGACCTCGCTTCCGTTTCTGGGCTACATTATCTCTCAGACCGGCCTACAAATGGATCCTGAGAAACTGTCTGCCATCGAGAAATGGCCCCGACCAGAGGGGTTGAAGGCTATTCAACTGTTCCTGGGCTTCGCCAACTATTACCGCCTCTTCATCCCGCACTTCTCTTCCCGGACTGCCCCAATTTCCGCGCTCACCCGTAAGGGTACTAATCCCAAAGAGTGGCCGCCCGAAGCAGAGGAGGCCTTTCTTTCCCTAAAACAGGCCTTCTCTTCCGCCCCGGTGCTGCATCGCCCGGACGGCAACAAGCAGTTCTTCCTGGAAGTTGACGCCTCCTCCTCTGGAGCCGGAGCGGTACTTACTCAAAAATCATCTTCCGGGAGAATGGTAACTTGTGGCTTCTTCTCCAAACTCTTCTCCTCTTCTGAGCGCAACTATTCCATAGGAGACCGAGAGTTATTGGCCATCAAGCTGGCGTTGGAGGAGTGGCGTTACCTACTCGAGGGGGCTCTTCATCCGGTAATAATTTACACTGACCACAAGAACTTGGCTTACCTCCAGCATGCCCAGAGACTTAACCCGCGCCAAGCCCGGTGGTCCTTGTTTTTTGCTCGCTTTGATTTTGTTCTTCATTTTCGCCCGGCTGACAAAAACGTCAAAGCAGACGCCTTGTCCCGATCCTTTCTGGTGTCCGATCTCGAGGAAGAACCTAAACATATCATCGATCCCGCCAGAGTAATGCAGGTGGCTCCCGTGAGTCTAAATCGTCTCCCTCCCGGTAAGACGTTTGTTTCAGTACCTGATCGGGAGAAGATCCTACACTGGGGCCATTCGTCTAAACTAGCTGGCCACGCCGGTCAGAAAAAGACCCTCCAGCTTATTGCCCGGCACTATTGGTGGCCTACCCTGCACAAGGACATAATAGACTTTGTTTCTGCCTGTGTGTCCTGCGCCCGCAACAAAGTCCCGAGACATCTGCCAGCCGGACGCCTCCTTCCGCTTCCTGTACCTGCTGCCCCCTGGCAGCATATAGCAATGGACTTTATAACTGATCTCCCTGTCTCTGCCGGTTGTACGGTCATTTGGGTGGTCGCTGACCGCTTTTCCAAGATGGCTCACTTTATTCCCCTGCCAGGCCTTCCGTCTGCACCCGAGCTGGCTAAAGACTTTATCCGCCACATCTTCCGTCTTCATGGCCTGCCCCTCCACATCGTGTCGGATCGTGGGGTACAGTTCACCTCACGTTTCTGGAGAGCCACTTGTAAACTACTAGACGTCACACTGGACTTCTCTTCCGCTTACCACCCACAGTCCAATGGTCAAGTGGAGCGGATCAATCAGAACCTGACCAGTTACCTCCGGCACTTCGTTAATGCCCACCATTCTGACTGGGTGGATCTCCTACCATGGGCCGAGTTCTCTTATAATAATCACGAGAGCGAATCCTCCTCCAAATCCCCGTTTTTTGTAGTCTTTGGTCAGCATCCTCGGATTCCTTTTCCTGTCTCCACCTCTGTGGACAACCCGGCTGCGGAATCTCTCGTTAGCAAATTTTCCTCCATATGGGAGAGTACCCGGTCCGCACTCCTTCTGTCATCCGAGCGTATGAAAAGACACGCTGACAAAAAACGCCTGGATCCTCCACAATTTCGTCCAGGAGATAAAGTCTGGCTCTCATCTAAATATGTTCGACTCAAGATACCTTCTTACAAGTTAGGGCCTCGGTTCATCGGTCCTCTGGAGGTCATCAGTCAGATCAACCCGGTGGCCTATAAATTGAAACTCCCGGCCAACTTACGGATCCCTAACTCCTTCCATGTATCTCTCCTCAAACCCGTGGTGCTTAACTCTTTTTCCAAGTCTACAGGTACGCCTCCTGCTCCGGTTTCTGCTGAGGACGAGTTTGAGGTAGAGAACATTCTTGCCACCAAAAGGGTAAGAGGAAAGACCTTTTTTCTGGTAGATTGGAAGGGGTTTGGTCCTGAGGAGAGAACGTGGGAGCCCCGGGAGAACATCCATGCCCCTCTCATCCTAGCTAAATTTCTATCTGGCCTAAAAAAGGGGGGGCCTAAAGGGGGGGGTACTGTAGTGCCGGCGTCCCTGCCCTCTGCTAGGCAGGGACGCTGTTCCCCTCACCGCTCTGCTCCGTGCCCGGCGTCCCTCTCCCGCTCTGCTGGCAGCGCGCGCTCCTTCCCGGCCACTGTGCTTAGGGCGCGCGTGCGCGCCCTCCCTCCCTCTTAAAGGGGCCGCGCGCGCCGTCCTAAGGAGTCCCCGGCCAATGGCCGGAGGACTTTACCATATATAAGGCACCTCCTCCAAAATGGAGGTGCCCGAGAAATGTTGTTGCACCGTTCTACTCTGCTTCAGCCCTCAGGTCCCGTTGCCAGTTACCTGCCAGTTACCTGCAAGATTCCTGCCAGCTTGCTGTCCTAATCCTGCCTGATTTCCTGTTACCTGCCTGCCTGCCTGAGGTCCAACGGTCTGCCTTACAAACTCCGGTCAGTCTGTCTAAGGACCAACTTGCCCGCTCACCTGGGAGCGCACATCAGCTACCTGCCTGCTTGCCTGAGGTCCGACGGTCTGCCTTACAACCCCGGTCAGTCTGTCTATGGACCAGCTTGCCCGCTCACCTGGGAGCGCTTCTCCGCTACCTGCCTGCTTGCCTGCCCGGAGGCTCCGCTGTCACGTGCTGTGACCACCAGCTATTCCAGACTCTTGCCCGCTCACCTGGGAGCGCTTCTCCGCTACCTGCCTGCTTGCCTGCCCGGAGGCTCCGCTGTCACGTGCTGTGACCACCAGTTATTCCAGACTCTTGCCCGCTCACCTGGGAGCGCTTCTCCGCTACCTGCCTGCTTGCCTACCTGGAGGCTCCGCCGTCACGTGCTGTGACCACCTGCTATTCCAGAGACTCTCGCTTGCTCACCTGGGAGCACACATCCTCCATCTGCCTTGCTAGCCTACCTGGAGGTTCAGCCATCACAGGTCGTACCTACCCTTTACCTAGAGACTGCCCCGGTCACTTGCCGTGACCTCCAGCCCGTTCTTCCAGAGACTGCCCCGGTCACTTGCCGTGACCTCTGGCCCGTTCTTCCAGAGACTGCCCTGATCACTTGCCGTGACCTCCTGCCCGTACACCCAGAGACTGTCCCGGTCACCTGCTGTGACTGCCTGCCTGGTCGCCACCCGCTCCCTTACAAGGACCGCTCCCTTGTATAGTAGCCCAGAGGTTCCGCCTCCCAGACCCGTTACACTCCCTAGATGTGGACAGAAAAGAAAAATTGACGAGAGATTTCAACGCAAGATTGTGTGGATGGTGGATAAAGAACCTCGACTAACATCCAAACAAGTTCAAGCTGCCCTGCAGTCCGAGGGTACAACAGTGTCAACCCGTACTATCCGTCGGCGTCTGAATGAAAAGGGACTGTATGGTAGGATACCCAGGAAGACCCTACTTCTTACCCCGAGACATAAAAAAGCCAGGCTGGAGTTTGCCAAAACTTACCTGAGAAAGCCTAAAACGTTTTGGAAGAATGTTCTCTGGTCAGATGAGACAAAAGTAGAGCTTTTTGGGAAAAAGCATCAACATAGAGTGTACAGGAAAAAAAAAGAGGCATTCAAAGAAAAGAACACGGTCCCTACAGTCAAACATGGCAGAAGTTCCCTGATGTTTTGGGGTTGCTTTGCTGCCTCTGGCACTGGACTGCTTGACCGTGTGCATGGCATTATGAAGTCTGAAGACTACCAACAAATTTTGCAGCATAATGTAGGGCCCAGTGTGAGAAAGCTGGGACTCCCTCAGAGGTCATGGGTCTTCCAGCAGGACAGTGACCAAAACACACTTCCAAAAGCACTATAAAATGGTTTGAGAGAAAGCACTGGAGACTTCTAAGGTGGCCAGCAATGAGTCCAGACCTGAATCCCATAGAACACCTGTGGAGAGATCTCAAAATGGCAGTTTGGAGAAGGCACCCTTCAAATATCAGGGACCTGGAGCAGTTTGCCAAAGAAGAATGGTCTACAATTCCAGCAGAGCATTGTAAGAAACTCATTGATGGTTATCGGAAGCGGTTGTTCGCAGTTATTTTGGCTAAAGGTTGTGCAACCAAGTATTAAGCTGAGGGTGCCAATACTTTTGTCTGGCCCATTTTTGGAGTTTTGTGTGAAATGATCAATGATTTGTTTTTCTTCATTCTCTTTTGTGTTTTTTCCTTGCAAGCAAATTAAATGAAGATAATAATACCAAAGAATTTGTGATTGCCATCATTTTCAGGAAGAAACTGAGTATTATCTGACAGAATTGCAGGGGTGCCAATACTTTTGGCCACCACTGTAATTCCACATGTGATAATTCATAGTTTTGATGCCTTCAGTGTGAATGTACAATTTTCATAGTCATGAAAATACAGAAAAATCTTTAAATGAGAAGGTGTGTCCAAACTGTTGGTCTGTACTGTATATATATATTTATATATATATATATATATATACACTGTATATATACACATACATACATACATACATTTTTTTCACAGGATTTGTCAGCAGAAACATCATAAAAAATATCTTTGGTGGTTTTGCATATTTCCCAAGTTACAAGCAGAGCTAAACTGGGTGTGCTAGAACCCAGTAGCTCTGCCAAGCAGGCAACCATGTCATCCCCTAATCTCTCCAAATAACTGACCAAGTGAAAACAAACACCCCCAGCAGCAGCAGCTCCTTGCCGCTTCCTCTGAGTCCCCATGTGTACCTGCTTCTTCACCCCAGTGTCTGCTGCAGGCACACGGGGACCCTGAGGAGCAGACACAAGGGCTGTATCACCACTCATCTCCTCTTGCAGGCGCACAGTTGCTAATTCTAATTACCACAATAAACCTCATTTCAAGGCAGAAACATTACTGTGTCCAACAGTTATTACATATATCAAACTGAAATAGCTGTTGCAAAAACACCAATTTTTATAAAACATTAAGCTTAAGATTAATAGGGGTGCCCAAACTTTTTCATATAACTGTATGTACAACACTATCACGGAGGTTTTTACTCCTCTGAAAGGTGATACTAGATTTATTAGGTGAGTATTTGGATAGAGCACAATCTGCCAAGATGATGGGCCACGATTTTTCTAAACATTTCCTCATCAAGGAGGCTTGTGAAAACTCTTGATTTTACAGTTGTATTACAGTATTAACACTAGACAATCAGACCCCAAGTCCCTCAAAAAGAAAAAAAAATAAAGTAAAAAAAAAATTTAATTTTTTTTAAAGAATTATAAAAAAAATGTAGAAATTGAAAAACATTTGTGATTTTTCAGCTGCAGCAACTCCGTAAAAAATGCGATAAGTGAACAGAACATGATATCTACCCCAAAATAATATCAATAAACACGTCAGCTCGCCAGGCAAAAAACAATCCCTTACACCGCTCCATTCACTGAAAAATTAAACTAAACAGCTCTTGGAAAATGGCAATATCACTTTTTTTTTTTACATAAAGAAGAAGAAAGAGAAGCGCACCTTGTGCAGATCAAACAGGACAAGTAAAGACTCAATGGTGGTATTACTCACCAGAGTGAGTTCATCTCAGGCACAACACTGAGCCAGGTAGCATGTATACTCCAGTTGGCCGCTCCTCCACCCACTGGATCCCGCTGGGAATCCAGGGATATAGTCAGGAAATGGCAAAAATCTTTAATATTTGCCTGAAGAAGGGGCTAGAACAACTCTGAAACGCATAGCAAATAATAAACTTTTAAAAAGTCATTACCTTAGTGGTATTGCGTTTTAAAAATCCTTGGCAGCGCTATTTCCAACAAACCAAATCCCCCATTTTCTGATATTTTTTTTCCAACTTCCAAATTTCATTTCATTAAATAAAAAAATATGTAAGTTTGGTTTTGTTGTAATCGCACTGACCAGGAGAATCAAACTGCTAGGACATTTTACTGCACAATGGATGCCATAAAAACGAAACCCAAAACACTATTGCTGAATTTTCCAGTACATCCCAAGGTAAAATGAAGGCTGTCATTCAAAAGTACAACTCATCCTGCAAAAAATACAACCTCAGATGGCCATGTCAGTGGAAAAATAAAGAAATCTTTTGGCTCTTGGAAGAAAATGAGGAAAACACATAATTGCAAAAATGAAAATTCGCCCTGTTCATAAAGTATTAAACAGAAAACCCACTGGACTGAATAAAGGCCATAACTGGTGTAAAATGCTGGGATCAGAAGAGTAATAAATGCTTCATGTTCAGAAAGTGAACTAAGTCCGTACCTCTGACTTCATGGCGCAGGGGAATATAGATTTGTACAGTCATCCTTTATCTTGTACTTATGTGATCGGGCATCAGATATTGTATTCTCTCTATTATATCCATTTACTCAGCACATTTCTAACCTTATGTTATGGTCTCACATTTTCACTTTATACTGGTGGCTCTGGAATATGACATATTCTTACACGTTTAAACATATTTTTATCTCTTCCCAGGAACCTGGGATCCACCTCCTTCCATTTAGAGATGGACCTCCAGCCACAGGACGATGGATGGAGTAACGTGACCACCATGATGGCGTCAGCATTGCTGGACTGCTACAAGAATACTGTCAGTGCCAGGCTCTTTCATCCATTAAATTGGCTGTGTAATGTATAAACTTGATTTCTTTATGAAATGTCCTAAAATATGAGTATCTCCTGTTATACTGTAGCCTCCACCACTCCACACTATGGAGCGTATCCTGAGGACCGCTGAGGACCGTGTAAGTGACAGTAACAGATAACACACCGTGACGTATCTACGAATCCAGACGCCCATATTTATCAGGCACAAAACATACATCAGTTTATTTGGCATTATCACTAATCTACACAGAACCAAAACCAAACATATATAGAACCAGAACCCTAGAGTGACCCCAGAATAAGTGGAAGTGCCCCCTTACCTGCCTCAGAATAAGTGGAAGTACCCCCTCACTTAGCCCCAGAATAAGTGGAAGTGCCCCCTCACCTACCCCCAGAATAAGTGGAAGTGCCCCCTCACCTACCCCCAGAATAAGTAGAAGTGCCCCCTCACCTACCCCCAGAATAAGTAAAAGTGCCCCCTCACCTACTCCCAGAATAAATGGAAGTGCCCCCTCATCTACCACCAGAATAAGTGATAGTGCCCCCTCTCATACCCCCAGAATAAGTGGAAGTACCCCCTCACCTACCCCCCGAATAAGTGGAAGTGCCCCCTCACCTACCCCCAGAATAAGTGGAAGTTCCCCCTCATCTACCCCCAGAATAAGTGGAAGTGCCCCCTCACTTACCCCCAGAATAAGTGGAAGTGCCCCCTCACCTACCCCCAGAATAAGTGGAAGTGCCCCCTCTCCTACCCCCAGAATAAGTGGAAGTGCCCCCTCACCTACCCCCAGAATAAGTGGAAGTGTCCAGTCTCCTACCCCCAGAATAAGTGGAAGTACCCCCTCACCTGCCCCCAGAATAAGTGGAAGTGCCCCCTCACCTACCCCCAGAATAAGTGGAAGTGCCCCCTCTCCTACCCCCAGAATAAATGTAAGTGCCCCCTCTCCTACACCAAGAATAAGTGGAAGTGCCCCCTCACCTACCTCCAGAATAAGTGGAAGTGCCCCCTCTCCTACCCCCAGAATAAATGGAAGTGCCTCCTCTCCTACCCCCAGAATAAGTGGAAGTGCCCCCTCAGCTACCCCCAGAATAAGTGGAAGTGCCCCCTCTCCTACCCCCAGAATAAGTGGAAGTGCCCCTCACCTACCCCCAGAATAAGTGGAAGTGCCCCCTCTCCTACCCCCAGAATAAGTGGAAGTGCCCCCTGCCCTACCACCAGAATAAGTGGAAGTGCCCCCTCTCCTACTCCCAGAATAAGTGGAAGTGCCCCCTCACCTACACCAAGAATAAGTGGAAGTGCCCCCTCACCTACCTCCAGAATAAGTGGAAGTGCCCCCTCTCCTACCCCCAGAATAAATGGAAGTGCCTCCTCTCCTACCCCCAGAATAAGTGGAAGTGCCCCCTCAGCTACCCCCAGAATAAGTGGAAGTGCCCCCTCTCCTACCCCCAGAATAAGTGGAAGTGCCCCTCACCTACCCCCAGAATAAGTGGAAGTGCCCCCTCTCCTACCCCCAGAATAAGTGGAAGTGCCCCCTCTCCTACCCCCAGAATAAGTGGAAGTGCCCCCTGCCCTACCACCAGAATAAATGGAAGTGCCTCCTCTCCTACCCCCAGAATAAGTGGAAGTGCCCCCTCAGCTACCCCCAGAATAAGTGGAAGTGCCCCCTCTCCTACCCCCAGAATAAGTGGAAGTGCCCCTCACCTACCCCCAGAATAAGTGGAAGTGCCCCCTCAGCTACCCCCAGAATAAGTGGAAGTGCTCCCTCTCCTACCCCCAGAATAAGTGGAAGTGCCCCCTCTCCTACCCCCAGAATAAGTGGAAGTGCCCCCTCTCCTACCCCCAGAATAAGTGGAAGTGCCCCCTGCCCTACCACCAGAATAAGTGGAAGTGCCCCCTCTCCTACTCCCAGAATAAGTGGAAGTGCCCCCTCACCTACACCAAGAATAAGTGGAAGTGCCCCCTCACCTACCTCCAGAATAAGTGGAAGTGCCCCCTCTCCTACTCCCAGAATAAGTGGAAGTGCCCCCTCACCTACACCAAGAATAAGTGGAAGTGCCCCCTCACCTCCAGAATAAGTGGAAGTGCCCCCTCTCCTACCCCCAGAATAAGTGGAAGTGCCCCTCACCTACCCCCAGAATAAGTGGAAGTGCCCCCTCTCCTACCCCCAGAATAAATGGAAGTGCCTCCTCTCCTACCCCCAGAATAAGTGGAAGTGCCCCCTCAGCTACCCCCAGAATAAGTGGAAGTGCCCCCTCTCCTACCCCCAGAATAAGTGGAAGTGCCCCTCACCTACCCCCAGAATAAGTGGAAGTGCCCCCTCTCCTACCCCCAGAATAAGTGGAAGTGCCCCCTCTCCTACCCCCAGAATAAGTGGAAGTGCCCCCTGCCCTACCACCAGAATAAGTGGAAGTGCCCCCTCTCCTACTCCCAGAATAAGTGGAAGTGCCCCTCACCTACCCCCAGAATAAGTGGAAGTGCCCCCTCTCCTACCCCCAGAATAAGTGGAAGTGCCCCCTCTCCTACCCCCAGAATAAGTGGAAGTGCCCCCTGCCCTACCACCAGAATAAGTGGAAGTGCCCCCTCTCCTACCCCCAGAATAAGTGGAAGTGCCCCCTCTCCTACCCCCAGAATAAGTGGAAGTGCCCCCTCACCTACCTCCAGAATAAGTGGAAGTGCCCCCTCTCCTACCCCCAGAATAAATGGAAGTGCCTCCTCTCCTACCCCCAGAATAAGTGGAAGTGCCCCCTCAGCTACCCCCAGAATAAGTGGAAGTGCCCCCTCTCCTACCCCCAGAATAAGTGGAAGTGCCCCTCACCTACCCCCAGAATAAGTGGAAGTGCCCCCTCTCCTACCCCCAGAATAAGTGGAAGTGCCCCCTGCCCTACCACCAGAATAAGTGGAAGTGCCCCCTCTCCTACTCCCAGAATAAGTGGAAGTGCCCCCTCACCTACACCAAGAATAAGTGGAAGTGCCCCCTCACCTACCTCCAGAATAAGTGGAAGTGCCCCCTCTCCTACCCCCAGAATAAATGGAAGTGCCTCCTCTCCTACTCCCAGAATAAGTGGAAGTGCCCCCTCAGCTACCCCCAGAATAAGTGGAAGTGCCCCCTCTCCTACCCCCAGAATAAGTGGAAGTGCCCCTCACCTACCCCCAGAATAAGTGGAAGTGCCCCCTCTCCTACCCCCAGAATAAGTGGAAGTGCCCCCTCTCCTACCCCCAGAATAAGTGGAAGTGCCCCCTGCCCTACCACCAGAATAAATGGAAGTGCCTCCTCTCCTACCCCCAGAATAAGTGGAAGTGCCCCCTCAGCTACCCCCAGAATAAGTGGAAGTGCCCCCTCTCCTACCCCCAGAATAAGTGGAAGTGCCCCTCACCTACCCCCAGAATAAGTGGAAGTGCCCCCTCAGCTACCCCCAGAATAAGTGGAAGTGCCCCCTCTCCTACCCCCAGAATAAGTGGAAGTGCCCCCTCTCCTACCCCCAGAATAAGTGGAAGTGCCCCCTCTCCTACCCCCAGAATAAGTGGAAGTGCCCCCTGCCCTACCACCAGAATAAGTGGAAGTGCCCCCTCTCCTACTCCCAGAATAAGTGGAAGTGCCCCCTCACCTACACCAAGTATAAGTGGAAGTGCCCCCTCACCTACCTCCAGAATAAGTGGAAGTGCCCCCTCTCCTACCCCCAGAATAAATGGAAGTGCCTCCTCTCCTACCCCCAGAATAAGTGGAAGTGCCCCCTCAGCTACCCCCAGAATAAGTGGAAGTGCCCCCTCTCCTACCCCCAGAATAAGTGGAAGTGCCCCTCACCTACCCCCAGAATAAGTGGAAGTGCCCCCTCTCCTACCCCCAGAATAAGTGGAAGTGCCCCCTCTCCTACCCCCAGAATAAGTGGAAGTGCCCCCTGCCCTACCACCAGAATAAGTGGAAGTGCCCCCTCTCCTACTCCCAGAATAAGTGGAAGTGCCCCTCACCTACCCCCAGAATAAGTGGAAGTGCCCCCTCTCCTACCCCCAGAATAAGTGGAAGTGCCCCCTCTCCTACCCCCAGAATAAGTGGAAGTGCCCCCTGCCCTACCACCAGAATAAGTGGAAGTGCCCCCTCTCCTACCCCCAGAATAAGTGGAAGTGCCCCCTCTCCTACCCCCAGAATAAGTGGAAGTGCCCCCTCTCCTACCCCCAGAATAAGTGGAAGTGCCCCCTGCCCTACCACCAGAATAAGTGGAAGTGCCCCCTCTCCTACTCCCAGAATAAGTGGAAGTGCCCCCTCACCTACACCAAGAATAAGTGGAAGTGCCCCCTCACCTACCTCCAGAATAAGTGGAAGTGCCCCCTCTCCTACCCCCAGAATAAATGGAAGTGCCTCCTCTCCTACCCCCAGAATAAGTGGAAGTGCCCCCTCAGCTACCCCCAGAATAAGTGGAAGTGCCCCCTCTCCTACCCCCAGAATAAGTGGAAGTGCCCCTCACCTACCCCCAGAATAAGTGGAAGTGCCCCCTCTCCTACCCCCAGAATAAGTGGAAGTGCCCCCTCTCCTACCCCCAGAATAAGTGGAAGTGCCCCCTGCCCTACCACCAGAATAAGTGGAAGTGCCCCCTCTCCTACTCCCAGAATAAGTGGAAGTGCCCCTCACCTACCCCCAGAATAAGTGGAAGTGCCCCCTCTCCTACCCCCAGAATAAGTGGAAGTGCCCCCTCTCCTACCCCCAGAATAAGTGGAAGTGCCCCCTGCCCTACCACCAGAATAAGTGGAAGTGCCCCTCACCTACCCCCAGAATAAGTGGAAGTGCCCCCTCTCCTACCCCCAGAATAAGTGGAAGTGCCCCCTCTCCTACCCCCAGAATAAGTGGAAGTGCCCCCTGCCCTACCACCAGAATAAGTGGAAGTGCCCCCTCTCCTACTCCCAGAATAAGTGGAAGTGCCCCTCACCTACCCCCAGAATAAGTGGAAGTGCCCCCTCTCCTACCCCCAGAATAAGTGGAAGTGCCCCCTCTCCTACCCCCAGAATAAGTGGAAGTGCCCCCTGCCCTACCACCAGAATAAGTGGAAGTGCCCCCTCTCCTACCCCCAGAATAAGTGGAAGTGCCCCCTCTCCTACCCCCAGAATAAGTGGAAGTGCCCCCTCACCTACCTCCAGAATAAGTGGAAGTGCCCCCTCTCCTACCCCCAGAATAAGTGGAAGTGCCCCCTCACCTACCTCCAGAATAAGTGGAAGTGCCCTCTCTCCTACCCCAGCATATATTGCTCATGTCATCTAAGTGATGTCTGATCTTTCTAGCTCTTCAGGAACCTGTTCAGGACAGAAATCACCCTGGAGGAGGTAAGAGCCTCACATCTACATGATAAGACATTCCTCACAGGAGCAGGGAAACATCAGCTCACACTGAGGTCGGGTGCACAGAAGTGTATGCAAATCATCCGGTTACACCCAAAAAAATATGATGATTTTTCATCTGTATTGTCATCTATATGTCCATTTTTATTCACATCCATATGCAATCCATAAGTTCATTCTCACACACATAAGCGGAATTTAATACATAATAAAGATCAAATACAGTTTCCTATCTTTATTATTGTAACATATCTGTGAAATCACATGACATAAGGATGATAACTCGTATGTGATCGATCTGTTACACTCATTGCCCTATAATGGGTGAGGCTGATCCAGAATAGCAATCACAGTAGTGCATGCTGGGACCATCAGTCCGTGAGTAAAAATGTTCGAGTCAACAACCTCGTAGACTTGAACTGGTCCTTGTGCTGTCTGTATTCTATTAGTTTTGCAAGACTAAGTTCACACAAGAATATGCAAAAATATCGTCCGATTTTCATCCTGAAAAGCAGATACTTTTTATCTCAATTTTCTTCCGTGCGGCATCGATATTTATACTTCAGTTTTGAAAATTTACAAGATGAAATCCAGTTTCTTATGTTAAAGAATTGTTTGTATCCATAAAAATCTTACGCTATATGGATGACCCATATGGGATCCAATTTTTTTGCACAGCCATAGACTTGAATAGGCGAGTCTCATCCGACCTATGGAAGAAACTAATGGACGCTGAGATGTTTTACAAGTGGAGATTCAGTCCATGAAAAAAACAATGAAACAAAATAAACGCTCCTATGAACTAGTGGAATCACATTGGTCCTCGTGCCGTCCGTGTGACGTCAGTTTTTTCATGGACAGCACTCAGACCGATAATAAAGTTGTGTGGACTCGGCCTGACGTTCAGGGGCTGTGTCTGTTTTGTCACAGCGCTCTGCTATTTTTGCTGGCAGAAACGATGCAGATCTGAAGAAATCCTTAACCTCAGTAACAAAAGCAGTAATTTTCCAGATCCCACCAATATTTGATGAGGAATTTGGCACAGATACAGAGGGGAAAATAAGTATTTGATACACTGCTGATTTTGTAAGGTTTCCCACCTACAAAGAATGGAGAGGTCTGTAATTTTTATTGTAGGTACACTTCAACTGTGAGAGACAGAATCTTAAAAAATCCAGAAAATCACGTTCTATGATTTTTACATAATTAATTTGCATTTTATTGCATGAAATAAGTATTTTATGAAATAGAAAAACAGAACTTAATATTTGGTACAGAAACCTTTGTTTGCAATTACAAAGGTCAGACGTTTCCTGTAGTTCTTGACCAAGTTTGCAGACACTGCAGCAGGGATTTTGGCCCACTCCTCCATACAGATCTTCTCCAGATCTTTCAGGTTTTAGCTCTGTCGCTGAATAACATTGAGTTTCAGCTCCCTACAAAGATTTTCTATTGGGTTCAGGCCTGGAGACTGGCTAGGCCACTCCAGGACCTTGAAATGCTTCTTACGGAGCCACTGTTTAGTTGCCTGGGCTGTGTATTTCATGTCCTTGTCATGCTGGAAGATCCAGGAATGACCCATCTTCGATGCTCTTACTGAGGGAAGGAGGTTGTGGTCCAAAATTTTGCGATACATGACCCCATCCGTCCTCCCTTCAATCATCAATATGGTGCAGGCGTCCTATCCCCTTTGCAAAACTGTCCCAAAGTATGATGTTTCCTCCACCATTCTTCATGATTGGGACAGTGTTATTGGGGTTATAATCATACTTCCTCCTCTAAGCGCGGCGCGTGGAGTTGATATCAAAAAGTTTTATTTTGGTCTCATCTGACCACATGACCTTCTCCCATGCCTCCTCTGGATCATCTAGATGGTCATTGGTGAACTTCAAACAAGTCTAGACAAGTGCTGGCGTGAGCAGAAGGACCTTGTGTGATCTGCAGGATTTTAATCCATGACGGTGTAGTGTGTTACTAACGATAATGTTTGAGACTGTGGTCCCAGCTCTCTTCAGGTTATTTACCAGGTCCTCCCCTGTAGTTCTGGGCTGATTTCTGACCTTTTTCAGAATCATCTTTACCCCACAAGGCGAAATCTTGCATTGAGCCCTAGACCGAGGAAGATTGACAGTCATCTTGTGTTTCTTCCATTTTCTAATAATTGTGCCAACAGTTGTTGCCTTCTCAACAAGCTGCTTGCCTATTGTCTTATAGCCCGTCCCAGCCTTGTGCAGGTCTAAAATTTAATTTTGTCCCTGGTGTCCTTAGCCAGCTCTTTGGTCATGGCCATGGTGGAGAGGTTGGGGTGTGATTGATTGTGTGGACAGGTGTCTTTTATACACGTAACAAGTTCAAAAATGTTCAATTAATACAGGTAATGAGTGCAGAGTAGGAGGGCTTCTTAAAGAAAAACTAACAGGTCTGTGAGAGCCAGAATTCTTGCTGGTTGGTAGGTGATTAAATACTTATTTTCATGCAATAAAATACAATTCAGTTTTTTGAAAATCATACAATGTGATTTTCTGGTTTTTAATTTTAGATTCTGTCTCTCACAGGTGAAGTGTACCTACGATAAAAATTACAGACCTCTCCATTCTTTGTAAGTGGGAAAACTTGCAAATTCGGCAGTGCATCAAATACTTATTTCCCCACTGTATATGATAATTTATAATGTGCAGTGGGGGGGCAGATACATATAAAGAATGAGACCCGATTTGGCTATTAATAAAAATGTTTGTAACAGAAACCACATGAGTCGAGTTCTTTTAGATCTGTTACCAGAAAACAGATTATTAGTAATTTATGTTTTTATTTCCTCATTGCAACAGATAAGACACTATGGATTACGGATCACCGAACACCACGTAAGTGATATGAGCAATTCATATCATTAAAGTGTATTCCAACTGTACAGCAGAGATATAAGTACACAGGGGAAAATGTATCAAAATTAGTGGTTTACGCACCAGTCGTGATCCAGTGCTGGAGTAAGATGTATCAAATTCATCTTTCATCTGCCTATGCCAAATATGTGTATTTTTGATTTTTTTATTGTATTATTTTGAATGGGGCTAAAGGGGGTGATTTGAATTTTTATCTTTTTTTAAACTTTTTTAATATTTCTAAAACCATTTTTTTTACTTTTCATTTGCTTTTATAAACTCCCTAGGAGACTTGAAGCTGCGATCATCTGATTGCTTGTGCTACACATAACAGAGCTGCAGCCCTGCTATGTGTAGCAAAAATGATCATCTGCTATGAGCGCCGGCCACTGAGCGGCGCTCATAGCACACTGGCAATGACCAACCACAGGGGTCTCCTGCAGACCCCGGTGTCATGCCAACTCATTGGCGCCCCGTGGTCATATGACAGAGGCTCTGATGGGTGGAGCTGATGGGCGCTTATGGCACGGGCATGTTAAATGCCGCTGTCAGCGATTGACAGTGGCATTTAACATATTAACAGCCGCGGTTTGATCGTAATCCCACCCGTGGCTGTTAGGAGCACTTGACAGATGATCAAATCAGCGATCATATGCCTGAAAAGATGCGGGCTCAGCACCAGACCCCGCATCAAAGATTATTCACTTAGGTCACTCCGCTCTGTGTTATGTACAAAAAGTAATGTTCTGAAAAATCTAAATTGCAACATATTAGGCAATTGATGGAAAGGGCACAACATTATATATATATATATATTTGTGTGTCTACAATTTATGGTACATGAAGCATAAACCAACTGCATCAAAGCTAGAATATAAAAAAAAATCACAAATACACAGAGAAAAACACCAATAATATCATAGTGCAGATCTGAGAGCGCCCAAACATTCACCCAATACAATTTCTAATTTTATTCTTTTCTTCTATAAGGATCAGGATGCGGAAGGATATGACGACGATGATGGGGTAAGAGCCCCATTGGCACCATAGTCTACACAAGTGCTTCCTTACCTATGACCCTGCAGGCATCTCTAAGCTATACCTCCTAGTATGCAATAATATCAGGAATTAATAAAATGGTTGAAATTAAAGGGGTTGTTAAGCCCAGGTGTAATTTTCAGCAGAATGCAGAATCCGAACAGTATGTAATGTTCTACTGACATGACCAATTATATGCAAATCACATAGTTTTGGTCACATGACAACTGCTTGATCCGGCACGCGTAGCTGAATCCTGACAGTGTGTTAGGATACAATGCTTTATGAAAATTCCACCAAGGCTACACAAGCCCTTTACAGTATCAAAAAAAAATACAAACAAACTAATTCTTACCTGTTGTATTGCAGCCTATCTACATGAAGCTGGATCAAGGCATCAGGATCCCAGAGGAAGACGGAAGTGATTATACAGCGTGTATCTTCATACTGAACTGAAAGGACATGATTTACATTAGCATCATGTAGAGGAAAAAAACTGGAAATGCCCTTATATTTGGTTATAGTAGTTATATACAGATCCCCATCACTACACATAGTATTTATACCTACACACAGCTGGTTATATATCAGTATCTCCCCCATCTCTCAGCTGATGCACTTCTTAGCCCCTCGGATTATTACACATACAGAACGGCTCCAGGTCACAGGCCCTGATTCATCATTGCCTTTGCGCCTGTTTTTTGACTACTTTTGTGTGTTTAGCTTCTTTTTTATTTTGCATATTATTCGTTATTTTCTTTGAGCCTTTTTTGAAGTCTATTTTTTATGTGCTTCTCTGTTTTTGTTTTCCGCTTTGTGGCGAGAGTCTGGTAATTCCAGATGTTTTATCCTGATTCATCAATTGAAACCTTTTCAAAATTTGCTACAACTTTACTTCAGTCCAACCATTGTTGTATTTTAAGTAAGCCAGTATTGAGTGCAATTTTTGCAACTTTTAGCGCCAAAAGTGACAAAAAAAAGTTCAAGACAAAGAGAAAACCCATTTTTAACTTTATACCAAATTCATGAATCTTGTTCACCATTCTGACATACTTGACACCAAAAAGGCATTTAGTTTATTATTATTAGTTATTTATTATATTTATTGTGTTCATAGGAGCAAGAGACAGAGCATATTCCACCAGAAGACGTCACTACGACAGTAGAGGAAGAACCTGTCTCAGGAGAAAGCAGCACAATTACAGAGGAGGAGGAGGAGGGGGAGGAAACAACCTGCTGCGCCTGGCCCTACATTCCATCAAGAAGGATGATGAGAACAGCAAGGGCCAGGATTGCCTCCTTCATAAGCAATCTGTTGAGATAAGGCTAAGTATAGGTTAAATATAGGTAAGAAATTATAAGTATATTATTCAAAAAAAATTTAAAAATAAGAAAAAAAGTATAAGTATAGGTAAGCTAGTATAAGCGTAGGTAAAAAAAGGATAAATTAATTAAAAAAGGATAAAAATAGATAGAAAAGGATATACATAGGTAGGAAAGGATACATTTAATTAATCAAATAAGAAGTGGTCTTCAGCACCTAACCATTAAGCAATAGGATTCAGGCGGTGCAGTGCTTTATAAAGTAATTGAGTATCCAATATGCAGAAAAGAAGAAAATGTAGCGCTCACCAACTTCCTTAAGAACAGCCTTTTAATGCAAATAGCAGGACATAGGAGCGGCGTGCAGTGGGTGCGGGGGATCAGAGGACGACGGCCGTTTCGTGTCTTAGCTGACACTTCCACGGGTCCAGAGTGAGGGATGTTGTGTAACTTCTTCCTTTTTAGGGCTGTGCAACAGTACATGTCAATACATACACAATGTAAAAAAATACATTAAAATTCAGTTCTAAAATTTAAATCACAGAAACACTGATAGATCTATTCTATCGTTTAGACCTAATAGGCCCTGGGCTGATGCATTTGTGATCCATTTAGCCTCTCTCCTTAATAGATATTTGTTATGGTTCCCACCTTGCGGTGAATATCTTACTTGTTCAAGACCTGCGAATCGCAATATTTTGGGATCTGCTCCATGGCATTCCTTTATATATGTTTGATCAAATTAGGAGAGTCTTTATTAGTATATATAGAACGAAAATGTTCACGGATGCAGATAAGCAAGAGTCGAATGGTTTTACCATTATTATAAAAATGACAGGGACAGAAAATTACATAAATTACATTGTTTGTTGTACAGGAAATAAAATCAGATACTTTATGGCTTTATGGGTAATAGGTCCTATTCTCAGCGGATTTTCAGTTACATGATATTGACAAAAAGAACAATGGCCACATTTAACTTTGCCTCTTAAATTTTGCCTATCCAGCCAGTTGCTATTATTTGCGGACATCCTATGTCTAACTAAAATATCACCCAAATTATGACATCTCCTATAGGAGAATAGTGGTTTTCTTATTGCCGTCTCCTTTTAATCCTTATCCTCCTCTATTATATGCCAATTCCTTTTGATTGCGGTGTGTATAATGTCATCCATAAAACCCTGTTTAAATGGGAATATAAATCTGCGATTATCTGTGTTAGGTGTTTTGAATTTGTTTTTTTCCCTTGGAGTAATTCTTGTTCATTGATGGCATTCACTTTGTGAAGAGCAGATTCAGAGCTACAGAAGGATATCCTCTTCTTATAAATCGGTGTGTGAGCTCTTTAGCTTGTTTTTAAAAATTCCCTTTGTCATTATTTATCTTCTGCAAATATTGGCTATATGGTAACCCTAATTTGATGTGCTACTGATGTGCACTGTTATAGTGTAACAGGGTACTTGTAGGTTTTTTATATGCCCCTGTGCAGATTTGCCCATTTTCTACTTGTAATTTTACGTCAAGGAATTCCAAAGAATCCCCACCATACATTGATGTAAAACGCATATTCTCAGAATTAATGTCATTTAAGTAATCCACAAACCTAAAAATCCTCTTTTGTACCTGCCAATACTATTAAAAATGTCATCCACATATCTTAAATTGCTTTTATGTATTTTTCAAATAGGGGTTTCGATTGTGCTTATGTATTTGCTCTCATAATGGGCTAAAAATAAATTTGCAAAAATGCATGCTGAAGGCGTGCCCATCGCTGTACCTGGTTTTTGAACATACCATTTTTCCATAAACTTAAATGCATTGTGTGAAAGCATGAGGTCAAGAGCTTCTGATATAAAATAAATAAAGGTTTTGCTCTTATTCATATTTTTAAGAATATTTTGAATTACCTCTATACCCAATTTTTGGAGGATATTTGTATACAAATTTTTAACATCGATAGAGTTGAGGGTGAAGTCCTCCTGCCATTCAGCATCATTAATGGCTCTCAAGACCTACCCTGTATCCTTTATATACGATGGTATATTTGGTAAAGAGAGGTTTTAAGAGCCAATCCAAATATTTGACGAGGGGTTCTGTGATCAACCTTACCCCAAACACTATGGGTAGCCTGGGGAACAGTGGAATTCTTGAGAGCCATTAATGATATTGAATGGCAAGAGGACTTCACCCTCACCTCTATCGATGTTGAAAGTTTGCATACAAGAATCCCACAAAAATTATAGAGGAAATTCAAAATATTCTTCAAAATACCAATACGAACCAAACCTATATTAATTTTATATCAGAAACACTTGACGTCATGCATTTAAGTTGATGGAAAAATGGTATGTTCAAAAAACAGGTACAGCGATGGGCACGCCTACAACATACATTTTTGCAAATTTATTTTTAGCCCATTATGAGAGCAAATAAATAACCACAATCGTAAACCCGATTGTAATACATAAAAACGTATTTAAGATATGTGGATGATATTTTAATAGTATTGGCTGGTAAAAAAGAAGATTTTTTATCTTGTGTTGATTACTTAAATGACACTAATTCTGAGAACGTCATCAATGTATGGCGGGGATTCTTTGGAATTCCTCAACGTAAAATTACAAGTAAAAAAAATCTGCACATGCATATAAAAAACCTACAAATACCCTGTTACACCATACAGTATACATCCACAGCACACCAAATTAGGGTTACCATATAGCCAATATTTACGTCTGCGGAAGATAAATAATGACCAAAGGAATTTTAAAAAACAAGCTAAAGAGCTCACACACCGATTTATAAGAAGAGAGTATCCTTCTGTAGCTGTGAATTCAGCTCTTAACAAAGTGAATGTCATCACTGAACAGGAATTACTCCAAGGGAAAAAACCCAAATTCAAAACTCCTAACACAGAGAATCGCAGATTTGTATTCACATTTAAACCCGCTTCTATGGATGACATTATACACACCGCAATCAAAAGGAATTGGCATATAATAGAAACTGATAAGGATTTAAAGGGGATAGCAATAAAAAAATGACTATAGGAGATGTCATAATTTGGGTGACATTTTAGTTAGAGATAGGATGTCCGCAAATAATAGCAACTAGTTAGATAGGCACAATTTAAGAGGCAATGTTAAATGTGGCCATTGTTCTTTGCCACATTTGGCAAAGTAATGTGATTTATGTAATTTTCTGTCCCTGTCATTATTATATTGATAAAACCATTCGACCCTTGTTTATCTGCATCCGTGAACATTTTCACTTTACTGTATATATACTAATAAAGGCTCCCTTACTTTGATCAAACATATACAGGAATGTCATACAGCAGATCCCAAAATATTGTGATTCGCAGGTCTTGAACAAGTAAGACATCCACCGCAAGATGGGGACCATAACAAATATCTATTAAGGAGAGAGGCTAAGTGGATCATAAATGCATCAGCACAGGGCCCATTAGGTCTATTCTATCAGTGTTTCTGTGATTTAATCTTTATAACTGAATTTTAACTTATTTTTTTTACAATGTATATGTATTGAAGTGTACTCTAGCACAGCCCTAAAAAGGAAGCAGTTATACATCATCCCTCACTCTGAACCCGAGGAAACGTTGGCTAAGAAGCGAAACGGCCGTCGTCCTCTGATCCCCCGCACCCACTGCACGAAGCTCCCATGTGCCGCTATTTGCATTAAAAGACTGTTTTTAAGGAAGTTGGTGAGTGCTACATTTTCCTCTATTGATTATATACAACCAAGGTAAATACAGAAAACACTAAGGGCCAATACACATTAAAACCAGAAAAAGTGCACATAGCAGTCGAACCCAGTCGTAAAGACTCACCAAATATTATCAAACAAATGTAGAACTAATGCAAGCTCCTTTACTATAAAAGTAAGGGGCGGGTATATATGATGATAGACTCCCCCACCTGAGTAGATGTACCTAGACACAGCCTATATAATGAAAAAGGCACAGGCGGGTATATAATGAACAACGCCCCACATACATATGTCAGAATCCAAACCCATGTATTACCTCAAGGAGCCACAGGCCGGGACCAAAGCGCTGCACACGTCCCCTGATGCATGTTTCGGTGTGGAGCCTTTCTCAAGGGATACTAAATACTACTACATGCTAGCTATAAATAGGGAAGCACCGCTAATAGCAAGCCAATAGTATCGCGTGCGCCTCCCTCCTCCACCACGCCCATTCTGGAGATTGTATTGTCATGGGTACTATGGGCGTCTGCCCATAGTGCTCCACGCAGTACCGAATATGACGTAAACCACCTCACCCAAAGTTTTGGCTAGTATGCTCGAGAAGTGTAGTGTTCATGCCTGATATGACGCAGAGCGCGTCACTGTAACGAAGATACATGATGGCGTCGCCTCACAGGCGAGGACCTCATGATGCCAAAGGCCGGCATGCATTTTGGGACCCTGACACCTCTGCGTACGGGCACCACGCACAAAAATCATCAATGGGATCAGGCCAGGGACACAGATATATATCTCAGGGACAGGGGGAGGAGGAAAAAAATCAAAACAATAAAAAACATACAGTCTCCACATAATACAACATAATATGTTAATTACAACACATTAAGACAATTTTTCACATAAAAACATAATGTTTGATACCCACAGATCACAACTTGCAAGAAAATGAAAACACATACATGAAGCACAATAAAGTACCCATATATAAAGCACATCCCGATATATATTCATATTGCACCTAGAAGGATAATAAAAGAATCAAAAATACCCCAACATGACATAACTGGCAACCAATCATACCACATAAATAGACATTATCCCATCACAACCATATTATATTATAATTCATGTATAATCCTAATCACATTGCCACATGTGTCATATAGGGGATTCACGATACATTATCCTCAAAAATATATCCATAGGCTGGATCACCTACCCACAAAGAATAACTATTAATACAGCTACAATTACTAAAACATACGAGATTGTCCCTTATAGATCCATCCATGACACAGAATTCTTGAATCGTCAAGGATCAATTGTTCCATCCACAGCAGGTAAGTGTAATATAATTAGCATAAGACCTAAAACAATATATGACAACAAGACCATCCTGCACCATTTTAAACTCTATCATCAAAGCAATGCGAGTCTTTTGAGGGTTAGAGGCATTGATGCTATTGAGGCGAAGATACGTGGAGGCCCCATTTCACAATGTTTCGAGCAATTGGAATCCTGATGGATTTGGGCTTAACAAAAACCTTAGTTTGTCCTATTTTTGTGATCCGTGGCTTGCTGTTTTACCTATTTGTCATCTGGGTTTACACATTTTGTGGTATATATTTTTATATGATTTTAATTCCTTCTTGTTTTCATATATTGTTTTAGGTCTTATGCTAATTATATTACACTTACCTGCTGTGGATGGAACACCTTTATGAATATAGTCTCCATGATGATATCTGCTTCCACCATATGGTGAATATTGCAGGAAATGGGCTACATCTGTTCTGATACACATCTATCGGCTTTGGATCGCTCCTGCTACAATTGATCCTTGAAGATTCAAGAATTCTGTGTCATGGATGGATCTATAAGAGACAATCTCGTATGTTTTAGTAATTGTAGCTGTAGTAATAGTTATTCTTTGTGGGTAGGTGATCCAGCCTATGGATATATTTTTGAGGATAATGTATCGTGAATCCCCCTATATGACATATAAGGCAATCTGACTAGGATTATACATGAATTATAATATAATATGGTTGTGATGGGATACCGTCTATTTATATGGTGTGATTGGTTGCCAGTTATGTCATGTTGGGGTATTTTTTATTCTTTTATTATCCTTCTAGGCGCAATATGAATATATATCGGGATGTGCTTTATATGTGGGTACTTTATTGTGCTGCATGTATGTGTTCATTGGCTTTGTATTATTTCTATGCGTTTTCCTTTTCTTGCAAGTTGTGATCTGTGGGTATCAGACATTATGGTTTTATCTGATACATTATCTTAATGTGTTGTAATTAACATATTATGTTGTATTATATGGAGACTGTATGTTTTTTATTGTTTTAATTTTTTCCTCCTTCCCCTGTCCCTGAGATATATATGTGTCCCTGGCCTGATTCTATTGATGATTTCTGTGTGCGGTGCTTGTACGCAGAGGTGTCACGGTTAGAGATGAGCGTTGTTCTACTCGAACTGTTCGCCAATCTGATTGGAGCGACAACTTTAGCTTTTTGTCAGGGCAGGAACAGGTTGGCTCTGAGGACGACGGGTGTGATAACGCACAGGGTGATGATGATGAGGTTGGAGATCCCACTTACTGTCAACCCACAGTCAGCCAAGAGATGAGGTCAGCAGAGGAGGTGGAGGAAGATGCTAGTGACGACGAGGTCAGGTTGCGCCTTCCTGGACAGAGACGTAGTACTGGAAGCACGTCAACAACTGCATCCTCAAACACAACTCTGCCTCTCACCACAAGTCATGGTGGCTCTTCAGGTCGCATGGGTGCTAAGCCTTGCATAGCCTGGGCATTTTTTCAGATCGATAAAGATGACCCAACTCGTGTTATCTGTAACATTTGTCAGCAAAAGCTAAGTAGAGGCCAAAAAATACATAGTTTGAGTACTTCATGCATGAACCGGCACATGGACATGAAGCATAAGTTGCAGTGGGAAGCTCAGTGTGCTACAATGCGGCCTAGCCGGCCGGGCCAACCACCGTCTGCCATATCTTGTGCATCCGCGGCCTCTTCATCCTCTGTGACTGGGGGGACAGCAGTCACACCTGTTTTGGGGCGCAGACCTGCCACCTCTTTACCCGCAACAGCCAGCGTGATTGGCAGGTCATCATTTTCTTTGGAGGTGGTAACACCAGCTGGTGTTGAGCGCTGTCCGACATCGATAGCACCACCTTTGGATCAAGGCAACCTAACATGTCCGCCTGCATCTTCCTCACAGACCGGCAGTTTGCCGGGGACACCCTTATCAACCCCGTCTAAGCACAATAGCCAGCCCTCGGTCCCTCAGATGTGGACAAGTAAAAGACCATTTCCTCCTAGCCATGAGAAAGCTAAGAGGTTGAATTTCACCATCTGCAATCTCTTGGCTACAGAAATGCTGCCTTTCCGCCTGGTGGACACAGAGGATTTTCGAGACCTTATGTCCGTCGCAGTGCCCCAGTACCAGATGCCCAGTCAGCACTACTTCTCAAAGAAAGGTGTGCCTGCGCTCCACCAGCATGTCGCACACAACATCACCGCTTCTTTGAGAAACTCTGTGTGTGACAGGGTGCATTTCACCACAGACACTTGGACGAGTAGGCATGGACAGGGGCGTTACATGTCGCTGACTGGGCACTGGGTAACTATGGTGACAGCAGGACAAGGGGCTGCTGTCCAAGTCTTGCCGTCCCCACGAGTTGTGCGTCAATCCTCTTTATGTCAAAGTTCCTCCACTGCTTCTGCCTCCTCAACCTCCTCTCGGTCTTCCACCTGCACCCAAAGCCTGTCTGGTCATGCCACAAGCTTTCTAACTGCGCAGAAGGGATCCTGCACACCTCCTTACTATGCTGGCAGTAGGGCTCAACGTCATCAGGTGGTTTTTACATTGAAATGTCTGGGAAATGTGAGTCACACAGCTGAGGAGTTGTGGTCAGCTCTGGAGAACCAATTTCATGAATGGTTGTCTCCACTGGACCTGAAACCAGGGAAGGCCATGTGCGACAATGCTGCAAACCTGGGTGCGGCCCTTCACCGGGGCAATGTCACACACGTGCCTTGTATGGCTCACGTGTTGAACCTGGTTGTCCAGCAATTTTTAGCCCACTATCCCAGACTAGATGGCCTTCTGCAGAGGGCACGGTCGCTGTGTGCTCACTTCCGCCGTTCGCATCCCGCAGCTCAGCGACTTACATCTCTACAGAAGTCGTTGGGCCTGCCACTTCACCGGCTAAAATGCGATGTGCCTACCCGGTGGAATTCAACTCTGCACATGTTGCAGCGACTGTGGCAGCACCGACAAGCCCTGGTGCAATACGTTCTGACGTATAGCCTCGGCCAACGAGATTCAGAGGTGGGGCAAATCACGCTGGAGGAGTGGTCTCAGATCAGGGACCTATGCACCCTTCTGCACAGTTTTGAAATGGCGACGAAGATGTTTAGTGCTGACGATGCCATTATCAGCATGACTATTCCGGTGATTTACATGCTGGAGCACATGTTAAACAGAATTCGGAGTCAGGTGGTGGCACAAGAGGAGGTGGAGGAAGTAGAGGAGGAGGAGTTGTATGCGGAAGGGCTAACATCTGCAAGGTCCAGACGGTCGGCAGCACCAAGGCGGCAGGCATGTGAGGGTGGGGGAGATGGTTTTACCAGGGCGCATGGTAGCAGCCAAACTAGTGAGGAAGGTGCAGGAGCCCAGGAAGAAGTGGAGGACGAACTGATGGAAGACTCATCAGATGAGGGAGACCTTGATCACATTTCTGTTGTGCGAGGTTGGGGGGAGAGGACAGAGGAAGGAAGCATGATTGTTACCTCGCCACCAACACAACAGGGACTTGGTGCTCCTGGATGCGCAACACACATGAGTGCCTTCTTGCTGCACTACCTGCAACATGACCCTCGAATTGTGAGAATTAGAAATAATCCTGACTACTGGGTTGCCACACTGTTAGATCCCCGGTACAAAAGTAAATTTGCAGAAATTATTCCTGCCATAGAAAGGGATGCACGCATGCAGGAGTATCAGCAGAGACTGTTGCAGAATCTTACATGTGCTTTTCCACAAAATACCAGTGGTGCACGTAGTGAATCTCACAGTTCCAACTTGCCAACCGTGGGACCGTCAAGTGTTCAGCACTCAAACCGTAACAGAACCACAGTATCTGCTGGTAACATCAATTTTGCGGAATCATTTCACCACTTTTTTAGCCCATCCTTTGCAAGGCCACAGGAGACAAGAAGTCTGACACATAGTCAACGCCTAGAGACGATGGTACAGGAGTATCTCCAAGTAAACATTGAAGCCACGACTGTGTCACTGGACCCTTGCTCTTTTTGGGCTTCCAATCTGGATAAATGGCCGGAGCTAGCCACTTACGCCTTGGAGATCTTGTCATGCCCCGCAGCCAGCGTTCTGTCTGAATGTGTGTTCAGCGCTGCTGGTGGTGTGCTGACAGATAAGCGCACGCGGCTCTCCACTGATAATGTAGACAGACTCACGTTCATAAAGATGAACAAATCATGGATCCGAAACGACTTTTCTACCCCTGTGTCATCCTGGGGAGAGTAAAAGCTTGATGATTGGTTAAAATCACCCTACCAACCGTTTTAAGCTTTCAAATTACTAATCATGTTTATCTGTATCTTGGCTGGAAAATAATTTGGGCTTTGTAGCAGTGTGCAGCACTGATTCTATTAGGCCATCTATAATAAGCTCCACCAGATTTAAAATTACTAATCATGTTTATCTGTATCTTGACTGGAAAATAATTTGGGCTTTGTAGCAGTGTGCAGCACTGATCCTATTAGGCCATCTATACTAAAGCTTCACCAGATTTAAAATTAATAATAATTTTTAGCTGCATCTAGCCCGGAAAATAATTTTGGGGCTCCGAGATGCGCAAGACACATAAGTGCCTTCTTGCTGCACTACCTGCAGCATGACCCTCATATTGTCAGAATTCGAAGTAATCATGACTACTGGGTTGCCACACTCTTAGATCCCCCAAACTTTTCGATCAACCTTTTCATTTTAATAAAGACCAAAAAAATGGTCATTTTTGAAATTATAAGCATTAGCAGGTTGTTAGAAACTGAAATCAAACAGTTTTCAACTCAAAACTTTATTCTAGGTGATGTTACATTTTCACATAGCACCCCTTGTTCGAAAGGAGCTTCTGAACTCTCTCGTCCATTGAATTTGTCAGGTTTTGGATGGTTTCTGCTTCAATTGTTTTGCATGAGGACAGAATACCCTCCCAGAGCTGTTGCTTAGATGTGAACTGCCTCCCGCCATCATAGACACTCCTTTTAATGATGCTCCAAAGGTTCTGAATGGGGTACAGGTCAGGGGAGCATGGGGGTCACACCATAAGTTTGTCCCCTTTTATGCCCATATCAGCCAGAGATGCAGATGTTTTATGTGCAGCATGAGATGGTGCATTATCATGCAGAAAAATGATCTTGCTGTGAAATACACGGTTCTTCTTCTTGAACCATGGCAGGAAGTGCTGTTTGAGAAAATCCACATACATTATGGAGTTCATCTTTAGCGCCTTCAGGGATCCTAAAGGGGCCGACAATCTCTCTCCCCATGATTCCAGCCCAAAACATTACTCCACCTCCTCCTTGTTGGCGCTGTAGCCGTGTTTGCGTGGGGTGTCCATCAACCAGCCATCCTCCACTCCATCCATCTGGACCATCGAGCGCTGCACGGCACTCATCCGTGAACAAAACAGTTTTGAAATCAGTCTTCATGTAATGTTTGGCCCACTGGAGCCGTTTCTGCTTGTGTGAAGTGGATAGAGGAGGTCGACAGGATGGCGTATGCACAGCTGCAAACCTCTGAAGGACCCTGCATCTTGTTGTTCGGGGGACGTTGGAGGCACAAGCAGCTTCAAAAACTTGTCTGCTGCTATGACAAGGCTTTTTTGCCGCTGCTCTTTCAACATGACGTAATTGCCTGTAGGAAAGAGTCCTCAATTTGCCCTTATCAGCACGCACACGTGTGTACTGTGAATCAGCTACATACTTCTTGATTGCCAAGACACTTCATCCTGATCATCGCACAATGTTGATTGTAGTCATGCCTTGACCTAAACACTCCACAATTTGTTGCTTCTCAGCAGCCGACACATCCTTTTTCTTTCCCATTTTGGCAGAAAATGTAGGCTGCTTAATAATGTGAGATAGCCTTCTTAAGTAGTCTTGCCTTTCATTGGACACACCTGCCAAACTAATTAGCACAGGTGTCTGCAATTGCTTACAGTGATATAAAGAGCCCTGACACACATCACCATCAATGAGTTTAACTGACAAACAAACAAATTCTTCCCTTATCACTCCTAAACACTTTTTGCATAATAATTTGGAACGCAGTGTACATGTGCTTTTCCACAAAACACCAGTGGTTCACGTAGTGAATCTTACAGTTCTAACTTGCCAACCGTGGTCTGTATGGAGTTGTTCAATAAAGGGCCCAAAATTAAGATAACATAGATGGGAGAGGTCTCTATGAATAGGAATTCCTAAGTATTTGATACCCTGTGACGGCCAGGCAAAGGGAAAGTTGGACTGGATGGAATCCTATATGGATTTGGGGAGGGAGACATCGAGGGCCTCAGACTTCGCTGCATTGATTTTAAAATTTGACCATGTAACAAAGTGATCTATTTCAGCCATAACAGCATGGATGGATATATGTGATTGAGTGATATATACTAGGACATCATCAGCAAATAGAAAGCACTTGTACTCGGTGCCTCCCACCTCAATCCACCTAATATTGGGGTTATGGCGAATTGATGAGAGCAGGTGCTCCGTCACTAGGATGTATAAGAGAGGGGACAGAGGACATCCCTGCCTTGTCCCATTGGTGATTGTGAAAGGTGATGAAAATGTTCTGATGCACCCCCTGGGCCTTGGGACACCCGGAGCCGGACCCTTTTTGGTGGATGCTGGTGGTTGTAGTCTTCGTGGCGGCGACCCGGTTCCGTGGCTCAGGGTGGTCAAACCAGTGGCGGAACTATTTATGTGGTTTTGATGTTTAAATGTCCGACTACGCCACCCGTGGATTGCGGTCAGAGTGAACCGCCGCTGCAGGGCAGACCGCTGAGGCTGGTGTTGTGGGTGCAGCAGAGCGTAGCATAACTCCCCACGGGAGGAGTATAGCCTCAGGGCAGTGTATGCGGAGGATGGGGGTGATGGTGCAGGGCAGCAGCAGTAACGACACGGAGTCAGTGATGCAGTCCAGGGCCTTTACTCACAGTTCTTATTATCCAGACCACGTCTGCAGGTAACGGCTGCCCACGTCGTACTGTGCTCACCAGGTGAGGGGCTCAGACAACTCCCAGATAACTTTGGAGCGCTTCACAGGACCCCCTTTGTGTGTCCTTTGTCTGGCCTTTCTTACCAACCCTTCTGTCCTGCTGCCTCGGGCCTCCTCTTGGTAAACTTGGCGCCAGTTTCCCTGACCCTATGTGGTGCCTTCCTAGCGGGTGTAGCGAGGGGCTGCGCCACATAAAATGTCAGAGCCTCCGGTTTCTAGCTGAGGGTCGTTTCCTGCCTCCACTAGTTTCGGGGACCGGTCTCCCCCTTTGGCCTGACCCCTCCACGCAGGTGGATTCGGGCGTGCGGTGGCGACTCGCCCGTCCGCACCCCTGGGATCCCTTCATTCCTCGTTCCTGGAGCCTTCTCCACTCCTCTTCCTTCCTTCTCCCTCTTCCAGGCCTGGGCCTCTGTTACTAGGCCCGCCTCCGGAGCAGAGCTCATGCAGAGCCCCTGCTCCCTGCCACTTCTGCTCAGACTTCTCTGCACTGAACTAAGATGGTGCCCACCTTGTATACTCCCTTCTCAATGCATCCAGGAACTGCTTCCTCCCTGCTCCTGCACTACAGGGTTCCCCTTCCTCAGTGTTCCCTCCCCCCACTCCAGCCAGGGACAGGGACTGTCGTGCCCATCTCAGAGGCATATTGGTCGCCCTGCCCCACGGCAATGTGGTGTAATGCATGCAGGTGTCGGGTCCTGATCCACACTCCATCCTTACCTGAGAGTGAGATATCACACCTCTGGGTGAGGTGCAATACCTCTGTAGCAACCGAGCCCTCAGGGTGCTACAGTTCCATTTATCTTCAGCCTAGGTGACGTATTGTGATACAGGGCCGTGATTTTGGCTATAAAAGGGTCCCCTAGACCCCTACCCCAAGCTTTTTAAGAGAATCATATATGGCGTGCCAGGAGACTCTATGGAATGCTTTCTCAGCATCCAACGAGAGTATCTAATTACAAATTTTTAACTGCATCTAGCCCAGGAAATACTTTGTGCCTAGTAGCAGTGTCTGCTAGTCAGCGGATTATCCCGGCTGTTAAGCAAGCTACACCACCTGTAGTTTAGACACTTAATTTTTTCAAAGGAAATGCTTCGGGACCATGGGATACTCAGTGAAGAGCATCAGGAGGCACCCCAAGGCATAGGGGCTGGGACTGGCAGTAGGATGCCTTGCGGTGGACAGCCGAGCTCGATCCTTATAAAAGCTTTTTAACTGCAGCAGCTTTAGTGGACGCTACTGGAGCTGGAATTACGCGGCTGCTGGCATGAGACTTGCCCTCCAATAGATCCTTGTAAATGGATTTAAAGTGTATTCATTCAAATTAGAGAGACAATTTAAATTAAAAAGCTTAGAGCTGCCTCCACCACAGGGGGGCTCGCTCGACCCACCAGCGGACAGGCACCAGTATTGGGAGAGGGGGGCTGGCCATCAGGGTTCACCGCGGCTCTGGCACAAACCCGGCGACACGGAGGTGGCACGGGCAGGAGCGGACTGGCCGCGTCGGCTTCTCACTTTTTGGATTTTAGAAGGGCATGACATGCCTATATCTGTGTCTCCCCCTCCTTTTACTCCTCCACCTCTTTTATTTTCGCATGACTATATGTACTTGTCACTTTTCCATGTGTTAGTTATGTCTTCTGAGCAGTTTGTCAGCTTTTGGACACCTTTGAAGGTGTTTTCTATGTGTTTCTATGTGTTTTTGTTTGCCTGCCATTGGTTTTAACGGTGTTCGAAGGTGTTCGACGAACAGTTCGGCGAACACACGGGTGTTCGACGAACCGAACCGAACTCGAACACTACGGGGGTGGCTCAACACTAGTCACGGTCCTGATATGCATGCCGGCCTTTGGCATCATGAGGTCCTCGTCTGTGAGTGACTTTGATGCCGACATCGTCATGTATCTTGGTTACAGTGACGCGCTCTGCGTCATATCAGGCATGCGCACTACACTTCTCGGGCATACTAGCCGAAACTTTGGGTGAGACAGTTTACGTCATATACGGTAGTGCATGGAGCACTATGGGTAGACGCCCGTAGTACCTATGACAATACAATCTCCTGAATGGGCGTGGTGGTAGAGGAGGCGCACGCGATACTATTGGTGTGCTATTAGCGGTGTTCCTTGTTTATAGCTGCCATGTGGTAGTATTTAGTACCCCTTGAGAAACACCGAAACGTGCGTCAGGGGACATTTGCAGGGTGGTGGTCCCGGTCTGTGGCTCCTTGAGGTAATACATAGGTTTGGATTCGGACTCTCATTCAACACATGTATGTGGGGGGTTGTTCATTATATATTATATAGGCTGTTTCTAGGTACATCTACACAGGTGGGGGAGTCTATCATCATATATACCCGCCTCTTTTATAGTTTAGAAGCTTTTATTTCTACATTTGTTTAATAATATTTGGTGAGTTTTTATGACTGGGTTCACTGCAATGTGCACTTTTTCTGGTTTAAAAATGTGTATTGGCCCTTAGTGTTTTCTCTATCTACCTTGGTTGTAAATAATTAATAAGGTATTTTCTACATATTGGATAAGTATATTTAAAATTTAGTAAAAATAAGAAAAAAAGAATAAAGTATAGGTAAGTAAGGATAAGTATACAGAAATTTAAAAAAAAAAAAGATAAGTATAGATAGAAAAGAATAAATATAGGTAAAGTAGGATAGATTTAGTTAAATGTAGGTAAGAAAGGATTATATTTAAAATTCAATAAAAAAGCAAAAAATTGATAATTATAGGTAATAAAGGATAAGTATAGCTAAATATAGAAAAAAATAATAAGTATAAGTAAGAAAGAAAAAGTATTGGTAAGTATTGGTAAGCAGGTATAAATATACGTAAATATAAAAAGAAAGGATAAGTTTAAGTAAGGATAAGTGTAGGAAAAATAGGTTAAGCATAGGTATGAAAGAATAAGTGTAGGTAAGTATAGGAATGAAGTATAAGTATAGGTAAATATAGGTAAGAAAGTAAAATGTGGGTAAATATATGTAAGAATGAATAAGTATATTTAAAATTCTGTAAAAAAATCCTAAATAGATATAGAGATAAGATAGAAATATATGCATTAGATATGTATTAAATTTTTAATGTAAAAGGTTTGACAGGGCCCCATCCAGTGCTGATGCAGCAGTGAACCAGGGATTAGCCGATCGCCAGTACTTGGGGTCAGGAAGGAATTTTTCCCCTGTAATTGGGGTTGTTTTGCCTTCCTCTGGTTCACATCCTTTTTATGCAGTAAATCCTATAAATGGCACTGGATGATTAAAATAAAATAAATTTGATAATAGATAAGAATAAAAATCTCTATTCATTGTGTCTGTGTCTTTTTGTATGCTGTTCATTCTGCTGAGACTAATATTTTAATTTTGGACTGCTGTAGTGAATATTACAAATGGCAAAGAATTAAGAGTTAATCGCATTTTGGTTTTTGCAGGGAGTTGGGTCACGTGATCTCGCTGTCGATTTTTCCCATCATGACAATGATATTATGGCCATCTGTCATATGGTTTTCCCAGACTAATGTCACTGCCCCAATATGCACCAGATTAGCAATCACATGTTGTACATGGGTTAGTGCTAACATCATTAGCTACTGCTCTTTACCCCAAGTGTAATCTCTCTACACTAAAGTCTCTGCATATCACAAATCATGTAGAGGATGATCAGATTTTATAGTCACTGTACTAACCCCACTGTAGCACCAAACTGTGCACCATTTCAGTAGCCTCAAGCCCATGACATATGGAAATGTAGACCTGGTGCAAGAGGATGTAATGGGAATGTAATACATTAGTGCAGCAAAGGATGTATTGGGTGGATATAGATGGAAAAGGAGGTGTCATTGGCCTTACATAACAAGGAGGTATAGTGGCAGAATAAAGATGCTGAACTGGTACCACGACCATAAACCTGAAAGCAAATGAATGGCAAGCGCTCAGGATAATAGGACTTGAAAAAAAAAACACCAAAACAAGAAAACAAAAATGTATTGAAATAAGCTTCAACACAAAAACTTTTCAGGTTTAGAATTTTTCGACTCATAGAAAACCCCTTTAAACACTTAGTGACCAAGCCAATTATGTCCTTAATGACCAAGCCTAATTTTACAATTCCGACCAGTGTCATTTTATGAGGTAATAACTCTGGAACGCTTAAACGGATTCCACTGATTCTGAGAATGTTTTTTCATAACATATTGCACTTCATAATAGTGGTAAAATTTATTCGATATTACTTGTGTTTATTTGTGAAAATAATGGAAATTTGGCGAATATTTCGTAATTTTCAAACATTTAATTCTTATACCCTTAAATCAGAAAGTTATGTCACACAAAATAATTAACAAATAATATTTCCTACATGTTTACTATACATCTGCATAATTTTTTAAACTTAATTGACCAGCAATTTCTCATTTTTCCAACAAAATGTACAAAACCATTTTTTTGGGGAGCACATCACATTTCAAGTGACTTTTGGGGGCTTATATGACAGAAAATACCGAAAAGTAACACCATTATAAAAAGCTGCACCCCTCAAAGTCCTCAAAACCACATTCAAGAAGTTTATTAATCCTTCAGGTGCTTCACGGGAACGAAAGAAATGTGGAAGAAAAAAAAAGGGACATTTTACTTTTTTTCACAAAAAAAATTATTTTAGCCCCAGTTTTTTTTTATTTTCACAAAGGTAACAGGAGAAAATAAACCCCAACATTTGTTGCATAATTTCTCTTGAGTACACCGATACCCCATATATGGGGTAAAACTACTGTTTGGGCACATGGCAGGGTTCGGAAGGGAAGGAGCACCATTTGACTTTTTGAATGCAAAAATAGCTGGAATCAAGAGCGGACGCCATGTTCCATTTGGAGAGCCAGTGATGTGCCCCAAATTTTTTATTTTCACAAAGGTAACAGGAGAAAATGGACTCCAAATTTTTTTGTGAAATTGCTTCTGAGTATGCCGATACTTCATATGTATGGGAAAACTATTGTTTGCTTGCACAGCAGGGCTCGGAAAGGAAGCTGTGATGTTTTGGAAAGCAGACTTTGAAGGAATGGTCTGCAGGCGTCATGTCGCACTTGGAGAACCCCTGATGTGCCTAAACAGTGGAACCCCCAACCTCACCCTAAGTTACCACATTTTGGAAACTAAACCCTTCAAGGTATTGATCCAAAGTTATAGTGAGTTTTTGAACCCACAGCTACTACACAGAACTTGATAACATTAGGTCGTCATATTCAAAAAATGTTTTTTTTCATGAAAACATACTTTTAGCCAGAAAATGATTAATTTTCACAATGGATAATAGGAGAAAACAGACACCATGATTTGTTATGCAATTTCTCCTGAACGCGATGATACCCCATATGTGGTCAAAAACTTCTGTTTGGGTACATGGCAGGTCTAGTAATGGGTTATCAATGCCCTGTCGCATTTGGAGAGCCTCTAACATGCAAAAACAGCAGAAACCCCTCCACAAGTGACCCCATTTTGGAAACTAGTCCCCTCAAGGAATTAATCTAGGAGTGTAGTGAGTAGTTGAACTCATAGATGCCTCACAGAGTTATAACATTGAGACGTGAAAATATGACATTTTTGTGGTAAAAAAGTAGTTTTTGTATTTGTTGCAAATTTTAAGGTATATAAGGGTTAATAGGTGAAACTGGACCCCATAATTTATTGTGCAATTTCTCCCGAATGCGGTGATGCCCCATATGTCATCAGAAATTAATGTTAGGCCACACGTCAGGAGTGAGCAGGAAGGAGCGCTATTTGACTTTTGGCACACAGATTTTGGTAGAATAGTTTGCGGGCGACATTTGCCGAGTCCCAAAGGTGCCAGAACAGCAGAAAAACCACAAAAGTGACCCCATTGTAGAAATTATACCTCTCAATTAATTAATCTATGGCTGCAGTAATTATTTTGTAACATCCACGCCAGGCTCTTTTCTGGAGAATTGCAAATATGCCAGTTTAGTGCCCATACATTGTGCTCCCATACATTGTGCCCAGCTTAAGTGAGCACTCCCTACTACAGTAATGTCAAACATATGGCCGCTTACTGCGGTTTAGGCACAGTAGGGCTCAGGAGGAGGCACTTGGATTTGGGAGTACAGAATTCACTGGATTTTATTTGAGGGGATGGGAGCCATCGCTTTTTCAGAGCCTTTGTTTAATCAGTAACGTGGTAACCCCCTATAGTTCCAGTGACAGATGACAGGCCTGAGTGGGTGCTGGTTTTATGCGGGATAATTTAGTGTTTTTATTGGTAACATTTTGGGGTACATTATATTTTTCGATCGGGTTTCCGTTTAAATCCCACAAAAATGCAATTCAGATGAAACCCCCAACGGAACCACCCACCATAAAGAGGCAGATGGAGACAGTTTGGAGTCTGTTTGGCGTTGGCTCCAGTGGTATCCATCTTTTTAGGCATGCACAGATCTGTGGTTGCCCACACTTGTGCGCTAAAAAGATGTCTAAAATAATGGGACCTCGCCGGAACAGAAACCAGTCCAAAGTGTCTCCATCTACTTCATAAGTGAGTGGCTTCGTCTGGTGTTTTGTCTGAATCTCAGTTTTGGGGAATTTACAAGGAAACCCCGATGTAACTGCTCAGCTGAGAGTGCAGAATAATTGTAAGCCGAGCCTTATTCTGATTTTTGGGAAGCAGAATGAAGAAATAGACAGCAGTACTAAAATAGTTATTTTTATTTTTGCGCCATTCGCTGTGATAAGGCAGATTTATTCTTTGAGTCGATGCAATTTCAGCGATACCAGATTTATATATTTTTTTTTATGATTTGCTATTTTTTTACACACTAGAAACATTATTTTACAAAAATGAATTTGTTTTTGCATCGCTATATTCTGAGAGCTGTAACTTTTTTTATTTTTTTCCCGAATGAGCCATATTATAGCTTATTTTTTGCGGGATGGTTTGGCGTTTTCATTTATACATTTTTTTTTTACATGTCACTTTTTGATCGCTTTTTATTCACCTTTTTGTCGGTATGATGAAAAAAGCGACATTTTTGGCATGTTTTTAATTATTATTTTTTACGGTGTTCACCATACGGAATAAATAACATTCTAGTTTTATAGAGCGGGCCATTCCAGATGCAGCAATACCAATTATGTGTGTTTTTTTGTTTATTTTTGTTTTATCACAAACACTGCGTTTTGAGTGGCGAAACACATTTTTGTGATTGTGTGCACTCTAGCGTTTGTTTTTTTTACATACTTTATTTTACTTTTTGTCTCCAAGTCCCACTGTGGGACGTGTATAATTTTAGTTTGATCACTGGTTTCATACACTGCAGTACTCATGCACTGCAGTGTATGACGCTGTCAGTGTCTCATTGACTGTGCCTGTGAGACCCAGCTTATAGCTTTTGTTGGGTTTTTCAGCGTCACAAATCTGCAGGAAAATCTAATCTCTGGCAGGAAATCAGCTGCGTCAAAGACACAGGTTTTGCTGTGTTTTTTTGCAGCGTTTTTTTCACTGTCCTGTCACTATTTATGCATGTACATAAAGTTCTGTAAAAAAAAATCATTCTATGTTGCCATTAAAAATGCTGAAAAAATGCTGATGCAATTTTTGGTGCATTTTTTCAGTGTTTTTTTCACCACCCATTAATTCCTATGGGTGAAAAAACGCTGACATGCTCTATTGTCAAGACGAAGATGAGATGCAACCTGGGCTTCCATAACACCTCAGCAGTGCCACAGACTGATCGCCTCCATGCCACGTCACATTGATGCAGTAATTGATGCAAAAGGAGCCCCGACCAAGTATTGAGTGCATTTACTGAGTATACGTTTCAGTATGACAACATTTTGGATTTTAAAATAATTTTTCAAGCTGGGATAATGACTTTTGTGTTTTCATTGTCTAAGCCATAATCATCAACATTAACAGAAATAAACACTTATAGATCACTGTTTGTAATGCCTCTATATAATATATGAGTTTAACTTTTTGTATTGAAGAACTAAAATAAATTAACTTTTTAATGATATTCTAATTTAGTGAGATGCACCTGTATATCACTTGTCTACAGGACATGTTCAATAAAGTTATTTTTTTCACCAAAAAGGTAGCAAAAGTGCAAGAAACACGCAGGGTTGTGTTTTTTTCCAGCATTTTTGCATTTACTCATTGCTTTCTGTGATGAAAAAAACGCAGCAAAAATGCTGAAAGAATTGACATGCTGCAGATTTCAAAAGAAGCAGCAGTTTTCCAATTCAATCAGGAAGAAAAGCAAGTGTCTGCATGAGATTACTGAAATCTCATAGCTTTTTCTTGGGAGTAGCACAGGGCCCAGATCCTACAGCTTTATAGCATAGAGCCTGCTTGTGGCCTCACACTCCTTACCTAAGTAATTCTTAGGGCGCAGGTAGACGGAAATATAAATCGAACAGAGATTGGAAAGCAGAGCACAGACTGGCAGGAGACTCTCCGACCCGAACATGACAGCTCCTTAGAAACACATGAAGCTGTCACGCTTGGCTCGGGCGTCCGCTGGCCAGTCCGTGCACTGTGTTCTGATCTCGGTCTGTTTGACTGTTACTCGGGTGGCAGGTAACCGAGGCAACGAGCTGTAATCTGTAAAAGTAAAAATCCTTCCATATTTGAGAATTTAAAGGACATTTAAAAAGAGTTACATTGCAAAGTAGCTTGTTGTTACAAACAATTTGCAACTTTAACCATTTAAGAACTTTAGACAGCTTCTTTAGATAGTTATACAACATATATTCAGGAGAGGCGTCATCAGGGCTGTGGAGTCGGTAAGCCAAACCTCCGACTCCGACTCCTCAGTTTCCATGACACCAACTCTGACTCTGACTCCCTCATACATGGCTCATGTTTAAGTGATAAATTTACTGTAGCACAGATTCATCTCAGCTAAAAGTCTAGACCCTTAGATCAGGAATAGGACAGACATTTATAGGACATTTCATAACTTTCCCAAATTCTCATGAAAAAAATATTCCCCACAAACTGCATGGAACTACTGTACCCAATTTATTATATATTTTAGGAGTTGGAGTCGGTCCATTTTATACCGACTCCACGACTCTGACTCCACAGCCCTGGGCGTCATCCAGCTCCATCTTCTGACTGAGGAACAGACAACGTCCAGTCCAGTCTGGAAATATACATTTCCATTCACGAAAGATAGAGGGAACAACAGATCTAAATAATTTATATACCAAAATTTTATTAGAAAAATATAATAAAAATAGTTACACAAAAGGTTATAGGAGACCAGTGAGCAACCTATACAGCAATGTTAACTCACCCCTAAGTCTCAGATAAGAAAGCAGTAAATTATAATGTCGATTCTATAGTCTGCCTCATGATCACCATAGTAAATCCAGTCAAGTAGGTATACAAATATAAATAGTATGAGTATAGACAGTATAGTTGTATGGATATCTCAATAGGCATAGTTAAGGAATTCATTACCTGTAGGCATGGTGGGTGGCCATGAATAGGGAGCTCACTTGCCACTTCGATGCGCGTTTCACCGCTACTGCGGTTTCGTCAGGAGGTGTAGAATGCGTTCCAGTGTCAGGGTTTTATATATGTGGCTATCGTATAATTGGCTGGATGTATGGAGATGGCACTTCCCCGCCATGTTGCCATGTCACCAAAGAGGCCACGTGCCCTGTGTGCTCCACCATCGCCACGTGACTCGGTCATGTGACCGGGACCATAGCCATGGCGATGCGTCACAGTGTCGGAGCACTCCTCCACAGGGGACGCGGCAGCGCATGCGCGGTATGCAGACTCATCAAGCTTGTGGTGAGCATACATTTACAGGAATTTTTTCTCCCATGACTGACAGATATGGGACTGGATGGACCCTCACTCCCCCATAAAATAAACCATAACTTCAGTAAACCTCAACCCTAATAAGTACACAAACACACAAGTTTGGATGTCAAAATGGCCACAGCTTTATTTAAATCACATAATTATACAACCATAGTTGGAGTCCGGTAGAGTCCACAGTCGCAGGGTGTGGAGACACGGGGTCAGTGGGTGCTCTCATCTGCTGGCCCAGTCGCCTTTAGAAAGACAACGTGTACCAGGGCTCATCCCCAACTGAAGGCCTGAACTCTTCAACCGTGGGCGGAACACTACTCAGACAACACAGGGTGAGGGAATCACAATATTAAGGCTTTATTGGATCCCCAACAGCTAACAGCATATAACACATAACCAGCACAACACAAATTGTAACAGGCAACAGAGTCTCACCCTTCCGCTGGCTCACCAGGGTTTTAGAATCTTCGTATGTCAGATCTTCCAGGACTATTTACTCCAAACCAGTGGCCCCCTTCTTTTGGCAGGCACCCACCGAGAAAGAAATAATGCCAGAGTTTGGAAGCTGAGTCAGCACGGCAAAGTCTGTAACCAGGTGACCGAAATATCCCAACCTGCGTTGCGACCAATGCGGCCGTTGTTATCCCATTTGAATCCGAAGATCCTAGGCTAGCTGCCTGTCTTCACTCTAGTGCACCTGCAGTCGAGACCGACATCCCTAGGCTGAGGGCAGTAGACAAAAATCTGCTGGTCAACTGAACAGTCCTCCTTATATACCCTCAGCCCTCATTGCAGGATACTGGCGACTTCACAATTGGTGGAATAAGACTGTCTTTTCATTGGCTGGATCTCAAGTCCCATATAACCATTTTTGGTCGTATTGCAGTCCAGGCAAGGGAGAGCCACATACTGATTGATATAGTCCTACAATGGAATGTTAGTAGGAGACATTCGGTTTGCAAGTTATGACATTAGAACAATGGTGGCTAAGGCAATTTACATAGAGTCAACAATCCACAAGGTAATACAATGGCATTCTAACAGGATTAAATTCCTCTGACCTTACAGAAGAGAGATAATTGCATTACATAGGTTAACATCACCAACATCTACAAGGCTCTAGAAACAATGGGTATACAAAATAGTGTCCAGCTAGATTGTAAGAACTTAACCCATGAGTGGCATATTACGAATTTGCCACAAAATACCATATTGTCCGGATAAATAAGAAATCATCTTATGTTGTATATAAAAGGGGTCCATTTCGTCACATTCCTCCCCCTTCTTATTTAGCCAGACATCATAGGCTTCCAATCATCCTTCTCCACCTGTCGGGACAGCCCATCAGCATTTCCATGGTTCTTGCCCTGTTTATGTGAGATGGAGAAATTGTAGGATTGTAACGCCAGACTCCACCTAAGCAATCGCCCATTGTCCCCAGCAGTGCAGTTTAGCCAACTCAATGGATTGTGGTCAGTGAGGACTGTAAATTCATTGCCATAGAGGTAGGGCTGCAAATTTTTTTAGGGCCCAGACTACGGCCAGGCATTCCTTTTCTATGGTGGCGTAGGTCCTCTCTCGGTCCAACAGTTTCCAGGAGAGATAAGCTATCGGATGTTCCTCGCCGTCAGCCCCCACTTGGCTAAGTACCGCTCCTAGTCCTGTGTCTGATGCATCGGTTTGGACAATGAACCTACGTCAGAAGTCAGGAGCAGTCAGAACTGGGCTCTGTGCTAGCCAGTCTTTCAACTGGAGGAACGCAGCTTCACATTCTGGGGTCCAGATAAGGTTGCGGGCATATTTTTTGGTTGTGAGGTCGGTGAGCGGTTTTGCTACGGTGCTGTAATTGGGGATAAATTTTCGATAATAGTTTGCGGTGCCCAAAAACTCGCGGACCTGTTTTTGGTTGACTGGTCGCGGCCGCTGGGTAATTGCTTCTACTTTGGCTGGTTCTGGACGAATGCACCCACTTCCCACCCAATGTCCCAGGTATAACACCTTGGCCATCCCCATTTGGCATTTGTCAGGTCAGATGGTGAGCTGGGCTTTGGCTACCTTTGCAGCACCTGGGACACGTGCTGAAGATGCTCTTCCCAGGTGTCGCTGAAGATAGCGATGTCATCCAAATAGGCCTGGGCATACCCCTGACATCCCTCTAGTAAATGGTACACCATCCTTTGGAAGGTAGCCGGGGCATTCTTCATCCCAAAAGGCATGCTGGAGAACTCATATAGGCCAAAAGGGGTTATGAAAGCTGATTTCTCTTGAGCCTCTCTTGTAAGTGGGATCTGCCAGTATCCCTTGCTCAGATCGGGGGTGGAAATAAACTGAGATCCCCCCAACTGATCTAGTAGTTCATCCACCTGGGGCATGGGGTAGACATCCGAAACTGTGATCTCATTGAGCCGTCTCTGGTCCACACAGAAACGAGTACTCTTGTCCTTTTTTGGCACCAGTACAACACTGGCAGCCCATGGGCTTTGGGAGGGGACTATGACTCCCATGTTTAACATGTCATCCACCTCGGCCTTCATCATTGCCAACATCGGAGGTGTCACTCGGTAGGCGGGTTGGCGTAGTGGAGTGGATACCCCTGTGTTGACATGATGCCGGACCAGAGGTGTTCGACCGGGCAAACTCGTGAACAGGGATTCATATGGGCTGAGTACATCTGATAACTGTTGCTTCTGTGATGGACACAGCTGTTCCCCCAGTGATACATCTTTTACCCCCATATCCCTTTTGAAGTCCACTAATAGGTCTGGGATCTGGTCTATTTCAGGGTCATCTAAATCGGGACAACAAACTGCTAAGTTGGTGACCTCTCTTTCCTCATAAGTAGTGTTGAGCGAGCACTAAAATGCTCGGGTGCTCGAAGCTCGGGCCGAGCTTGCCGTGATACTCGGGTGCTCGACCAGAGCAACGAACCCAATGTTAGTCTATGGGAGACCCGAGCATTTTTGCGGCGGCACCCCCGGCAGTCTTTTAAAAGCCTAACAAGTGCCCAAAACGATAGTGACAGTGCTCAAATGACATGGGGACAGCATGGGGATCGCCCAAGGAAGCATTTCTGACCCCCAGGTCACTGTTGTCAACAAAGTGGTCAGAGGTATTAAGCCACTTTTACAGGCTCATAATAAAACGTTCAAAAACGAAAGTGAAACTTTTTTCCTGTGAAATGTGTTAAGGAATTTCTTTTCCAGGGTAAAGACTTGTGTATAAGGTAATATAAATAACCAAAAACAAAAGTACGCCTCCATACCTTGGGCTATGTTCACAAGTAGCATTTCTTATGCGTTTTTGAACTTTTGTATTTCTTTCAACTGTGACAAATGCATTCACCGGGAAATGTCATTTTAACATTTTACAACCTTATCTGGCCATGTGCTGTGTGACACATGCATAAAGTGCTGAAAAGACATGGGGACAGCATGTGGAAGACCCCTGGAAGCATCTCTGACTCCCAGGTCACTGCCTAAAAGTGTGCCCATCAGGAGTGATCCTTGCTGCATCAGAAGATGCAGACTTGCAACTATCCCCGTGCAAGTCCTTGTCCCAGGGCAGTGTTCAATTGTACCTCCTCCATTCCTTGCAATGCAAACGCAAATATGCAGCCAACCACCCACCCACCCGCAGGCTGCAATACCATACTGCTAGCTTGCACTTGAAAAGGGGCCTTTTAGTTTTGAGGAGGCCGAAGCTGGCCACTACCTCATGGCTGCTTCGGCAGCGAGGTATCCATACTAAGTCACCAGCCGCCCGGCGGCCGTGTGTCCACGCTCGGTCCCCAGCCACCAGGGGGCGGCCGGGTGTCCACACACGGTCCCCAGCCGCCTGTGGGCGGCCGGGTGTCCAAAAACGGTCCCCAGCCGCCCCGATTTCACCTTGGAACATCCCCACAGACTTTTCTTAGCCCGGTCTACTTTAGGGCAGCATTGGACGAGCCCACCTGAGAACCAGACTCCTTCGGTGGGCCCTGGCTTCTCCATCAGGGGAGTTGAGAGTGCCAAGGTGAGTAGCATGATGATGATGATAGAAGTTAGCATCTGCTTTGTTTTGTTGGAATGCAACCGTAAGTGTGCAACCTGCCACCCACCCACCCCCAGGCTGAAATACCATACTGCTCGCTTGCTTGCACTTGAAATTGGGCCTTTTAGGCATGTGGAGGCAGACGCCGGCCACCATGTCATGGCTGCGTCGGCGGCCCTTTTATCCATACTCAGTCCCCAGCCGCCCGGCGGCCGGGTGTCCACGCTCGGTCCCCAGCCGCCAGGGGGCGGCCGGGTGTCCATAAACGGTCCCCAGCCGCCCCAATTTCTCCTGTTACCGACCCACACACTTTTCTTAGACTGGCCTGCTTTAGGGCAGCATTGGATGAGCCCACCAGAGAACCAGACTCCTCCGGTGGGCCCTGGCTTCTCCATCAGGGTAGTTGAGAGTGCCAAGGTGAGGAGCATGATGATGATAGAAGTTAGCATGTATGTAGTAGCGGCTAGGCCTTAGGTGGTCAGCGTTTTGGAGCATATCCTACCTCCTCCGAGGATTGCTGGATGTTTTCCTGCTACTATCCCAGTTCTATGACTCCTGCTAAAACAAAGCTTCAGGTGATAAATAATGGATGAGGTGGTGGCAAAGGAGAAAGAGCAGGAGGAACAGGGACCATTCACATCAATATCAGGCCAGTCAACCACACATGTCTTGTAGGATATGTTTCTGTAACAAAAGGAGCGGTTCTGCTGCACAGTTATAGGGCATACAGTGAGTGCAATGCCTACCAAACATTTTGAGGCACTCCAATGCCCCTTGGAAGAGACATGGAGGTCAGAGGGCCTTAACTAAACCGTTTTTTCCATTTATAGCTACTGGGTCTCCTGTATACTGTTGGCCTAAGCAGTGAATGGAAGGCTTTCCAAAAATTATGAGGAACTGCAATGCCCCTTGAAACAGACGTGGATTACAGCGTACTAAAAACCTTCTACCCATTATTGGGGAGTGGGTCTCCGTTAGTTTTCGCCTTTGCATTGAAAAGAGACGATGAGGTCCCAGTAGCTTAACAAGACGCTTTTAATGCCCCTCGGAAAAGTGGTGGAGGTCGCAGTAGCTTAACAAGACGCTTTTAATGCCCCTTACAAGAGCCATACAGTACAGCATCTTAAAAACATTATTCCCATTAATGGGGAGTGGGTCTCCCATAGTCTTTGCCTATGCCTTCCAAGCAAAAGCTGCTAAAAGTTAGGACGGAGGAACTTGCAATGCCCCTTACAAGAGCCATGCAGTACAGCATATTACAAACATTATTCCCATGATTGGGGAGTGGGTCTCCCATAGTATTTGCTTAGGCCTTCCAAGCAAAAGCTGCCATAAATTAGGATGGAGGAACTTGCAATGCCCCTTACAAGAGCCATGCAGTACAGCATGTTACAAACATTATTCCCATTATTGGGGAGTGTGTCTCCCATAGTCTTTGCTTATGCCTTCCAAGCAAAAGCTGCCAAAAATTAGGATGGAGGAACTTGCAATGCCCCTTACAAGAGCCATGCAGTACAGCATGTTACAAACATTATTCCCATTATTGGGGAGTGTGTCTCCCATAGTCTTTGCTTATGCCTTCCAAGCAAAAGCTGCCAAAAATTAGGATGGAGGAACTTGCAATGCCCCTTACAAGAGCCATGCAGTACAGCATATTACAAACATTATTCCCATTATTGGGGAGTGTGTCTCCCATAGTCTTTGCTTATGCCTTCCAAGCAAAAGCTGCCAAAAATTAGGATGGAGGAACTTGCAATGTCCCTTACAAGAGCCATGCAGTACAGCATATTACAAACATTATTCCCATGATTGGGGAGTGGGTCTCCCATAGTATTTGCTTATGCCTTCCAAGCAAAAGCTGCCAAAAATTAGGACACGCTTTTAATGCCCCTCAGAAGAGACGTGGAGGTCAGAGTGGTATAACAACACGCTTTTAATGCCCCTCAGAAGAGACGTGGAGTTCAGAGTGGTATAACAAGATGCTTTTAATGCCCCTCGGAAAAGTGGTGGAGGTCGCAGTAGCTTAACAAGACACTTTTAATGCCCCTCAGAAGAGACGTGGAGGTCCCAGTAGCTTAACAAGACGCTTTTAATGCCCCTCGGAGAAGTGGTGGAGGTCGCGGTAGCTTAACAAGACGCTTTTAATGCCCCTTACAATAGCCATACAGTATAGCATCTTAAAAACATTATTCCCATTATTAGGGAGTGTGTCTTCCATAGTCTTTCCTTATGCCTTCCAAGCAAAAGCTGCCAAAAATTAGGACGGAGGAACTTGCAATGCCCCTTACAAGAGCCATACAGTACAGCATCTTAAAAACATTATTCCCATTATTGGGGAGTAGGTCTCCCATAGTATTTGCTTATTCCTTCCAAGCAAAAGCTGCCAAAAATTAGGATGGAGGAACTCGCAATGCCCCTTACAAGAGCCATACAGTACAGCATCTTATAAATATTATTCCCATTATTGGGGAGTTGGTCTCCCACAGTCTTTGCTTATGCCTTCCAAGCAAAAGCCGACAAAAATAAGGATGGAGGAACTTTCAATAATGGCAACACGGACCACGGACACCCTGGTGGTATAGTGGTGGTGGAGGCTGAGGATAAGGAGAAGAACATAAAACAGCCGAAATGAGGAAGCATATACCCATGTGTGGGTGTGAAGCAGTGCATGTGAATACACCTCCCGAAAAAACACAGTGGATTTGACTTTATGTTACTCTGCTGTCATTTGGTGGTGATGAGAAGTCTGGCCCAATACAGCCCTTGTTCATTTTGATAAGGGTCAGCTTGTCAGCATTGTCAGTTGACAGGCGAGTGCGCTTATCAGTTATAATTCCCCCAGCGGCACTAAAAACACACTCCGAAAACACGCTAGCGGCAGGGCAGGCCAGGACCTCCAAGGCGTATAGAGCCAGTTCATTCCAATTGTCTAGCTTGGATGCCCAATAATTAAAAGGCACAGAGGAATCACGGAGGACGCTGGTACGGTCGGCAAGGTACTCCCTCACCATCTTTTGAAACTTTCCACTCCTTGTGAGAGTACCCCGCGCCTCAGGGCCTGTAAGCTGGGCGGGTCTCAGAAAACTGTCCCAGAACGTTGACAGTGGTCCCCTGCCTCTGCTGGATTGGAGTTGCCTCTCTCTCGCTTGTACGCCTTGGTTGGTCAACGAACTGTGACCTCTGCCGCTAGCGTGTTCAGATGGGAACTTTTTTAACAGTTCTGCAGCAAGGGCCTTCTGGTACTGCCCCATTTTTGTAGACCTTTCCACCTCAGGAATAAGAGAGTGAAAGTTCTCCTTGTAGCGGGGGTCTAAAAGTGTCACCAACCAGTAATGACTGTCACCCAACATTTTGACAACGCGAGGGTCACGGTTAAGGCAGCGTAACATAAAGTCAGCCATGCGTGCCAGACTGGTAACCGGCAAGACTTCCGTGTCCTCACCAAGATGACGACTGACCATGCTTTCCTCCTCCTCCCCCTGTCCTCAGGCCACCCACGCTGAACCGACGGTATGACAGTTGTACAGGTACTACCGTCTACAGCGCATGACACAAGCTCCTGTTCTTCTTCCTCCTCCTCTCCCTTATTGTCCCCCAATGCACGTTGGGATGAGATGAGGCTGGGCTGTGTGTAATCGACCGCTACGACTTCTTGATCCATCTCATCATACTCTGGCTGCAATGCCTCCTCTTTAATTCTCTGCAGAGAGCGTTGCAAAAGACAGACAAGTGGAATGCTGACGCTAATGATGGCATCATCGCCACTCACCATCTGGGTGGACTCCTCAAAGTTTGTCAAGATGGTACAGATGTCAGACATCCAGGTCCACTCCTGAGGTCTTATGGGTGGAGTCTGACCTGAATATAGACCGCCTTGTTGCAGCTGGTACTCCATAACTGCTCTCTTCTGCTCACAAATCCTTTGCAACATGTGGAGGGTAGAGTTCCAATGTGTGGGGACATCACACACCAGTCGGTGTGATGGAAGCTGCAAACGCTGCTGCAACACAGCAAGGGCGGCGGAAGCTATAGCTGACTTGCGAAAATGAGCTGACAGGTGGCGTACTTTGACGAGCAGATCTGGCAACTTGGGGTACGATTTAAGAAACCGCTGAACCACGAGGTTAAGCACATGAGCCAGGCATGGTACGTGTGTGATCTCGCCTCGCCTCAGAGCCGCCACCAGGTTACGGCCATTGTCACACACGACCATGCCTGGATGTAGGTTCAGCGGTCTCAGCCACAGATCTGCCTGCTCTTTCACCGCTTTCCACAACTCACAAGCAGTGTGAGGTTTCTCACCTAAGCTTATGAGTTTCTGCACAGCCTGTTGCCGCTTGGCGGAGGCAGTACTGCAGTGCTTCCAGCTTGTAACTGATGTGTTGATATCTGAGATGGAGGCTGAACATGAGGAAGAGGAGGAGGATGATGCGCAGGAGTTGTACACTGTGGGGGCAACTCTGACTGACATAGGCCCCGCAATCCTCGGTGTGGGGAGGATGTGTTCCGTCCCAAGGTCCGACTGGGTCCCGGCTTCCAGTATGTTTACCCAGTGTGCCGTTAGGGAGATGTACCATCCCTGGCCACAAGCACTTGTCCACGTGTCCGTTGTCAGGTGGACTCTCCCAGTAACTGCGTTGTTGAGGGCACGGCAGATGTTTTGGGACACGTGCTTGTGTAGTGCGGGGATGGCACACCGGGCAAAATAGTGTCGGCTGGGGACCGAGTACCGAGGGACGGCCACCGCCATAAGGTTGTGGAAGGATTCCGTCTCCACCAGCCTAAAAGGCAGCATTTCCAACGCAAGCAGTCTTGAAATGTGCGAATTTAGGACTGTGGCCTGTGGGGCGTTAGCTGCGAATTTTCGCTTTCATTCAAAGGTCTGGGATATGGACAATTGAATGCTGCGGTGGGACGTGGACGTGGATGTTGATGCTGTTTCTTGAGAAACTGCCATAACAAATGAAGACTGAGAGGATAGGGCATCTTTGCATGCAGTATGGACAGGGGATTGCCTTGCACACACAACAGGGGGTTCTATTGCACGCACAACAGCGGAAGAAGCAGTGGTGACACCTGCTGACACTGGTTGTGGACCCTGGGGTTCGCCCAACAAAGTCGGGTGCTTTGCTGCCATGTGCCTGATCATGCTGGTGGTGGTCAGGCTGGTAGTTTTGTCACCCCTGCTGATGCCGGCATGGCAGGTGGTACAAATGGCCTTTTTGGGGTTATCAGCAGAGTCTTTAAAAAAATTCCAGACTCTGGAAGACCTACCGCTTGTACTGGCAACGTCCCTCGTGTTGGTGTTACGGGGAACGGTTGCCCGCCTTCTGTCTGCGGCCACCACACTGCTTCTTCCTGCCTGTTGGGGTACTCTGCCTCCCTCCCCCTGTGTGCTGCTGGCCTCACTCTGCATGTCCTCCTACCACGTTGGGTCAGTTACTAGATCATCCACCACCTCCTCCTCTTCCACTTGCGCACCACAATCCTCCTCCTCACTTCCTGGCAATTGTGTCTCATCATCGTCCACCTCTTGTGACAAATTGCCAGCGTCTACTTCCTGTGGCCGTGGCTGTTCAATTATTTGTGCATCGCTATATGGGATCTCCTCTTCCACCACTTCAAGCGGAGCAGGCGAGGGGCACAAATCTGGAAATGGACCAGTGAACAGCTCTTCAGAGTGTCCAACTGTGGGATCAGTTGCTGTCTGACGACACTCGGCATGGTGGGAGGAAGGAGCATCAGGGTGAGGAGGAGTATGCGGTCGAGACTCACGGCTACTAAGAGTCCACCGTGTGGAAGACAGGCCAGAGGTGGTGGTGCCCAGGTAACTGGAAGTATTATCTGCTATCCAATTAATAACCTGTTCACACTGATCGGTTCGCAATACTGGTGTTGTTCTGTGCTTCTCTAGTAATTCGGTCAAGAAGTGGGAGCGAGAAAATGTGGCTGTTGGTTGTGGCTCATTTTCACCTTGGCCAAGGCCCCGTCCTCTGCAAGCACCATCACCAGAACGTCCACTTCAACGTCCCTTGCCACGCGCCTTGCCCATTGTAAAGTAAGTAAAATAGCTTACACTCGCACTATCAATGGAAAAAGGGTAATAAAAAGTAGATTAGAACCGTGGAACAGGAAAACCACAGTTCTATTTCTCTGGCCTACACCCGCCTCTTTTAAACAATCTGAACAATCAGGGAGAAAATATTACTGTTTTTCTTTACGGAAAAATACCAAAAGCTGAATAATAGAGATTTCTTACCGTGGAACAGCAAAACCACAGTTATAATTTACTGGTGTATACCAGACTTTTTAAAATATATATATATTTGCGGCTGAACAGTAAGAGAAACACTCAAACTGTTTTTTTTAGATACAAATGGCCCAAAAGTGGATAATACAGAGGTTTGAACCGTGGAACTGCAAAACCACACTTGTATTTCTCGGGCCTACACCAGACTATTTTCAACAGATATATTTGTGTCTGAAAAATCAGGTAGACACTATTATTATTTTTTTTACGGCAAAAAATGCCAAGAGCAGGATAATAGAGATTTTTTACCATGGAAGAGCAAAAGCACACTTCTGTCTCTCTGGCCTACACCAGACTATTTTCAACAGATATGTTTGTGTCTGAAAAATCAGGGAGACTCTATTATTATTTTTTTTACAGCAAAAAATGCCAAAAACAGGATAATAGAGTTTTTACCGTGGAACAGCAAAACCACAGTTATAATTTACTGGTGTATACCAGACTTTTTAAAATATATATATATTTGCGGCTGAACAGTAAGCGACACACTCAAACAGTTTTTTTAGATACAAATGGCCCAAAAGTGGATAATACAGAGGTTTGTGTTAGGAGGGCGGTTGCAGATAACTTTATTATAATGGAACGCAACCGACCCCGGGGTCCGCGATGCAGCCTGGAAGACTGCTGCCGAAAACTCTCCGGCTGAAACGGAAAGCAACCAACTTAAATGATAAACCCTTCCGTGTTACTGCACACAGGAACGGCTATAACGGTTCGCTCTATCTCCGTTAACAGCACGGGAGATGTGCGACCGGGAAACTATCTGTAGCCCTGTTAACTACACAGGGACTACACTGGCGGCGCTAGGATGCGTGTGTGACTACGCCGACGGGTACACGTGCCTCCAGCCGGCGTGCTACCGGACTGCAGGGTATTACTCCACGTGTCTGACAGACGATAGCCGTGAACAGGACGTCTGCAGGCTGCTCGGGGTGTTAGGCGACCCATTTGGCTGAGCCAGACTGCTAGACGAAGCTACCTGCCTCTATGGAGCTAACCTGCCGCCATGTTTGTGGGCGGACCTTTTAAAGACTAAGCCCTGCTCACTGACACGCTATTGGTGACGCTACCCATGGACCAATCAGGCGGTGCTAGGCCACCGGGTCAGGTGGGTGCCAAACCACCAATCACGATCCGCCAGGTCATGGGCATGCTCAATGCGGCGAATCCTGGACTTAGACTCCAAAAGCCCTGTCTCCCTCTGCAACCTATGCTTAACATTGCTAGACACAAATACCCAGGAGACAATCTGCACATCTGGTGGACCAGCTAGGCGTTGGGGCTGATGATGATGCTGAGCAGCATAAGCCCCAGCTGGACCAAAAAGGGAGACCACAGAAGTTTCTGGACCCATTTCAAATCCAGCAAAAGACCGACACCTAACAAGTTTGAACCATGGAACTGCAAAACCACACTTGTATTTCTCAGGCCTACACCAGACTATTTTCAAAGGATATATTTGTGTCTGAAAAATCAGGGAGACACTAATATAGAGATTTTTTACCGTGGAACAGCAAAAGCACACTTCTGTCTCTCTGGCCTACACCAGACTATTTTCAACAGATATATTTGTGTCTGAAAAATCAGGGAGACACTATTATTTTTTTTTTTTACGGCAAAAAATGCCAAAAACAGGATAATAGAGATTTTTTACCGTGGAACAGCAAAACCACAGTTATAATTTACTGGTGTATACCAGACTTTTTAAAATATATATATTTGCGGCTAAACAGTGAGTGACACACTCAAACTGTTTTTCTTAGATACAAATGGCCCAAAAGTGGATAATACAGAGGTTTGAACCTTGAAACTGCAAAACCACACTTGTATTTCTCAAGCCTACACCAGACTATTTTCAACAGATATAGTTGTGTCTGGGCAATCAGGAGACACTATTTATTTTTTACGGCAAAAAATGCCAAAAGCAGAATAATAGAGATTTTTTACCGTGGAACAGCAAAACCACAGTTATAATTTACTGGTGTATACCAGACTATTTTCAACAGATATATTTGTGTCTGAACAATCAGGAGACACTATTATTTATTTTTTACGGCCAAAAATTGCGAAAAGCAGGATAATGCAGAGATTTGACCCGTGGAACTGCAAAACCACACTTGTATTTCTCGGGCCTACACCAGACTATTTTCAACAGATATATTTGTGTCTGAACAATCAGGAGACACTATTATTTATTTTTTACGGCAAAAAATGCCAAAACCAGGATAATAGAGATTTTTTACCGTGGAACAGCAAAACCACAGTTAAAATTTACTGGTGTATACCAGACTATTTTCAACAGATATATTTGTGTCTGAACAATCAGGAGACACTATTATTTAATTTTTACGGCAAAAAATTCCAAAAGCAGGATAATAGAGATTTTTTACAGTGGAACAGCAAAACCACAGTTATAATTTACTGGTGTATACCAGACTTTTTTGAATATATATATATTTGCGGCTGAACAGTGAGCGACACACTCAAACTGTTTTTTTTTTTAGATACAAAAGGCACAAAACTGGATAATACAGAGATTTCACCCGTGGAACTCAAAACCACACTTCTGTTTCTGTGGTCTATACCAGACTCTTTTCAACAGATATATTTGTGTCTGAAAAATCAGAGACACACTTTTTTTTGGGGGGGGAGGGGGGGCACCAATAGGTTAATAAGACGGGTATTTGTACAGTGTGAAGGAGGAAAAAAAAAAGAGGATTTAGATGAAAAAAAAGGATTTTTCCTGGCCCCTGAGACCTGGAGCTAAGTCCTGCAATTTCAGAAACAGGAGCACACAGGACTATAATGCAGCGTTTGCTGGTATAACCCAACTGCGTCTCCTATACAGCCTGCCTGTCTGCCTGATTTGTTTGATCCGGCAGGCTTTACAGACCCTACACTAACTATTTCGCAGGATAAATCTCTCCCTAGCTCAGCAGCGCTGTCCCTACACTGTCTAATCCGGAGCGACTGTGTCCAAGATGGTGGTGCCCGGTTTTAAATACTCGAGGTGACGCTGTGCGGCCAGCCAATCAATGTAATGCCCACAAACAACATGTCTGCGGCATTACAGTGACTGGCTGGCAATCCCTGCATGTTCATTGGCTCTGTAAAGAGCGCCAAACATGCAAGGCAGAGACCCGAGCTCCCGCCCGAGTAACCCGGAAATGCTCGGTGCTTGCCAAACATCCCGAGTAGCGTGATGCTCGGGCGAGTACCGAGCAGTGTCAAGCATGCTCGCTCAACACTAATCACCAACCATTCCCATTTAATTTAGGTGTATCCATATAAATGGCCCACTCAGTATTATGATTGATAAGTGGAATCTTGACATGTATACAATCTGTCCTATCTCACACATGTGTAAATGAAAGTATGTTAGAAAAACCACCATCGAATAGTTCAATAAACAGAAACCTTACCCATGTGGCAGGTGAAACCCCCCAGGGAATGCTCAAGCAGAAAGTGCAGAGCCCTACATACGCATGTTTTGTGTGTTAAACACACCTTTTCTCAAGGGTAAGTAGAGGAATCCCATCTGTAGGACCTTTATACCATGGGATTTGGTCACATGGTCCCATATGCATCATGACTGTAGCCCCAAGTCCTTTAAGGTGAGGGGGCTTGACCTTATCCATGCTGGCATGCGGGGAGGAGATATAGGGAAACGTTTGGCATAGTGCGAGACCAAATGGATTGTCACCCTGGGGACCCTAGTTCCATGTGGTCTTAATGAAGCACTCAGCTTCTCGTCCTTTTTATAAGTTATGACTTTATTGACACTTACCACCACTGTCACTAAGCAGTTTGTGTCTTGTTTTTAATTTTCCTTTTATTTTTAATTTTATGCTAATTTAATGCTATTCTAAAAGTTTTTTTGCTATCATTCATATTCTCTGAAACAAGGCCAAGAAAGAAAAAATTCTGAAGGGGTATGTAAACTTTTGAGCACAACTTTATAATGACTGCGGATGGAGCAGCATCTGACTAGAAGACCGGTCCATCATCCGACTCCAGGGCCGCCATCAGGGCATTACTGCCCCTACTGTTGTATGGGGCCTGGTGAGGAGGGGGGCCCGGAGGAGGGGATTTGGTTGTTCGCTCAGTAACTTAACGTGCGTCCTCGGAAATGCCCAACTCTTCCCATTAAATGCTGCTCCGGTCTACTCTTTTCAGAGTGTTGTGACTCTGACGTCTCAGTGCAGAGGGTGCAATGACGTCACTACAGCGCATCCTCTGTGCTGAGCAGTGCAGAGAGCCAGAAGATGCTGAGGAGACCGGAGCAGCGGCCAGCGGGCAACGATAAGTGGTGAATATTTGATTTTTTTATGTATGGAGCACTATATGCGGCCCATTATACTGTATGGGCAATTATATACTTTATGGAGCAATATATGGGGTCATTGTATACTGTATACAGCAATATATGGGGCCATTATACTGTATGGAGCATTATATGGGGACATTATACTGTATGGAGCAATATATGGGGCCATTATATACTGTATGGAGCAATATACGGGTCCATTACTCTGTATGGAGCAATATACAGCTCCATATGTATATATATATATATATATATATATATATATATATATATATATATATATATATGTATGTATATACAGGATGGTCCAAAAGTAGGTGGCCAGAAAATAATAACATTTATTTTGATTTATATATAAAATTATATTTACTAACACAAGCATAACATTGACAATTAAATTTTATTCTGAACAATAATACAAAAGCCCTTACAGTTTATCAACGCAGGTGCTCAAACTGTTTTCCATTACAATTTGCACAGCTTTGAAGTCTGCCTCTTACGCTTCGACAAACTTTTTTGCACAAGCCTCTTTGGGTATTAATTTCTTGAAATGCATCTGACGTGCCCCTGGGCCTGTGTCGCGCTGCGTTGCGCACGCGGGAGCTTACCCGGAGCCGGATCTCTTGAGGGTTGTAGTCTCGTGGCGGTGATCCGGTCCATGCCCAGGGAGTCAGACTAAGTGGCGCTGTATTAGCGGTAGATGTTGGACGACTACGCCACCCGTTGAGTACAGCTAAGGAGCTGCTGCTGCAGGGCAGACCGCTGAGGCCGGTGGTAGGATTGTGCAGCGTGATAGTATAACCCCCAACGGGAGGGGTATGGCCTCAGGGCAGCCGACGTGGATGATGGGGGTAGCAGGAACCACTCGGAGACGGTACGGTGTAGTTCAGGGTCTTTACTGGTGACAAAGATAGACCCTCCCGGAGTACTGGCTAGCGATTGGGGCCTGGTCAGTCCTTGAGCAGATGGGATCTCCCCTGGCCAGGCGGAGTTGTAGGCCTCCCAAACTAACGATACTCTTCCGGCTACCTTGCTAGAGGCGGGTATAAGTAGCCCACATCCCTGAGTGTACCGTGTGGTGCTCACCCGTATGGCCGGTGACTCGGGGCCTTCTAGTAGCTTCCGCTCCACGACGGCGGTGCTGGTCCCACGCGTGTGACCGTGCCTTCGGGTTTCTGGGCCAGAGGACCTGCAATCCCCTGCCGGTCGGTTTCTGCTGCTGGATAGGAGTTAGTCCCCACAGCCTCGGACTCCGGGTCCGGTGATAACTTCTCAGTCAGGGCGAGCTCTGCAGCTGCCAGCCCCTGACTCCTTGTAGCACTGCTCCCACAGAGCTCCTGATGTTCTTTTCCTATATCTGCTTCTCTGTCTCTACTTCTTCTCTACTCACTCACCCTGCCTCAGCCCTAGGTTTATATAGGGGAAGTTCTTCCCCTCCCAGGACTGGGCAGGAGGTGTGGCATGCATAGGATCCCTGACCAAGAGACCTCCCACCTGCTCTCAGACATAACATTGCTGTTACTGTGGAAACCAGACCCCTGGGGTGCCACATTCCCCCCTAGTGAAATTTAGTACTCCGGGACTAAACATATTTTTAGAAAAACATAACAAGGTATAAACAATAATAATACAATAAGAAAAACACATAAGGATGGTCACGGCGTGTCCGCAACCGGGTGCAGTTTTTGAAGAAAAGCAAGGTGTCCATTTCACCAAAACAGGGAGACGTAACCAGGTAGGGGTCTGTCCTGCCCCGAGTCCTTAACAGTCTTTAGTCCATTCCTAAGTTACGCTCCAACCAATTGTACAAGGATTCCCGGTAAATCCACCAAGGACTCCTAAAAATAACTAGAAACACATAATTATACACAAGCAACAAGAAAAACAGGTAACCATAAATAAAACAACTTATACACTTCAAATCCTCCAACGTGCGGGTAACTGGCCTCTAGTGGCCCTAGTGGACCTACGGAGCTGACTGTCTAGCCCCGAACTACAGGGTGTAGGAACTGTCAAGGGTAAACTGGGCAGCTGTCCACGGGCCCTTTGGCTCACTAGAGGCATGGCAGGTTCACTATAAGCAGAGGGTTGATCCTCCTGGTCTGCTGGTGTGGGGTCTTCTGCCTCCTGGACCGGCTGTTCTTCCAGCTCTACCTGTTGCTCCGTAGGTGCTTGGGATGCTGGTTGGAGGAAGGTGAGTACGGGTACCACAACTGCGCCATTGACTTGAGTCCAAGACCGAGGGAAGTCTCCGAGCACAGTCCTAACCATATCTTCCCTTTCCTCTACGGGTCGAGGGTCTTCTTGTTCCTCTTCAGGGTTCCGTAGCTGTTCGGGACACTTCTTCAGGTGATCCCGGGATACAATGGTTGTGGTTTCCCCTCCGTCTTTACTGATGGTACAGACCTTTGGGTTGTCGTGGCTTGAGGGCAGTACGATGTACGGGTCCTTCTCCCACTGGTCGTCCAACTTGTGGAGCCGCCTTTTTCTCTTCAAGACCTGCTCTCCGGGTACCAGGGGAACAGCGGGAGCATACTGGTTGTAAGTTTTCTCTTGTCTTTCCCTAGCTTGACAGAGACTTCGCTCCAAGTTCTCCTGTACTTTCCGGTACTGCTGCTGCCTCTCTGTGTCCCAGTCTGCTTCTGGTGAAGTGTCCTCGGGTGTCAGGACTCCCATCTCCAGGTCAACAGGTAGCTTACCAGGTCTTGCCCTCATCAGGTAAGCCGGGGTACAGTTGGTGGAACCTACCGGGATGTGGTTGTATAGGTCCACTAGGTCGGGCAGCCTCTCAGGCCACAGACTGCGTTCTTCCAGGGGCAATGTTTTCAGAAGATCTATCACCACCTGGTTCATTTTCTCACAAAGTCCATTAGTTTGCGGATGATAGGGTGTCGTCCTTATCTTCCGGCAGCCATACAGAGTGCAGAATTCTTGGAAGACCTCCGCTTCAAAGGCAGGTCCCTGGTCTGTCAACACTTGGTCCGGGTACCCGTGTGGACGGCAGAAATGCTGCTGGAAGGCTCTAGCTGCTGTTCGAGCTGTTAAGTCCTTGACGGGGACGACAACCAAGAACCGGGAGTTGTGATCCACGATGGTTAGTGCGTAGACGTAGCCACTTCTGCTTGGGGTCAGTTTTACATGATCCAAGGCTACCAGTTCCAACGGCTGCCGGGTGACGATGGACTGCAGGGGAGTCTTCTGGCTGGCACGGTCCTTCCTTCTTAGGTTGCACGGGCCACAGTCTCTGCACCACCTCTCGATGGTTCCCCTCATGCCTACCCAGTGGAACCGCCCGCGCAGCAGGAACTCCAGCTTCTTCCATCCGAAGTGTCCAGCCCCGTCGTGGTATGCCTCCATCACCACGGCTGCGTCTCTTCGTGGCACCACTACTTGCCAGATTAGTTCATGCGTCCGGGAGTTAACCATTCGGCGGCACAACTTCCCCTTATAAAGGAACAGTCGACTCTTCTCAGCCCACAGTTGCTTGGCTTCCTCCGGAGCGTCTGGGTCAAGGCGAGCCTCTGGCCGAGTCAGCATCTCCTTCACCAGTCGGACGGCAAGGTCACTGTCTTGCGTTTCCGCCCAGTTGTAGTGAGGCAAGGGATTAAACGTAGCAGCTTGATTACTCCTTACCCGGTGGGAATACTGGATAGTCCCATGACGGTGGAACGCGGGGAGTTCGACTTCTTCCAGTCCCTCTGGATCTTCTCCTACGTCCAGTAGGTTTGGCATCCTGGACAGGGCGTCCGCGTTGGTATTGGAGCGTCCTGCCCGGTATTTGATTGTGAACTCGTAGTTGGACAGACGGGCCATCCATCTCTGCTCTAGGGCACCGAGTCTTGCTGTGTCCAGGTGTGTCAACGGGTTGTTATCCGTGCACACGGTGAACCGGGAGGAAGCGAGGTAGTGCTTAAAGCGTTCGGTGACTGCCCACACCACTGCCAGGAACTCTAGCTTAAATGAGCTGTAATTCTCAGGGTTTCTCTCGGTGGGTCGCAGTTTTCGGCTGGCGTAAGCGATTACTCGTTCTTTCCCCTGCTGGATCTGGGACAGCACGGCTCCTAGCCCGATGTTACTTGCGTCGGTGTAGAGGATAAAGGGCTGGCTGTAATCAGGGTACGCCAGGATTTCATCCCCCGTGAGGGCCATCTTCAGCTGGCGGAAGGACTCTTCTTCTAACTTCTCCCATCTGAAGGGTGGCTTCTGGTTCTTGGCCTTCCGGGACTGGCCTATCAGGAGGTCCTGCATAGGAGCTGCCTTTTTGGTGAAACCGGGGATGAATCTGCGGTAATAGCCTACCAACCCGAGGAACTGCCGCACTTCCTTTACACTGGAGGGACTTGGCCATTCCTTAATTGCGGTGATTTTATCAGGGTCGGGAGCCACTCCATCAGCGCTCACCACGTGTCCCAGGTACTGCACCTTTGGTTTCAGGAGGTGACACTTGGAGGGTTTCACCTTTAGGCCGTAGCTTGCCAGAGCTTCGAACACTTCCGCCAGGTGTTTCAGGTGGTCCTCATACGTCTTGGAATATACGATGACATCGTCCAGGTACAGCAGGACCGTCTTGAAGTTTCTGTGGCCCAGACAGCACTCCATTAATCGTTGGAAGGTTCCTGGTGCGTTGCAGAGTCCGAACGGCATGCAGGTAAACTCGCTAAGTCCCATCGGGGTGGTGAATGCGGTCTTCTCCCGGTACACCTCTGCTACAGGAACCTGCCAGTACACACTAGTGAGATCCAAGGTAGAGAAGAAGTTAGCAGATCTTAAAGCAGCCAAAGACTCCTCTATCCTTGGTAAGGGGTACGCATCCTTGTGTGTGATACGGTTGATTTTCCGGTAATCTACACACATCCTCATGGTGTTGTCTTTCTTTTTGACTAAGACTAGTGGAGCTGCCCAGGGGCTACAGCTATCCCTGATCACCCCAGCCTCCTTCATGTCTCTAAGCATCCCCTTGGCGTGTTGGTAGTGTGCAGGGGGTAGGGGTCGATACCTCTCTTTTATGGGAGGATGGTCTCCCGTGGGGATGTGGTGTTCTACCCCCTTGACTCGCCCGAAGTCTAACGGGTGTTTACTAAACACTCTCTCGTACTCTTGAACCACCCGATAGACTCCCTGTTTCTGGTGTGAGGGAGTGGAGTCAGTACCCAAATGTAGTTGCTGACACCAGTCCTCCATTGTTTTCTGAGAGCCGTTACCTTCCTCCGGGGAAGATGGAGGCAAGGGTTCTACGGACTGTATGGAATCTTGATTGATGGTATACAATTTGGCTAGCGTGGCATACCGGGGCAGGTACACTTCCCTCTTCCCGATATTTATTATGCGAACGGGCACCCTCCCATGGCGTACATTGACCACCCCCTGTGCTGTCAAAATGGTGGGCCTACTGTCTGAGTAAACTGGTTCTACCATTGCCTGGTAATCTCTACCTCTCAGACCAATAGCTGCCCGGCACCAAATCATCATTTCACTTTTCGGGGGCATGGCAATAGGGAAAGGGTCGCACATTCGCACGCTACCAATCTCACCACCGGAGAGTTTTAGCTGTTGCCGTCGCATCAGTGCCCGGATCTCTTTCTGGAGCACTCGCTGCTGGCCGGAGCTGGCGTTCTTGGCAACCTGCTGTAAAAGGAAAATCACTCTGCAAGACAATTTTCAATTACATTAGTTCCTAGAGTTATCTTTGGGTGACTCTCGTGTTTGTCAATGTCTACAATGATCAGTCCCTGTGCTGCCAGTTCGACTCTACCGATTTTAATGGTCACCTCTTTAAATCCAATCTGTGGCACGGGCTGACCATTGCTGGCGATGATACTCAAGTCGTCGTCAGGGTAGCGGGTGATATCCGAGTCATTCCAGTACTGCTTGAAGAGCACGTACGGGATGGTGGTGACCTGTGACCCGGTGTCCAGTAGGGCACTCATAGGAATGCCATCCAGTACCACGGGTAAGACTGGACGTCCTCCCACATATTTGTCGCGCCAGTTCGATGGGCCTGGTGATCTTTTTCCTGGGGGTTGGCCCTCTACCCCAGGTTGTGCCAGTTTAAAGGACAGTACCTTGCCATATGTCCGGGTTGATTGCAGCGGCGGCAGATGGGTCGTCCGTCCTCGTTGTATCGGTCGCTGGGTCTTCCTCTGGCCGGTGGGGTCCTCCTTGGTCGACGCCACGGGATGTCCTCCGGTCCAGATGCCAGCTGGATCTTCCCTGGAGTGGAAACCTGTAAAGACTGCACAGTTCGGGTTAGCGCAGCAACGCTTTTAGCTAGCTCTTGGACCTGATGGTGCAGGTCTGGAGCCGGGTCATTGTTCAAAGCCTGCGCACCAGCTCCCACAGGCCCTGCCGACAAGGGCGCCGCCTCCTGGTGGTAAGTGGTAGTGGGGTGTCTGGGGGTCACAACGCCACCTGGTGCCGGTTCTCGAAGCACCCGGATGGCTCTGTCCTTGAACTGTGCAAATCCCAGATGAGGGTCCTGTAAGGCCATTGCCCGCAACTGGGTTCGGTGGGCATTGCAATATAAACCCTCTATAAATTGTTAAGTCAACAGCCTGTCCTCGTCTCCCACGCCGTCAGGGTCGGTCTGCTTAATGGCTCTCAGGGCCTCTTGTAGGTTCAGGGCATAGTCCCTTATACTCTCATGTGCCCGCTGTTTGCACCCGTAGAATCTAAGCTTGATCTCGGCTGAGGTGCGGGTATCAAAGGTGTCCCTCAGCCGGGTTAGTATCCCTGCGACAGTCCTCCCCCCAGGTGGCCAGGACTTTACCTCCCTTTGGGCTGCCCCGGTTAATTGGGCCACCAGGATGCTCACTTTTTGCTCCTTTGTGAGGGGGTACACCTGGAAGAGGCTATCCAGCTTTTCTCTAAAGTCATGCAGGGTATGTGACTCCCCTGAGTACTGGGGTAGCCAGGCTGCCCCCGGGATATAGGGCATGGTGAAAGGCATGACCGCAACAGCGGTGGCGCTGGCGGGGGTTGAAGCGGTGAAGCTCTCCTCCGTATCCGACATCCTTCTCCCCCCTAGTGGACCGTGGCCTACCTTGCGATGATCCTCTTCCGTAGCCCGCGGCTCCGCAGTGGATCGTCAGGGTTGAGGACCTTCCGTCGCGCTCCTGTGACGTCGGCGTCTGCTGGGCTCCTTCCAGGACCTTACGCAACGTCCGGACGTGAGGCGGGGCTTCAGTTCTCGCGCGCTTTCGGAGTCCACGCCCCTCTTCTTCCCGCGCGACGTCCTCAAGATGGCGTCCAATGGCGGGAAAACTCCACGTATGGCGGGAAGAAGGCCGAAGATGGCGCCGGATGGCGGGAAAACTCCACCGATGGCGGGAAGGAAGCGGAAGATGGCGCCAGATGGCGGGGATCTTCACCACAGGTAAGTTTGAACAGTCTTTTTCAGGCACGCAGTACCCGGTGGTTGCGGGCACGAAATCCTGCCGACTATGCCAAAAGTTGACGCGCTCCTGGGCCTGTGTCGCGCTGCGTTGCGCACGCGGGAGCTTACCCGGAGCCGGATCTCTTGAGGGTTGTAGTCTCGTGGCGGTGATCCGGTCCATGCCCAGGGAGTCAGACTAAGTGGCGCTGTATTAGCGGTAGATGTTGGACGACTACGCCACCCGTTGAGTACAGCTAAGGAGCTGCTGCTGCAGGGCAGACCGCTGAGGCCGGTGGTAGGATTGTGCAGCGTGATAGTATAACCCCCAACGGGAGGGGTATGGCCTCAGGGCAGCCGACGTGGATAATGGGGGTAGCAGGAACCACTCGGAGACGGTACGGTGTAGTTCAGGGTCTTTACTGGTGACAAAGATAGACCCTCCCGGAGTACTGGCTAGCGATTGGGGCCTGGTCAGTCCTTGAGCAGATGGGATCTCCCCTGGCCAGGCGGAGTTGTAGGCCTCCCAAACTAACGATACTCTTCCGGCTACCTTGCTAGAGGCGGGTATAAGTAGCCCACGTCCCTGAGTGTACCGTGTGGTGCTCACCCGTATGGCCGGTGACTCGGGGCCTTCTAGTAGCTTCCGCTCCACGACGGCGGTGCTGGTCCCACGCGTGTGACCGTGCCTTCGGGTTTCTGGGCCAGAGGACCTGCAATCCCCTGCCGGTCGGTTTCTGCTGCTGGATAGGAGTTAGTCCCCACAGCCTCGGACTCCGGGTCCGGTGATAACTTCTCAGTCAGGGCGAGCTCTGCAGCTGCCAGCCCCTGACTCCTTGTAGCACTGCTCCCACAGAGCTCCTGATGTTCTTTTCCTATATCTGCTTCTCTGTCTCTACTTCTTCTCTACTCACTCACCCTGCCTCAGCCCTAGGTTTATATAGGGGAAGTTCTTCCCCTCCCAGGACTGGGCAGGAGGTGTGGCATGCATAGGATCCCTGACCAAGAGACCTCCCACCTGCTCTCAGACATAACATTGCTGTTACTGTGGAAACCAGACCCCTGGGGTGCCACACATCTCTTATGTAATTTTTCAAATCACTGACACTTTTTGGTTTTCGACTTTAAACTTTGTGAGGAATGAAAAGTGGAATCTGATTGGTTGCTAAGGGCAACTGGACCAGTTTCACTTTACACCATGTTTGATAAATATCCCCCTTCATAACCTTATTACACTTTCTGTCCACCTATTTTTGGACCACCCTGTATATATATATATATATATATATATATATATACCCCATATACAGCCCATTATACACTGTATGGAGCAATATATGGGGCCATTATATACTGTATGGAGCAATATATGGGGCCAGCAATATATGGGGCCATTATTCTGTATGGAGCAATATACAGCTCCATATATATATATATATATATATATACCATATACAGCCCATTATATACTGTATGGAGCAATATATGGGGCAATTATACTGTATGGAGCAATATATGGGGCCAGCAATATATGGAGCCATTATTCTGTATGGAGCAATATACAGCTCCATATATATATATATACCATATACAGCCAATTATATACTGTATTCAGAAATATATGAGGCCGTTATATACTGTATGGAGCATTATATGGAGCCCGTAATACTGTATGGAGCATTATATGGAACCCGTAATACTGTATGGCACAATACATGGGGCCCGTAATATTGTATTGAGGACTATGTGGTGCCCACAATTCTGTACGGAGGACTATGTGGTGCCCACAATTCTGTACAGAGGACTATGTGGTGCCCACAATTCTGTACAGAGAACTACAGTGGGTACGGAAAGTATTCAGACCTCTTTAAATTTTTCACTCTTTGTTTCATTGCAGCCATTTGGTAAATTCTAAACAGTTCATTTTTTTCTCATTAAAGTACACTCTGCACCCCATCTTGACTGAAAAAAAACAGAAATGTAGAAATTTTTTATAAATTTATTAAAAAAGAAAAACTGAAATATCACATGGTCATAAGTATTCAGACCCTTTGCTCAGTATTGAGTAGAAGCACCCTTTTGAGCTAGTACAGCCATGAGTCTTCTTGGGAATGATGCAACAAGTTTTTCACACCTGGATTTGGGGATCCTCTGCCATTGTTCCTTGCAGATCCTCTCCAGTTCCGTCAGGTTGGATGGTGAACGTTGGTGGACAGCCATTTTCAGGTCTCTCCAGAGATGCTCAATTGGGTTTAGGTCAGGGCTCTGGCTGGGCCAGTCAAGAATGGTCACAGTCACAGATTTGTTCTGAAGCCACTCCTTTGTTATTTTAGCTGTGTGCTTAGGGTCATTGTCTTGTTGGAATGTGAACCTTCGGCCAAGTCTGAGGTCCAGAGAACTCTGGAAGAGGTTTTCATCCAGGATATCTCTGTACTTGGCCGCATTCATTTTTCCTTCAATTGCAATCAGTCGTTCTGTCCCTGCAGCTGAAAAACACCCCCATAGCATGATGTTGCCACCACCATGTTTCACTGTTGGGATTGTATTGGGCAGGTGATGAGCAGTGCCTGATTTTCTCCACACATACCGCTTAGAATTTTCACCAAAAAGTTCTATCTTTGTCTCATCAGACAAGAGAATCTTATTTCTCACAGTCTAGGAGTCCTTCATGTGTTTTTGAGCAAACTCTATGCGGGCTTTCATATGTCTTGCACTGAGGAGAGGCTTCCGTCGGGCTACTCTCCCATAAATGCCCGACTGGTGGAGGGCTGCAGTGATAGTTGACTTTGTGGAACTTTCTCCAATCTCCCTACTGCATCTCTGGAGCTCAGCCACAGTGATCTTGGGGTTCTTCTTTATCTCTCTCACCAAGGCTCTTCTCCCACGATTGCTCAGTGTGGCTAGATGGCCAGGTCTAGGAAGACTTCTGGTGGTCCCAAACTTCTTCCATTTAAGGATTATGGAGTAGTGTTGAGCCACCCCCGTAGTGTTCGAGTTCGGTTCGGTTCGTCGAACACCCGTGTGTTCGCCGAACTGTTCGTTGAACTGTTCGTCGAACACCTTCGAACACCGTTAAAACCAATGGCAGGCAAACAAAAACACATAGAAACACATAGAAAACACCTTCAAAGGTGTCCAAAAGCTGACAAACTGCTCAGAAGACACAACTAACACATGGAAAAGTGACAAGTACATATAGTCATGCGAAAATAAAAGAGGTGGAGGAGTAAAAGGAGGGGGAGACACAGATATAGGCATGTCATGCCCTTCTAAAATCCAAAAAGTGAGAAGCCGACACGGCCAGTCCGCTCCTGCCCGTGCCACCTCCGTGTCGCCGGGTTTGTGCCAGAGCCGCGGTGAACCCTGATGGCCAGCCCCCCTCTCCCAATACTGGTGCCTGTCCGCTGGTGGGTCGAGCGAGCCCCCCTGTGGTGGAGGCAGCTCTAAGCTTTTTAATTTAAATTGTCTCTCTAATTTGAATGAATACACTTTAAATCCATTTACAAGGATCTATTGGAGGGCAAGTCTCATGCCAGCAGCCGCGTAATTCCAGCTCCAGTAGCGTCCACTAAAGCTGCTGCAGTTAAAAAGCTTTTATAAGGATCGAGCTCGGCTGTCCACCGCAAGGCATCCTACTGCCAGTCCCAGCCCCTATGCCTTGGGGTGCCTCCTGATGCTCTTCACTGAGTATCCCATGGTCCCGAAGCATTTCCTTTGAAAAAATTAAGTGTCTAAACTACAGGTGGTGTAGCTTGCTTAACAGCCGGGATAATCCGCTGACTAGCAGACACTGCTACTAGGCACAAAGTATTTCCTGGGCTAGATGCAGTTAAAAATTTGTAATTAGATACTCTCGTTGGATGCTGAGAAAGCATTCCATAGAGTCTCCTGGCACGCCATATATGATTCTCTTAAAAAGCTTGGGGTAGGGGTCTAGGGGACCCTTTTATAGCCCAAATCACGGCCCTGTATCACAATACGTCACCTAGGCTGAAGATAAATGGAACTGTAGCACCCTGAGGGCTCGGTTGCTACAGACGTATTGCACCTCACCCAGAGGTGTGATATCTCACTCTCAGGTAAGGATGGAGTGTGGATCAGGACCCGACACCTGCATGCATTACACCACATTGCCGTGGGGCAGGGCGACCAATATGCCCCTGAGATGGGCACGACAGTCCCTGTCCCTGGCTGGAGTGGGGGGAGGGAACACTGAGGAAGGGGAACCCTGTAGTGCAGGAGCAGGGAGGAAGCAGTTCCTGGGTGCATTGAGAAGGGAGTATAAAAGGTGGGCACCATCTTAGTTCAGTGCAGAGAAGTCTGAGCAGAAGTGGCAGGGAGCAGGGGCTCTGCATGAGCTCTGCTCCGGAGGCGGGCCTAGTAACAGAGGCCCAGGCCTGGAAGAGGGAGAAGGAAGGAAGAGGAGCGGAGAAGGCTCCAGGAACGAGGAATGAAGGGATCCCAGGGGTGCGGACGGGCGAGTCGCCACCGCACGCCCGAATCCACCTGCGTGGAGGGGTCAGGCCAAAGGGGGAGACCGGTCCCCGAACTAGTGGAGGCAGGAAATGACCCTCAGCTAGAAACCGGAGGCACTGACATTTTATGTGGCGCAGCCCCTCGCTACACCCGCTAGGAAGGCACCACATAGGGTCAGGGAAACTGGCGCCAAGTTTACCAAGAGGAGGCCCGAGGCAGCCGGACAGAAGTGTTGGTAAGAAAGGCCAGACAAAGGACACACAAAGGGGGTCCTGTGAAGTGCTCCAAAGTTATCTGGGAGTTGTCTGAGCCCCTCACCTGGTGAGCACAGTACGACGTGGGCAGCCGTTACCTGCAGACGTGGTCTGGATAATAAGAACTGTGAGTAAAGGCCCTGGACTGCATCACTGACTCCGTGTCGTTACTGCTGCTGCCCTGCACCATCACCCCCATCCTCCGCATACACTGCCCTGAGGCTATACTCCTCCCGTGGGGAGTTATGCTACGCTCTGCTGCACCCACAACACCAGCCTCAGCGGTCTGCCCTGTAGCGGCGGATCACTCTGACCGCAATCCACGGGTGGCGTAGTCGGACATTTAAACATCAAAACCACATAAATAGTTCCGCCACTGGTTTGACCGCCCTGAGCCACGGAACCGGGTCGCCGCCACGAAGACTACAACCACCAGCATCCACCAAAAAGGGTCCGGCTCCGGGTGTCCCAAGGCCCAGGGGGTGCGTCAGAACATTTTCATCACCTTTCACAATCACCAATGGGACAAGGCAGGGATGTCCTCTGTCCCCTCTCTTATACATCCTAGTGACGGAGCACCTGCTCTCATCAATTCGCCATAACCCCAATATTAGGTGGATTGAGGTGGGAGGCACCGAGTACAAGTGCTCTCTATTTGCTGATGATGTCCTAGTATATATCACTCAATCACATATATCCATCCATGCTGTTATGGCTGAAATAGATCACTTTGTTACATGGTAAAATTTTAAAATCAATGCAGCGAAGTCTGAGGCCCTCGATGTCTCCCTCCCCAAATCCATATAGGATTCCATCCAGTCCAACTTTCCCTTTGCCTGGCCCTCACAGGGTATCAAATACTTAGGAATTCCTATTCATAGAGACCTCTCCCATCTATGTTATCTTAATTTTGGGCCCTTTATTGAACAATTCCATACAGACCACGGTTGGCAAGTTAGAACTGTAAGATTCACTACGTGAACCGCTGGTGTTTTGTGGAAAAGCACATGTACACCGCGTTCCAAATTATTATGCAAAAAGTGTTTAGGAGTGATAAGGGAAGAATTTGTTTGTTTGTCAGTTAAACTCATTGATGGTGATGTGTGTCAGGGCTCTTTATATCACTGTAAGCAATTGCAGACACCTGTGCTAATTAGTTTGGCAGGTGTGTCCAATGAAAGGCAAGACTACTTAAGAAGGCTCTCTCACATTATTAAGCAGCCTACATTTTCTGCCAAAATGGGAAAGAAAAAGGATGTGTCGGCTGCTGAGAAGCAACAAATTGTGGAGTGTTTAGGTCAAGGCATGACTACAATCAACATTGTGCGATGATCAGGATGAAGTGTCTTGGCAATCAAGAAGTATGTAGCTGATTCACAGTACACACGTGTGCGTGCTGATAAGGGCAAATTGAGGACTCTTTCCTACAGGCAATTACGTCAGGTTGAAAGAGCAGCGGCAAAAAAGCCTTGTCATAGCAGCAGACAAGTTTTTGAAGCTGCTTGTGCCTCCAACGTCCCCCGAACAACAAGATGCAGGGTCCTTCAGAGGTTTGCAGCTGTGCATATGCCATCCTGTCGACCTCCTCTATCCACTTCACACAAGCAGAAACGGCTCCAGTGGGCCAAACATTACATGAAGACTGATTTCAAAACTGTTTTGTTCACGGATGAGTGCCGTGCAGCGCTCGATGGTCCAGATGGATGGAGTGGAGGATGACTGGTTGATGGACACCCCACGCAAACACGGCTACAGCGCCAACAAGGAGGAGGTGGAGTAATGTTTTGGGCTGGAATCATGGGGAGAGAGATTGTCGGCCCCTTTAGGATCCCTGAAGGCGCTAAAGATGAACTCCATAATGTATGTGGATTTTCTCAAACAGCACTTCCTGCCATGGTTCAAGAAGAAGAACCGTATATTTCACAGCAAGATCATTTTTCTGCATGATAATGCACCATCTCATGCTGCACATAAAACATCTGCATCTCTGGCTGATATGGGCATAAAAGGGGACAAACTTATGGTGTGACCCCCCATGCTCCCCTGACCTCTACCCCATTCAGAACCTTTGGAGCATCATTAAAAGGAGTGTCTATGATGGCGGGAGGCAGTTCACATCTAAGCAACAGCTCTGGGAGGGTATTCTGTCCTCATGCAAAACAATTGAAGCAGAAACCATCCAAAACCTGACAAATTCAATGGACGAGAAAGTTCAGAAGCTCCTTTCGAACAAGGGGTCCTATGTGAAAATGTAACATCACCTAGAATAAAGTTTTGAGTTGAAAACTGTTTGATTTCAGTTTCTAACAACCTGCTAATGCTTATAATTTCAAAAATGACCATTTTTTTGGTCTTTATTAAAATGAAAAGGTTGATCGAAAAGTTTGGGGGATCTAAGAGTGTGGCCACCCAGTAGTCATGATTACTTCGAATTCTGACAATATGAGGGTCATGCTGCAGGTAGTGCAGCAAGAAGGCACTTATGTGTCTTGCGCATCTCGGAGCCCCAAAATTATTTTCCGGGCTAGATGCAGCTAAATATTATTTTTAATTTTAAATCTGGTGGAGCTTATTATAGATGGCCTAATAGAATCAGTGCTGCACACTGCTACAAAGCCCAAATTATTTTCCAGTCAAGATACAGATAAACATGATTAGTAATTTGAAAGCTTAAAACGTTTGGTAGGGTGATTTTAACCAATCATCAAGCTTTTACTCTCTCCAGGATGACACAGGGGTAGAAAAGTCGTTTCGGATCCATGATTTGTTCATCTTTATGAACGTGAGTCTGTCTACATTATCAGTGGAGAGCCGCGTGCGCTTATCTGTCAGCACACCACCAGCAGCGCTGAACACACGTTCAGACAGAACGCTGGCTGCGGGGCATGACAAGATCTCCAAGGCGTAAGTGGCTAGCTCCGGCCATTTATCCAGATTGGAAGCCCAAAAAGAGCAAGGGTCCAGTGACACAGTCGTGGCTTCAATGTTTACTTGGAGATACTCCTGTACCATCGTCTCTAGGCGTTGACTATGTGTCAGACTTCTTGTCTCCTGTGGCCTTGCAAAGGATGGGCTAAAAAAGTGGTGAAATGATTCCGCAAAATTGATGTTACCAGCAGATACTGTGGTTCTGTTACGGTTTGAGTGCTGAACACTTGACGGTCCCACGGTTGGCAAGTTGGAACTGTGAGATTCACTACGTGCACCACTGGTATTTTGTGGAAAAGCACATGTAAGATTCTGCAACAGTCTCTGCTGATACTCCTGCATGCGTGCATCCCTTTCTATGGCAGGAATAATTTCTGTAAATTTACTTTTGTACCGGGGATCTAACAGTGTGGCAACCCAGTAGTCAGGATTATTTCTAATTCTCACAATTCGAGGGTCATGTTGCAGGTAGTGCAGCAAGAAGGCACTCATGTGTGTTGCTCATCCAGGAGCACCAAGTCCCTGTTGTGTTGGTGGCGAGGTAACAATCATGCTTCCTTCCTCTGTCCTCTCCCCCCAACCTCGCACAACAGAAATGTGATCAAGGTCTCCCTCATCTGATGAGTCTTCCATCAGTTCGTCCTCCACTTCTTCCTGGGCTCCTGCACCTTCCTCACTAGTTTGGCTGCTACCATGCGCCCTGGTAAAACCATCTCCCCCACCCTCACATGCCTGCCGCCTTGGTGCTGCCGACCTTCTGGACCTTGCAGATGTTAGCCCTTCCGCATACAACTCCTCCTCCTCTACTTCCTCCACCTCCTCTTGTGCCACCACCTGACTCCGAATTCTGTTTAACATGTGCTCCAGCATGTAAATCACCGGAATAGTCATGCTGATAATGGCATCGTCAGCACTAAACATCTTCGTCGCCATTTCAAAACTGTGCAGAAGGGTGCATAGGTCCCTGATCTGAGACCACTACTCCAGCGTGATTTGCCCCACCTCTGAATCTCGTTGGCCCAGGCTATACGTCAGAACGTATTGCACCAGGGCTTGTCGGTGCTGCCACAGTCGCTGCAACATGTGCAGAGTTGAATTCCACCGGGTAGGCACATCGCATTTTAGCCGGTGAAGTGGCAGGCCCAACGACTTCTGTAGAGATGTAAGTCGCTGAGCTGCGGGATGCGAACGGCGGAAGTGAGCACACAGCGACCGTGCCCTCTGCAGAAGGCCATCTAGTCTGGGATAGTGGGCTAAAAATTGCTGGACAACCAGGTTCAACACGTGAGCCATACAAGGCACGTGTGTGACATTGCCCCGGCGAAGGGCCGCACCCAGGTTTGCAGCATTGTCGCACACGGCCTTCCCTGGTTTCAGGTCCAGTGGAGACAACCATTCATGAAATTGGTTCTCCAGAGCTGACCACAACTCCTCAGCTGTGTGACTCACATTTCCCAGACATTTCAATGTAAAAACCGCCTGATGACGTTGAGCCCTACTGCCAGCATAGTAAGGAGGTGTGCAGGATCCCTTCTGCGCAGTTAGAAAGCTTGTGGCATGACCAGACAGGCTTTGGGTGCAGGTGGAAGACCGAGAGGAGGTTGAGGAGGCAGAAGCAGTGGAGGAACTTTGACATAAAGAGGATTGACGCACAACTCGTGGGGACGGCAAGACTTGGACAGCAGCCCCTTGTCCTGCTGTCACCATAGTTACCCAGTGCCCAGTCAGCGACATGTAACGCCCCTGTCCATGCCTACTCGTCCAAGTGTCTGTGGTGAAATGCACCCTGTCACACACAGAGTTTCTCAAAGAAGCGGTGATGTTGTGTGCGACATGCTGGTGGAGCGCAGGCACACCTTTCTTTGAGAAGTAGTGCCGACTGGGCATCTGGTACTGGGGCACTGCGACGGACATAAGGTCTCGAAAATCCTCTGTGTCCACCAGGCGGAAAGGCAGCATTTCTGTAGCCAAGAGCTTGCAGATGGTGAAATTCAACCTCTTAGCTTTCTCATGGCTAGGAGGAAATGGTCTTTTACTTGTCCACATCTGAGGGACCGAGGGCTGGCTATTGTGCTTAGACGGGGTTGATAAGGATGTCCCCGGCAAACTGCCGGTCTGTGAGGAAGATGCAGGCGGACATGTTAGGTTGCCTTCATCCAAAGTTGGTGCTATCGATATCGGACAGCGCTCAACACCAGCTGGTGTTACCACCTCCAAAGAAAATGATGACCTGCCAATCACGCTGGCTGTTGCGGGTAAAGAGGTGGCAGGTCTGCGCCCCAAAACAGGTGTGACTGCTGTCCCCCCAGTCACAGAGGATGAAGAGGCCGCGGATGCACAAGATATGGCAGACGGTGGTTGGCCCGGCCGGCTAGGCCGCATTGTAGCACACTGAGCTTCCCACTGCAACTTATGCTTCATGTCCATGTGCCGGTTCATGCATGAAGTACTCTAACTATGTATTTTTTGGCCTCTACTTAGCTTTTGCTGACAAATGTTACAGATAACACGAGTTGGGTCATCTTTATCGATCTGAAAAAATGCCCAGGCTATGCAAGGCTTAGCACCCATGCGACCTGAAGAGCCACCACGACTTGTGGTGAGAGGCAGAGTTGTGTTTGAGGATGCAGTTGTTGACGTGCTTCCAGTACTACGTCTCTGTCCAGGAAGGCGCAACCTGACCTCGTCGTCACTAGCATCTTCCTCCACCTCCTCTGCTGACCTCATCTCTTGGCTGACTGTGGGTTGACAGTAAGTGGGATCTCCGACCTCATCATCATCACCCTGTGCGTTATCACACCCGTCGTCCTCAGAGCCAACCTGTTCCTGCCCTGACAAAAAACTAAAGTTGTCGCTCCAATCAGGTATTTGAGTCTTATCATCGTCTTCCTCATTGTCTCCACCAACAGGAGTTACAGTTTGGGAATGAGGGTCTACATTATGGTCAGAACCTTCTGCGTCTGGTCCTGGATCCGACTCATAAAGATTCTGGGCATCAGTGCAGATCATTTCCTCGTCTGGATTCACAGAAGCGCTGGAGTCGACCTCTGATTCCCAGGCTATAGTATGAGTAAACAGCTCTGCAGACTCAACCATCTGTTCTACCTCATACTCAGACGGGCAGCTGGAGATTTGGGAGCTGTGAGGAAGCAAGTGCGATTTGGGTGACACCTTTGAGGACTGGAGTATTTGTGATGTTGAAGTTGATGTGGAGGAGAGCCCACTTAAAGGAGCACTTGATATCCGTTGAAGAACCTGCTGTTTTTGTGCCTCATCTGGAATTTGTAGCGATTGGCGTGGCCGTAAGAAAGGGATCTTATCACATTGTCCGCTAAAAGAAGTAGACATTTTAGTTTGGCTGGAAGATGGTCTTTCTTCTGCAGATGTTACTGTTGCTTTAAAACCTACCCCACGGACACAACCTTTTTTCCCCTTCCCAACACGCCTATTCCCCTTTCCACCAGCAGCAGGCCTTTTTCCACTCATTTTGGTGGTTAACTAATTCACAACTCTGGAGTTGTTTGCACAAAAAAACAATGGATGGTAACCGAGCAGAGCTGAGTGGCCAAACTGTGGTATTAGGCCAAAACTATTGGCTGGGTTAGATGCAGAAAAAAATTATTTTGAATTTGCAACCTGATGGAGGTCAGTATAGATGGACTAATAGAGAAAGTCCGACACACTACTAGAAGGCCAAATATTTTTTCAGAGGTAGATGCAGAAAAAAATATATTCAGTTTGCAACCTGATGGAGGTCAGTATAGATAGATTAATAGAACAAGACCCACACACAGCTAGAAGCCCAATATTTTTTCAGAGGTAGATGCAGAAAAAACTATATTCAGTTTGCAACCTGATGGAGGTCAGTATAGATGGACTAATAGAACAAGTCCCACACACTGCTAGAAGCCCAAATATTTTTTCAGAGGTACTGTAGATGCAGATAAAAATTAGTTTTAATTTGCAACCTGATGGAGGTCAGTATAGATGGACTAATAGAGAAAGTCCGACACACTACTAGAAGGCCAAATATTTTTTCAGAGCTAGATGCAGAAAAAAATTATATTCAGTTTGCAACCTGATGGAGGTCAGTATAGATGGACTAATAGAGAAAGTCCGACACACTACTAGAAGGCCAAATATTTTTTCAGAGGTAGATGCAGAAAAAAATATATTCAGTTTGCAACCTGATGGAGGTCAGTATAGATGGATTAATAGAACAAGACCCACACACAGCTAGAAGCCCAATATTTTTTCAGAGGTAGATGCAGAAAAAAATATATTCAGTTTGCAACCTGATGGAGGTCAGTATAGATGGACTAATAGAACAAGTCCCACACACTGCTAGAAGCCCAAATATTTTTTCAGAGGTACTGTAGATGCAGATAAAAATTAGTTTTAATTTGCAACCTGATGGAGGTCAGTATAGATGGACTAATTGAGAAAGTCCGACACACTACTAGAAGGCCAAATATTTTTTCAGAGCTAGATGCAGAAAAAAATATATTCAGTTTGCAACCTGATGGAGGTCAGTATAGATGGACTAATACAACAAGTCCCACACACAGCTAGAAGCCCAAATATTTTTTCAGAGGTACTGTAGATGCAGATAAAAATTATTTTTAATTTGCAACCTGATGGAGGTCAGTATAGATGGACTAATAGAGAAAGTCCGACACACTACTAGAAGGCCAAATATTTTTTCAGAGGTAGATGCAGAAAAAAATATATTCAGTTTGCAACCTGATGGAGGTCAGTATAGATGGACTAATACAACAAGTCCCGCACAGAGCTAGAAGCCCAAATATTTTTTCAGAGGTACTGTAGATGCAGATAAAAATTATTTTTAATTTGCAACCTGATGGAGGTCAGTATAGATGGACTAATAGAGAAAGTCCGACACACTACTAGAAGGCCAAATATTTTTTCAGAGGTAGATGCAGAAAAAAATATATTCAGTTTGCAACCTGATGGAGGTCAGTATAGATGGACTAATACAACAAGTCCCACACACAGCTAGAAGCCCAAATATTTTTTCAGAGGTACTGTAGATGCAGATAAAAATTAGTTTTAATTTGCAACCTGATGGAGGTCAGTATAGATGGACTAATAGAGAAAGTCCGACACACTACTAGAAGGCCAAATATTTTTTCAGAGCTAGATGCAGAAAAAAATTATATTCAGTTTGCAACCTGATGGAGGTCAGTATAGATGGATTAATAGAACAAGACCCACACACAGCTAGAAGCCCAATATTTTTTCAGAGGTAGATGCAGAAAAAAATATATTCAGTTTGCAACCTGATGGAGGTCAGTATAGATGGACTAATAGAACAAGTCCCACACACTGCTAGAAGCCCAAATATTTTTTCAGAGGTACTGTAGATGCAGATAAAAATTAGTTTTAATTTGCAACCTGATGGAGGTCAGTATAGATGGACTAATAGAGAAAGTCCGACACACTACTAGAAGGCCAAATATTTTTTCAGAGCTAGATGCAGAAAAAATTATATTCAGTTTGCAACCTGATGGAGGTCAGTATAGATGGACTAATAGAGAAAGTCCGACACACTACTAGAAGGCCAAATATTTTTTCAGAGGTACTGTAGATGCAGATAAAAATTAGTTTTAATTTGCAACCTGATGGAGGTCAGTATAGATGGACTAATAGAGAAAGTCCGACACACTACTAGAAGGCCAAATATTTTTTCAGAGGTAGATGCAGAAAAAAATATATTCAGTTTGCAACCTGATGGAGGTCAGTATAGATGGACTAATACAACAAGTCCCGCACATAGCTAGAAGCCCAAATATTTTTTCAGAGGTACTGTAGATGCAGATAAAAATTATTTTTAATTTGCAACCTGATGGAGGTCAGTATAGATGGACTAATAGAGAAAGTCCGACACACTACTAGAAGGCCAAATATTTTTTCAGAGGTAGATGCAGAAAAAAATATATTCAGTTTGCAACCTGATGGAGGTCAGTATAGATGGACTAATACAACAAGTCCCGCACACAGCTAGAAGCCCAAATATTTTTTCAGAGGTACTGTAGATGCAGATAAAAATTATTTTTAATTTGCAACCTGATGGAGGTCAGTATAGATGGACTAATAGAGAAAGTCCGACACACTACTAGAAGGCCAAATATTTTTTCAGAGGTAGATGCAGAAAAAAATATATTCAGTTTGCAACCTGATGGAGGTCAGTATAGATGGACTAATACAACAAGTCCCACACACAGCTAGAAGCCCAAATATTTTTGCAGAGGTACTGTAGATGCAGATAAAAATTAGTTTTAATTTGCAACCTGATGGAGTTCAGTATAGATGGACTAATAGAGAAAGTCCGACACACTACTAGAAGGCCAAATATTTTTTCAGAGCTAGATGCAGAAAAAAATTATATTCAGTTTGCAACCTGATGGAGGTCAGTATAGATGGATTAATAGAACAAGACCCACACACAGCTAGAAGCCCAATATTTTTTCAGAGGTAGATGCAGAAAAAAATATATTCAGTTTGCAACCTGATGGAGGTCAGTATAGATGGACTAATAGAACAAGTCCCACACACTGCTAGAAGCCCAAATATTTTTTCAGAGGTACTGTAGATGCAGATAAAAATTAGTTTTAATTTGCAACCTGATGGAGGTCAGTATAGATGGACTAATAGAGAAAGTCCGACACACTACTAGAAGGCCAAATATTTTTTCAGAGCTAGATGCAGAAAAAAATTATATTCAGTTTGCAACCTGATGGAGGTCAGTATAGATGGACTAATAGAGAAAGTCCGACACACTACTAGAAGGCCAAATATTTTTTCAGAGGTAGATGCAGAAAAAAATATATTCAGTTTGCAACCTGATGGAGGTCAGTATAGATGGATTAATAGAACAAGACCCACACACAGCTAGAAGCCCAATATTTTTTCGGAGGTAGATGCAGAAAAAACTATATTCAGTTTGCAACCTGATGGAGGTCAGTATAGATGGACTAATAGAACAAGTCCCACACACTGCTAGAAGCCCAAATATTTTTTCAGAGGTACTGTAGATGCAGATAAAAATTATTTTTATTTGCAACCTGATGGAGGTCAGTATAGATGGACTAATAGAGAAAGTCCGACACACTACTAGAAGGCCAAATATTTTTTCAGAGCTAGATGCAGAAAAAAATTATATTCAGTTTGCAACCTGATGGAGGTCAGTATAGATGGACTAATACAACAAGTCCCGCACACAGCTAGAAGCCCAAATATTTTTTCAGAGGTACTGTAGATGCAGATAAAAATTATTTTTAATTTGCAACCTGATGGAGGTCAGTATAGATGGACTAACAGAGAAAGTCCGACACACTACTAGAAGGCCAAATATTTTTTCAGAGGTAGATGCAGAAAAAAATATATTCAGTTTGCAACCTGATGGAGGTCAGTATAGATGGACTAATACAACAAGTCCCACACTCAGCTAGAAGCCCAAATATTTTTGCAGAGGTACTGTAGATGCAGATAAAAATTAGTTTTAATTTGCAACCTGATGGAGGTCAGTATAGATGGACTAATAGAGAAAGTCCGACAAACTACTAGAAGGCCAAATATTTTTTCAGAGCTAGATGCAGAAAAAAATTATATTCAGTTTGCAACCTGATGGAGGTCAGTATAGATGGATTAATAGAACAAGACCCACACACAGCTAGAAGCCCAATATTTTTTCAGAGGTAGATGCAGAAAAAAATATATTCAGTTTGCAACCTGATGGAGGTCAGTATAGATGGACTAATAGAACAAGTCCCACACACTGCTAGAAGCCCAAATATTTTTTCAGAGGTACTGTAGATGCAGATAAAAATTAGTTTTAATTTGCAACCTGATGGAGGTCAGTATAGATGGACTAATAGAGAAAGTCCGACACACTACTAGAAGGCCAAATATTTTTTCAGAGCTAGATGCAGAAAAAAATTATATTCAGTTTGCAACCTGATGGAGGTCAGTATAGATGGACTAATAGAGAAAGTCCGACACACTACTAGAAGGCCAAATATTTTTTCAGAGGTAGATGCAGAAAAAAATATATTCAGTTTGCAACCTGATGGAGGTCAGTATAGATGGATTAATAGAACAAGACCCACACACAGCTAGAAGCCCAATATTTTTTCAGAGGTAGATGCAGAAAAAACTATATTCAGTTTGCAACCTGATGGAGGTCAGTATAGATGGACTAATAGAACAAGTCCCACACACTGCTAGAAGCCCAAATATTTTTTCAGAGGTACTGTAGATGCAGATAAAAATTAGTTTTAATTTGCAACCTGATGGAGGTCAGTATAGATGGACTAATAGAGAAAGTCCGACACACTACTAGAAGGCCAAATATTTTTTCAGAGCTAGATGCAGAAAAAAATTATATTCAGTTTGCAACCTGATGGAGGTCAGTATAGATGGACTAATAGAGAAAGTCCGACACACTACTAGAAGGCCAAATATTTTTTCAGAGGTAGATGCAGAAAAAAATATATTCAGTTTGCAACCTGATGGAGGTCAGTATAGATGGACTAATACAACAAGTCCCGCACACAGCTAGAATTCCAAATATTTTTTCAGAGGTACTGTAGATGCAGATAAAAATTATTTTTAATTTGCAACCTGATGGAGGTCAGTATAGATGGACTAATAGAGAAAGTCCGACACACTACTAGAAGGCCAAATATTTTTTCAGAGGTAGATGCAGAAAAAAATATATTCAGTTTGCAACCTGATGGAGGTCAGTATAGCTGGACTAATACAACAAGTCCCGCACACAGCTAGAAGCCCAAATATTTTTTCAGAGGTACTGTAGATGCAGATAAAAATTATTTTTAATTTGCAACCTGATGGAGGTCAGTATAGATGGACTAATAGAGAAAGTCCGACACACTACTAGAAGGCCAAATATTTTTTCAGAGCTAGATGCAGAAAAAAATATATTCAGTTTGCAACCTGATGGAGGTCAGTATAGATGGACTAATACAACAAGTCCCACACACAGCTAGAAGCCCAAATATTTTTTCAGAGGTACTGTAGATGCAGATAAAAATTAGTTTTAATTTGCAACCTGATGGAGGTCAGTATAGATGGACTAATAAAGTCCGACACACTACTAGAAGGCCAAATATTTTTTCAGAGCTAGATGCAGAAAAAAATTATATTCAGTTTGCAACCTGATGGAGGTCAGTATAGATGGATTAATAGAACAAGACCCACACACAGCTAGAAGCCCAATATTTTTTCAGAGGTAGATGCAGAAAAAAATATATTCAGTTTGCAACCTGATGGAGGTCAGTATAGATGGACTAATAGAACAAGTCCCACACACTGCTAGAAGCCCAAATATTTTTTCAGAGGTACTGTAGATGCAGATAAAAATTAGTTTTAATTTGCAACCTGATGGAGGTCAGTATAGATGGACTAATAGAGAAAGTCCGACACACTACTAGAAGGCCAAATATTTTTTCAGAGCTAGATGCAGAAAAAAATTATATTCAGTTTGCAACCTGATGGAGGTCAGTATAGATGGACTAATAGAGAAAGTCCGACACACTACTAGAAGGCCAAATATTTTTTCAGAGGTAGATGCAGAAAAAAATATATTCAGTTTGCAACCTGATGGAGGTCAGTATAGATGGATTAATAGAACAAGACCCACACACAGCTAGAAGCCCAATATTTTTTCAGAGGTAGATGCAGAAAAAACTATATTCAGTTTGCAACCTGATGGAGGTCAGTATAGATGGACTAATAGAACAAGTCCCACACACTGCTAGAAGCCCAAATATTTTTTCAGAGGTACTGTAGATGCAGATAAAAATTAGTTTTAATTTGCAACCTGATGGAGGTCAGTATAGATGGACTAATAGAGAAAGTCCGACACACTACTAGAAGGCCAAATATTTTTTCAGAGGTAGATGCAGAAAAAAATATATTCAGTTTGCAACCTGATGGAGGTCAGTATAGATGGACTAATACAACAAGTCCCGCACACAGCTAGAAGCCCAAATATTTTTTCAGAGGTACTGTAGATGCAGATAAAAATTATTTTTAATTTGCAACCTGATGGAGGTCAGTATAGATGGACTAATAGAGAAAGTCCGACACACTACTAGAAGGCCAAATATTTTTTCAGAGGTAGATGCAGAAAAAAATATATTCAGTTTGCAACCTGATGGAGGTCAGTATAGATGGACTAATAGACCAAGTCCCACACACTGCTAGAAGCCCAAATATTTTTTCAGAGGTAGATGCAGAAAAAAATATATTCAGTTTGCAAACTGATGGAGGTCAGTATAGATGGACTAATACAACAAGTCCCACACACAGCTAGAAGCCCAAATATTTTTGCAGAGGTACTGTAGATGCAGATAAAAATTAGTTTTAATTTGCAACCTGATGGAGGTCAGTATAGATGGACTAATAGAGAAAGTCCGACACACTACTAGAAGGCCAAATATTTTTTCAGAGCTAGATGCAGAAAAAAATTATATTCAGTTTGCAACCTGATGGAGGTCAGTATAGATGGATTAATAGAACATGACCCACACACAGCTAGAAGCCCAATATTTTTTCAGAGGTAGATGCAGAAAAAAATATATTCAGTTTGCAACCTGATGGAGGTCAGTATAGATGGACTAATAGAACAAGTCCCACACACTGCTAGAAGCCCAAATATTTTTTCAGAGGTACTGTAGATGCAGATAAAAATTAGTTTTAATTTGCAACCTGATGGAGGTCAGTATAGATGGACTAATAGAGAAAGTCCGACACACTACTAGAAGGCCAACTATTTTTTCAGAGCTAGATGCAGAAAAAAATTATATTCAGTTTGCAACCTGATGGAGGTCAGTATAGATGGACTAATAGAGAAAGTCCGACACACTACTAGAAGGCCAAATATTTTTTCAGAGGTAGATGCAGAAAAAAATATATTCAGTTTGCAACCTGATGGAGGTCAGTATAGATGGATTAATAGAACAAGACCCACACACAGCTAGAAGCCCAATATTTTTTCAGAGGTAGATGCAGAAAAAAATATATTCAGTTTGCAACCTGATGGAGGTCAGTATAGATGGACTAATAGAACAAGTCCCACACACTGCTAGAAGCCCAAATATTTTTTCAGAGGTACTGTAGATGCAGATAAAAATTAGTTTTAATTTGCAACCTGATGGAGGTCAGTATAGATGGACTAATAGAGAAAGTCCGACACACTACTAGAAGGCCAAATATTTTTTCAGAGCTAGATGCAGAAAAAAATTATATTCAGTTTGCAACCTGATGGAGGTCAGTATAGATGGACTAATAGAGAAAGTCCGACACACTACTAGAAGGCCAAATATTTTTTCAGAGGTAGATGCAGAAAAAAATATATTCAGTTTGCAACCTGATGGAGGTCAGTATAGATGGATTAATAGAACAAGACCCACACACAGCTAGAAGCCCAATATTTTTTCAGAGGTAGATGCAGAAAAAACTATATTCAGTTTGCAACCTGATGGAGGTCAGTATAGATGGACTAATAGAACAAGTCCCACACACTGCTAGAAGCCCAAATATTTTTTCAGAGGTACTGTAGATGCAGATAAAAATTAGTTTTAATTTGCAACCTGATGGAGGTCAGTATAGATGGACTAATAGAATGATGCTATGCCCAAAAGATTTTACTTCACTAGGTGCAGTAAAAAAATTGGTATTCTATACACAGGTGGTATATCTTGCAACACAGATAGGCTACTCCACTGACTAACACACTCTGCAATAGGCCAAAAAGGATTAGCTTTGCTAGATTCAGCCAAATGCTGTGAAAAAAACTTGCACAGCACTGGCACAGACCTGCCTGGCAAAACTGATAGGAACTCATGTAACCTAGTCCTGAAAAGGACTGCAATTACAATTAGTCTTTACTCCCACAACCGATCTATTTAAGAGCACAGACCTCCCTGATAAAAGTCGTAGGAAATGCTGTAACCTAGTCCTTAAAAGGACTGCAATCACAACTATTCCCTACTCCCAAGCTATCTGTATATTTGTGCGAAAATTGGCTTGAAATTAACAAGGTATAGCGCACACAGCAACAGCGGTGCCGTCTAACACGCAGCTGCAGCAGTGAGAAAATGGTGGCGACGGGGAAAATGGCTTGGTCTTATAGGGCAAGGACATGTGACATACACTGCCAATGACACATGCCCTTGCTTGTGTGAAAAAAAGCACTTCGCTCCGTGTGTGCGCTGCTGATAGGCTGACAGATTGCACCTCCCCACTGTAAATGCGGGAAAGAGAAAAAAAAATGGAGATCTTCATTGTTCCTGCAGAGATCCATCCCCTGCCCCTCCCCCCACCCCGCTGTACACTCAAACTGCGTATTAACATTAATTTTCATCATTACTGAGAAAAAATCCAGTTATGATTTTGGTGCACGAACAGTTATCGAACATAACCTCGAACAGCCGAATTTTTCTCAAATTGTTCGTGTTCGCCGAACGGCTCGAACACCGCCCAAAACAGCTCGAATTTGAGATTGGCGAACAGTTCGAGTAGAACAACGCTCATCTCTATTATGGAGGCGACTGTGCTCTTAGAGACCTTGAGTACTGCAGAAAGTTTTTTGTAACCTTGGCTAGATGTGTCCCTTGCCACAATTCTGTCTCTGAGCTCCTTGGGCATTTCCTTTGAGCTCATGATTCTCATTTGGTCTGACATGCACTATGAGCTGTGAGGTCTTATATAGACAGGTGTGTGCCTTTCCAAATCAAGTCCTATCAGTTTAATTAAACACAGCTGGACTCCAATGAAGGAGTAGAACCATTTCAAGGAGGATCACAAGGAAATGGACAGCATTAAATATGAGTGTCTGAGCAAAGGGTCTGAATACTTAAGACCATGTGATATTTCAATTTTTCTTTTTTAATAAATTTGCAAAAATGTCTACATTTCTGTTTTTTTTCAGTCAAGATGGGGTGCAGAGTGTACATTAATGAGAAAAAAATGAACTTTTTAGAATCTACCAAATGGCTGCAATGAAACAAAGAATGAATAATTTAAAGGGGTCTGAATACTTTCCGTACCCACTGTATGTGGTTCCCACAATTCTGTATGGGGGACTATGTGGTGCCCACAATTCTGTACGGGGGACTATGTGGTGCCCACAATTCTGTACTGGGGACTATGTGGTGCCCACAATTCTGTACGGGGAACTATGTGGTGCCCACAATTCTGTACGGAGGACTATGTGGTGCCTACAATTCTGTACGGAGGACTATATGGTGGCCACAATTCTACGGAGGACTATGTGGTGGCCCCAATTCTGTACAGAGGAGTATGTGGTGGCCACAATTCTGTACGGGGGACTATGTGGTGGTCACAATTCGGTGCGGGGGACGATGTAGTGGCCACAATTCGGTGCAGGGGACTATATGGTTGCCACAATTCTGTATGGGTGACTATTTGGTGCCCACAATTCTGTATGGAGGACTATGTGGTGCCCACAATTCTGTACAGAGGACTATGTGGTGGCCACAATTCTGTACGGGGGACTATGTGGTGCCCACAATTCTGTACTGGGGACTATGTGGTGCCCACAATTCTGTACGGGGAACTATGTGGTGCCCACAATTCTGTACGGAGGACTATGTGGTGCCTACAATTCTGTACAGAGGACTATATGGTGGCCACAATTCTATGGAGGACTATGTGGTGGCCACAATTCTGTACAGAGGACTATGTGGTGGCCACAATTCTGTACGGGGGACTATGTGGTGGTCACAATTCGGTGCGGGGGACGATGTAGTGGCCACAATTCGTTGCAGGGGACTATATGGTTGCCACAATTCTGTATGGTTGACTATTTGGTGCCCACAATTCTGCATGGGGGACTATATGATGCCCACAATTCTGTACGGAGGACTATGTGGTGCCCACAATTCTGTATGGAGGACTATGTGGTGCCCACAATTCTGTACGGAAGACTATACTGTCCGGTCTAAAATGTAGTGCACATAGTGTGCGCTGCAAGGATTCAACAGTTTCTGAGTCATAGTAGAATTTACAATAGATATCACTCGTGATGTAAGTAGTAAGTTAAATATTTGGCATTGTACTATACCTATATTTCTTATCTGTGCATATTTAATCGTGGTATGTGTTAAAGGGGTCCACTGAGACTTTCATCTGGGGTCGGCGAAAACCTGGAGCCGGCCCTGACAGCAACAGTTACCAGCTGCCAGCCAACTGGAGGCTGGCAGCCGACATCAGTGTGCACGTTGCCGGAGTATGAAGTCACAGCCATGCGGCGGTGTGGCGGCGCCTCAAATGGATAAGGAAGCCAGATATGGAAAAGCATTTTTTTTTTTTGATGAGACCAGGATGGGACATCATATGGGCCCTGCGGGCCAGGATGCGACATCATATGGGGCCAGGATGGGACATCATATGGGGCCTGGGAGCCAGGATAGAACATCATAGGGGGCCAGGATGGGACATCATATGGGGCCTGAGGGCCAGGATGGGACATCGTATGGGGCCAGGATAGGACATCATATGGGGCCTGGGGGCCAGGATGCGACATTATATGGGGCCAGGATGGGACATCATATGGGGTCTGGGAGCCAGGATAGAACATCATAGGGGGCCAGGATGGGACATCATATGGGGCCTGGGGGCCAGGATGGGACATCATATGGGGCCAGGATGAGACATCATATGGGGCCTGGGGACCAGGATGGGACATCATATGGGGCCTGAGGGCCAGTATGGGACATCATATGGGGCCTGGGGACCAGGATGGGACATCATATGGGGCCTGGGGACCAGGATGAGAGATAATGGGTGGAAGAATGAGACACAATGGGGGCCAGAAATGAGACACAATGGGGGCAGGAATGGGACACATTATTACAGGAAGGGGCGAGGATGTGTGACATTATTACTGTAGGGGATAATTATGGATATTATTACTGTGGTGATGCATTATTATATCTCGCGCAGTGTAGAATTTGTGGAAAAATTGGGAAATGTGCCCTGGAAGCGGTGCTCCAGATAACTTATTTTCTGCAGAGACAAGTCCTGGCTGGAAGAAGTGATGGCAGTCTGCAATGGATGAAGAAGAAAAGCGAAGATGAAAGACTTCAACTAGAGACGTCACTGATGAGTCAGTGTGTTACCTGTACATTTACAGTATATACACGGCTCCTGTGTATAATGACACTGTTGATCACAGTATTACCTGTACACTATATACAGATCTCCTGTGTATATCACTGATGAGTCAGTGTGTTACCTATACAATGACACTTTATACAGAGCTTCTGTATATAATGTGACTGGTGATCACTATTACCTGTACATTATACACTATATACAGCGGATAATATTAGTATTGTGTTTTTTCAATTAACAATCAGTATTGTAATATTCGGTCACTATGCGGTGGCAATATGTGGTCTGGTCATGGTGTGCTGGTATTTGTTCCTTGTATGTGGCATTATTTGGTCACTATGTGGTGGTAATATGTGGTTCGGGCATGGTGGACGGTATTTGCCCTTTGTATGAGGTATTATTGGTCATTTTAAAAAATGTATGTGATTAATTTCTGCAAAGAAAAATATACCTAAAAGAGTATTGGGTATTTTAAGAAATATTTAATAGGTTAGAGTAAGGTCCAGAAGAGTCGATTGAGGTGCATTATACTACTATGGATGTTTATGGGGTGCATTATACTACTATGGATGTTTATGGGGTGCATTATACTACTATGGATGTCTATGGTGGTGCATTATACTACTATGGATGTCTATGGGGGTGCATTATACTACTATAGATGTCTAATGGGGTGCATTATACTACTATGGATGTGACGCGCCCCCTGGGCCAGTGTTGTTGGGGATACCCGGAGCCGGATCAGATGGGGGTTGTAGTCTCCGAGTGGCTGTGACCCGGTCCGTGCCCAGGGTGTCAAGCTCAGTGTGTGGCAGTCCTTATGATGTTTCTAGATGTTCTTTTGTGTCGACTACGCCACCCGTTGAATTGCGGTCAGTACGGCCGCCGCTGCAGCAGGGTCCACTGAGGCTGGTGATGTGTGTGCAGCTTAGGTAGTATAACCCCCAACGGGAGGGGTATAGCCTCAGGGGGTCAGTTGCAGAGGATGGGGGTTGTGGTGGTGCAGCGGGGATGGAAATGAGACTCAGAGTCGGGCTGTGCAGTTCAGGGTTTGTTTACTTACTGCAGTTGTTCTGGTCACTCCGGCCTTAAGTGACCACCCGAGCCGTGCTGCGTCCACCAGGTCCTGGACTCGGCCAACCCCCAGGTGATTCTGCAGCGTGGTCCTGAGCTCCCTTTCTGTCCTGTCCTCTTCTCTGGCCTTCCCCACCAGGGATCCACCTATGTCCGGCTCCCTCGGGCCTCTTGGTGGTAAACCCTTGTCTCTGGGTTCCCTGACCCTATTCGTGGTCTGCCTTCCGGGTGGATTTAGTGGGTGATCGTGGCAGATCCTGCCCACGACCTCCGGTTCCTGGCTAAGGTGTGCTGTAGCCTCTGCCAGCTTGGGATCCGGTACCCTGTTGCCAACTCTTCACCCTCTGGTCTAATTTGGGCTCTTGGAGTTCCTTCTTTCTCCCCCTCTGGGTCTTTCTTTCTCCTCTCTCTCTCTGGGCCTTGGAGCTGCTCTTCTCCTCTGCTCTCTTCCTCTGCTCTGCTCTGACAAAAGACTGACAGACTGACCCTGATCTAAGATGGTTCCCACCTTATATACTCCCTCTATGTGTGAGCTCAGGTGACCAGCACCCAATGAGCTCCTAGCATTACCCAGACTGCTCCCCCTATCTGCCCCTACACTACTGGGATGTTCCACCCCCCTCCCACTCCAGCCAGGAACAGACACTGTCGTACCTGCACATTTCTCTAGTGGGAGTACCATCGGTCTGCTCCTCGGAAATGGGATGTGTGTAGTGCATGCAGCTAACTGAGCTCAGTTCCACACTCCATCCTTACCCGGGAGTGGAATATCACACCTCTGGGTTGAGGTGCAATACCCCTGTAGCAGCCGAATCCTCAGGGTGCTACATTCCCCCCTGGTAAATCACAGCACGTCCTCGGGCTGTAAGATATAAACATCCACAAACATACATTTTTTTTTCATAAAACATAAACATATAAAACATCATATATTATCAGCATAAACTTTTCATATAAACATTCTTGTTTCTGGTTCCTCCGGTCACGGTGCAACTTGTGACCGGGTAAAGTGCTACAGTCTCTTGAAGAAAACAGTTTCCTATAAAACCGGTAGGGGGCGCTTTAGGAAGCGCAACTATATACAAGGGGATATGGCCGCTCTCAGTCCTCGGCCAGGTATTAGGAACTAGGGATGACCGCTCTCAGTCCTCGGTCAGGTAATGGGAATAGGGACACACGGGGTTAACAGTTCAATTGGCTGGTCCCAACGGGGACTATATTTTAACTAGAACAGTTCTTATACCCTGACGGGTAACTATATACAGTCTCTCTCTACCGTACTTCAACGACGGCGTCCTCCTGCTCTTTCTTTGTGGTTGGTTTCAGTTTCAGACCCGTCCGGATCCTCTTGCTCCTCCTCACACCGCAGCTCCTCCTCCGTCAGGCGATGCACATGGAGGGCGTAGGGTCCTTTGGCACACTTGTGCCGGGTGAAGGTGACCTCGTCCCCTACATACAGGTCACGACCTCTGTGTCCCTCCGGCAGATGGCTTTCTACGTCTCTGCGGGTTACAAAGACGTCGCCGGGGGTCTGATGGTCTCTAATAAAGCCCCATCCGTGCTGCATGTTGAATTTTATCACAGTCCCGGTGGAAGGGGGACCATGAGCTGCACGGGGATTCCTCCTGGTCCGGCTCTTCTGCTCCGCGCTCCTTATTTGGGCTTGCTGTTCCCGGACCCGCCTCTCTCTCCGCTCCCTCTCAAAGACCTCGAGCTGCTGGCGGCAGCACTCTGCACACTCCGCTGCGGCTGCCCGAGTCTCCTGAGTGAACCCCATGAGGTCTTCTCCGGTGGGATCCCACTCAAACCGGGTCTCTTCTAGCGGGGGCGAGATCCTCTTTATGGGCTTTGGAGCCGGGATCAGGGGTTCGCACATGGCCCTTGCTTTTTGCAGCTCCAGCTGGATGTATTCCTGGGGCCATACGAAGGGCTGCCCATCCGGGCACGTATGCTGGGCGAACAGGTCCTCACCCAGGTGCGGTACTTTAGGTGTTATGGGCGCCGTGGTGGTAGCGGCGCCCAGGTTAACCAGGCCTTGCGACCAGGCCTGGGGCACCTTGAAAGTAAAGGGCACCGTAAGAACGGCGGCGCCCTGTGTTACTTGGCCCTGCGACCAGGCCGGGGGCTCCGCGGAGGTAGGGGGCGCTGTTGGTATTGCGGCGCCCGGGGGTACTAGGCCTTGCGACCAGGCCGGTGGTATTTCCTGCTTGGCCACGCTCGAGGTCGAGGCGTGTGACGTCACAGGGGTCGCGGCTTCCGTTTGAGGCCTAGTCTGCGGCGGTGACGTTGCAGCGACGGGCACGGCAGGGGGAATTTCGGGCTCTGCGACGGGGAGCTGGGGCAGGCACGCGGTTTCCCGGCTCGGGGTAGAGACGTCCCCTTTACCTGCCTCCGTCCGTTCAGCTCCCTTCTCGGCGCCGTCTCCGGCCTTCAGTCCTCCTGCGCCATCCTCAGAGGCGGTCTGTCTCCTCGTCTCGGGTGGCGTGCTCCGCTGACGAGTCTCGGTCTGCTGGGCCATCTCTCGGCTCCACTCCGCCAACGTCTCTCGTTGCACCCGGGCCAACCTCTGTGCGAGGCCCTCCAGCGCGGTCTGTGCACACTCCCGGTCTCGGGGGAGCTGTGTTAGGATCTCCAGCAGGCCTTCTGGAGTGGCGACCTGCAACAGGCTCCTGACCACTGGGTCGGTGCTGCCTGGAGTGGCGGCCCGCATCAGGCTCCTGACCACTGGGTCGGTGCTGCCTGGCTCTCCCTCCATCTCCAGGTGTGCTTTCTCTGGACTCTCTTCCAGACGTCTTGTCTCCGGGTGCGCTCTCTCCAGACTGCTCCAGGCGACACCCATCTTTGTTCTCTTCTTCTGTCTCCGCCCACATCGAGGGTGGTCCCGGGGCAACTTCAGTTCCAGGGGCAGTTCTCTTACGCTGATGGACACTTCCAGCATCACAGTCTCTGTTGGTGGGCGCGGTTTCCGCTTTTGGCGCCATTCTTCGACCTGGCCCACGATGGGAGGTGGCCTCTTGCCACCCTCTGGCACGCCCATAATGGCGTCCGCTCTTCCAAGGCGGGAAATCTTCAGAAATGGCGGGAATCGTCTCCCAGTGGCGGGAAACTCCATGGATGGCGGGAAAAAGCTGCAAATGGCGGACAACCGGCGGGAAACGACCTGTGATGGGGCCCGATGGCGGGGACCCTCCGGAACCGGCAGGAGACTTCTTTTTAAGGTAACGGTGTACTTTTCTTCAGGCACGCAGTACCCGGTTGTTGCGGGCACGTTATCCTGCCGACTACGCCAAAGTTGACGCGCCCCCTGGGCCAGTGTTGTTGGGGATACCCGGAGCCGGATCAGATGGGGGTTGTAGTCTCCGAGTGGCTGTGACCCGGTCCGTGCCCAGGGTGTCAAGCTCAGTGTGTGGCAGTCCTTATGATGTTTCTAGATGTTCTTTTGTGTCGACTACGCCACCCGTTGAATTGCGGTCAGTACGGCCGCCGCTGCAGCAGGGTCCACTGAGGCTGGTGATGTGTGTGCAGCTTAGGTAGTATAACCCCCAACGGGAGGGGTATAGCCTCAGGGGGTCAGTTGCAGAGGATGGGGGTTGTGGTGGTGCAGCGGGGATGGAAATGAGACTCAGAGTCGGGCTGTGCAGTTCAGGGTTTGTTTACTTACTGCAGTTGTTCTGGTCACTCCGGCCTTAAGTGACCACCCGAGCCGTGCTGCGTCCACCAGGTCCTGGACTCGGCCAACCCCCAGGTGATTCTGGAGCGTGGTCCTGAGCTCCCTTTCTGTCCTGTCCTCTTCTCTGGCCTTCCCCACCAGGGATCCACCTATGTCCGGCTCCCTCGGGCCTCTTGGTGGTAAACCCTTGTCTCTGGGTTCCCTGACCCTATTCGTGGTCTGCCTTCCGGGTGGATTTAGTGGGTGATCGTGGCAGATCCTGCCCACGACCTCCGGTTCCTGGCTAAGGTGTGCTGTAGCCTCTGACAGCTTGGGATCCGGTACCCTGTTGCCAACTCTTCACCCTCTGGTCTAATTTGGGCTCTTGGAGTTCCTTCTTTCTCCCCCTCTGGGTCTTTCTTTCTCCTCTCTCTCTCTGGGCCTTGGAGCTGCTCTTCTCCTCTGCTCTCTTCCTCTGCTCTGCTCTGACAAAAGACTGACAGACTGACCCTGATCTAAGATGGTTCCCACCTTATATACTCCCTCTATGTGTGAGCTCAGGTGACCAGCACCCAATGAGCTCCTAGCATTACCCAGACTGCTCCCCCTATCTGCCCCTACACTACTGGGATGTTCCACCCCCCTCCCACTCCAGCCAGGAACAGACACTGTCGTACCTGCACATTTCTCTAGTGGGAGTACCATCGGTCTGCTCCTCGGAAATGGGATGTGTGTAGTGCATGCAGCTAACTGAGCTCAGTTCCACACTCCATCCTTACCCGGGAGTGGAATATCACACCTCTGGGTTGAGGTGCAATACCCCTGTAGCAGCCGAATCCTCAGGGTGCTACAGATGTCTATAGGGTACATTGTACTACTATGGATGTCTATGGGAGTGCATTATACTACTATGGATGTCTAATGGGGTGCATTATACTACTGTGGATGTCTATGAGAGTGCATTATACTACTATTGATGCCTATGGGGTGCATTAGACTACTGTGGATGTATATGGGAGTGCATTATACTACTATTGATGTCTCTGCAGGTGCATTAGACTACTGTGGATGTCTATGGCGTGCATTAGAGTACTGTGGATGTCTATGAGGTCCATTAAACTACTGTGGATGTCTATGGGGTGCATTAGAGTACTGTGGATGTCTATGGTGTGCATTAGACTACTGTGGATGTCTATGGGGTGCATTAGACTACTGTGGATGTCTATAGGGTGCATTAGACTATTGTGGATGTCTATGGGGTGCATTAGACTACTGTGGATGTCTATGGGGTTGCATTATACTACTGTTGATGTCTATGGAGTGCATTATACTACTGTGGATGTCTATGGGGTGAATTATACTACTATGGAAGTCTATGGAGGAGCCTTATACTACTATGGATGTTTGCGGGGTGCATTATACTACTGTGGACATCTATGGGGTGCATTATACTACTATGGATGTCTATGGGGTGCATTATACTACCATGGATGTCTATAGGTGTGCAATATACTACTATGGATGCCTGTGGGGTGCATTATACTACTATGAATGTCTATGGGTGTGCATTATACTATTATGGACAGGGGCATACATATGAATCATGGGGCCCTATAGCACAAGTTCTAATTGGGCTACCCCCCCCAAAAAAAAAAAAAATTAAATAATTGTCAGGGTCACAGAAGAGCATAGCTCACAACTTTCCAGCCTTTACGTAGTAATTTTCCTCCTGCCGTAGTCCTAGATTCCTCTTTCATTGCCCCTATAAAGTATGATGCCAACAAAAGTGCCCCCTAGACACAGTATGATGCCCCCATGGTGAATTCCTCCACATGTGCAGTATAATGACAAATTTTGGCCTAGGGGGCAAGCATACAGCAGTGGCCCATGAGCAGCGGCACAACCTCACTGCGCAGGAGCGGGACCAGCACCGGACATGTAGAAATGCGCATATGCCCCACAATATCAGCACTTGCCGGGAGCAATATTGCTGGGTGGCGCCAGCAGTGACTATATGTGGCACCGCCCCTGACTGAAAGAGAATCACACCCCTATGACTAAATACGAGCAGGTAAGACAAAGTATATAAAACGTTATAACATCATTATTCTAACACCGAAAACAGCTTGTTAGTGATGCACATTGCTTCACTAACAACGCTATGGGGGCAGTGTACATAGCAACTAGGACGTGACAGGTTCCCATTACAGCCAGAGGTGTCAAATTCAAATACGCAGAGGGCCAAAGTTCAAAGCTTGGACAAAGTCGAGGATCAACCTTGATATTTATTGAAAAATATGTCTACAATTGAGTAAGTTTTTCTTTATCAAATATAATGATTAATTTAAAAATTATAGTGGAATATTATAATATGTTATGCACAAGCAGTAAAAAGCATATGGCCCAATGGCCTAATTTAAATATGTAATTTAACACAGGATAAAAATCTTTGAATGAAACAGATAATAATGTATGATGCAAAGAAAATGATGCCCCCAAACACAGTATGACACCCCCACAGTGAATTCCTCCACACTCACAGTATGATGACCCTACTGTACCCCTTCCCCTTCCCTCAATCCCCCCAACAAACTATAGTGACCCCATCACAGTATGATTCTCCAACTGTAATCCCCACACAGCCCTCCATACAGTATAATGGCCACAATGAGTCCTCCATACAGAATAATGGGCCCCACATAGTCCTCCATACAGAATAATGGGCCGCACATAGTCCTCCATACAGAATAATGGCCCCACATAGTCCTCCATACAGAATAATGGGCCCCACATAGCCCTCCATACAGAGTAATGGCCCCACATAGTCCTCCATACAGAATAATGGGCCCCACATAATCATCTATACAGTATAATGGGCCCCTCATAGCCCTCCATACAGAATAATGGGCCCCACATAATCATCTATACAGTATAATGGGCCCCACATAGTCCTCCATACAGAATAATGGGCCCCACATAGCTCTCCATACAGAGAAATGGCCCTACATGGTGCTCCATACAGTATAATGGCCCCACATAGTCCTCCATACAGTATAATGGTCTCACATGGTGCTCCATACAGTATAATGGCCCCACATGATGATCCATACTGTACAATGGCCCCACATGATGCTCCATATTGTATAATGCGCCCACATGATGCTCCATACTGCATAATGGCCCCACATGATGCTCCATACTATATAATGACCCCACATGATACTCCATACTGTATAATGGACCCACATGGTCCTCCATACTGTATAATGGCCCTATACTGTATAATGGCCCCACATGGTGCTCCATATTGTATAATGGCCCTATATAGTGCTACATACAGTATATTGCCACCACATGATGCTCCATACAATATAATGGCCCCATATAGTGCTACATACTGTATAATGGCCCAATATAGTGCTCCATACAGTATATTGCCACCACATGATGCTCCATACAGTATAATGGCCACACATGATGCTCCATACAATATAATGGACCAACATAATGTTCCATACAGTATAATAGACAAACATAATGTTCCATACAGTATAATGGCCCCATATAGTGCTCAATACTGTATAACTGCCCCATATAGTGCTCCATACTGTATAATGGCTACCCTCCCCTGAAACACAGATTAAAGGGGGGTCTCATGGTAACATGGACCCTAGTACATTTTACATTAAATTTTGTTTGGTAGTTTCCATATATTGTGTATTAATGGTCATTCTATTATCCATCAAGGTCAAAAGGTCATGCAGTAAGCAGTAGAGTTTATGAGCAGGTTTTATCCAGTTTCAGCTGGACAGCGCAGAATGGCCAAGGAGCAGCCTTGCTATAAAACCTACTACGGCAGCTCAAGAAGAAGCATGCCCCCTCCCGGATGGCCTGCGCGTCACCGATCTACTTATGAATCATCGTCGTCATCTAGGAGAAGTAGGAGCCTTCGGAGGAATTGGAGGGCTTGGGTGATGTACTCCCCGCTAGCTTTTTCTTCAAGGATCCTGACCAAGCTGCTGTTATTAGTCCTGTAGAATAAAATTCCCCCAGCACAGCATCCAGCATTGTTAGTTTCCAAAGCAGTTTTCCTAATTGTAACTCTCACTTTCTTAAGCAGTGTGAGTGTTCAAAGTCCCTGTTATCCCTACATGTAAATACAGTGATAACACTGTAGACAAAGCTGCTCACCAGAAAAGTCACTCAGGGAGGAGCATTCATCCCTTTAGTTGGCAGTAAGTAAGGGGATTTAAAGGAGACTGCAGAACTATGAGCTGGTCAAGAGACAATTTTAGCATACCCCTTTAACCTTATAGTGACATTATTTTGTCAATTGTGGTTAATTGGAAATATTTCATATCATTTCATGTATAATTCAAGTATATCTTACAGTTGCACTGTTGTACTATTTTTAGTCTTTTATATTCAATAAATATAAACCTTTGGTAGTAAAATGCAGTATTCAACCCAGAAACCAAACTTTTTTTGGATCTGTGCTGTCTGCTTTTGGTCTAGATTTCAGTAACTAGTTTGTAAGTCTTAAAAAGTATGTAAAGAAAGAGAAATAGCTTGCAGGAAACATTTTAAGGAAGGAAAAATAAAACCTTACACAAAAAGAAACACCATGGGATTTCCCAGCCATTAAGAAGAATTATACAATGTTAGTTTAAAATACTACTTTTTTTTCTTTTTAATTGTGTAATCCATTAAAAAAGAAGAATCACTAAAGCTATTTATACTTTTATGGAACCTATTGTATATCATGAATTATTTCACTATGCAGATCCGCATTGTCAGGCATTCACAAGATACTGATTACTCACAGAGACCACCCACTGTGATCTCTTGAGCAAACAGCTCTCTGTTGCCCCCCCTATTGTCCGGACAATTGCAGGATGGCCTACAAACAATATAGGAGGCTGCAGGATGTTCTCACTAAGTAGTTATCAGCAAGCTAGCAGTGAGCGTAGGGCATACACACCACCTTTCAACACATGGAATGTGTACAGGTGCATCTCACTAAATTAGAATATTATCAAAAAGTTAATTTATTTCAGTTCTTCAATACAAAAAGTGAAACTCCTATTTTATATAGAGTCATTGCAAACAGAGTGGAGAGGCCACAATCCAAGCTGCTTGAGGTCTAGTGTGAAGTTTCCACAATCAGTGATGGTTTGGGAGCCATGTCATCTGCTGGTGTAGGTCCACTGTGTTTTATCAAGACCAAAGTCAGTGCAGCCGTCTACCAGGAAATTTTAGAGCACTACATGCTTCCCTCTGCCGACAAGCTTTTTGGAGATGGAAATTTCATTCTCCAGCAGGACTTGGCACCCGTCCACACTGCCAAAAGTACCAATACCTGGTTTACAAACCACAGTATCACTGTGCTTGATTGGCCGCAAACTCGCCTGACCTTAACCCCATAGAGAATCTATAGGGTATTGTCAAGAGGAAGATGAGAGACACCAGACCCAACAATGCAGACGAGCTGAAGGCTGCTATCAAAGCAACCTGGGCTTCCATAACACCTCAGCAGTGCCACAGGCTGATCGCCTCCATGCCACATTGCCACATTGATGCAGTAATTGATGCAAAAGGAGCCCCGACCAAGTATTGAGTGCATTTACTGAACATACATTTCAGTAGGCCAACATTTCAGATTTTAAAATCATTTTTCAAGCTGGTGTTATAAAGTATTCTAATTTACTGAGATAATGACTTCTGTGTTTTCATTGGCTGTAAGCCATAATCATCGACATTAACAGAAATAAACACTTGAAATAGATCACTCTGTTTGTAATGACTCTATATAATATATGAGTTTCACTTTTTGTATTGAAGAACTGAAATAAATTAACTTTTTTATTCTAATTTAGTGAAACGCACCTGTATATGCCCTCGTACTATCAATGATAGCCTCATGATAACCTACTTAATATTATTTGCTGCCACCACCGACCATATTTGAAATATAATACAGGCCTGATTGGACGCCTGCTTTCTGTTAGCGTATATGGCTTTGGGGGAGGAATGATTAGAGAGCAAAAGAAACAGGACTATTACATTTTAGATTTAAATCAAAAGGAAGGCAGTGTTTATGAAAAATATACCAAAGGTTTTTCAAAAAGGAGACATTGCAGTAGAGAGTATACAGTTACACAAATAAAATGGGATTAAAGATCTTACTATAAAGATTGCAGAGACGATTCAGTTTAGCTGGAGGGTAGGCGCTCCAATTGATTTGACCGTTATCGAACGTGATCCCTGCTATATAAAATATATCCTCCCGGCATGAGTATTGACCCATCTTCGGCTGGGTCTTTTATGTAGAAGGGGGGACTGCCCACACACTCCCCTGTGATGATCTCACGTGGGCAGGGCTCCAACCTTCATATTTTTATTAAAATCTCTAACTTCTGGGATAACTTCTCGCTGGCTGATCGCAGAAGTTTGCAAGTGACGCCATATTCTTTATTACTAATTTACCTTTCCTTAGAGACTACACATGGCATAGCTGTGGTCCGTTATTTTGGTACTTTTGCGCCACAGCTCACCGGAGGGGCATACAGCTATGGAAAAATAAGCGTATTGTTCCTTAGCTGACTCTACCACTAAAAATATGCATCCAATTATTATCGGAATTATGGAACTTTCGATATTCAATATTTCGTGTTGGTGCCTAAAAGCCTGGAGGTTGCAGCTGGAAACATCCTGGCTATTGTGAGTAGTGTTTGAAGCTTAATCGAGCAGCATCCTCCTCATCCAGGTGTAAATTTATCACAGGACTGTGCTACTACAACTATATTCATATTTTAATTAGTCTGGACATTAAGCTTGTTTTACTGTGGCAGATGGTCGATAAGGGGGGGGGAGCGTTTAGGGAGAAATGCTTAATATTTCTATGACACGCATCTATTCAGATAAATCCTTAGGATAAGCCATCAATCTCACAGCAGTGGAAAACCCCTTTATACTGCATCTGTCTTTTAAGGTGACTTTTCAGGATAAACTGCCATGTGTGACTGCATGAGGAATAAATTTCTGGCCATTTCATAAGTTGTATCCTGCATATTTCATTAGTTTTACCCTCTCCAGGTTATATTTCAAACTGTCTGTTGTCTCTGAGCTTTAGGGTGTAATTCAGCTGCTATGATGTCTCACAAATATACAGTACACACTGACATCAGGGATTTATCCTGTTTTTCAGTAGCACAACCTCAAAAGCTGCTGCGACAAGGAGGACATTATATAGCAGTACTGAGCCAAATAGCTTTAAGAGAATCCGTCAGAAGGTTTTTGCTATTTAATCTGAGAACACCATGATATAGGGGATAGACCCTGATACTTACTGGACTGTGTTTTGCTGTTTCAATAAAATCAGTGTTTTATCAGCAGGAGATTATCACTATATGACAAGCTGGTCTTGTGCCTTTTAGTTCAACCCCACCCCCCAGCACTGATTAGAAGCTTTTTGTCAATATACACAGAAAGCTGTTAATCGGTGATGTGGGTTATGTAGGGCTCAACATCACAAGCTCTGCTAAATCTACAGCAGAGAAAACTATGATTCTAGCACAACTGCTTTACCCAGTAATACATAAAACTGGAGTCAGGGTTTCTGTCCCTACAACATACTGCTGTCAGATTACATACCAAGAACCTATTTACAAATTCAGTTTAAATCCAGAACTGGATGAGATAAAACACCTACTAGAAAGCAAAAACACTGTGTGTCTGCCTCTCACTCTACTCCTCCCCCTCCTCTCCATAGATTTCAATAGGCATCTGTAATCTGATCACTTATTGAACTGTCGGTTTTTCAGAGTGAATGAGGAGTTCTGGAGCCAGAAGGAGAATAAGTTGAAATGAAAGTGACAATGTCAAATGTCACATTGTGAATTTTTTAAAAAAACAATATGTTCATGAGATATCCAGATGTTTCTAGAGTTATCTTTGATTGAACAGTATAGTTTAGGAAATAATGTGCATACATTTCTAGCCTATGTTCTCATCTGTTATCTATGTGGTTAGGCTGAAAGATTCTACAGTGATAAAGCAAACAGTCAGGGACATACACAGGATTTTCTGCAAACTGCACATCCCCTGAATTCTTATAGGTCTTACAATAGCAAACTGAGTAGATGTGCTAACAATTGTAATAGCCATGAAGTGCTCTAGAGCAGACTGTACAGTACAGCACAGCAATAAAACTTAAAGGGTTTCTCAGGGAATAGTAAAAAAAGGAGATGTCACTACAAATAAATTCCTACATACCTTTAATTAGCAAATCACAATTTTATTGTCTACAGAGGTAATCACTATAAAAATAAAATGGCAACTGCCTTGTTACACTGACAGAAACCTCTCCAAGAATAGCAATAGTACAGGTGCTTGTGAGCATGTGCATTAGGAAACTTGTCCACTCACTTCAAGTAGGAAAAGGTGCTCACAGTAGATATTCTGATGTAATACTGGAGATACCAGGAGTGCTGAGGTAAGAAGAGGCTGCTCACACTGCTGTCCACCATATTTATTTGCTCTAATACTAGAGATACCAGGGATGCTTAGGTAAAAAGAGGCTGCTCACACTGCTGTCCATCCTATCTAATCTAATACTGGAGATTCCAGGGGTGCTGAGGTAAGAAGAGGCTGCTCATACTGCTGTCCACCATGTCTATCTGATCTAATACTGGAGATTCCAGGGGTGCTGAGATACGAAGAGGCTGCTCATACTGCTGTCCACCATGTCTATCTGATCTAATACTGGAGATTCCAGTGGTGCTGAGGTAAGAAGAGGCTGCTCACACTGCTGTCCACCATGTTCATCTAATTTGATCCCGGACATATCAGGGATGCTGCTGTAACAAGAAAATGCTCACACTGCTGTTCACCCTGTATATCTGATATAATACAGGATATATCAGGGATGCTGAGCTAAGAAAAGGCTGCTCACACTACTGTCCACTCTGTATATCTGATCTAATCACCATCTCTTTCTGATCTAACACAGGAGATACCAAGGATGTTGAGGTAAGAAGAAGCTGCTCCCACTGCTGTCCACCATCTATTTCTAACCTAATATAGGAGATAACAGGGTTGCTGAGGTAGAAGAGGCTGCTCACACTGCTGTCCACCCTGTCTTTGTGAATTAGAATACAATGTATAGGTATCTCCAAGTCATAACAGAGGCGCTTTCTACTGCACATGGTAACAGGGACCTGAACTAACATTCTAGGAAAGGTTTCTCTTAAAGGAAATCTGTCAGCAGGTTTTTGCTATTTAATCTGAAGACAGCAGAAAATATGGGCTGAAAAACAGATTTCAGCGATATGTCACTTATTAGCCTGTGTGCTGTTGTTTACTTACAATGAATGTTTTATCACCAGGATATTATCACTGCCCAGACGACAGCTCACGCAATTGCTAGACCACCACACCCCTTCCTCTGATAACCAGCTCACTGTTAGTAGACAATGTACATAGAGAGCTGTGGTGTGAGTGGAGTCAGCTTTCTGAGCTCTGCTACATGCTACATCTAAGAACTCTGATTGTATCACAACTACTGCACCCAGTAAACTAAGTGATACATCCTTGGAATTAGGGTCTCTGTCCCTACATTATGCTGCTCTCAAATGAGGTAGCAAAAGCCTGATGACAGATTCCCTTTAATGAAACAAATGGTCATTTTAACTTTAGAGTGATTACTTCCCTAGACAAAACTATTATGATTTGCTTTAAAGTGGTGGTCCGAAGGCAAAGCATTTTTCTCTTAACTCCCTATTTAGTCCCATAATCTAAGTTTTTTTTCTAATATACTTCCTTTAAAAATTCCCTCCCTTTCCCTAACTACACTATTTAACAGCTTTTGTATTTTTTTCCCTATTTCCTGTCTGATGATGATTCATTTGAGTATCCAAGTGCATGCTGGAAAACTCAAACAAAGCATCATCAGGGGCACAGGCTGCAGTCACTGTCACAGCCCCTGCTCCCTCCCTGAAACGAATCGTCATCAGTGACTCTTGTGTCAGGGTGCGGTGCTGTCCCTGCTGTGTGCCTGAGTGTCTCCCTTCTGCAGTGTTTCCCCTGTGCGCAGTCTCCCCCAGTGTCCTGTGCGTTAAGTGCATTGTCCGGTCTGTTGTTGGCTTAGATGAATAGTAATAAGCCGGCAGCAGAGCGGTGTCACTATACCCTGCAGAGACCCGTGACGTCACCTACATGGGTGACACCAGTCTCCTGTACACCAGGTATAGTGACACCGCTCTGTTGCCGGCTTATTACTATTTATCTAAGCCAACAACAGACCGGATGTTATATCAGGACAACATAGTGTGTAGGTGACGCGCCCCCTGGGCCTGTGTTGTGCAGGGGAACCCGGAACCGGGCCTGTTGTAGAATGCTGGGAGTTGTAGTCTCCGTGTGGCGGTGACCCGGTCCGTGCCCAGGGTGGTCAAACCAGTGGCAGTCTTAATGTATAGCAAATGTCCGACTACGCCACCCGTGGATTGCGGTCAGTGGGGACCGCCGCTGCGCTGCCGACCGCTGAGGCTGATGTTGTTTGCGCAGCCGAGTATGGGATAACTCCCCACAGGAGAAGTATTGCCTCAGTGAGAGATGATGGGAGTGATGGTGTGAGGGTCCCAGTGCTAATGGTGCTGGTGCGGCAAGGAATCACAGAGACGTGAGGTGCAGTTCAGGGTCTTTACTGATGGTACAAGGCAGACCCTCCCGGGAGTACTGGCTAGTATAAGGGGCCTGGTCAGTCTGCGAGCAAGCAGGAGTTCCCCTGGCCAGGTGGAGTTGTAGGCCTCCCCGTTTATCTGCACTCTTCCTGGCTACCTTGCTGTCAGCGGTTACAAGTAGCCCACGTCCCTGAGTATACCGTGTGGTGCTCACCCGTATGGCTGGTGACTTGGGGCCTTCTGTTAGCCTCCGCTCCTGGATGGCGGCGCTGGTCCCTTCTTTGTGACTGAGCCTCCGGGCTTCTATGGCCAGAGGACCTGGAATCCCCTACCGGTTGGTTTCTGCTGCTGGGTATATATCAGTCCCCACAGCCTCGGACTCCTGTGTCCGGTTTTAGTAACTTCAGCCAGGGCGAGCTATATCTCTGCTCACAGCCCCTGGCCTTCAGCTGCTGCTCCTACAGAGCTCCTGTTCTCACTTTCCCTCTCCAGGCTCTGACTGCTCTGCTTGTTCTGCAGGCTCTGTCTCTGTCTCCTCTAATCCCGCCCCAGACCCAGTTTTATAAGGGCAGATTCCTCCCCTCCCAGGTCTGGGTGGGCCGTGTTGCATGTTCAGGGCTCCTGACCAGAGAAACCTCCCACTTGCACATATTATCTCTATTACTGTGGCAACCAGACCCCTGGGGTGTCACATTCCCCCCTAGTAAATTTTAGTACTCCGGGACTAAACACATTTTTAAAGAAACATAATAACAGGGTATAAACAATAATACGATAACATATTTACAAGAAGCTTTAGTTCTTTAAAGGTCACGGCGTGTCCGCAACCGGGTGTCCATATCACCCAAGGTGAAGTTTTTGAAACAAGAGGGTGTCCATGTCACCCAAGGTGAAACTTTAAGCGAAGTAGGGGACCTGTCCAAAGCAAACCCCTTGCGTTGGCCTTGGGCGTGGCTGCAAGGGTAGACTAACTACTTTGGGCCGCAAGGAGGCCACGCCAGACAGGTTTTCTCTTCCGCGGCCGTCTTCGCAAGAGGCACCAAGGTGCAACTATCTACAAAACTGTTCCGGTTATCCAGCGTCCATAACCTGTTAGTCCATAAAAATCTGCAGGGTAACTGAGAAACATAATTAATAACAGGCAACAAACATAAACCATAAACAGTTAACAGATAAATTCACAGTGCATTAGTTTAGATTCTCCAGCGAGCGGTCATCTGACCTCTAGTGACTCTAGTGGACCTACGGAGCTCACTAACTGGTTCTGCACTACAGGGTGTAGGAGGTGTTATGGGTAAGCTGGGCAGCTGTCTGCGCACTCCTTGGCTCACTAGGGGCACGGCAGGCTCACTACTAGCAGAGGGTTGATCCTCCTGTACTGCTGGTGTGGACTCTTCTGCCTCTTGGGCTGGCTGCTCTTCCAGCTCTCCCGGTTCCTCTGTAGGCACTTGCGGGGCTGGCTGGAGAAAGGTGAGGACAGGTACCACGACAGCGCCGTTTACTTGTGTCCAAGACCGGGGGAAGTCTCCGAGTACGGTACTGATCATTTCTTCCCTTTCCTCTGCGGGTTGAGGGTTTTCTTGATCTTCTTCAGGGCTTTGCAGCTGCTCGGGACACTTCTTCAGGTGGTCTCTGGAGACAATGGCTGTGGTTTCTCCTCCATCCTTACTGATTACGCAGATTTTTGGGTTCTCATGGCTTGATGGCAGTACGGTGTACGGGTCCTTCTCCCACTGGTCGTCCAACTTGTGGAGCCGCCTCTTCCTCTTCAAGACCTGCTCTCCAGGTACCAGGGGAACAGCGGGAGCATACTGGTTATAAGCCTTCTCTAGCTTGAGACAGACTTCGTTCGACGCTCTCCTGTACTTTCCGATACTGCTGCTGCCGTTATGTATCCCTGTCTGCCTCTGGCGAGGTGTCCTCAGGCGTCAGGACTCCCATATCCAGGTCAATAGGCAGCTTACCAGGTCTTGCTCTCATTAGGTAAGCCGGGGTACAGTTGGTGGAACCTACAGGGATGTGGTTATACAGGTCCACCAGATCGGGCAGTTTCTCAGGCCACAGACTGCGTTCTTCCAGGGGCAACGTTTTTAGCAGATCTATCACCACCTGGTTCATCTTCTCACAGAGTCCATTGGTTTGAGGGTGATAGGGCGTTGTTCTTATCTTCTTGCAGCCATACAGGTTGCAGAACTCCTGGAAGACCTCCGCTTCGAAGGCTGGTCCTTGGTCTGTCAACACTTGGTCCGGGTACCCGTGTGGACGGCAGAAGTGCTGCTGGAAGGCTCTAGCTGCTGTTTGAGCCGTTAAGTCCTTGACCGGGACCACCACCAGGAACCGGGAGTAATGATCTACGATTGTGAGGGCGTAGACATACCCAGATCTGCTTGGAGCCAGTTTCACATGGTCCAGGGCTACCAGTTCCAGTGGCTGTCTGGTGATGATGGGCTGCAGGGGAGTCTTCTGGCTGGCTCGGTCTTTTCTTCTCAGGTGGCACGGGCCACAGTCTCTGCACCACCTCTCGATGGCTCCTCTCATGCCTACCCAGTAGAACCGTTCACGCAACAAGAACTCCAGCTTCTTCCATCCGAAATGCCCTGCTCCGTTGTGGTATGCCTCCAGAACCATAGCCGCGTCTCGTCTTGGGACCACTACCTGCCAGGTCAACTCATGTGTTCGAGAGTTAACCATTCTCCGGCACAGCTTCTCCCTGTAGAGGAACAGCTTACTTTTCTCCTTCCACAGTTGCTTGGTCTCCTCCGGAGCATCTGGGTCAAGACAGGCATTGGCCTGGGTCAGCATTTCCTTCACCAAATGGACTGCGGGATCACTGTCTTGCGTCTCCGCCCAGTTGTAGTGGGGCAAGGGATTGAACGTCACGGAGCGCCTGTCCTTCACACGGTGGGAATACAGGGTAATCCCATGACGGTGGAACGCAGGGAGCTCAACTTCTTCCAGATCTTCTGGATCTTCCCCTACGTCCGGTAAGTTCGGCATTCTAGACAGGGCATCCGCGTTGGCATTTGAGCGTCCTGCCCGGTATTTGATGGTGAATTCAAAGTTGGACAGGCGGGCCATCCATCTCTGTTCCAGGGCACCGAGCCTTGCAGTGTCCAGGTGTGTCAACGGGTTGTTATCCGTGTACACGGTGAATTTGGAGGAGGCAAGGTAATGCTTGAAACGTTCGGTCACTGCCCACACTACTGCCAGGAACTCCAGCTTGAATGAGCTATAATTCTCAGGGTTCCTCTCCGTGGGCCGTAGCTTTCGGCTGGCGTAAGCGATTACCCGTTCTTTCCCTTGCTGGATCTAGGACAGTACGGCTCCTAGCCCGATGTTGCTTGCGTCCGTGTGGAGGATAAAGGGCTGGCTGTAGTCTGGATATGCCAGGATTTCATCCCCCGTGAGGGCCATCTTCAGCTGGCAGAAGGACTCCTCTTCCAGCTTTTCCCACCTAAAGGGCGGCTTCTGGTTTTTGGCTTTCCGAGATTGACCTATCAGGAGGTCCTGCATAGGGGCTGCCATTTTGGTGAAACCGGGAATGAATCTTCGGTAGTAGCCTACCAACCCGAGGAACTGCCGCACTTCCTTTATGCTGGAGGGTCTTGGCCAGTCCTTAATCATGGTGATCTTATCAGGGTCAGGAGCCACTCCGTCAGCACTCACCACGTGTCCCAGGTATTGCACCTTTGGTTTCAGGAGGTGACACTTGGAGGGTTTCACCTTTAGGCCGTAGTTTGCCAGAGCTTCGAACACTTCTGCCAGGTGTTTCAGGTGGTCCTCGTAGGTCTTGGAATAGACGATGACATCGTCCAGATATAACAGGACCGTCTCGAAGTTCCGGTGTCCCAGACAGCATTCCATCAACCGTTGGAAGGTTCCTGGTGCGTTGCAGAGCCCGAACGGCATACAGTTAAATTCGCTGAGACCCATCGGGGTGGTGAATGCGGTCTTCTCCCGGTCCGCCTCTGCTACAGGAACCTGCCAGTACCCGCTAGTGAGATCCAAAGTAGAGAAGAAGTTAGCAGATTTTAATGCAGCTAAGGACTCTTCTATCCTTGGTAACGGGTACGCATCTTTGTGTGTGATACGGTTGACCTTCCTGTAGTCTACACACATTCTCATGGTGTTGTCTTTCTTTTTCACTAAGACTAGTGGAGCTGCCCAGGGGCTACAGCTGTCCCTGATTACCCCAGCCTCCTTCATGTCTCTAAGCATCCCCTTGGCGTGTTGGTAGTGTGCCAGGGGTACGGGTCGGTATCTCTCCTTTATGGGAGGATGGTCTCCCGTGGGGATGTGGTGTTCTACCCCCTTTACTCGCCCGATGTCTAGCGGGTGTTTACTAAACACTCTCTCGTACTCTCGAACCACCCGATAGACTCCCTGTCTCTGGTGTGAGGGAGTGGAGTCAGTACCCAAATGCAGTTGCTGACACCAGTCCTCCATTGGTTTCTTAGAGCCGTTACCTTCCTCTGGTTGAGATGGAGGCAAGGGTTCCACGGCCTGTACAGAATTCTGGTTTATGGTGAACAATTTGGCTAGCGTGGCATACCGGGGCAGGTATACTTCTCTCTCCCCGATATTTATGATGCGAACGGGCACCCTCCCATGGCGTACATCGACCACCCCCCGTGCCGTCAAAATGGTGGGCCTACTGTCTGAGTAGACGGGTTCTACCATTGCTTGGTAGTCTCTACCTCTTAGACCAATAGCTGCCTGGCACCAAATCATCATCTCACTTTTTGGGGGCATGGCAATAGGGAACGGGTCACACATTCTCACGCTACCTATCTCACCACCAGATAGTTCCACCTGTTGCCACTTCATCAGTGCCCGGATCTCTTTTTGGAGCACACGCTGCTGGCCGGAACTGGCGTTCTTGGCAACCTGCTGTAAAATGAGAATCACCTCTGCAAGACAATTTTCAATCACATTAGTTCCCAAGGTTATTCTAGGGTGACTCTCATGACGGTCTATGTCCACTATAATCAGTCCTTGTGCCGCCAGTTCGACTTTACCGATCTTAATGGTCACCTCTTTGAATCCCACCTGCGGCACGGGCTGACCATTGCTGGCGATGATACTCAGGTCGTCATCTGGGTAGCGGGTTATGTCCGAGTCATTCCAGTACTGTTTAAAGAGCACGTATGGGATGGTGGTCACCTGTGACCCAGTGTCTAGTAGGGCACTCATAGGAATGCCATCCAGTACCACAGGCAAGATTGGACGTCCCCCTACGTATTTATCACGCCAGTTTGATGGGCCTGATGGTCTTATGCCTGGGGGTTGGCCCTCTACCCCAGGTTGTGCCCGTTTAAATGACAGTACCTTGCCACATGTCCGGGTTGATTGCAGCGGCGGCAGATGGGTCGTCCGTCCTCGTTGTATCTGTCGCTGGGTCTTCCTCTGGCCGGTGGGGTCCTCCTCAGTCGGCGCCACGGGACGTCCTCCGGTCCGGATGCCAGCTGGATCTTTCCTGGAGAAGAGACCTGTAAAGACTGCACAGTTCTGGTTAGCGCGGCAACGCTCTTAGTCAGCTCTTGGACCTGATGGTGCAGGTCTGTAGCCGGGTCACTGTTTAAAGCCTGCGCATCAGCTCCCACAGGCCCTGCAGACAAGGGCACCGTCTCCTGGTGGTAAGTGATAGCAGGGCGGCTGTGGGTCACAGCGCCATCTGGTGCCGGTTCTCGGAGCACCCGGATGGCTCTGTCCTTGAACTGTGCAAAGTCCAGGTCAGGGTCCTGTAAGGCCATTGCCCGCAACTGGGTTCGGTGGGCATTGCACAGTAGACCCTCAATAAATTGTTCAGTCAACAGCTTATCTTCATTTCCCACGCTGTCAGGGTCTGCCTGCTTAATGGCTCTCAGGGCCTCTTGTAGGTTTAGAGCATAGTCTCTTATACTCTCATGTGCCCGCTGTTTACAACCGTAAAATCTGAGCTTTATTTCGGCTGAGGTGCGGGTATCAAATGTGTCTTTCAGCCGGGCTAGTATTTCTCTGACAGTCCTCTTCCTCCCAGGTGGCCAGGACTTTACCTCCCTTTGGGCTGCCACGATTAATTGGGCCACCAGGATGCTAACTTTTTGCTCTTCTGTGAGGGGGTACACCTGGAAGAGGCTATCCAGTCTTTCTCTAAAGTCATTTAGAGTATGTGACTCCCCTGAGTACTGGGGTAGCCAGGTTGCCCCCGGGATATAGGGCATGGTGAATGGCATGACTGCTGCAGCGGTTGCGCTGGCGGTGGCTGTGGCAGTGGAGCTCCCCTCGGTATCCGGCATCCTCCTCCCCCCTAGTGGACCGTGGCCTACCTTGCGATGCTCTTCTTCCGTAGGCCGCGGCTCCGCAGTCGATCGTCGGGGTTGAGGACCTGGCGTCGCGCTCCGATGACGTCAGCGTCGCTCTTCCTCCCTTCCAGGACCTTGCGCAGCGTCAGAGCGTTAGGCGGAGCGTGGGGCGGAGCTTCGGCTCTCGCACGCTTTCGGCGTCCACGCCCCTCTTCTTCCCGTGCGGCGTCCCGAAGATGGCGTCCGAAGGCGGGAAGCAGCTGTGGATGGCGGGAAGAAGGCAGAAGACGGCGGGAAACGGTCCAAGATGGCGTCTGATGGCGGGAATCGGCTCCGGATGGCGGGAAACGACTCCGGACGGCGGGAAACTTCACCACAGGTAAGTATAAAAGTCTCTTTTTCAGGCACGCAGTACCCGGTGGTTGCGGGCACAAAATCCTGCCGACTACGCCAAAGTTGACGCGCCCCCTGGGCCTGTGTTGTGCAGGGGAACCCGGAACCGGGCCTGTTGTAGAATGCTGGGGGTTGTAGTCTCCGTGTGGCGGTGACCCGGTCCGTGCCCAGGGTGGTCAAACCAGTGGCAGTCTTAATGTATAGCAAATGTCCGACTACGCCACCCGTGGATTGCGGTCAGTGGGGACCGCCGCTGCGCTGCCGACCGCTGAGGCTGATGTTGTTTGCGCAGCCGAGTATGGGATAACTCCCCACAGGAGAAGTATTGCCTCAGGGCAGCTAATGTGAGAGATGATGGGAGTGATGGTGTGAGGGTCCCAGTGCTAATGGTGCTGGTGCGGCAAGGAATCACAGAGACGTGAGGTGCAGTTCAGGGTCTTTACTGATGGTACAAGGCAGACCCTCCCGGGAGTACTGGCTAGTATAAGGGGCCTGGTCAGTCTGCGAGCAAGCAGGAGTTCCCCTGGCCAGGTGGAGTTGTAGGCCTCCCCGTTTATCTGCACTCTTCCTGGCTACCTTGCTGTCAGCGGTTACAAGTAGCCCACGTCCCTGAGTATACCGTGTGGTGCTCACCCGTATGGCTGGTGACTTGGGGCCTTCTGTTAGCCTCCGCTCCTGGATGGCGGCGCTGGTCCCTTCTTTGTGACTGAGCCTCCGGGCTTCTATGGCCAGAGGACCTGGAATCCCCTACCGGTTGGTTTCTGCTGCTGGGTATATATCAGTCCCCACAGCCTCGGACTCCTGTGTCCGGTTTTAGTAACTTCAGCCAGGGCGAGCTATATCTCTGCTCACAGCCCCTGGCCTTCAGCTGCTGCTCCTACAGAGCTCCTGTTCTCACTCTCCCTCTCCAGGCTCTGACTGCTCTGCTTGTTCTGCAGGCTCTGTCTCTGTCTCCTCTAATCCCGCCCCAGACCCAGTTTTATAAGGGCAGATTCCTCCCCTCCCAGGTCTGGGTGGGCCGTGTTGCATGTTCAGGGCTCCTGACCAGAGAAACCTCCCACTTGCTCTCAGACATAATATCTCTATTACTGTGGCAACCAGACCCCTGGGGTGTCACATAGGCAGTTATAGGAATATCATAGGGTGTGTTGGGGACTGTGAGGGCTTCATAAAGTGTGGGAGCTGTGGTCATCATACTGCGTAGAGGGGACTGTTGGAGCATAATATTGTGTGGGGGCTGTTAAGGCATCATACGGTGTTCAGTTAAATGTTCTTCGTCTGCATGATACTTTTTATAAGGAGCACTGTAGGGGCATCATACTTTGTGGTGGGTCGTAGGGGCATCATACTGTGTGTGGGGAACTGTGCAGGCATCATTATGAGGGAGAATGTATGGTGGCAGCATCATATTTTATGGAGGGCACTGTGGGGGCATTAAGCTATGTGTGGGGCATCCTATTGTATGTGGGGGCATAATACTGTGTGCGGGATAATGTACTGTGGCAACATTATACTTTATGGGCGTACTGTTGGGGTCTCATTTACTGGTTGGGGGATGTATGGCATCATACTTTATATGGGGGATTCTATAGTGTAGATGTCATATTGCATGGGAAGCTTTGGTGGCATCACACTTAGTGGGAAACTGTGAAGGAATGTACTATGGAACATCATACAGTGTGGGAATGTACTATGGGTGCATTATACTGTGTGAAGAGGAATGTACTGCAGGGGCATCATGCTGTTTGTGGGAGGATATACTGTAGGGCATCCATCACACTTTGTGGCGGAATGTACTATGGGGGCATCATACTGTGTGTGGTGGCATAATACTGTATTGGGGCAGTTAAGGGGGTACCCTACTGTGTATTAACACTAATAGGCTTCACTAATAGTAATATTTCTGCGTGGGTGCATATAAAGAACTGGACAAGGTTAGGGAAGTGGCTTAGTGTAAAATAAAAATTGCCACTGCACGCTATGTAGTATAGCTGCCTGAATGATTTTACATCATTCTTCTGCTGGTCTTCACCACAGATCAACAGTCTGCACTCCGCTCTGCCTGTACATTGGAAGTTAAAATAACTATGCACTGCAGAGCTGAGACATAATCATGTGAAGCTGCAAATGCTGCTCTATTGTAACATATAGCAGAAGATTATCCTCTGCCATATGAATCAACAGGGCAACATTTGCAGCTTCACTTCACTGATCTGTCTGCATCAAACACAACTCAGCCCAGCTTATCTCAGCTCTGCACTACAAGCTCTGCTGTGCAGGCAAAGCGGAGTGCAGACCTTTTACCGCTGCTCGAGACCAGCTATCTGAGCAATGATGTAAAAACACAGAGGCAGCTATATGGAATATAATGGCAGCTGAAATAATCCGGCTGCCAGAGTTTTGTGCAAGACCATTTACCGTATTTCACAGTAGAAGAATTCTTTACGTAGATTAAATTGATGATATGCCGAATATGTGTGGTGGATGCAGTTGAGCTGAGCTTAGAATAGCAAAGCTAACACATTCATCAGTCAGCAGGCTTTCAATACAGATCGGGGTCAGCAATTCAGAAATGTGGCTTGTCAGGAGCCCACAGGAGAGAGGGGTCTGCAGCACTGGGGAGAAGCCCTAAGCTGCTGGGAATTTGTAATTTTAACAGTGTACAAATAGGACACCCATTTAGCTGTGTGAAGCTGGGTGTAAAGAGGGGCAGATAGAAAGGAAAAAAGACAAAGGTTCAAGAAAGAACAGTTATGTTGGGTGTAATCTGAATATTAACAATAGGTTAATGTTGTATAATAGGCGGTTATGAATAGCGCTGAATAATGTGGTGCAGTTAATTTATAACAAATATAGAAAGTGTATATATATTTACAACAATATCTCCTTTTATATTAGGTCTATACCAGGTTCTTAATATTTTTTTAAGATCAGGGTATTTGACACCTAATGTGATGTGTTTATTGGCCAATTATTTGGCAGGTACAATAAATATCTGCCTTTTGCTTGGCGCATATTTGTACCATGACTAAGAACGTTTCTCGTGCTTTTATATATTTTATTCTACCTTTGTGCATTTGAAGCTTTTATAAATAAAGAGGAGATTGTGGTTTTAACTGGATATTTATTTGGCTGAACATTCTGTCTTTTTTCAATCCATATTATGTGCCGGGTACATGATACTTACAGCATGTAATGTTGTGCTGGTGTAATGTTAGAGAAAATGTCACTCTTGTTCCAAATCAACGGCTCATATACAAGTCTGTCACAATGCTTTCCCATCAGTTACAGTGGTGGCCAAAAGTATTGGCATCCCTGCAATTCTGTCAGATAATACTCAGTTTCTTCCTGAAAATGATGGCAATCACAAATTCTTTGGTATTATTATCTTCATTTAATTTGCTTGCAAGGAAAAAACACAAAAGAGAATGAAGCAAAAATCAAATCATTGATCATTTCACACAAAACTCCAAAAATGGGCCAGACAAAAGTATTGGCACCCTCAGCCTAATACTTGGTTGCACAACCTTTAGCCAAAATAACTGCGAACAACCGCTTCCGGTAACCATCAATGAGTTTCTTACAATGCTCTGCTGGAATTGTAGACCATTCTTCTTTGGCAAACTGCTCCAGGTCCCTGATATTTGAAGGGTGCCTTCTCCAAACTGCCATTTTGAGATCTCTCCACAGGTGTTCTATGGGATTCAGGTCTGGACTCATTGCTGGCCACCTTAGAGGTCTCCAGTGCTTTCTCTCAAACCATTTTATAGTGCTTTTGGAAGTGTGTTTTGGGTCATTGTCCTGTTGGAAGACCCATGACCTCTTAGGGAGACCCAGCTTTCTCACATTGGGTCCTACATTATGCTGCAAAATTTGTTGGTAGTCTTCAGACTTCATAATGCCATGCACACGGTCAAGCAGTCCAGTGCCAGAGGCAGCAAAGCAACCCCAAAACATCAGGGAACCTCCGCCATGTTTGACTGTAGGGACCGTGTTCTTTTCTTTGAATGCCTCTTTTTTTTTCCTGTACACTCTATGTTGATGCTTTTTCCCAAAAAGCTCTACTTTTGTCTCATCTGACCAGCGAACATTCTTCCAAAACGTTTTAGGCTTTCTCAGGTAAGTTTTGGCAAACTCCAGCCTGGCTTTTTTATGTCTCGGGGTAAGAAGTGGGGTCTTCCTGGGTATCCTACCATACAGTCCCTTTTCATTCAGACGCCGACGGATAGTACGGGTTGACACTGTTGTACCCTCGGACTGCAGGGCAGCTTGCACTTGTTTGGATGTTAGTCGAGGTTCTTTATCCACCATTCACACAATCTTGCGTTGAAATCTCTCAATTTTTCTTTGCCGTCCACATCTAGGGAGGTTAGCCACAGTGCCATGGGCTTTAAACTTCTTGATGACACTGCGCACGGAAGACACAGGAACATTCAGGTCTTTGGAGATGGACTTGTAGCCTTGAGATTGCTCATGCTTCCTCACAGTTTGGTTTCTCAAGTCCTCAGACAGTTCTTTGGTCTTTTTTCTTTTCTCCATGCTCAATGTGGTACACACAAGAACACAGGACAGAGGTTGAGTCAACTTTAATCCATGTTAACTGGCTGCAAGTGTGATTTAGTTATTGCCAACACCTGTTAGGTGCCACAGGTAGAGAATAATACCAAAGAATTTGTGATTGCAATCATTTTCAGGAAGAAACTGAGTATTATCTGACAGAATTGCAGGGGTGCCAATACTTTTGGCCACCACTGTATTTGATGACCCCAGATACATATGTATTGCTCCATACAGCAGATACCAATAGGAAGTGCTGGAAAGTGTATACAAGGCTATGTTTGCATCACGTTTTGTCCACTCGTCAGTGTCTCTGTTGGGGCTTATGTCTGAAACCCTGAAAAATGGGATTCGAACGTTTTAGCTGATAGTGCCATTGACTTTAATGATGTAGAAAGAGTCGCTATATGCTCCACCGGACATCATTTCCAGTAGTATCCATCTATTTGAGGCGAGCACCAAGACGCATTGGACCACGTTTTTGTGTCCACCTCAGATAGATACTGTCTAAAAAGATGTCCGACAGAGCACAATATGACTCCATCTGGATCATTATAGTCTATGACACTGTCAGTGCAAATATCGAAACCCCATTTTCCAGGGTCTCAGACGTAAACCCCTGACCGAACCCCTGATGGTAGCCTAAAACTCAATATGAACATAGCCTAATGATTATTTCATTTTTACACTTTTTGTAGAAGGGTCAGAAACTAAGTAGCTTGGCAGATTAATTATGGAGCGTGAATTTCAGGAAAACTTATGTTATAAGGCGTAAGAAAATGACATTGCAGAATGTGTGTAAATTATTATAGTTATTAAAGGGGTTGTCTTCAACCCCTGCTGAATTGCAAAATTCCCTCATATAAAACAAAAACAGCCTATACTCACATCCGTTGAAGGTGGCATTCCAGTGATGTTGATGCCAGGTGTCCTGTGACATTATTATGCTATGTGAGCCCTGCAGCCTATTAGTGGCCGCTTTACTCTCACAAGCTTCAGACGTAACTGACATCCGGAGCACATGAGAGACCAGCAGTTCTTCTACCAGCTTCCAGTTTCGTCCAAATGAAGTGAAAATTAAGTGTCCGCTGATTGGCTGCAGTGACATATTGATGTCACGTGAGCCATGGGAGACCTCGCGTCGACACCTCTGGAAAGTGCTGTTTTTATTTTATATTGGCAAATACAGCAATTGAGAAGTAGTGAACAACCCTTTATTGTGTTTTCCTCTGTTATGATATTAATAACCTCCTTATGATAGGTCATCAATATCATATTGGTGGGTACCCGAAACCCAGCACCCTATTACTAGCCCCAGATGAAAACTGTGCGTGGAGCCGAACACCGCCCTCACTGTGTAGTGGTCACGCTCGGGTACTGCAGATCAGCAGATATTTATTTGAAAAGGTTTTTTTTTAATTACATCGCTGTATTTAATTTTTTACACATATTTACACTTGTTATATAATATATTCCGCAAGAAGTTATAAAAGATCTATGGGGAACTTTGCATTTTTTTATTGCTCAGTTATTCACTGTAGTAGGAGCTCCAGATAAAGGAAAACAGTCGTTAAAAGACATTTTTTTCAGACTCAGGAATGGCACCACACAGTGAAAAGAAAAGGTTAAAGGGGTCCTCATAGAAGGGGCTACACAGCATTACATAATGTGCTGCCATATGGTGCTTCATTATGACACTATATTCTCCCCAGAAGCAATCCTAATGATTACGTCTGGAAATGACCTTATAATATACCTAGTATCCATGTATTTACCAAGCTGGAAGGTTTAATGATACCTGTTAGTTGATTATTCTTGTAAACCGATGAAACTTGGCCAACAACAGTAGCAGAAGCTGTGGAGGGGGCTGTGCTTAGTTTGCTTGTCACTACTGTCAGTGAGTCTTAACACAGGAAGTATTGGGGCAGTGAAATCAGGAAGTTTAGTGTATACTGTATTACAGGGTCTGCTCACCCTGAGGAACAGGTGTCAGCACTTGCTCAAGTCTCTACCAACTTCTGCAGCTCTTGGTTCTGCACATTGACGCTGGGATCATACAAGGAGGCGCATTTCATGGGCTGTAAAGAAAATACAGAATGAAGGTTTTAAAGGTTGGGGATATGACAAGGATAATTATTATGTCCCCTTGAGGACCACTAAGCTTAAACTGAAGGATTATATATATTATATATATATCATTTTACGATTTCTAAAATGGCATCCAGAGGTATGTACTGTTTTTCATTTACCACAGATATGACTCTAAAAAAAACCCTTATATTTCCTCCTTACAAAGTTCCTCTTTCTTGATTGAAGTCACACTAAAGTGTATGTTTGTTGCTGAAAGTGGCAATGTAGTAATAAGGTGCTGAGAATATAAAAGAATTTACTTAGAAAGTTTGACATTTTATTGTACTGAGAAATGTTTTAGGATTACAGTATAGTAAAGGGGTTCACTGGAACCAATGTCCATCAATGTTTACTGAGTGCAGGTCCTACTATAAACCAGTCCCAGTCACGTTAATGGTACCAGTCACTGCTGTCCCTATCGATTAGTTGCTGTAAAGCCTTTATAGGGGCCCACTAATAAGAATAATATTTAACCTTTCCACAGGTAAAGGTCTGATTGCTCCCTACTGATCAGTAGAACAAGAACACTGTGTCCACCATTTGAACATAGAAATGGTGACATATGTGCACTAACGCTTCATTCATTGTCTATGGGACTGACGGTGATAACCAAGGGATATATTCATCTATCGCCATCAGTCCCATAGACACTGAAAAGAGCCGCAGTGCTCATGTGTGACCACTGCTTCAATTAAACGCAGGACATGTTGTGACTCTTATTCTTGAGATCAATGAGTATCCCAGTGGTAGAATTCCCAGCGATTGGACTCCCAGCGATTGGACTCCCAGCGATCAGACTCCCAGCGATCAGACTCCCAGCGATCGGATTCCCAGCGATCGGATTCCCGGCGCTCGGACTCCCAGCGATCGGACTCCCAGCGATCGGACTCCCAGCGATCGGATTCCCAGCGATCGGATTCCCGGTGCTCAGACTCCCAGCGATCGGACTCCCAGCGATCGGACTCCCAGCGATCTGACGCCCAGCGATCCCAGACACTTATTACCTATCTCCGATATGCATGATAAATGTCATTAAATGTCAGGTAGTTATCGTATTGCAATTCCTTAGTATTTTATCGGACTACCAAGTCAAAGATGGGGCCACAGTTTTCTTGTACAGTATGTTGTTTGCTTTTTTATGGAAAATCGACATACGGTAAACTCTTGTTAAAAAATACATAATATGTTTCTATTTTGTTCAATACATTTTTGCTGTATTCACTGGCATAAATCTCTTAGGGCAAGTGCAGACGGGCATATTTTCGGTCCGAGTGCAACCTGATAAAAAATTGGATCGCATTCAGACCATTGTTAGTCTAAGGTGCCGTGCACATGTCTGATTTTTTTTCCCCGGACGGAGACTGTCAGAGGAAAAGATCGCTGCATGCCCAAGTTTGATCCAATAATCGGATCACACTCTGCCATGCAAGTCAATGAGTGTGTGGGAAACATGGAACTGTACTCGGATGACACCTGAGTGCAGTCTGATTTCCACGCACTCACAGAATGGAGAAGATGGAGAATTTTTTTTTCCATCTTCTCCTCATCTAAGAGATATGGATCACACTTTGATCATACACGCATCAAACTGTGATCAGAGTTTGAGCAGTGTCATTTGCATAATCGACATAATCATATGAGAGAATCTGTGCCGTCTGCACCCGCCCTTAAAGTGTAATTATTCATTAACCCCTTAGTGACCAAGCCCGATTTTTCAAATCTGACCAGTGTCACTTTATGTGATAATAACTTCTTTGCTTCCACACGTCCCACTAATTTTGGAAGGGTTAAAAGTTTAGCAGCAATTTTTCATTTTTTTTCTTTTTTCAAGGAAATCTTGTTTTTTTCAGGGACCTAAATGGTTTTGAACTGAAATTGAGAAGTGTATAAATTATGGGGGGAAGGATGAGACCATTGTAAAAACAGCGCCCTTCTAAATATTCAAAACTGCTGTCAGGGAGTCTGTGTTAATTCTTGCCAAGCACCTGAAGGGTTAACAAAGTAGAATGAATGGAATTAAAAATGTATTTTTTCCCCCTACCGCAATGTTGCTAACATCCTAACAGGCCACCATAACTGGCAGACCCAAAGGCCTCGGGTTGCCATGGCAACCATAGGGACCACACTATCGTGATCGCAGGCTGCCAATAGGATTTAAGAGGAAACCCCCTCCTTCTGTTAATCATTCAGATTTCTCTATTGAGGAGGTTAATAGTCGTAATTGGTGCTAACACCGATCGAGGCTGATACAGCAAAGTGTCAGGTAAAGTATACAGCCAACACCTGCTGTAGTTTTTGCCAGTCGGGGAGCGCTTTTCTCATATTCCTCAAATCAGTAAAAAGGTGCATTGTTGAGAATTTAAAAAAAAGCAATTAAAGTGTCCTAATAAGTCATCTTTACTAATAAATCATCCTTACTAATGCTGTTTGCCAGGCAGCAGCCAGAATATGATAGTTACACATGTCAGACAGGTTGTCAGTTTTACTGTCACTCTCATGTGTAAGTTGTAGTTGTGTCACCCGCACTACTAGTGAAAACAGCAAACAATATGGAGGTACCGTATATAACTTTTCATTACATAACAAAAAATCATTACTTACATAAAACCAGTATCACTGATTAGTGCCAAAAGGGCAGTCCTAAAAATGTGATTCACTCATAACTGCCCTCTTCATTTACTGAATACTCAATACTATTTCAGTCTGCCAAATTAAATATGAAGAATACAATGAGCCCTGTAATAAGAGTGTACAGAATAAGGCTCGCAGACAACATAGTCATGTGTCACATAGGGATTGTGATCTATAGGGATACAATGACTCTCACAATTTGTTGGAGATCAGGGTTGAGACAGTACTAGACTTTGTGCAGAATTATAAGGCTAGTGACTATTTTAACCATATCATAATTTTTATACATTTTTGACAACTTCAAGCTCTACAACCTTGAATGCGTATTGGATGAAGCAGATCGGGTGATTTGTATTTGAGTAATGAGGGCGGGTGCCGCCTAAGGGTATACAACATCTTTTTTCAGGGTGTGCAGAATTATTTGGTAGATTCTTTTTCTCAGACAAAATGGGCCAAAAAAAAAGATACAACTGACTCTGAAACGTCAAAAATTGTTCCAAGTCTTACAGAGGGTTGCAGCACTCTTGATATTGGGGCACAATCACAGAACCATCAAAGGTTTTGTTGTAAATAGTCAACAGGGTCGCAAAAAAACATGTAAAGAAAAAAAAGACGAACATTAATTGCCAAAGATTTGAGTAGAATCAAATGTGAAGCGACCAGGAGCCCAATTTCCTCCAGTGCTGTCATATTCCAGAACTGCAACCTCCCTGGAGCGCCCAAAAGTACAAGGTGTTCAGTGCTCAGAGACATGGCCGAGGTAAGAGACGCTGAAGCCCAACCACCACAGAATAAGAGACAGAAGTGGATATGTCAAGAAATATCTGAAGACAGATTTTTCAAAGGTTTTATGGACTGATGAGATGAAAGTAATTTTTGAAGAATCAGATGGATGAGCCTGTGGCTGGATCAGGATAGGGCACAAACCCTCATTGTGACTCAAAAACCAGCAAGGTGGAGGTGGGGTACTTCTATGGGCTGGTATTATTAAAGATGTGCCAGTTGGACCTTTTTGGTTTCAAGATGGACTGAAAATCACCTCCCAAATTTACTACCAGTTTTTAGAAGACACTTTCTTCAAGAAGTGGTACAAGAAAAAGTCTGCATCTTTCAGAAATCCATGATTTTTTATGTAGGACAATGGTCCATGGCATCCATTGAAGTCTTCACTGCTTGGCTGCCTTATGTAAAGGCCTTAAAGATGAAAGAATAATGACACAGCCCTCCCTCACATGACCTAAACCCTAATGAGAACTTGTAGACCCTTCTTAAATATTAGATTTACAATGACGTAAAACAGTCCACCCCTCTGAACAGTGTCTGGGAGGTTGTGGTTGCTGCTGTCAAAAAAGTTGATCGTCAACAGACTAAGAAACTGACTCATGGATAGAAGGATTATGACTGTTATTGAAAAGAAGGGTGGCTATATTGGGCAACGGGGATTTTTTTTGAGTTGTTTAACAACAAAATTAATCATCAAAAATACAAATTGCCTAATAATTTTGCAGAGTTTACATGAGACAATCCACATAAAACTTCAGGTTGTCTACTGTTAACAGGAAAATGGCATCTATTAACCTGAATGAGATGGAAAATAAGTAGTTTATACACTTATCCATATACCAAAATAAAACTTAGATATATTTATTTTATTTTACTTGCTTTTATAGAACCATAATACTCCACAGCACTTTACAGACATTATCATCACTGTCTCCATTGAGTCTCACAATCTAAGGTCCCTATCACTATGTCTTTGGAGTGTGGGAGGAAACTGGTGTCACGGGTGTGTCAGAAGTGACAGACAGTCGCCCTGCAGTTGGTTGCAGGAGATCTCTTCATTTGGCATTACAGACACCTTCTTAGAAGCTGTCCCTCTAGGACCCAAAGGCTACCTTCCTCTTGCTAATTAGCACCCTGGCCTGGGTGTATAAATACCTGCTGTTTGCTAGAGGGAGGTGCCGGCGATATTCACATGACCCCTTGTGAAGGCTTGAGCAAGAGCAGTACTTCTTCCTCTCTGGAGCTAAGAGGATGTGTGTTCATCTCTCTGAAGTCGACTAAAGCTAAGCTGTCTTCCGTTGTTTGTTCCCCCTTGTTGTCATTAGTTGTCAGTGGGGATTGAGTAGCGCTCATCCCCTCCCTTCCCTAGCCAAGGCCAAACGCCAGGGAAAGACAGGGCGAGGTTCCTGTGTGGCGATTGGGGCGGAACCAATATAGGGATGTTAGGGGAGACAGGGTGATATAAGGTCAGCCTAGGAGGTCTCCACTACCCCCATTTTCCCAGAATCTGAGCCCCCTTTTCCCCCTTCCCTTCGTGTTGCACTTAGTCTTTCCTACACCTTGCATGACAACTGGAGAACCCGAAGGAAACCCACGCAAACAAGGGGAGAACATACAAACTCTTTACAGATGTTGTCCTTTATATTAATCTTCACTCTACAATATATCACAAGATTTGGTCTCTAATATGTAGTTTACCTTTATTATATTAAGACTTCATCTAACAAGTAAACCCCATATCACAAAGCATACAGTACACTCTTCAGCTGGACACACACACACAAGGCCGCCCAAGAGCTGACTTGTCAAAATCCCTCAGAGACATACAAACTCTGATTGTTCGGGTATATACATGTGTATGCAGAAGAGAGGCATTAATGTTTATGGAAAGATTAGTATTAGGAGTCTGTACTATACAACCACAGATCTGTAATGCCCTGCTTTTCCCATCGGTTAACTTTAAAGTTGTTGTCGGGTGACATAACAAGTTATGTAGATGACGTTTATAAGAGGGCAGGCTCAGTACAATAGCAAAGCCAGCCCCTTCTCCGCTAACTCTAAGGCAGATACTTAAATGGGGACTGGCTTAGCTATCAAAATAAGCCAGTCAGCCAGCCCCTTCATATATGTCACTGCCACAGTGCTACGCCTAATTAACATCATTTGTAGATCTTTTATGAAAATAGACAATATTGCATTCTGTTGGTCTATGACTTGTTACAGAAATTGTCTTTTCAAAAGTGTCAAGCATGAAATACAGGTCTGGATAAACCAGTGAGGGCACCAAGAACAGAGACAATAGGTAAAGACTCCTCTGTGTGAAAGAGGAACTATGAAGATATGTCTGAAATGTACGGTATTCATTACAGTTAAAAAAAAAATTGTAAACATTCCACACATAGTGCACAGCGGACTATGCGAACACTAGCCAGACTGAGGCCATTCTGTTCTCAATGAAGGTTTCAGTAAAATGCAGTATTTTAAGGGTATTTGTTAGCAGAATCTGCTGAGCTGCCTTTTGTTACAAACCATCAGGTTACGATCCCTGCTGCTCCTTATCCAATGCTGCATGGTTCTCCAGCCAGTCCTCATACTTCCGTCACCTCCCCAACCAATGATTGGCTGCAGCGTTCATATGCCATCTCTTCAGATCAGGAAGTACAAAGTCTGGCAGAGGACCTGAGCAATATTGAAAAAGGAGTGGTAAAGTAAGCTTACTTTATTTTTGTTATTTTGGAGCATGATGGCTACTAACACCTTCCCAGCATGCCTCATCTGTACACGGCAGATATTGCGTGCAGACACCGACTCGGGAGTCAAACTCTCCACGTACAGACGGGCGCCGACGTAAAAATTATTTGAGGTTTAAGTCCCCAAAAAGGGACTAAAAAACTGTGCAAAAATAGTTTAAAAATAAACTAAAAAAGGTCAGATTTGAAAAAATAAAACATTAAAAACATGTCACCTTGTGTCCCCAAAGAATTGAATAAAAGGTGATTTAAAGAGTTGTATGTATTTCAAAAGAATGCTATCAAAAACTACAGCTTGCTGCACAAGACTACAAGCCCTAACATGGCTCCATAGACAAAAAAAAGTTATGGGTCTTGGAAAATAATGACAAAGACCATTTTTTAAAAATTATTTTTAAAGTTGGATTTTTTTCAACTATTTCAACCCACTTAGATTTTTTTCTTCTGTTTCTCAGTGAATTCTATGACAAAGTGAATGGTGTCATTCAAAACTACAACTTAACCCGCAAACATGTAGCCCTAATCTATTTTAAGGGAAAAATAATATGGCTATTGGAAAAAGAGGAGAAAAAAAATTAAAAGTGCAAATGTGTTTGCTTCAGAATGGGTTAAAAATCCATTCAGTGGTCAAGTCTATGCAGAAGGCTTCTCACACTTGGATTTCCTAAAGATTCTAAAAAATATATTCTAGTTATTCTAGTACCTACCTTTAGGGCTCGCTCACACGAGCGTATACATTAGATGAGTGCTATCTGATGTATTATCCGATAGCGCTCAGACCAGTTTTATTCAATGGGGCAGTTCAATTCGGTGTGAGAAAAAAATCAGAGCATGCTGCGATTTGCAGCACAAATCAGATGCCACTAACCCATTCAAGTCTATGGGTGCGTGGGAAACATTGGACTGCGCTTGGGTGACATCTGAGTGCAGTTCGATTTCCGCCGACTCACACAATGGAGAAAATGGATAAATTTTGTTCTCCATCTTCTTCTCACCTGTGTTTTACGAGTCTCTCATCTGAGGGGGTCGGTGACACTCTGAGCAAACTCAAATCAGAGTTTAATCCGAGTGTTATTAACATAATCGATCCAATTTTCTCCTGTGAAAGAATCTACGCTCTTGTGACCTTGGCGTTAATGCAGTAAAACTTTTGCAACTTTTAATGCATGATGGTGGAATATATAAAATAAATACTGAAAAGGCTTATCCAGGACTTACATACTGATGACCTATCTGTAGGATATCTGTTCTGGCAGTGGCTGCAATGTACAGAGTAGAACAACACTGCTATGTACATTGTTTTGTGGTCACTGAAGTACTGCAGTTAATTTCCCATACCCTTGAATACTAGATAAACTGCAGTGAATAAATAATGACAGCTATTTTGTGAAAATCCTATGTACCATTCATGAGAATTTTAGTAAAAATGTCATATGCAAATCATGCTGGAAGTGTGCTGTGTAGAGTTGGTGGAAGTTGTTTCGCATGTACCTCTCCCGCGCTAAAAGCCTTCCATGCAAGTGACGGTCAGTCTTTTGATATTTTTAATACACGCCTTCTGACTGAGCACTCCAGCCATCAGCCTATGGCGGTTTTAAATAGAGCTTGATCCTACCTGCCCATATAATTGTAGGCTTTTAGCCTGGGAGAGGTATCATGTTAGGTTAGGGTCCCAACAAAGGGGTACGCCTTGTCACTGGCTGTTGGGCTCACATGAATTGGCCAATTTATGTGCTAAATCTCTTAATTTTTTAACTTATTTTCTTCAGCAGTAATGCAGTTCCAATTTTATATATTCAATGTTTGCATGCTATAGCGTTTCCAAGTGCAGCTTTATTTTGTTAACATGTATTAGCTGTTAGGTTCTCTTTAAATAGAACACAGCCCTGCACAGTGCTCACTGCTCACATAAAGTAGTCAAAGATTAACCTTATAGCTTCCTGACTGAGCATCATCAGCAAACCCAGTGATTAAACAAGGCCGCCACGTGCCACCATGCATTGCTCTAACAAATGCGTGGCACCTCCCAGTGACCGAAGTGGAAACAGAGGACAGGCGGTGTCTTGGGAGTTGCATTCTGTGGGGTGTATCAATGTACTTAGAAGAAGCTGTCCAAATGCATAGCCACTCCCCAATTGCACTTGCAACTGGATTTGCATGTGGCTTCTTCTAGACATGATCAAATTGAACTGCTGCAAATCAATTTTGAGTTGAATTTCATGAAATTCACTAGTCCCAGTGAATTCTAAAAATTTGCAATTTTATTTGTGTAAATCGCCAAAAATGCCCCACGCTATACTATATAATGCAGAAGATAGCATCAGCCAGAGAAGGCTTATATAACCTGGGACGTGACTGGGCAGGCTTCCCCATAATGCCTGTAAGCTATTACATCACATAATATAATACAGCCTATCTGTGATGCTGAGTCACTTTCCATGGACAAGTCGTGAGTCGGGATAGTCAAGGAGTCCAAGGTCAATAGCCAGTGGGGCACGTCATAAACAGAGGAAAGAGACAAAGTTGTAGTCAGGTAACAGTCCGAGGTCAAAATACCAGGAGAATAGTGGATCAGAGCAAAGGGGTTAAACAGATGGATGTCAGAACAAAGTCCAAGGTCAAGCAGCGATACATCAACAAGAAAATACAAGGCAAAGAGTAAACCAACCATACTTAGCTGAAACTACGGCTGACAGCTATCTGGGACTGCCAGCTCAGTTAAATAGCTGAACAATCAAGGGAACCGGGAGCACCAGACGATAGCTCCCAGTCTCAGATTGAATGGCCAACCTGTGAATAAAAACACAGACAGCTCAGCACGCCCCTGCACCAGATTGGACAACTGAGCTGTCAATCACTACACAGACAGCTCAGCACGCCCCTGCACCAGACTGGACAACTGAGCTGTCAATCACTACACAGACAGCTCAGCACGCCCCTGCACCAGACTGGACAACTGAGCTGTCAATCACTACACAGACAGCTCAGCACGCCCCTGCACCAGACTGGTCAACTGAGCTGTCAATCACTACACAGACAGCTCAGCACGCCACTGCACCAGACTGGACAACTGAGCTGTCAATCACTACACAGACAGCTCAGCGTGCCCCAGCACCAGACTGGACAACTGAGCTGTCAGTCACTGCACAGACAGCTCAGCACGCCCCTGCATCAGACTGGACAACTGAGCTGTCAATCACTACACAGACAGCTCAGCACGCCCCTGCACCAGACTGGACAACTGAGCTGTCAATCACTACACAGACAGCTCAGCACGCCCCTGCACCAGACTGGACAACTGAGCTGTCAGTCACTGCACAGACAGCTCAGCACGCTCCTGCACCAGACTGGACAACTGAGTTGTCAATCACTGCCCAGACAGCTCAGCACTCCCCTGCACCAGACTGGACAACTGAGTTGTCAATAACTGCGCAGACAGCTCAGCACGCCCCTGCACCAGACTGGACAACTGAGCTGTCAGTCACTGCACAGGCAGCTCAGCACTAAGGGGTGGAATCGTTATACTATCATTTTCTGTATAAAAGCTAAAGCAGGGAATGCAGTGAAACAGCCAGTTTTGGGTTAATCTGTTTGGTGAGAGGACATCACAACTCGCAGTGGAGCAATAGAAATAGAGAGGAAAAGCCAAAAACCTCTGAATATAATATACAGTTACTATGTGTGATAAAACAGCAATGAAGAACGGTTACCATCCGTTTACCCATAGCCATATATGTGGAGGTCACTTTGACAATACTAAGGCTGTGTTTACGTTAAAGAGCTTGGAAGAGTTTGGATAGAGTCCTAGGAGACCTTGGAGTGTTTTACAAATCTCTTCAGGGTAATTTTTGGAAGAATTTGTCAAGTTCAAATATCGAAAAATTCCATCATCTTTAGCTTCTACGCTAGATTTCTATCAATAGGCACATCAGATCTCTACAGAAAAGTTCTACGTTTTATTGTGGGACATGCACCTATACAGCAATACAACAAATAGTATATGTAAAGACTTGATTACAGATTACCTTTAATTTATTTACATAAGGATAGTGAAATTCCTGATGACTAAGGAAACATTTACAGTTTATTTTACATAGAAACAAACATAATAAAGCGTGGCAGCTTGATATCCAGGTACCTGTAACCACTACAGTAACTGTAAAATGCTGTACTCTCCAGCATCAGAGTCCTGAGTTCAAATCCATGAGAAGTGTCGGTGTGCAGTAAGATTTTTTTCTTGAAGAGCACACAGACCCATTAAATTATGTCCTATTCTGAACCACAAGATTGGATCTGAATAGGACCTTCTCCGAGTCTCACAGATCTCACATTCGGATCCGTGATTTTCATGGATGTGTGAATAGATCCATGAAACTCTGAGTCCTTGTGCTGTCCGATAGAAAAAAATCAGGTAGCACTCGGACATTTCACCATGATGTATGAATGTAGCCTCATAGGGATTGACTATCCTCGTCAGTACTATTGATAAAGAATGATGCAGTGGTGCAAATGCATGAACACTGCTCTAGTGAGATTGGGTTATGGGATCCTTGATCTTGTGATAACTGGAGATCCAGTAATGGAGAACCAATTAATCATACATGTATTCTTTAGATTACTCTAAGGCCACGGCCCCACTATCAGTATTTGGTCAGTATTCGGTCAGTACTTTTTCTTAGGAGTGGGAGACAAAACCAGGAGAAGGTGATAAATGCAGAATTGGTGACTTGTTTCTATTAGACCTTTTCTCTGATTGTTCCTCACCTGATTTTGTCTCCCACTCCTGAGAAAAAATACTGACCGAATACTGACCAAATACTGATAATTGGGCTGTGGCCTAAGGAGAATAAACAATGGCAAACTAAATAAATTGAAATGGTCAAGAAGACTCCTTAGAGCTTGTTCACACGTACCATTTTTGATGCATTTTTTCCCCCACACGTTGTGTGGAAAAAAAGAAGCGTTTTACAGTAACTGCAAAATGAATGAGGTTTCAAAAATATCATTTACATAGTGTCGTTTTTTTTTTCTTACATTTTTTTCTTTTATTGGTGGTGCGTTTTTTAAAAAAACACAGCATGTCAATTTTTTTCAGCGATTTTACTGTATTTTCCCCATTGAGATCAAAATGGCTAAGCACAAAAAATACATCCAAAAAATAAAAAAAGGGTGTGATTTTCATTGCGGTTCTCTGGTCATAACCTGCATTTTTCATGCAGAAATAAAGGGGTCAATTATTAGCCTATTAAGAATGCTGTCTTGATATAAACCTACCCATTATTGTGTTTACTTTAGCTTTACGTAATTCCCCTTTTGATTTAAGTATTGTGACTTGCAGGTAAATATTATATTACAGCCAAGAATACAATGCTTTCTTTCTTGTTGTGCCATGAATGAATAGACATTAGACAATGACCTCTTCTCATCAATTCCTGACATAGGGATAGTCATAGCTATTTCTGAAAACAGTGAGGAATCGGATTTTTTTTTTCCCAATGATGAGATTTGGGGCTGTCTATCCTTTGTAATTGCTGGCCTTTAGCACCAAGGTAACTTAAAACTGAGCCTGTCACTCTAAGGCTGTGTGCCCACGTAGCGTTTTTCAAGCGTTTTTGATGCGGAATTTCCGCAGCGTAAACGCTTGAAAAACGCATGTATATCCGCACCCCATGGTCCCCAATGTGATTCCGCAAGTTCTATGCACATGCTGCGGATTTTTCCGCAGCGTTTATGCCGCGTTCAAAAATCCGCAGCATGTCATTTAATTTTGCGTTTCCGCAAGCGGAATTGCCTTTGTCCAATGCATAAAAAACGCAAGGCAATTCCGCATGTGGAAAACGCGTGATAAACGCGCGAAAAATGCGCGATAAACGCGTGCGGAATTCCGCATGCGTTTTTCCGGGAGAGGACTTGCATTTATGCAGCAGAAATTTTCTGCTTCATAAATGCAACGTGGGCACATAGCCTAAGGGCTCCCGGGCTAAGGGCTTGTGCTATCTGATTTTTAATCGGACATCACACTGACACCTTATTTAATACTGCTGTCCAGGCAGAAATCTAGTAGAGCAATAAGGTAAAGTGTAAGATCTCTTTCATGTCAAGGAGGACCTATGTGGAGCAGGAGCCGGGAATCAGGAAATGCGGCGAGCAGGGTGTGAGCACCTGCAACAGATGTCCTTGGCAAAGACCGCTCCCGATCGAAACGTTTTTGACTCCTTGCCGGACCAAAATTAATTTACACTGCAACAAGACCCACAGTCTCATTTTCTTTTGTGCTGCTGAGATTCCAGTCTCATTAATATACAGGGTGTCCCTAAAGTTTGGACACAGGAATTCTCATTAACTATAAATTTTAATTAATTTAGTTATTTATAATAGAATTTTGCAAAGCACATCAACCTTTGCATCGCAAGTGACGGAAATCATATTACATAGTTACATAGGTTGAATAAAGACCTAGGTCCATCAAGTTCAACCTTTCTCCCCCAATTGTACATTTTGTCACTAATTTAACTATAAACCACAATGTTATGTGTACTGAGGAAATTATCCAGCCCTTTTTTGAAAGCTGTTATAGTGTCGACCATTACTACCTCTTGTGGTCGGCATTCCACAGTCTGATTGTAAAGAACCGTTTCCTGTTTAGGTACCATTGTCGTCTTTCTTCCACCAGTAATGAGTGCCCCCTGGTCCTTAGTATGGTCTTTGGAAGGAATAAGTCTTGTGCCAGTACTTTGTACTGACCACACATATATTTATACGTGAGTACATAATAGGCCAATGTCATACTCAAAATTTGGTGAGAGAGACACCAAATGGTTCCGAAAATCCCCCGGATAGCACCAACTCCTGTGAGTCATTTATAAACTAGGAGGAAATGGAGTTAAATAGGTATACAAACACATCTTTATTAGTTTTAGAGAAATACAAAATTTACAAAAAACATTTGTTAAATAGATAGCAGGACAATATAATGAACAGGTGTCAATCTAGGCATACCGCAACCCCACCTATTAGTATATGTAAAAAGCAAAGTGAAAGCGGGTTTTTGTTAAGTTTTTGATGCTGGATATTTTCGTTGCGCCAAAAACTCAGCATCTTAGAGTTCATGCAAAGTGTTTGGGATTTATAGAAATCTCATGCCCACTGGGCATGCAAAAACTACGGTGCATGTTTCATATCGGCAACTTGATAGTGGTGGCAGTACCCCGATGTGCGTTTCCTGAGGTGTGTGACACCCTTTGAGAAAGCAGTCACACACCTCGCGAAGCGCACGTCAGGGTACTGCCACCCCCATCATTGTCAACTGCTACTGGCCACCCTTATTTGGTAAGGATAGAGTCCTCCTTTTCATGTCTTTCTTGCTTACCGTCTACTCTGACTGGGTAACAATACGTTGGGATCGCGGGATTTCCTCTCTCTTTTAATACAACCTAAAATTTTGTTTGCTTTTGCAGCTGCTGCTTGACATTGAGTACTGCTGCTCAGCTTACTTGTAACCAGAATACCTAAGGCCTTCTCCTGTTCTGTGGTCCTGAGTATACAGCCATTTAATGTATATGCTGTAGGATTACTCTGTCCTAGGTGCATTGCTCATGTACCTCATCTGCCAAGTGTTTAATATTGAAGAAGTTATTTAATTTTCCAATTGAATAAAATGTTAATAAATTTCATTTCTTGAAAATATGTATTTTTGCTCATGTGTCCAGACTTTAGGGACACCCTGTAGTTGTATGAAAATGGATGGCACTCAGATAGCACACGGTTATAAAAAAAAAAAACAGATACACAGATGGCACATGTATGAAAATCTGAGGAGGAAAATTAGAAAAAAATTGACTGAGTTTTCTGGATGAAACTCAGATGATTTTTCATACATTCATCTGCAGGTACCCTAAACCATGGGCAGCATGAATCAGAGCCTGGCTGCATTGCAACCGAGTATGTTTGAAGAGCCATCCAAGGGCTATAGGTAGTATGGTGACCAGTCCCTGCCGCACTATGGTTGATTGACAGGTCTGTCCCATGTATGTGCATAGGCAGAACACAGAGAAAAACATACCTGGCTGCAATCGTGCAGCTCGGCTATGATTCCTGCTGCCTGTGCTTTGGTCAGCATGAATACAGTGACAGGTTCCCGTTAATATATTGCAGGCCACATCCATATAATCTAATATGTGAAAATATTGTGGAATTGTTATGGCTGTCATACAGTAATCGATTAATATAATAATGTATGAAACTGTAAATTAAATGTAGATTGGACCATGGATACTAAGTAAAGTTTGTATCATCAAATTTATATAATGAAAATAATCTCCCACAAGAAGTGTTTGTGGATTTACTAAAGCAAATCATATGCAAATTCCACGTGTCAAGAACATTCATTCATTGTGCTATCTGACTATTGAAGATAAGCTAATAATGATTTTATTATTTTAGTAGAAAGAAGAAAGGAAATAATTTGATTTATTTTAGCACATTATATTATCAGCTCTTCATTTACATACTAAACCTTTCTACAACAGGAAAGAAATATAGATGGAAAAATGAATCCACAGAAATCATAAAGTTGATAAAATGAAATTGCTAAAATACGAAAAACAAGTAGATCCATCGAGCTTTATAGCAAAGTTTATTTATTGTGTATACAGTATCTCTGCCTTCTTAAAGGGAATCTATCACCAGGTTTTTGCTACCTCATCTGAGAGCAGAATAATGTAGGAACAGAGAATCCGATTCCAAGAATGTATCACTTAGTTTACTTGGTGCAGCAGCTGTGACACAACCAGAGTTTTTAGATTTGCATGAAGCAGAGCTCAGAAAGCTGCCCCCGCCCACACCACAGCTTTCTATGTACATTGTCTATTGACTGTGATCTGCTTATCATAGGAGGGGGCGGAGTCAGGCCAGGGCTCACAGGAGCACCTGTCCTGGCAGTTATAATCTCCTGGCAATAAAACCTTAATTGTATGGAAACAACAGCACGCAGCCTAATAAGTGACATATCGCTGAAATCTGTGTCTCAGCCCCTACCTCTTGCTGTTCTCAGATTACATAGCAAAAATCTGCTGACAAATTCCCTTTAAAGAGAACCTTTAACCAAATGTTTCATGTTAAACTGTACACACAATGTATTAGTGACAGCAGAGTGGAATAAAACTTTTTTGTTGTTTTTTCTATTTCAGTTTTTTTCACTCTCCATTGCGAGCGAGTGGTCATGTGACCACATGTATGCGATTTGCATACTTGCGGTCATGTTCCAACTAGACACTTTCAGCTTCTCTCAATAGAAGTGAATTGAGAGAAGAGTGATGAAACTAGTCAGCATGTGACCGCAAGTATGCAAATCACATACATGTGGTCACATGACCACTTGTTTGCACCAGGAATACCAGGGAATCGTGACAGTGTGGGCACCACACACTATCATGATTTAGCAGTAGACAGAGAGTGGTGACTGAACCAGCAACGGCTCCGCCTCCATGACTGAAACCAGAACGCTGCAGGGGTAATAAAGTTAATTTTCTCCCGGCAGCGTTTACAGTCACTTGATTGACTGATTGATTGACTTGATTGATTACAGTTACTGCCTTGATTGACAGTCTGCTCTGCAGCATGAGTGTGCAGAGCAGGCGGTCAATCAATGTGCGTGGAAGTGATTACAGTGCGCAAACAGTGCAGTGAGCATTGACTATAGCAGCTCCATACACCGAACAAATGGTTGGAAGCGAACGGCTGCACAGAGGATATAAGTTCATTTTATTCCTGTAGCTGCTGCTCCAGTAAGGCAGACAGGCAGGATTTTACTGCCATTTCTCTTTAGAATAACCCATTATCTGTATGTAAATAGCATTTTTAGACATGACAAGTTCCCTTTAAACAGTAGGCCACTTTCTGATACCACAACGCATAGTTGATAAGACCATAAAAAATTTTTATTTTGATCTCTGTGGCTAACTATACATCTAGAACAGGGATGTCAAACTCAAACACACACACGGAACGCCGAAATGAAAAACTTGGACAAAGTCGCGGGTCAACCAGTATACAGTATAATGGTCCCCACATAGTCCTCCATACAGAATAATGGCTCCACATAGTCCTCCATACAGAATAATGGGCCCCACATAGGTCTCCATACAGAATAATAGGCCCCACATAGTCCTCCATACAGAATAATGGTCCCCACATATTCCTCTATACAGAATAATGGGCCCACATAGGGGTGGTGGTTCTGGTGTCGCGAGCCAAATAAAACCATCCTTATTTGGCCAGAGTTTGACATGTATGATCTAGAAGCAATGGTGTACCTCGGTGTTTAAGTTAAACGAGTTGTCCACTTTCAGAAAATTTTCATCTCTGGCTAAATAAAACATTTCCTAATAAAATAACAAACCTCTCATTATTCACACTCCTATATCTAGCATTGAGTCTCCACCGCTGCTTCCGGTGTCCTGTATTGACTGCAGCGCTGAAGTCTCGTCACCTTGACAGCGTGGCAGCTCAACGACTCTGCCCATGTAGAAAGAATGGTTCCCTCAGAGCCGCTGAATTTAGTGATTGGTTGCCATACTGTCAACATCAGCGCCGTTGCCAATACTGGACATGGGGAGCAACGGTGGGGACGCAGCGGTGGGGACGCAGCAGTGGGGACGCAGCAGGGGGGACGCAGCACTGGACCCGAGGATGCAAAGTAAAGAATGGTTTGCTATTTTGCAAGAAATAGCAGCCAGGGATGAAGATTTTCTGAAAGGATACAACCCCTATACGTACTAATATTCTAACTTGAAGGTAACATTTCAGGTATTTATTCTACCCCCTCTTTACATCATTCTACATGGCTGCCATTCTTCACTTCATACATTGTCCTCCTGCTTCAGTAAAGTATCGGTCTTGGTTTACACTTTATATATTTGATGCTGAGCTATTATAACAAGCATACTTTCTATTTAGCTGGAATATAAGGTCCCCGGAGAAAGATTCATGCAGGGCTTTCCCCTGCTGAAATTTCAGTTTTTAGTTTCACCATTCTCATTTACATACTATGGATTACACAAATCACTGGAGCTAAAGTTCCCTGTTTTCGGTCATTCATTCACGTCATGAATGTGAAGGATAAGATTTATGAGCCATTTCCGGTGTATGTGACTCGCCCCCTGGGCCGTGGGGCACGCTGAACCGGGCAATAGGGAGACGCTGGGAGTAGTAGTGGCGGCCCGGTCCCGCGGCTCAGGGTGGTCAGACCAATGGTAGTCTGCTATGCGCTTCAGATAATGTCCGACTACGCCACCCGTGGATTGCGGTTATTAGGAACCGCCGCTGCAAGGCAGTCCGCTGGGGCTGATGATGGGTGCAGCTGAGGTGATGTGACTCCCCACGGGAAGAGTGCAGCCCCAGGGCAGTGTAGTGGATGGTGGGAGTGATGGTAGTGAGAGTCCCGGTGCTAATAGTGCTGGAGGCGCGAATGAGCACACAGACGACAAATTACAGTCCAGGGTCTTTACTCACAGTTCAGGTACTCCAGGTCACTTCCGTCGGCAGTGACCACCCGAGCCGTGCTGCGTCCACCAGGTGCGGGGCTCGGTCAACTCCCAGGCAGTTCTGGAGCATGGCACAGGACCCCCTTTTATCCTTTCTCTGGCCTGCCTCACCAGTGACCCACTTTTGTCCAGCTGCCGCGGACCTGTGCGGTTAAACGTGGGCCCCGTCCTCCGCTGTCCTATATGGTGCCTTCCTAGCAGGTTTGATGAGGTGTCGCACCAATATATGATCACGACGACCGGTCTTTGGCTGAGGGTAGTTTCTCCTCCACCAACTTGGGATCCGGTACCCTTAATCTGCCTGACCCTTCACCCTGGATTCTCGTGGGTTCTTAGGGTCCCTTCCACCTTCTTGTTCCTGAGCCCTTCTGTTTCTCTGTCTCTTCTCCTTTGCAGTTCCTTTCTGTTTCTGTTCCTTTCTGTTCCTTTCTCTTGGAGCTGAGATGAGCCAAAATCTCAGCTCCCCTTCACCTCCTCCTCGGCCTCTCACTAGGCCCTTCTGGAGTAGGGCTCCTACAGAGCCTCTACTCCCTGTCTTCTCCTCTCTGGACAGAACCTAGATCTAAGACGGTGCCCACCTTTTATACCTCCCTCTGACCATGAGCCCAGGTGACCAGCAACCAATGGGCTCCTACCTACGCTCAGGAACCGCCCCCTATCTGCCCCTACAGCACTGGGTGTTCCACCCCTCCCTCCCCACTCCAGCAGGGACATGGTCGGTCGTGCCTGCACTTCTGTCTAGTGGGAGCACCGTTGAGCTGTCCCTGGGAAATGGGGTGTGTGTGCTGCATGCAGCTAACTGAGCCCTGGTCCATACTCCATCCTTACCTGGGAGTGGAATATTACACCTCTGGTCTGAGGTGCAATACCCCTGTAGCGGCCGAACCCTCGGGGCGCTACATATGCGTAAAATAATAATCTTTAGGTTTCTGTGTTAAAGTATTTTCCTCTTCGCGAGCATTCCATTTTTATTGCTTGTGCACCTCTGTGTTTGACTATTTGTAGGACTTTCTCACAGCAGATGCTGTATAGTCAGTGGAATTTGCTGCAAAATCAATGGCTCTAACCTATTACAGCTTGTCAGTGACTTCCAGATATGACAAGGGTATTGAGCCGCATTCTGTATTAAAAGAGACAAGTATATTAAAAAAGGACAAATATACCAAAGATATGACTTAAAGGGAACCAGACATCAAATTTTCCATATAAAGCCGACCCCAGGGTATGGCACGATTAGTTCAAATGCTGGATGACTCTGGGACTGTCAACGGCAGCGGTAAGGTCCTGTAGACTTGATACAACAAATTCTTATATATGTAAGCCCCTTTTATATAAAACAACATCTGAACTAAATCAAAATTTAAAACCATATTATTATTGCCAGTACAGTGACAACAGGATCCTGGGGTCAGCTTTAAATGCCAACTTCTGATGTCAGGTGTGACGCTAGTCACTACTTACGGATGCACCATGAACTGGGGAAGTCACAGAGTCTGAAGGTAAAAGCCAGGAGGGTACATCATAAACAGAGGAGGGAGGCAAAGGCATAGTCAGGTCACATCCCGGAATCAGAATTCCAAGAGGGTAGCGGATCAAGACCAAGATGCTAGGCAAACGGATGGTCAAAGGCAAATCCAAGATCGAGCAACAAAGATCAAAATACTAGAACTCAAAGCACCGAGCAAACACACACCACTTGAGCAGACCTACAACTGGCAGAGATAAGAGGCAGACAGCCAGATGAATAGCCTGGGAATCATTGCGAACAGGAGACACCTGTAGGAAACCCAGCATAACCTGGCCCTGATTGGGCAACTAGACTGTCACTTACCACACTGACAGATCAGCACACCCAAGCCTGAGATTGGATGGCTGAGTTGTCTATCACTATACTGACAGCCCAACACGCCCCTGCCCCAGATTGGACGGCTAAGCTGCCACTCATTACACTGATAGGAGGAATTGTGACATCAGATTCCCTTTAAATAGCATTTAGACTGATAATCAGGAACAAGCTTTCCTATGAGCACTTATTCAAGATTATCGGCCTGTCTAAAAATGTTGCCAATCTTCCCACGAACGAGCAAAACACTCTTTTGTGGGTGGAAAGGATTTTAAAGGTTTCTTGAGTGATTGTCCTTGACAGCACATCGTCCTGTGTAAAAAGATGATATGCTGCCAAGATCAACAATATTCTTTGCACACATTCTAAGGGGCACAGGGTGGTAGTCATGGCAAGGGGTAGCTGTTCTCCTCCCACACTCTGGCACCCCACAAATAAAAAATAAAGTCCTGTTTTTCGTGTGGGCTGTGTGTAGTAGATAACACTTACGTTTTCTGTTGAAGGTCCCATCTGCTGCTGGTCTCCGACCTCAGCTGCAGACAAACAATCAAGCACAGTCTCTTGATCCTTATTTAACAGTTCAACTTTACTTAAAACGTTCAGTTTTGGTCTCAGATACAGCACATTGGGGTACAGCAGACACAGTTTCAGCTTTCTTCAATGCCCCTTTAACCCCTTACTCTTTGTTCCCCAGGTATGATCCACCCGGTACCGCAGCTTTCCAGAACCTGGTTCTGCTTCCTATAGGGACATCCCCGTCCGTTTCCCCTTCTTAGGAAGTAAGTAAGGCTGGCTCCTCCATGCCTTCTCTGGGCCATAGACCCCGGACGTTTAGGGAAGTTTCCTTGCAGTTTACCGCACCTTTTTCCATAGTGCTGCTTCTCTCTTTCTCTGCCTCTTGCTGCATCACTGTCGACCTTCAATCCACTGGCCCTGAACTTCTCCACTCCTCTCAGTTATCCCTCCTGCGCATAACTCAACGTTACAACCAACAACTACATCTCCGACTGACTGACGGACTGAAAAAAGAAAAAACGTTGCTCTTCTCTGGCCCAATCTCCTCCCCCTTTTGAGAGGACCAATCACCAACTCTTCTTCAGTTGCTGGGCTAACCTTCCCCTTTACTACCCTACTGCGGTCACTAAACCTTCTATATCTATGGTGCCCCCAACTAAATCTTCCCCCTTTCTATCTTAATCCCTAAGTCCTATGCTATGCTTTATGTCTTATACACTAATAGGCCCGCCACTGCCTATCTGCCTAATGTTCCTATCTATTACTAACTAAAAACTAAACTATATCCTATTGGTTCCCTATACACTATACATGAATAACATTATACATTGATCACAATACATTACATTGTACAGCCTCTGTCACACCCTTACAACATAACTGAATTGTGGTAATAGTTGTTAGAGTGCATGGAAGTGCCGTCGGCCAGTCTAAACAGGCTATTAAACGACCATCGATCAGCTGGCATGTAGCCGATAGGCAGTAGATTAATGACTGCAGTCGGCCAGTGTAAATGCACCTTACGTGGATTGGTCAGTCGTGTGGTTTTGCCTCGAACTTGAATATTCACTATTGATGTGACTAGTGCACAATTGTGTCTGCAGACTCAAACACCTATGAAGCCACATGCAGGGGCCCCAGAGACTTTTCATTTCGCCAAAGAGCAGCCATCTATATGCCATGTCTTGTTTTTACTCTTAAAGTGAACCTGAATGCTGATACATACTGCCCAATCCGTGGACTGCATGTATCGGGCACTGGCTGTACAATCTCACCAAGGTATGTTTTAGGCCACTGCCCCACTATCAGTATTTGGTCAGTATTTTTTCTCAGGAGTGGGAGACAAAACCAGGAGTGGGTGATAAATGCAGAATTGGTGACTTGTTTCTATTATACCTTTTCTCTGATTGTTCCTCTCCTGATTTTGGCTCTCACTCCTGAGAAAAAATACTGACCGAATACTGACCAAATACTGATAGTGGGGCCTTGGCCTAACTCTGAAACACTGCAGCGTTTCAGAGAAAGACATACGATACTTTAAGATTGAGGACCACTTGTCTCATCCATAATACAGTGCAACATGCAGAGTCCCATAGACTTTGGGAGCATGTTCCGTGGGGCTGTGCATGTTGCATTGCATTATGGGTAATACTATTCATGTCGTATACATGTCAATTTGGCACATATACTATTAATACATATTTTATAGATGTCATGATCATTATTCCTTACAATTACACCCATGTTATAAAGTGATATGCACCTGCATTGTCATCTATGATTGGTTTTGAAGTCTTATATTTTTTGCCATTAATGCCAGCTTTTTATATAAAATACATAATGAAATACATATTTTAAGCTAAAAACTCCTCTTTCCATTTTTGTTCACTTTGCTAAAAAAATAGATGAGATCTTCCAACAGTTAATGTGCCCTATTCCAGGCATAAAACAAAATGTTGCATACTTGACCAATAACGTTTTTCATGGGATCTTTATTGATATCCATTTATAATCCTTATATGCTCTAAAAAAACAGCAATGAGTTATCTTTAGCTTGACTAAACAAGGAAGTAAAGCTGGTTATTCTTCATAGATCATTACACTTTGTGTCTAGGCGTTTGTTTCATTTTTTATCTATTTTGTTTTAGCATTCTTTTACTTAGAAAAAAAGTTTTAGGTTCAGCAAGGTAACTTAGGCAATAATATATATATAAAGCACAAACTACTGTAAAGGGTGGGTTTACACAGGACCGTTTGCTGTCAGGAACAATGATTTTTAAACAAGCTTAAAAATAATTTCGCCTGACGAACGAGTGTGTAGATTGTTTGTCGGATGATCGGCAGGCTATTTAAACTTTCCTATTATCAGAAAACGTGTTCTAGGTAACGCTTGTTTATAATAATTGACCAGATCATTCCACCTGATGAACGAGTGCTTTTCTCATTCGTCGGGTAATCGGCAGCCTGTTTAGACTGCAAGATTATCGTGAAACGAGCATCACACAAGACTCAGTGTACCAGCAAGAAAAATGGACATGCTGCCGATATGAAACACGCACCGCAGGTCCGTTTTCTCTGCGTAAAAAAAGCCCAGTGGGCAGGAGATTTCTATAAATCCCATCCACTTTGCAGGAACTCTAAGTCGCTGCGTTTTTGACGCAACGAAAATATTCAGCTTCAAAAACTTAACAAAAACTCGTTGTGGGAACGTAGCCTAAATGTTGACATAGTCACAAGATTTATCAAACATAGCTACCCACCCTCATTGCATCCTGTTCTACATGCAATCACCACCAAGTGGTACATGATTAATAACAGCCATATGTTAGACCACACTACTACCTCCAGCAAGTTAACGTGTACATGCCGTCTGCCAGAGATAACATGTTGATAAGATATGATCTTTTAGTTCTGAATTCATACACAGGGGTTCCTCAAGTTACAAAATTAATTCATTCTAAATCAATCATTGTGAAATGAAAATATTTTATCATGAGAATTAGTTTCCAAAGCCACCTAAGAAAAATGCTAAAATGAAAGATAAATGGACAGAAAACTACAGGAAACTGTAAATCACTTTTTATGTTGGTGACGGTACACACAGTGCATCAGAATAATAAAATGGAGCAACTCTCATTGTGTGTCCAAAGGAGCAGCTTATTATGGCACAGGTTAAGAGCAATACAGAACATGTAAAACGGCGCTGTACTATAGAGTGGTGCCAATCGGTGCATGATCTTCACTAATACAGATGTTTTATCAGTGTTTTTGCCCGTTCTGATTTTTTTAATTCTTTTATTAAATCGAGGACGTTTCAATTTACATTGGCCCAGGAAAGACATACCATGTTGAAAATAATGTAATCTTAGACCAATGTAATGTGAGGGACCAATGTGACCATTTGCAGCCCCTCCAACATTATACATTATCTAGAATAAACTGGTCAAGCCCAAATAATAGAGCTTGTAGACTTTACAGATTCAAGATATCCTAAACGTTCTTCAGAACAATACAACTCATGTTATACTAACTCTTAGGTCCCAAAATTAGTAACGTGGTAAAACCTTTTCACTCTGATATCCTTTTTTCTCAAACTTAAAAATAACAAGGTGAAAGAGTGGTGAACTTGCTGAATTTTTGGTTCCTTCCTTAGAGCGCTGCACATTAATTTTAGCTGAGGTTAGACTAGCAAATACACACATACACATACAGGTCCTGATGCATAAAGATCGGCGTTCTTCATTCCAGTCTTGATGTTGGACAGAGTCCCAGGCAAGGCGCAAAGTGGCCTGAAGTGGGACTGAAGTAAGATTTGTCGTGTAAGGTACACCACCGCTCATCATGAATTTAATGAGCATGGGTCATCATGCACCTCTCCTGCCCAAACTGGGCAACAATGGCTTTAAAAAAGCAAAAAGCCGCAAAATTCTTGCCCAGCCTCGCATTGTGCAAAAATGTAGCATTTTTAAAATCTTGGATGAATTTGGGCTACAGTGTGTGTATATGTATATATATATATATATATATAAATATATATATATATATATATATATATATATATATACAGTGTGGTCCAAAAGTAGGTGGGCAGAAAGTGTAATAAGGTTATGAAGGGGGATATTTATCAAACATGGTGTAAACTGAAACTGGCTCAGTTGCCTTCAGCAACCAATCAGATTCCACTTTTCATTCCTCACAGACTCTTTGGAAAATGAAAGGTGGAATCTGATTGGTTGCTAAGGGCTACTGAGCCAGTTTCACAGATCTAGTTTTCACAGATAGATCTCCCCCAAATCTGTTTTCTTTTCAGATAATTCAGATAACACATAATGGCAAATAATTTAAATACAGATCAAAGAAAATGGATTTTAAAAGAGTATTGGAAATCTCTAAATACTGAAACCGTTAGAGGAAATTGGGTTGAAATATTTGGTACTCAAGCCCCTAAGAGACAAACCATTTACCGCATTCGTGACAAATTAAATGCCACTGCCTCAATCCTTAATGCTCCAAAAACTGGTCGACCCAAAACAGTCTGTACAGAAGATAATAAACAACTTGTTGCTGAAACATTTGTTCAGAGTCCAAAAAAGTCCACCAGAAGAGCCTCTTTGGAATTGGGAATTTCACGAGCTTCTATCATGCGAATCTTGAAATCTATTGGGTGGAAAGCTTATTCATGGTTTATTGGAGGATGATCCAGACAGGCGGCTGCAATTTAGTGAGATTATGCTTAACGAAATTGAAGAAAATCCAGTAATTTTAGATAACATTATGTGGAGTGATGAAGCTTCTTTCAAATTCTCCGGCCATATTAACAGACATAATTGTATTTACTGGTATAATGAGAACATGCATTTAACATTAGAGCAACAACTAAATGAGCCTGGTGTCAATGTTTGGGGTGGTATTTCAAGTTTTGGTGTTTTAGGACCAATATTTTTTGATGGAACAGTCACAGGAGATAAGTATCTCGAATTTCTAATGAATCAAGTTGTTCCCCAGTTACAGCAACAGCCTAATTCAAATGACCTTTATTTCCAACAAGATGGGGCCCCTCCACATTATTCAAGAGTAGTCCGCGAGTATCTTGATGAAACATTTCCTAATAAATGGATTGGCCGAAGAGGCCCACTTGATTGGTCGGCACGTTCACCGGACTTGACCCCAATGGATTTTTTCTTTTGGGGAGTACTCAAGGACAAAGTTTATAGTCGAAAACCAAAAAGTGTCAGTGATTTGAAAAATTACATAAGAGATGCATTTCAAGAAATTAATACCCAAAGAGACTTGTGCAAAAAAGTTTGTCGAAGCGTAAGAGGCAGACTTCAAAGCTGTGCAAATTGTAATGGAAAACAGTTTGAGCACCTGCGTTGATAAAATTGAAAGGCTTTTGTATTATTGTTCAGAATAAAATTTAATTGTCAATGTTATGCTTGTGTTAGTAAATATAATTTTATATATAAATCAAGATAAATGTTATTATTTTCTGTCCACCTACTTTTGGACCACCCTGTATATGTATATATATATATATATATATATATATATATATATATATATATATACTGTGGTAAAGCGACTTGCTCGGCTCTCCAGAGGCAGACACGGGACACATGGTTCGAGTTGACTTGGTTTATTTTATTTTATATGGTTTAGTTAACTGGTATATTCTGTGGCATAAACTCCAGCAGTTTCCCATAAAAATAAACAGGCCCTTTTGGGGTTAACGGGAAAACGAAACATAAGGTATAACAGAGTCCAATAGCAAGCAAGGCTCTGCCCGCTCCGGGTAGCACAGTAAAGTCTGGGCAAACACCAGTCCTCCACTGTTGCTCTCTGGTCTCACCCAAACACAGCCTGGAGACTTCACTCTCCAGACCACACACTACCCAGAGCAAACTACTGACTGAGTATTTAACCCTGCTCAGCCACACCCTGAGGAGAGGTAGGGGAATGGCCTCCCACCCTCTATGCCATTCCCATAAAACCACACCCTTTAAGAGAGTTAACCCTCAGCATATAACATGCTGGCAGAAATTTAGTAGGTTTCAGTTCACACAGGAGAGCATCCTGAGTGACACACCTCCTCTCGTATATCACACCAGTGACTCTGTCACAACTGTATGTCTGTCTATCTATCTATCTATCTATCTATCTATCTATCTATCTATCTATCTATCTATCTGTCTATATTGTGACAGAGTCACTGGTATGATATATGAGGGGAGGTATGTGTCTCACAGGTTGCTAGCCTGTGTGAACTGAAACCAGTGGACTTTCTACCAGCATGTTATATGCTGGTGGGTTAACTCACTTAAAGGGCGTGGTTTTAGGGGAATGACATAGGGATGGGAGGGACGTCATTCCCCATACCTCCACCTCAGGGTGTGGCTGAGCATCGTTTAAATGTTCAGTCCTGTTTTTTTTTTTTGAGTTGTGTTTGGAGAGGCAAGGTCTCCAGACTGGACAGCCATAGCTCAGGAGGGAGCTGAAGGCTGGACATAACGTGTGTGTGCGACCCGCACACACATATATGGACTGTGCTATAGTTTATCTTTTGTTTTGTTGTTTAGCCAAGTAAGGCTGTATTTATTTTACGGGAGTGCAGAGCTTTATGCTATTAATAAAGCCTGCAAAGAAAACCCGGGTTCCTGAGTCTACTTCCGGAAGTGGCCGAGCGAGTCGTCCTACCACAAATATATATAGATATATATATATATATAGACACACAGTTCTTTCATGTTATTTCACTAAATATTTAGTATGTATATGTATTATTAATATAGATATATTTTTCTTTTTATAAAATTTGGACTGGACCTCAGGATCTCAGCAGAAAAGAAAGTTTTTCAATGAGTAAAAGTTTTCTTATTTCCCTCTGATTAATTCTGCTTTTGCTTTTCAGAATAACATTTACAGAAGAAACACCTTAAAGGGATTTTCCTTTCCAGGGCAAACTTTTAGGAAGCACTGCAGCTTGCCAAATGCTAACAGTGCATACTTGCGGTCACATGCCAGCTAGATTCTCATCCGCTTCTGTCAATAGAAAATTTCTTGCTGAAAGTTTGTTATGTGGTGGAAAACCTCTTTAAATACAAGCATGTGTGTATGCCAGAACCTAGACCCGCCTGATCGTAAGCTGGGCCAAGTCACCTTCGTCATGATAAAAGCAATATTACTCCTAGAACTGTCCTCTGAAGTGCTAATTACAAAGGCGCCTAAAACGAAAGCTAATTCAATATAAGAAAGCCCTGTACCCCTTGGTGATAACCACAGCGTAGGGTGGATTTATAGTTATAAAATGCTAATATTTTATTTCTTTTTATCTCTTTTATTTCTGTTTGATGGATTACCAACCTTATGTATTATAGTGATGCAGTGTTATATCTTCCTACCACAAATGTATTTTAATAGTTGGTATTATGTTTAAAAATTGGCAATAAAAATGTTGAAATTCAATAATGAGACAATAAGAGAAAAAAAAAAACGAAACAAGAAATTATACCACTAACCCGTAAAATTTTAACATAAAAACCGCGCTAAGCAATGTATTCTTATTTAGCATTATCCAATAAGGTTGTACATTATGTTGCCAGTGATTGGCTATGATGTTGCAGGAATGTTGAGTGCAAACTTTCTCCACTGCACGTGCTTAGAAGCATGTGACACGTGTTGCATAAAAATGGAGCGCAGAAGTGAAGTTGTGTAGCATGCTGTGCTGCGGGTGATATCACCATAATACTTTCTTTGCTTTTGCTTAATATGCGTTACCGTGCCGGGTTTATTCAAACTGACTAATTTTCAGATTAGACTAGACTTTCTTAAAATGCGTGAAGATTAGCACAGTGGTTTATACTGGGTGCACTGTTAGAGTGCATTCACACGTCCGGATAAATAAGTCCGAGATGGGACCGTAGTGCACGGACTGGCCGGAATGTGACAGCGTCATAGAAATACATGAAGCTGTCGGGTTGGGAGAGCCGTCGGCCACTCGTTACTTTGCGGTCTGATCTCAAACCGATTTATAGTGTTGTCTGACTACGCCCTTAGACTGTCTAGTCCAAGTTTACACCACTTATTTGGCTAATTTGCCACATGGGGTTGCATCTCAAGCCATTCCCCCTTTCTCACAAATCCATGTCCCCTCATCAAGAGAAGCACAAAAATGGCTAAAATACATAGTAGCTATGGCACAAAACATGTAAAACTAATTTTTGTGGAATCTGCACCATAGTTTTGCCACTTCTAGGTTAGTAAAATGTCACCCACTTTTTTACGTTTTTTACGTTTTGGTTCTATTTAGTCATATTCACAAAGAGAAGTCCAATGTAGTAGGTTTTGCCTTGTACAACTTTTAAAGGGGTTTTCAAAATCAATGAAGAACTTCCCACTGCCACCAATAAAGCTAAAATTAGAAAAAAAAATGTATATTGACTCACTTTCTTCCCACAATTCTAGTGCCTTGTTCCTGATTCTCCCTGCAAGTCCTGGTATGTGTTATAGGTGCACTGTTCATGGAAGCTTGGCAGCTGTTAATAGGGCTACTCTGCTTACCAGATCCCAGGGGTTGCATTGGCTTCACCAGTGAACCTCTGTACAGGGATCTGGACTTACACAGGGACCCCTAGGCAGGGTCCATGGAGTCAACAGCTGACCAGTAGAGCACGCTGGAGGCACGAGGTCACATCAGGGACAAAATCATGAAACAAGTTGGTGGTCAAAATACAAGACGAGGTCAGAAAACAGGATATACAAAATAGCAAACAGGAGCGAGGGATCGACGTGAACAGGTCTTAGTTGAACTCAATAACTGTCAGCCGGAGACTGTCCGCTGGGTAAAGGAGCTCCGTCCATGGCTGCCAGCAGAGAGCTCATTACATACCAGCTCACTACAGCAGAACACAGGTTGACAGGAAAGGAACAACTAATCTCAATAAAATAAGAGCTAAACTGCCACATGCTACTGACGTCCTGCAGTGACTGCAAAATGAGTGTGGTGCCGCCTAGCGACCAGGGCAGGGGTTGCAGCAGTATGTTCAGACATGATCTAACAGTATGGTTGTCTATACATGGACTAGCTGGGGGCCATGCCAGCAGAATGTGTTGCGCAGGGCACCATCTATCATAATGCCAGCACTGGACTCCCCATAAAAATGTGGGAAATAGCATTCATTCAGTATAAATCTATATTGTGTACCCCTAGTGGATAAAAATCTATTCTGATCATATGATGGATTTGTAAGTATTATCCTAATTTCTTTATATCTGTGGAAATTATACATTCTAGAGGTGATTTTACTGACGCTTTGCAATGTTTTGGATCTAGTACAAGAATATAAAAAGCCAATTAATTAATCAATAGACAGCGAGTGGTAAGATCCATTAGTGTGCCCGATAAAGATCCTTCGCCTGTCAGATAAATGTAGTAAATGGGCTTATCTGACATTTTGGGACTTGCTTGAATCGCACCCTGTTTTGTACTGGATTAAGCAGTGAATAGATGCTGTTAACCTACATTTTAATCACTGCATGTATAATCAGTTTCTATTGGTATTTTACAGGGATCTGTGACTTATTAATACTCCATGGACCAGACGCAACGGAGTGGTGCCAATATCTCGTCAGCCTCTTCGAGACGCATCATCACTTTCCACTTGCTGTTCAATCTTATGAACTCTGTGAGGATGGCCCTATACCAAAGAAAAGCCAGAAAACATTTCACACTTGTAGATGTATTCTCATCCTTCTATCTGGAGACTTAGAGAATACTTTTGACAATCCAGAAGTTTTAGAAAGCCTAGGGAAAGTTTTAAAGCCACCAAACAAAGTGATTGTCTTATTCTTAATAGACAAAGAGGATTTTACTGTTTTTTTTCAAGACTGGCCAAAATGGAAATCTCTGTCTTCTGAAGATGACCCTGACTTGTATATTTCTGCAGTTTTGAATTCCATATCAGAAGGTATGTGGTCATTCTCGTTAATTCCTTAATAATAGCACATTGGATTATTTTGTGAAAAAAATAGGAATCAAAGCATGTTTGCCACTTACAAACTTTATTTTTACATAAACCATTCTAAAATAATAAGTTACTTAAGTAAACATTTCATGTCATCATTTGGACCCTGCTCGCTGCTGTTCAGACCATGCTGAGTGCACTGTAATATGTAACCCGTGATGTGTAGGTTGCTCAGAAAACACTCCCCACTGTGAATGTGAAGAAATCATACACTTGGTCTTAATTCAAGATATGTTTTTTTTGTAATTTTAAAGCTATTGTTATAATATGTAAAAAATCCACAATTTGGGGGTTAAAATTTCTCATCAGGGGTTTTCTTACAATAGATGTGAAAAAGCGGTGTGTGTATTAGAAATTCTAATTATATTGCCAGTAGTGTTGAGCGATACCTTCCGATATCGGGAAATATCGGATCGGATTGGATCGGACCGATACCCAAAAATATCGGATATTGCCGATTCCGATACCAGAAACCAATGCAAGTCAATGGGACACAAATATCGGAATGAAAATAAACCCTTTCTTTCCTTGTAGGTTAATTCTACATGAAGGAAAACAACTAAGAATAATGTAGAATGTATTGCATGAAAAGCCGGCAATTCATCAGCGGCATACACCAGTACCCGACAATTTACAACAGAAAGAATAGAGCATCACACATAGATTAGATAGATAGAAACATGTCAGTCACATATATAGTAAGTACAGTGACAGTGTTGCTTACTGTACTTGTCATTTAGTGTTAAAATAAAGGATTTATTAAAAAAAAAAATTGGCGTGGGGTTCCCCGTAATTTTAGTCTCTAGCGGAGGTTAAGCAGATGGCTGGGGCAGATGTTTGAAGCCTGGGAAGGGGGTAATACCCACGGAGCTTCCCAGGCTACTAATATCAGCCCCCAGCTGAATACCTAGCAGGAGAATTCTCTCACGCTCACGGCAAGCGCAAGAGAATTTTCCCACGCTGTCAGTGACGTGCATGAGGTGAGCCGAGTTCATTGGACATGACCTCAGCTCATCTGGATGCCGTCACAGCCAGACACTGAGGAGCGCAAGCATGCCTGCGCTTCTCAGTGTCTACGGCATGGCAAGCTGGATGGCAGCTTTCGGATGCGATCCAGCCTGTTATGTGAATGTAGCAGAGCTGGAGCCGTCCTGGGAACCATGGAATGGTAAGGATGAGATTGGTTTATTATTTTACTTTTATTGCAGAAGACATTGGCTTCAGCTGCAATGGGCGTGACGGTAAGTATGGTTTAATTTAGAACATTAAAAAATTGTGTCTTTATTTCAATTAAAGGACTTTATTCTGGGTGTTGTGTTTTTTTAAATACTTTACTAGAAATTCATGGCGGTCATGTCTAATATTGGTGTGAACCCATGAATTTCGGGCTTAGGGCCAGCTGATAATGCCAAGCTGGCCCTAACCACTTTATTACCCAGTGAGCCACCGCAACAGGGCCCTGGATGAGTTGGGTACAGCACCAGAAGATGGCGCTTCTATGAACGCGCCATGTTCTGGGGTGGCTGCGGACTGCAATTTGAAGCGGGGGGCAGAAAGCTTGGGCCTCCCTGCGCTGCGTATTACAGCCCCCAGCTGCCTAGTTGTACCTGGCTGGACACAAAAATAGGGCGAAGCCCCACGTATTTTTTTTAAAATTATTTAATGAAATTCATGAAATAATTAAAAAAAAAGGCCTTCCCTATATTGTTGTGTCCGGCCAGGTACAAATAGGCAGCTGGTGGTTTGGGGCAGCCCGTTCCTGCCTGCTGTACCTGGCTGGACACAAAAATAGGGCGAAGCCCCACGGCAATTTTTTTTAAATTATTTCATGAAATTCATGAAATAATTAAAAAAAGGGCTTCCCTGTATTTTTGTTTCCAGCCAGGTACAAATAGGCATCTGGTGGTTTGGGTCAGCCCGTTCCTGGATGCTGTAACTGGCTGGACACAAAAATATGGTGAAGGCCACGTCAAATTTTTGGGAAAAATTTATTAAAAAATAATAAAAAAAAATAATAATTTAGGGACTGCATCTTTATTAACCCCTCACGTGGAGTGGTTAATAAAGATGCAGTCCCTAAATGTGTTTTTTTTTAATTTTTTATTGAATTTTTCACCAAAAATTTGACATGGCCTTCGCCATATTTTTGTGTCCAGCCAGGTACAGCAGGCAGGAACGGGCTGCCCCAAACCCCCAGATGCCTATTTGTACCTGGCTGGAAACAAAAATACAGGGAAGCCCTTTTTAAATTATTTCATGAATTTCATGAAATAATTAAAAAAAAATTGCTGTGGGGCTTCGCCCTATTTTTGTGTCCAGCCAGGTACAGCAGGCAGGAACGGGCTGCCCCAGCCACCAGCTGCCTATTTGTACCTGGCCGGACACAACAATATAGGGAAGCCCTTTTTTTTTTAATTATTTAATGAATTTCATGAAATAATTAAAAAAAAAATATGTGGGGCTTCGCCCTATTTTTGTATCCAGCCAGGTACAACTAGGCAGCTGGGGGCTGGAATCCGCAACGCAGGGAGGCCCAAGCTTTCTGGGCCCCCCCCCCCCCGCTGCAAATTGCAGTCCGCAGCCACCCCAGAAAATGGCGCGTTCATAGAAGCGCCATCTTCTGGCGCTGTACTCAACTCATTCAGAGCCCTGGTGCGGTGGCTCACTGGTTAATAAAGGGGTTAGGGCCAGCTTGGCATTATCAGCTGGCCCTAAGCCCGAAATTCATGGGGTCACACCAATATTAGACATGACCGCCATGAATTTCTAGTAAAGTATTTAAAAAAACACAACACCCAGAATAAAGTCCTTTAATTGAAATAAAGACACAATTTTTTAATGTTCTAAATTAAACCATACTTACCGTCACGCCCATTGCAGCTGAAGCCAATGTCTTCTGCAATAAAAGTAAAATAATAAACCAATCTCATCCTTACCTTTCCATGGTTCCCAGGACGGCTCCAGCTCTGCTACATTCACATGACAGGCTGGATCGCAGCCGAAAGCTGCCATCCAGCTTGCCATGCCGCAGACACTGAGAAGCACAGGAATCCTTGCGCTCCTCAGTGACGGCATCCAGATGAGCCGAGGTCATGCCCAATGAACTCGGCTCACCTCATGCACGTCACTGACAGCGTGGGAAAATTCTCCTGCGCTTGCCGTGAGAGAATTCTCCTGCGCTCACGGCAAGCGCAGGAGAATTTTCCCACGCTGTCAGTGACGCGCATGAGCTGAGCTGAGTTCAATGGACATGACCTCGGCTCATCCTTATGCCGTCACAGCCAGACACTGAGGAGCGCAAGCATGCCTGCTCTTCTCAGTGTCTGCGGCATGGCAAGCTGGATGGCAGCTTTCGGCTGCGATTCAGCCTGTCATGTGAATGTAGCAGAGCTGGAGCCGTCCTGGGAACCATGGTAAGGTAAGGATGATGTTGGTTTATTATTTTACTTTTATTGCAGAAGACATTGGCTTCAGCTGGAGTAGGCGTGACGGTAATTATGGTTTAATTTAGAACAATAAAGAATTGTGTGTTTATTTCAATTAAAGGACTTTATTCTGGGTGTTTGTGTTTTTTTTTTACTTTGACTATGGGGTTAGTAATGGTGGTGTCTTATAGACTCCTCTCCATTACTAACCTGGGCTTGATGTCAGCTGGCATTATAAGCTGACACCAACCCCAGCCCTATTACCCCACTGCCACCGCTACAGTGCAGTAGGAAGAGCGAGGCTAAGTGCCAGAATTGGCGCATCCTATGAATGCGCCATTTCTGGGGCGGCTGACGGCTGTTGTTTCTAGCCTGGGAGGGGGCCAATATTCATGGCACTCTTCGTGGGCTATTAATATCATCCCCCACCTGTCTGCCTAGCCTTTGCTAGCTATTAAAATAGGGGGGACCCCACGTCATTTTTTTGGGGGGATCCCCCATTTTAATAGCTAGTAAAGGCTAGGTATTCAGCTGGGGGCTGATATTAGTAGCCTGGGAAGCTCCGTGGGTATTACCCCCTTCCCAGGCTTCACACATCTGCCCCAGCCGTCTGCTTAATCTCCGCTAGAGACTAAAATTACGGGGAACCCCACGCCAAGTTTTTTTTTAATAAATCCTTTATTTTAACACTAAATGACAAGTACAGTAATCAACACTATCACTGTACTTCTTATATATGTGACTGACATGTGTCTATGTATCTAATCTATGTGTGATGCTCTATTATTTCTGTTCTAAATTGTCGGGTACCGGTGTATGCCGCTGCTGAATTGCCGGCTTTTCATGTAATACATTCTACATTATTCTTAGCCATCCAGCTTGTCATCCTTCAGAGACACTGCAGAACGCAGGCATTATGGGAACTTCCGATTCCGGTATTGTTAAATACGGACACACACACGGATGGAACATGGACGCCATCTGTGTGCTGAACATGTTTTTCATGGACCCATAGTCTTGTATTGGCCCTTGTCATTCATACTGCCGGAAAAAAAAAGACATGTAAACAGCCCCATAGGTTATAATGGGTATACATAAAAAATTGATACATTTAGGTGTCCTTCACATGTCTGTGTTGCACCTACGTGTTGCATCCGTTTTTTTCACGTATACAACATGTAGCCATTAAAATCCTGCCCACCCTTCCCGGCCGGCGTCACTGATTGGGTGCTGTGTTACTCGCCCGAGGATCGCAACACAATCCTCAGGCTGGCCGTCTGCTCTCCTAACATAAACATGACAGCATGTATTTCTCTTCAGCTGTCACTCAGGTCAGGAGAGCAGATTGCCAGTCCGAGGATTGCGAAGTGATCCTCGGGCATACGGCAGTCTGACAGAATCAGTGACGCCAGTGCAGGGGGGTGGGCGGGATTATGGGCGGGGAAGGGGTGTATATTTATTTATTTATTTTTTATTTCTTTTACTCACTTATATAGCACCATTAATTCCACAGCGCTTTACAGACATTATGAGCACTGTCCCCATTGGGGCTCACAATCTACATTCCCTATCAGTATGTCTTTGGAGTGTGGGAAGAAACAGGAAAACCCAGAGGAAATGCACACAAACACGGAGAGAACATACAAACTCCTTGAAGATGTTGTCCTTGGTGAGACTTGAACCCAGGACCCCAGCGTTGCAAGGCTGCAGTGCTAACCATCGTGCTGCCCATATTCATTTATCATTTGCACATTTTTGACTTGCCTGCGCGAGACAATACATTTTTCCGGGGCTTACAGGAACACAACAGGGCCACTTAGAGAAATAAAATTTACATTTCCTGAAAGGGCTGCCCAAGCCCTATTTCAGGATACTATTAGTGTAGTATGCAAGAATGACCTGACCAATTACCTTTAACCCCTTTAAAACCCATGACGTATTAATACGCGTCAGTGCCCTGGGCTTTAAGAGCCTGACCCGTATTAATACGTCATGGCGACCGCGCGTGCACACAGGCTGTGCGGGTGCGATCGCCGCCGGGTGTCAGCTGATTGTCACAGCTGACACCCGGTACTATGTGCAGGGAGCGGTCCCCGAAGTCGATCACAGCATTGCGTTGGCTAAGGGGAGGTGATCGGTATACTCACCTCCTCTTCCAGCCTCCAGCACTGTCTGCCGCGGCTTTCCGGATGTTGCCATGACGACCCGATGTCGTCATGACAACATCCGGGTCACCAGACAGCAGGAAGATTTTTTGGTCATGCGCAGTACATGACCAAACTATCTTCTCACTGTGCAGCGCTGACAGCCTGCATGGCACAGGGATGGAGCTCCATTCCTGTGCTATGCAGGCGATCAGAATAAAAAAAGTGAAAGTCCGATAGTGGGACAAAGTAAAAAAGTAAAAAAAACTGTCAGAAAGTGAAAAAAAAAAAAATAATTGTAAAAAAATAAAAAAAAAATAAAAAAAATAATCCACCAAAAATAAAAATATAATCCCATCAATAAATATTATTATGAAAAAAACAAAACAAACAAACAATAAAAGTACACATATTTGGTATCGCCGCGTCCGGAACGACCTGACCTATAAAATTGTCCCACTAGTTAACCCCTTCAGTGAACACGGTAAAAAAAATAAAAACAAAGCAAAAAACAATGCTTTATCATCATACTGCCAAACAAAAAATTGAATAATACGCGATAAAAAAGACGAATATAAATAAAAATGGTACCGCTGAAAACTTCATCTCGTCCCGCAAAAAACAAGCTGCCATACAGCTCCATCAGGCGAAAAATAAAAAAGTTATAGCTCTCAGAATAAAGCGATGCAAAAAAATAATTTTTTCTATAAAATAGCTTTTATTGTGTAAAAGCGCCAAAACATAGAAAAACGATATAAATGTGGTACCGCTGTAAACGTACTGACCCGAAGAATAAAGCTATCTTATCAATTTTACCACACTCGGAGTAGAATAAAAAAAAAAAAAAAAAAAACAATTCCTGAATTTTTGTTTTTTGTTTATTTTGCCTCCCATAAATCGGAATAGAAAGCGATCAAAAAATGTCACATGCCTGAAAATGGCACCAATAAAAACGTGAACTCATCCCGCAAAAAACAAGCCATCACATGACTCTGCTAGCCAAAATATGGAAAAATTATAGCTCTCAAAATATGGCGATGCAAAAACTAGATTTTACAAAATATGTGTCTTTTAGTGTGTGACAGCTGTCAATCATAAAAACCCGATATCATTCTGGTATCTCTGCAGTTGCACCGACCCGAAGAATAAAGTCGTCTAATCACTTATACCGCACTAGGAATGGCGTAAAAAATAAACGCTAGGGCTGGGGTTGGTGTTAGGGTTGGGGTTAGGGTTGAATTTTTTTTCAAAAGTAAAAAAAAAAAAAGATGACGATATGGCAACTAGTGTTGAGCGCAAGTGCTCGCTACTTGAGTTTGCATCTGGTACTCGGATATGCACTGAGTATCGTGGGTGCTCGAATGACATGCTCGAGTCTCTGCCCCATATGCTTCGCGACCAAAAAAAACCTTGCGGGGATTGCCTGCCATGCACGAGCGATCCCCGCATGTTTTTTTTTGGGTGTCTAATAACTGTGAAGCATGCAGGGCGGGGACTCGAGCATGTCACTCGAGCACCCTTGATACATGGTGCATACCTGAGTACCTGATGCAAACTCAAGTAGCGAGCACTTGCGCTCAAGACTAATGACAACTTATTCAATTGAATGGCCTAATGTTATCAAATTCTGTTGTACCTCTGGGTTCAAAATGTTCACTATACCCCTTGATAAAATCCTTGAGGGGTATAGTTTTCAAAATGGGGTCACTTGTGAGGGGTTTCCACTATTTAGGCACATCAGGGGCTCTCCAAACGCGACATGGTGTCCGCTCTCGATTCCAGACGATTTTGCGTTCAAAAAGTCACACAGTGCTACTTCCCTTCTGAACTCTGCCGTGCGCCTAAACACTGTATTTTTCCCACATATGGGGTATTGGCGTACTCAGGAGAAATTGAACAAAAGTTTTTGGGGTCCATTTTCTCCTCTTACCCTGGTGAAAATAAAAAAATTGGGGCTAAAACATCATTTTTATGGAAAAAGTTCGATTTTTTTATTTTCACGGCTCCATGCTATAAACTTCTGTAAAGGACTTGGGGGTTCAAGGTGCTCACCACACATCTAGATAAGTTCCCTGAGGGGCCTAGTTTCCAAAATGGTGTCACTTGTGGGGTGTTTCCACTGTTTAGGTACATCAGGGGCTCTCCAAATTCAACATGGCGTCGGCTAATTATTCAAGCAAATTTTACAATCAAAAAGTCAAATGGCGCTCCTTCCCTTCCGAACTCTGCCGTGCGCCCAAACAGTAGTTTTCCCCCACATATGGGGTATCTGCGTACCCAGGGGAAATTGCACAACAAACGGCATGGTGCAATTTCTCCTGTTACCCTTATGAAAATGCAAAAGTGGGGACTGAAAAAAATTTTGTGGGAAAAATGTGAAAATTTTATTTTTATGGCTCAATGTTATAAACTTCTGTGAAGCACCTGGGGGTTCAAGGTGCTCACCACAAATCTAGATAAGTTCTCTGAGGGGTCTAGTTTCCAAAATGGTGTCACTTGTGGGGGGTTTCCACTGTTTAGGCACATCAGGGGCTCCCCAAATGCAACATGGTGTCCTCTAATTATTCAAGCAAATTTTACATTCAAAAAGTCAAATGGCGCTCCTTCCCTTCCAAACCCTACCGTGCGCCCAAATAGTGCTTTTCACCAACATATGGGGTATCTGCGTGCCCAGGGGAAATTGCACAACAAATTTTGGGGTCCATTTTTTTTCTGTTACCCCTGCGAAAATAAAAAAACTTGGGTCTAAAGTAACATTTTTGTGAAAAAAGTTAAATGTTAATTTTTTTCTTCCACATTCCTAAAATTCCTGTGAAGCACCTGAAGGGTTAATAAAGTTCTTGAATGTGGTTTTGAGCACCTTGAGGGGTGCAGTTTTTAGGATGGTGTCACCTTTGGGTATTTTCTGTCATAAAGACCCCTCAAAGTGACTTCAAATATGATGTGGTCCCTAAAAAAATGGTTTTATAAATTTTGTTGGAAAAATGAGAAATTGCTGGTCAACTTTTAACCCTTATAGCTCCCTAATAAAAAAAAAAATTTTGGTTCCAAAATTGTGCTGATGTAAATTTTTGCCAAATTTCCATTTTTTTAACAAATAAATGCAAGTGATATCGAAAGAAATTTTACCACAATCATGAAGTACAATATGTCACGAAAAAACATTCTCAGAATCAGTGGGATCCGTTGAAGCGTTCCAGAGTAATTACCTCAAGTGACAGTGGTCAGAATTGAAAAAATTTGCCTGTTCATTAACGTGCAAACCACCTTGGGTTGTAAAGGGGTTAAGACATATTGGGACTGATGCACATTATCCAAATGGCACTTACCAATGATCTGTGAACATTTAACCTACAACATCCTGATGCTTGGGAACAAAAAAACGGGGAAGTACTGAACTTCTCGAAACTGAGCATTTGCTTTGTGAGTCTCTGCATTTACATTTTCGATATTACTATAACTCTTTACAGCACAGTACTAAATAAATATACACGCAAGACTCGACGAGAATATTGAGCTTAGCCAATTTTGCCACCTGGATATGGTGAAGTTCACACCTTCATTTTTGTAGCATTGATGCTTTGACTCTTCAAGAATGATAACTGCTTAATGCATAGGTGTAACGGGTCTGGGAGGCGGAACCTCAGAGCTACTATACAAGGAGGCGGTCCTTGTAAGGGAGCGGGTGGCGACCAGGGAAGACGGGCTGGAAGTCTCAGCAGGTGAACGGGACAGTCTCTGAGTGAACGGGACAGTCTCTGAGTGAACGGGACAGTCTCTGAGTGAACGGGCTGGAGGTCACGGCAAGTGACCGGGGCAGTCTCTAGGTATAGGGTTGGTACGACCTGTGGCGGCTGAAGATAGACGTGAGCTCCCAGGTGAGCAGGCGAGAGTCTCTGGATGAACGGGTGGTCACAGCAAGTGACAGCGGAGCCTCCAGGAAGACCAGCGGACAGGCGACAGATGAGCGCTCCCAGGTGAGCGGGCAGAAGTCTCTGGACAGGCGGGTGGTCACAGCACGTGACGGCAGAGCCTCCGGGTAGGCAAACAGACAGGTAGCAGAAGAGCGCTCCCAGGTGAGCGGGCAAGCTGGTCCATAGACAGACTGACAGGAGTTGGAAGGCAGACCGTCAGACCTCAGGCAGGCAGGCAGGTAGCTGATGTGCGCTCCCAGGTGAGCGGGCAGGCTGGTCCTTAGACAGACTGACAGGATTAGTAAGGCAGACCGTCGGACCTCAGACAAGCTGGCAGGTATCTGATGTGCGCTCCCAGGTGAGCGGGCAGGCTGGTCCTTAGACAGACTGACAGGATTAGTAAGGCAGACCGTCGGACCTCAGACTAGCAGGCAGGTAGCAAGTAATCAGGCAGGAATCTGGCAGGTAACTGGCAGGTAACTGGCAACGGGACCTGAGGGCTGAAGCACAGGTGAGACACAGGTGCAAACAACATTGCTCGGGCACCTCCATTTTGGAGGAGGTGCCTTATATACGGTAAAGTCCTCCGGCCATTGGCCGGGGACTCCTAAGGACGGCGCGCGCGGCCCCTTTAAGAGGGAGGGAGGGCGCGCGCGCGCGCCCTAAGCACAGTGGCCGGGAAGGAGCGCGCACTGCCAGCAGAGCGGGAGAGGGACGCCGGGCACGGAGCAGAGCGGTGAGGGGAACAGCGTCCCTGCCTAGCAGAGGGCAGGGACGCCGGCACTACAGTACCCCCCCCTTTAGGCCCCCCCTTTTTTAGGCCAGATAGAAATTTAGCTAGGATGAGAGGGGCATGGATGTTCTCCCGGGGCTCCCACGTTCTCTCCTCAGGACCAAACCCCTTCCAATCTACCAGAAAAAAGGTCTTTCCTCTTACCCTTTTGGTGGCAAGAATGTTCTCTACCTCAAACTCGTCCTCAGCAGAAACCGGAGCAGGAGGCGTACCTGTAGACTTGGAAAAAGAGTTAAGCACCACGGGTTTGAGGAGAGATACATGGAAGGAGTTGGGGATCCGTAAGTTGGCCGGGAGTTTCAATTTATAGGCCACCGGGTTGATCTGACTGATGACCTCCAGAGGGCCGATGAACCGAGGCCCTAACTTGTAAGAAGGTATCTTGAGTCGAACATATTTAGATGAGAGCCAGACTTTATCTCCTGGACGAAATTGTGGAGGATCCAGGCGTTTTTTGTCAGCGTGTCTTTTCATACGCTCGGATGACAGAAGGAGTGCGGACCGGGTACTCTCCCATATGGAGGAAAATTTGCTAACGAGAGATTCCGCAGCCGGGTTGTCCACAGAGGTGGAGACAGGAAAAGGAATCCGAGGATGCTGACCAAAGACTACAAAAAACGGGGATTTGGAGGAGGATTCGCTCTCGTGATTATTATAAGAGAACTCGGCCCATGGTAGGAGATCCACCCAGTCAGAATGGTGGGCATTAACGAAGTGCCGGAGGTAACTGGTCAGGTTCTGATTGATCCGCTCCACTTGACCATTGGACTGTGGGTGGTAAGCGGAAGAGAAGTCCAGGGTGACGTCTAGTAGTTTACAAGTGGCTCTCCAGAAACGTGAGGTGAACTGTACCCCACGATCCGACACGATGTGGAGGGGCAGGCCATGAAGACGGAAGATGTGGCGGATAAAGTCTTTAGCCAGCTCGGATGCAGACGGAAGGCCTGGCAGGGGAATAAAGTGAGCCATCTTGGAAAAGCGGTCAGCGACCACCCAAATGACCGTACAACCGGCAGAGACGGGGAGATCAGTTATAAAGTCCATTGCTATATGCTGCCAGGGGGCAGCAGGTACAGGAAGCGGAAGGAGGCGTCCGGCTGGCAGATGTCTCGGGACTTTGTTGCGGGCGCAGGACACACAGGCAGAAACAAAGTCTATTATGTCCTTGTGCAGGGTAGGCCACCAATAGTGCCGGGCAATAAGCTGGAGGGTCTTTTTCTGACCGGCGTGGCCAGCTAGTTTAGACGAATGGCCCCAGTGTAGGATCTTCTCCCGATCAGGTACTGAAACAAACGTCTTACCGGGAGGGAGACGATTTAGACTCACGGGAGCCACCTGCATTACTCTGGCGGGATCGATGATATGTTTAGGTTCTTCCTCGAGATCGGACACCAGAAAGAATCGGGACAAGGCGTCTGCTTTGACGTTTTTGTCAGCCGGGCGAAAATGAAGAACAAAATCAAAACGAGCAAAAAACAAGGACCACCGGGCTTGGCGCGGGTTAAGTCTCTGGGCATGCTGGAGGTAAGCCAAGTTCTTGTGGTCAGTGTAAATTATTACCGGATGAAGAGCCCCCTCGAGTAGGTAACGCCACTCCTCCAACGCCAGTTTGATGGCCAATAACTCTCGGTCTCCTATGGAATAGTTGCGCTCAGAAGAGGAGAAGAGTTTGGAGAAGAAGCCACAAGTTACCATTCTCCCGGAAGATGATTTTTGAGTAAGTACCGCTCCGGCTCCAGAGGAGGAGGCGTCAACTTCCAGGAAGAACTGCTTGTTGCCGTCCGGGCGATGCAGCACCGGGGCGGAAGAGAAGGCCTGTTTTAGGGAAAGAAAGGCCTCCTCTGCTTCGGGCGGCCACTCTTTGGGATTAGTACCCTTACGGGTGAGTGCGGAAATTGGGGCAGTCCGGGAAGAGAAGTGCGGGATGAAGAGGCGGTAATAGTTGGCGAAGCCCAGGAACCGTTGAATAGCCTTCAACCCCTCTGGTCGGGGCCATTTCTCGATGGCAGACAGTTTCTCAGGATCCATTTGTAGGCCGGTCTGAGAGATAATGTAGCCCAGAAACGGAAGCGAGGTCTGCTCAAAGAGGCACTTCTCATATTTAGCGTAGAGATGGTTCTGCCTGAGCCTGAGCAGGACCTGACGAACGTCCCTCCGGTGAGTCTGGAGATCTGGAGAGAAGACCAAGATGTCGTCCAGGTACACCACTACGCAGGAGTAGAGAAGGTCCCGGAAGATGTCATTGACCAACTCTTGAAAGACGGCAGCAGCGTTACAGAGACCAAAGGGCATTACCAGATATTCATAGTGGCCGTCCCGGGTGTTGAATGCCGTCTTCCATTCATCCCCCTGACGGATACGAACCAGGTTGTACGCCCCACGGAGGTCCAGTTTGGTGAAGATTCTAGCCCCCCTCAGATGATCAGATAACTCCGGAATGAGCGGAAGGGGGTACTTATTCTTCACCGTGATCTGGTTAAGGCCTCTATAGTCTATACAGGGACGGAGAGAGCCGTCCTTCTTTTTGACGAAAAAGAAGCCTGCTCCCGCCGGGGAGGTAGATTTCCGAATGAATCCCCTGGCCAGATTTTCCTCAATATATTCGGACATCGACCGGGTCTCAGCAGCGGATAATGGATAAATACGCCCACGGGGAGGAGAAGTACCAGGTAACAGGTCGATAGGACAGTTGTATGGTCTATGAGGGGGTAGTGTCTCTGCCTCCTTTTTATTAAAGACATCAGCATAAGACCAATAAGGAATCGGAAGTCCAGGTAGATTAGCTGGGGTAGGAGAAGGACGGACGGGATGAACGGGAACCAGACAGGTCTTATGGCAGCCCTGTCCCCAGCGAAGGACTTCTCCGGTCTGCCAGTCAAGAACGGGTGCATGTTTCTGGAGCCAAGGTAGGCCTAGCAAGAGGGCGTGAGAGAGTCCAGGCAGAACATGGAAGGAGATACTTTCAGAATGCAGCATTCCCACCTGCAGAGTAATGGATTCGGTGATGAGTTGGATGGGGCGTGGTAAGAGCCCCCCATCCACGGCAGCAACAGACAAGGGTACAGCCAGAGGTTTGGTGGGGATGCGGTATTTCTCTACCAGGGACTGTGAAATAAGATTCCCGGCTGCTCCAGAGTCCAGTTGGACTAGTTCGAAATAACGGTTCTCCCAGTAGACGATTGAAACTGACAACAGCAGAGATGGAGAGGATTTATTCTTGTCTAGGTGGACCTCTCTGAGCGAACCTAGACACAGGCGTTTCCCGATCTCTCCGGGCAGGCACGGATCCGGTGCTCCTTACTGCCACAGTAGAAGCAGGTCCCCTCGGCACGACGTAAGTCCTGACGGGTCTTGACCATCTTGGTCTGGTCGACCTGCATAGGCTCAGGAGGGTGTACCTGGTTAGAGACAGAAGGAGTGACGGGTTTCTGAAAAGTAGGAGCTAGACGTGGTAACCTCCTCTCACGGGTGACCTCTCTGGCACGCTCCTGGAACCGTAGGTCAATCCGGGTGGCAAGAGTTATTAAGTCATCGAGAGTGGTAGGAATGTCCCGACCGGCAAGTTCATCTTTAATACGGCCGGACAGACCCTCCCAGAAGACGGAAACCAGAGCGTCGTTATCCCAGGCCAGCTCCGAGGCAAGGGTACGGAACCGTATGGCATATTGGCCCACGGTGAGACTTTCCTGACGGAGGCGTAGCAACGATGATGCGGATGAGGTCTTCCGTCCGGGTTCGTCGAAGACTTTCCGGAAAGCCGTGAGAAAAGCAGGCAAGTTGGACACCAGGGGGTCTCCTCTCTCCCATAGAGGATTTAGCCAGGCCAGGGCCTCCCCGGTGAGATGGGACATGATGAATGCAATTTTGGCTCGGTCGGAGTTAAACTGGTGGGACAAAAGTTCAAAGTGCAGGGTGCACTGATTTATGAAGCCCCGAGCCTGAGCGGAGTCGCCTCCGAAGCGAGGAGGTGCAGAAAGCCGGGGTCCAGGGTAGGATACCATGGTATTAGTGGGCAGCGGAGCTGCCGGATTGCGAGACATGGCACTGGCGGAGGTTGCTGGTGGAGCAGTCAGAGTGTCCAGGCGAGTATTGACATTCCGCAGGTGACCCAGGATGGACTCCTGTTGGGACCTTTGACGGGACAGTTCATGACACAGGTCCGAGAGCGAGGGAGCTTGGGTGCCACCGGGTTCCATGGCCCGAGCAAACTGTAACGGGTCTGGGAGGCGGAACCTCAGAGCTACTATACAAGGAGGCGGTCCTTGTAAGGGAGCGGGTGGCAACCAGGGAAGACGGGCTGGAAGTCTCAGCAGGTGAACGGGACAGTCTCTGAGTGAACGGGACAGTCTCTGAGTGAACGGGACAGTCTCTGAGTGAACGGGCTGGAGGTCACGGCAAGTGACCGGGGCAGTCTCTAGGTATAGGGTTGGTACGACCTGTGGCGGCTGAAGATAGACGTGAGCTCCCAGGTGAGCAGGCGAGAGTCTCTGGATGAACGGGTGGTCACAGCAAGTGACGGCGGAGCCTCCAGGAAGACCAGCGGACAGGCAACAGATGAGCGCTCCCAGGTGAGCGGGCAGAAGTCTCTGGACAGGCGGGTGGTCACAGCACGTGACGGCAGAGCCTCCGGGTAGGCAAACAGACAGGTAGCAGAAGAGCGCTCCCAGGTGAGCGGGCAAGCTGGTCCATAGACAGACTGACAGGAGTTGGAAGGCAGACCGTCGGACCTCAGGCAGGCAGGCAGGTAGCTGATGTGCGCTCCCAGGTGAGCGGGCAGGCTGGTCCTTAGACAGACTGACAGGATTAGTAAGGCAGACCGTCGGACCTCAGACAAGCTGGCAGGTATCTGATGTGCGCTCCCAGGTGAGCGGGCAGGCTGGTCCTTAGACAGACTGACAGGATTAGTAAGGCAGACCGTCGGACTAGCAGGCAGGTAGCAAGTAATCAGGCAGGAATCTGGCAGGTAACTGGCAGGTAACTGGCAACGGGACCTGAGGGCTGAAGCACAGGTGAGACACAGGTGCAAACAACATTGCTCGGGCACCTCCATTTTGGAGGAGGTGCCTTATATACGGTAAAGTCCTCCGGCCATTGGCCGGGGACTCCTAAGGACGGCGCGCGCGGCCCCTTTAAGAGGGAGGGAGGGCGCGCGCGCGCGCCCTAAGCACAGTGGCCGGGAAGGAGCGCGCGCTGCCAGCAGAGCGGGAGAGGGACGCCGGGCACGGAGCAGAGCGGTGAGGGGAACAGCGTCCCTGCCTAGCAGAGGGCAGGGACGCCGGCACTACAATAGGTAATAGCTATTACCAGTGAAGCTGTAGAACATAAGTAATTGCCTAGATTTTTTTTTTAAGCGAACCTGTCCGGATAATTTTACTAATGAAACTGATGGTATGGCTGCATAGGCCTTAGAACAACAATAAAAATGATACCTGTTTTGTAGTAATACGATGTGCCAGCGCTGAGGAATTAAGCTGTGAATCCACATACAAATTAGCCCCGAAGTGCAACACCCTTCCAGGCTAATTTGCATTTGGCTTCAGGGTTTGATTTTTCAGCACTGACACTTTGGAAAAACAATTGTGTAGAATGGTGTGGAACTAGTATTAAAAAGTTCCAAGAGATTAGCCACAAGGAAGAAATCAATAAAAAGGCTTTGCCATCAGGAGCCATCATGAGCTTTGTTAGGAGCATTTGTTGGCATTTCTTGCAGATTCGATGGGAAGAATAGTGCGGCATACAACATTATTCTCCCCATCGCATCCGGCATACAGCATTATTCTCCCTATTGCATCCGGCATACAGCATTATTCTCCCCATCGCATCTGGCATACAGCATTATTTTCCCCATCGCATCCGGCATACAGCATTATTCTCACCATCGCATCCGGCATACAGCATTATTCTCCCCATCGCATCTGGCATACAGCATTATTCTCCCCATCACATCCGATATACAGCATTATTCTCCCCATCACAGCCATGGACATTATTTTCCCCTTTTAATAAACCCTAATATAAATGATGGAGCCCACAGGGAAGGTGCCATTGGTGCCTGTTATGGGCCAAGGCTGTTGCAGAGAACAGATTAAAAAAGTGGCATAATCAGCACGCCATATAAAGCTTTTTAGGCATCGTTCATTTAAATAGGGCTTACAGCATTTAAAACACAAACAGTACATATAGCCCCTTTCCTTTACACCCCAAAATGGATACAGAGCCCCTCCAGATCTTCTAATTAAAAATATAGGCCCCAGACCTGATCCCCTTTATATCAACACCACCTTCCTCATAGCTCCCCCAGCACAGGGGCTCTCACCACATGAACTGTAACTATCATCTGCCCCATGGCCATATATCTCTTTATACAGACACCATTCACCATCTCCCTCCAGTTTACAGACATTAGCCATATTAAAAAGATTGTCCGGTTAAAACAAGTTATCACCTGTCCTCAAGAAAGCTGATAACTTGTTGATCTGTGGGGGTCTGACCACCGGGACTTGCACCGATTGGCAGAAAAGTGAAACTTTAATCCCTAGAAGAATGGGTTAGCAGTGCATTCCTCCAGGAAGCCGTCTGCTTTCAGTCATAGAAGCATGGCTGAGCAGCTAAAGTCACTTGGCAGTCACTGTGTAGAGTAAACTGTCAATCAAAGTGTCTGGGTGTGGTTACAACCTCTCCCTGTGTAATGAGCTGTGACTGTAGTACTCCTCCCTGCACGCCTGTATGACTGAAAGCAAGCAGCTCTCTGGAGGGATAAAGTTAATTTTCTCCCAGCATCCGTGCTTTCAGTCAGACAGGTGGAAAGCATTGTAATGCTATTAAACCTGCAGATTAACCCTATATCTACAGGTTCATAGTGTTTAGGGACATGACAGATTCTCTTTAAGCTTAGTTCTTCACCTGACACTAGTTTCCTCACCCAATGTTCGTACTCTTCTGCCCACTGGAGCCTTGACCTTTTATTTCCTAGCTGTTCTTCTACTGTTATAGTCCATCCGCACTAATGAATGACAAGTAGGGGTTTCATGTGCAATTTGCCTAATGTTGCATTTGGCTTATCAGAATGGTTGTTGACCTCTTTCATCAACAAGTGAAATCTTGATAGGGGATAACTTAGTAACTTGGAACAAGCCCTTTAACTGACTCGACCTGTCAGTGGCTACTAGGCAGTCTGGGGACCTCTGCATTAAAAACCAGATCCCTAGATAGGGGTTAAAGAGTGAAAAGTAATGCTGGTAAAAAGCGTAGCCAGCACAAAGCTTGAGTGTGTCATTGTTTTTAAGGTTGAAGGTAGACATAAGTCCATCAGGTTTAACCTGAACGGATCCAAGGATTCCCAGCCAATCTCTCATAATGGTTCTTGCGAGGCCAAAAATTGTGTGATGTCTGCAATCTGACGAGAGCTGACACATTCAGCTTAGACTGATAGTTATCTAGAGGAAATATAAAAAAGGACTTACTTCTCCTTCTTGCTAGATCAACTTCTTTAGTAGAAAAATTACTGACTTACTACAGGAGGGTTAGTGGCCATGTTCTGTGACGTGTAAATGTCACTGTACAATGAAGGAAGAACTGTGCTGTTGCCCTCACCTACTGTCAGCTTTATACTAGAAGTGGTACTTTTCATTGTATTCCTGACCTATAATTACATCGTGAAATAAAAAATCTGTGAAATTTTTTTTTACATTGAACCTTAAAGGGAATGTGTCACCCCCCTGGGACTTTTCAGACCGCTAATATGAGCATACAGGTGATAGAAATGGGAATCTATACATACCTGTATGGCCCATATTAGCTGTCTGGTTTCTGTGTAATCGCATTTTTATTAAATGATTTCTGCTAAGCTAGGTGTCCCCCGAACGCCAAGAAATCCCTGCCTACTAGCCCTATTATCTTACTTACCCCACCTCTCCTGCACGTCACAGGGCCCTGTGATGAGCAGTTCCCGGCTGGATCCCGTGCCTGCGCTATTTCCTCTGTATGGACGGCGCTCTTCTCCCTGCCGGGGAGAAGAGCGCAGGGAACTTGTGCGCAGGCGCTGGGAAGGCCGGCGCCTGAGCACAAGTTCCCTGCTCCACAAGAGGTGAGGTAAGTATGATACAGGTAAGTATAGATTCACATTTCTATCACCTGTATGCCCATATTAGAGGTCTGAAAAGTCCCAGGGGGTGACAGATTCCCTTTAAATTATTTAACAAAATATCCTGATTTAAACAATAGATAATTTTGCTTTCTCCAACATTTATGAGACCATTATCTCCCTGCATAGCAAAGAATCCATTTTTTTTTCTGAGTTGGTCTGCTTCAAAAAATGCCTGAAAAATTGCTCAGAAAAAGCTTGAAAGATTCTTCCTATTCATTTCTATTGTAATATCATTTTACAGTTCATATGTTCAGTGTTTCATGAGGGAAAAAAAACTTTTTACTTTTTTTTCTAGCGGCTCCTGCTCCAAACTAGGCATTGATCAATCAGAAGGCTAAAAAAAAGTTTCAGGAAAAAAAACTCTAAAAAAAATGCTTCAAAAACTCTTTCAAATGAATCAGAAATAAATAAAAAAAACTCTTCAAAAAATTTCCCAAAGAAGGAGTGTTTTTTTCCACTAGATAATTCATTGTTTTTTACCTCCTTAAAAAAAAATTGTGCACATACCTGTTTAAACTGTAATCTTTTTTTAATGCATAACGCTCCAAAAATGTCTGGCCGTCTTCTTGGTGTCTTTTGAGCTTTCTCATTTTACTTGTATTGAAAATTCTGAATATTTACCAAAGTAATATAAATCAAATGTATCAAAGTGGCTTACGCTAGTTGGTAAGTTTTTGCCCAAGTAGAACCTTTTCATCCGACTTTACGCCTATTGGATAGCCTACTTTGCATCACACCTTTGGAATAACATTTCTGCCCAATTTGTTGCATGTTGGGTTCTAAGATACATGAGTTTCCTCAAAGTTAGGCCGGCTTATCACATCAAGTGTAAAAAAATGTCTAAAACATATGATAAGTACCGGTAGCTGTAAAATTTGCGTCAAATTTTGCCAAGGTTGTTTATCCCCTTCATCAGTGTTTTCTGTGAATGTGACAATCATTTATATACTGAACTAGATACAGGGCTACATTTTACCATTATTTTATGTTTAATTTTGTATTATCATTAGTAAAGTAAAATAAGTCATATAAAATATATACATTTTAGTTCTATATTTGCTTTAAGTCTTAAATACAAACTATGGCTACCAGTTTTCTAATGATCGGTTACTTACTATAAATGATGTCCCTCCTTGGGCTTTGGATAGAAAAATATTAAGATTTGAGAGTCCTCAGTGGTTGATACCTTTAAATGGCTAACTGAAAAGATGGTAACAAGTTGCAAGCTTTGGAAACTACTCAGGTTTCTTCATCAGGCATAGTGTAATAGAAGTCAAAAAGCCTTATTGTCATCTGCTGGTTGACCGCAATCAAATGGAACCAAGATGCCTTAGGAACGTTGAAGGGGTAACAGATTTGAACTTGAGACCCGGTCAGGTGACATCCAGTGAGGAGTTTTTAAATATAACAGTCGAGCGCGTCAAACCTTAGGTGATTTCCGCGCCAAGCTGCAGAGAGAAGGGGACGTGCTCTGGATGCGCTGAGGAAACCAGCCTGACAGGTCGGAGGCAGAGACCTACGAGGCAGGACAGGAGGACGCCAGTGAACAAATGCTGGATTCACCGCAGAGGTCCCCCGAGTGCCGCAGCCGCTGAGGAGAGCCGGGATCTGCTTGTGTTGACTTCACAGTACCCAACTTTGCCCGTCAACCGACAAGTCTGAACCCCGCTATCCAAGGCTCGAGAGACCGTCTCCAACGGCCGAGCAAAGAGGAGATAAAAGAGAACTGCGTCAGAGGAGTCACACCGGCAGAAACAGAGGAGCTGCATCGCTGAACAGGACCGTCACTTCAAATGATCATCCACGGTACCTGGGGCAGTGGGGTTTAGGATGTGAGGTTGGAAGGGGGACGGGCGAAGTGGAAAAAGCCAAACTGGATTTAATTGACTTTGTTAGAAAAAGACTTGCGGCCTAGCGGGAATAACTGGTGTCCCCCGTTAGGGCCATCCACAGAGTTAAAGAACTGCCGTGGTGACTCCCACGCCAGGGCGCATCACATTATTTTGGGAGATTGTTCATTGTTATTGTAAATTACCTGTTCATTCTTGTTAATTAGCACTTGCTTAAAGCCTGGTTATATACAGAGTGGGCCATTTATATGGATACACCTAAATTAAATGGGAATGGTTGGAGATAACAACTTCCTGTTTGTGGCACATTAGTATATGGGAGGGGGAAAACTTTTCCAGATGGGTGGTGACCATGTCGGCCATTTTCAAGTCTGCCATTTTGGATCCAACTTTATTTTTTTCAATGGGAAGAGGGTCATGTGACACATCAATCTTATTGAGAATTTCATAAAAAAACAATGGTGTGTTTGGTTTAAACGTAACTTTATTCTTTCATGAGTTTTTTACAAGTTTATGACCACTTATAAAATGTGTTCAAAGTGCTGCCCATTGTGTTGGATTGTCAATGCAACCCTCTTCTCCCACTCTTGACACACTAATAGCAACACCGCAGAAGAAATGCTAGCACAGGCTTCCAGTATCCCTTGTTTCAGATGCTGCACATCTCGTATCTTGATGGTATGGTGTGATATATGGGGTACAAAGATAGTGGGGCCATTCTTCATCAATGGAAACCTCAATGCCACTGGATATCTGAAATTGCTACATGATGATGTGTTGCCCTCTTTATGCACTGAAGATGGCACGTTCCCTGAGTTTTTCCAACAAGATGGTGCACCACCACATTATGGGTGTCAGGTCTGAGCATTCCTACATGAACAGTTTCCTGGAAAGTGGATTGGTCGTTGTGGGCCAGTTGAATGGCCACCGAGGTCTCCCAATCTGACCCCCTTAAACTTTTATCTTTGGGGTCATCTGAAGGCAATTGTCTATGCTGTGAAGATATGAGATGTGCAGTTTGATATGTCACATTACCCTCTTCCCATTGAAAAAAATAAAGTTGAATCCAAAATGGCCGACTTCAAAATGGCCGCCATTGTCACCACCCACCTGGAAAAGTTTTCCCCCTCCCATATACTAATATGCCACAAACAGGAAGTTGATATCACCAACCATTCCCATTTAATTTAGGTGTATCCATATAAATGACCCACCCTGTATATATACAGTATATAAATTGCTTTTTACACATCTCTGACCGCCCTCATTTGTGTCTCTGTGTGTTACATTTCTGACACCTGCATTACATTAGTATAATATAAAATCTGAAGAGTCACATATTTATACACAGCAAGACACAGAAATAATGCAGCAAATGAGAGAAGAGTCGTAAAGCCGAAGTATTACTATAGGAGAGGGAGAAACAGTTGTGGCCGTAAATATTGGAATAGTTCGTAGATAAGGAGTGTGAAAGTTTTATTATCCTGTGATTGAGGTCTGGTCCAGGGTTGTGATGACCCCACAAGTCTGAGGAGCACATTCCTTAGTTGATGTAGAATGACATAAATCCATGTGACACATTCATTCTTGCTCTAAAGGTGTCAAAGGTCGTCATGAGTTTATATTCCCAAACTTTTCTATCTCTCTTTGGGCTTTGGATAATAATTTATTTGGGTCAGATACCGTAGTTTACATATCATGAACCAGGGTAGGTCTGAATAAATGAGGACTAGGTTATCCTACTTGGATTTGTCATGCTGATGATCATACAACCTGTAAGTGCTCATCATTTTTCTTTGAATTTCTTCTAGATTCTGGATGTGGCTCCGTCAGCGATACAGATGCTGAAAGTGATAAAGAACAGTTGCCTTCACCTCCGATTACTGAAAAACTATTGACCATACAGCCGGACCGGATACGCTGTGGGGTTTGTACAATTTGTTGAAAATGTTTTTTTCACAGATCTAACACTAAATGGATTTTATAAAAACATGGATTTTTTTTGCCTGATTTGCTGTTCAGGTTATTGTTGGATAACCTTTGCCATTAGCAGGATAGAGTCTGTTAATATCAATTTATTAAGGATTTGTGATTAGACCAGTTTGCCAACATTTACTGGATATATTCTACTGATTATTTTACCCAAAACAAGATTAAATGCCTGGCCTTGAAGTCCTCATCCCCTAAAAAAAAATTGAAACTGCTTTGCTGTGCATAGTTGTCTAATATTGTCCAATTTCTTTTGATTTGTAACTTCCCACTCACTTTTTTTTTAAGTAAGCAGTTTCTCTTCAACAACATATAGCCAGCACCACAGGTGTTAGAACTTCCTTTTACCTCACTTCCCAGCATGCTTTGCTTATGTAATTATTACCCAATGGATTGCCTGTCCTGGATTGAAAGCCTACCTCTCTGTTATGCCAATTTGTAGTTTGACAGATAGGAGAGCTGGCTAGAGATGGATTACACTTAACACCAATCAGTGGACAACAAGGTAGAAAAAAAGTGAGACACCTTACATCTGGCAATTTCCAGTGCTTTTTCAGGCTGAAAACCTCTTTTTGGGAAAAAAAAAGTAGTTTGCAATTTTGTTAGTCATTGCATTTGCTATTGAATGAAGTTAAATAGGACCTGTCATTTGCTAAAAAGCCCTGAGTTTCTGGTCAGTATTTTGCATCAGTATTTGTAAATCAAAATCAGGAGTGGGTGATAAATGCAGAAGTGATGACGTGTTTCTATTATACTTTTCCTCTGATTGTTCTACTATTGGTTTTGGCTTGCTAATACTGAGGTAAAATACTGACCAAATACTGAATGTGTGAATGTGGCCTTTATGTTTTTGGAGCACAGTATGTGAAATCTCTGCATGTAGTGCAGCTTGGCGTTTCTTGAGAGTTTTCTCTGGGGGCGTGTGGTTTTATCCCTCCCTCCCTGCTGATCTAGCAATATCAGATGCTTCCAAGCAAACTGTGATTAGAAGATCCTGGAAGGGAGGAGTAAAAGCGCACACTCCCAGAGAAGACTCGGAAGAAACACCCAGTTGCACTACAAGCAGAGATTTCACATACAAGCTCCAAAAACATTGGAAGAAATTGTGAAGAAAGTGCAATTGGACTGCAAGCAGAGATTTCACATACTGCGCTCTAAAAGAAATAAATGTGTATATCTCTGCAATGGAGTGACGCAGCACAAAATTGAAAAGAGCGGCAGAATCAAAGAAACTCAAGGATTTTTATAAGCCATGTAAAGTTTTCTACTCACTCGGTTGCGTTGAGTTAGGTACGGGAAGTGTAAGTAAAACGTCCAGGCTGGTTTATTAACTCTTCATAAAGCATGCCACAAGCAAAGGAAAATAAAAGGCCTTTCAGCGCAGGCAAAACAAAATAAACAGTTCAATAATGGCACTTTAGTGATACTCCAGTACACTCAGCTGGATGGCATCCAGTATAACAACTTAATCTGGAGACAACCCACAGGAGGCCTTCTTACCTCCACTCACTGTTTACTAATGATACAGCTGGACTTCCTTATATCCGCTATACAACGCCTCAGGGTGGGATATGTGAGCAGCAAGTCCCACCCATCTCTCTGGCTGCTCGTAAACCCGTCCCTTGACATGCCCTATTAATACTCTCAGGACTATGTGCTGGAGCTTGCTTCTGGGCTTACATCACTGTGGACAACCACCTCCGTGATACATACCTGTATCTCCCATCAATAATCTGTCCGCCGGCCATCTTACAGGTATTTAACTCAGTTTTTTTCAGCAAATGACAGGTCCTCTTTAAGTTCACTGATCTGATACAATTTACATTTCAATAAAGGCGAAATCCAGAACTTTATTAAAAACAAAAAAGGCCTGTTGTGCCCAGCGCCGTTCTTCCCCGGCACAAAGCGGTCACAAACCGCTCCTGCTGGGGATTCAGCTACCTCTGCTGACGTCACGTTGACAGAGCGGAGGCTTCTTTTCTGCTCCGCTGTTGACAGAGTGGGACTTCCGACGTCATTCTCATTGACAGCCGAATTCCCGCTGCCTAACTGGGAGAGTCGGCTGTCAATCAGAATGACATCAGAAGTCACGCCCCATAGCGTCAGCAGAGGCAGCTGAATCCCCGGCAGGAGCGGTCTGTGACTGTTCTCTGCCGAGGAAGAACGGCGCAGGGCACAACAAGCAAGTAAGTTGCAATTACCTACCTGTTAGTGCTTAGGGACATTTTTTTTTACATAAAGTCCAAAATATACTTTATAATGATACAAGAGACTGAACATAATATGATCATAAAACAACTACTTGTACTTTTCAATTTCACTTATAACCTTGATAAATGTTTTACAGGTAAAGACACAAATATACCTAATTTTTAAGTGTAAATTGGACAGTCAGATTAAAAATGAGGTTCATTTTACCCCTCTGAATGGTCCTTCTACATGTCTACCTGCAACTTTGCAAAATGAATACATGTTATCAGTGGATGCTCCAGGTAAGATTTTTTTTTAACACTTAAAAGAATGGTTCAATACTTTCAGCATTAACAAAAGATTTTATCATTCAGCTATTTTATTAGAAGAATGTATAAAGTGTGAAGATGATAACTTATTCTAGATATTTGCCTACAATATGGCAGCAACAAAGATGTTTTACCTGCCAGATAATATAAGCAGGTACTTAGATAGCTAATCACTGGGGCGCAAATCTAAAACAGCTGTGACCTATATGAATTCCACAAGCAAGGAAAAAATAGACAGTGTCCAAAATGGGGGATAACGTATCAAGCAGAGCTTATTGTGCCAAATACATAACAGCTATCAGGGGCGGACATACCGCCGGTGCAACTGCATCGGGGTCCAGAGGTGGAGAGGGGCAGCAACCCACACTGCCACTATGCAGATACTCAGTCAAGATTACGGGCGGGAATGAAAGGGGCCCTGTGTCAAGCAGCATGGGGCCCCTCTCACTCCCGCCCGTAATCATTCTGATATCCATTACTGGGGAGAGAGCGGTACGCAGAGTGCAGGAATCAGGACTTCAAAAAGGGGGCGTGTCATGTAGGGAGAGAGATGCTGGCCAATGAACGGCAGACTGATGAGAGCGCTCACTGGCTGCAGCTTCTGGCTTCCTGCATGGTGCGTCCCTATGATGAGTACTCACCTGTAGTCAGGTGCCCGGACCGCACACTGGGGACAATAGTGGAGGAAGAGCAGGAGTGACTGTGCATCTTCTGCTCCCTCCACTGTTCCTTCCAGCAGCATCTCACGCGGAGAAGAGGTGGAGGAGCAGACTCACTGCACGGGACAGCACGGCAGCAGCAGGGGCCTATAAGTCCTGTCTGCTGTGTCCCCATCCCTCTCAGTAGTTTCTACAGCCCTCTCCATGTAGTCCTCTGCATGTACGATATGTGTGTATAAATGTGTGTGAATTTCCTGAGATTCCAGGTTCCCCGTACAGCATTTGATTCATCGACTGGCGCACAGGTGACAACGCACTAGTCCGACAAATTCTAAGCCGAGCCTGGGATCCCAGAGAGTAAGGAGATTCACGGAACTCCTGTCTACGACCTGAGAGCAGTGACCTGGACCATGGACACGGGGTTACACGAAGAGATGTGCTCATCTCTAATGTTGTTACTTACAGTTATATGAAAAAGTTTGGGCACCCCTATTAATCTTAAGCTTAATGTTTTATAAAAATTGGTGTTTTTGCAACAGCTATTTCAGTTTGATATATGGAATAACTGTTGGACACAGTAATGTTTCTGCCTTGAAATTAGGTTTATTGTACTAACAGAAAATGTGCAATCTGCATTCAAACAAAATTTGACAGGTGCATAAGTATGGGCACCTCACCAGAAAAGTGACATTAATATTTAGTAGATCCTCCTTTTGCAAAAATAACAGCCTCTAGTCGCTTCCTGTAGCTTTTAATGAGTTCCTGGATCCTGGATGAAGGTATTTTTGACCATTCCTCTTTACAAAACAATTCCAGTTCAGTTAAGTTTGATGGTCGCCGAGCATGGACAGCCCTCTTCAAATGATCCCACAGATGTTCAATGATATTCAGGTCTAGGGACTGGGATGGCCATTCCAGAACATTGTAATTGTTCCTCTGCATGAATGCCTGAGTAGATTTGGAGCAGTGTTTTGGATCATTGTCTTGCTGAAAGATCCATCCCCTGCGTAACTTCAACTTTATCACTGATTCTTGAACATTATTGTCAAGAATCTGCTGATACTGAGTGGAATCCATGCATCCCTCAACTTTAACAAGATTCCCGGTGCCGGCATTGGCCACACAGCCCCAAAGCATGATGGAGCCTCCACCAAATTTTACTGTGGGTAGCAAGTGTTTTTCTTGGAATGCTGTGTTTTTTTGCCTCCATGCTTAACGCCTTTTTGTATGACCAAACAACTCAATCTTGGATTCATCAGTCCCCACGACCTTCTTCCAAAAAGAAATTGGCTTCTCCAAATGTGCTTTTGCATACCTCAGCCGACTCTGTTTGTGGCCTGCTTGCAGAAACGGCTTCTTTCGCATCACTCTCTCATACAGCTTCTCCTTGTGCAAAGTGCGTTGTATAGTTGACCGATGCACAGTGACACCATCTGCAGCAAGTTGATGCTGCAGCTCTCTGGAGGTGGTCTGAGGATTGTCCTTGACTGATCTCACCATTCTTCTTCTCTGCCTTTCTGATGTTTTTCTTGGCCTGCCACTTCTGGACTTAACAAGAACTGTCCCTGTGTTCTTCCATTTCCTTACTATGTTCCTCACAGTGGAAACTGACAGGTTAAATCTCTTAGACAGCTTTTTGTATCCTTCCCCTGAACAACTATGTTGAATAATCTTTGTTTTCAGATCATTTGACAGTTGTTTTGAGGAGCCCATGATGCCACTCTTCAGAGGAGATTCAAACAGGAGAACAACTTGCAAGTGGCCACTTTAAGTAGCTTTTCTCATGATTGCATATACCTGGCTATGAAGTTCAAAGCTCAATGAGGTTACAAAACCAAAAAAAGTGCTTTAGTAAGTCAGTAAAAAGTAGGTAGGAGTATTTAAAACTAGAAAATGATAAGGGTGCCCATACGTATGCACCTGACAAATTTTGTTTGAATGCAGATTGCACATTTTCTGTTAGTACAATAAACCTCATTTCAAGGCAGAAACATTACTGTGTCCAACAGTTATTACATATATCAAACTGAAATAGCTGTTGCAAAAACACCAATTTTTATAAAACATTAAGCTTAAGATTAATAGGGATGTCCAAACTTTTTCATATAACTGTATTTGTATTTTAGAATGTTTTCATTCTTTGTCTAATCTTCCAGTCATCTACAAAACTGGCCAAATACATAATGGGGCAGATTTATTAACCCTGTCTAATCTGTCCACAGTTTAAACTAGAAAGTCTGAATATAAGCCCAATTCACCACAGTGGTTCATGCGTCATGATAAAATTGGCGCATGTTTAGTCACCTATCTAAGGATATGTGTACATGACGTATTTTAGACATTGAGTTTTTCAAATATAAAGCACTTCTGTAGAACACCAGCTGTGTTTTTCCAGAGGCGTTTTTCATGGCGTTCTTTTTGTCATTTTTGCATCGACTTTGTCACTGGTGTCCTTTTTTAACAGTATATATAGACTAGTCCCAAATCCCAACATTCCAGAGAGAACCATTGTCCTTTTCAGAGCAGGAATGTTGGTATTTGGGTTTAGTGAAGATTAGAGATAGAATATTTATTATGCTATCCCATTAATTGTTAGTCACTTTTTTTTATCTTCTTCCCTCCTTCTACAAATGTTATACTCCATTATTCTACTAATGGAGTATAACATTTGTAGAAGGGGGGAAGAAGAGAAAAAAAAGGGATTAACAATTAAAGGGATAGCATAATAAATATTCTATCTCTAATTAGAAGATCTGTGGGCAGCCCTGGAGTATCCAACCAAGGACTCCATATCTTTTTATAATTTGCGAATAGAGTTATGTTTATGACCGACTCCTCTTTCCAACCAGATTATATTATTTATCCTTCGTTTTGGCTCTCCCATAGTTGGAGGTTGTGTGTCTAACCAATGAAATTCAATAAGTTTACGTGATTGAAATAAGATACGAGATATAACTATAAACAGGGGAAAATCGGGATCCACTCCATCTTCAAATATTCCCAATATACAAATAAGGGGATCTGTTAACAATTTCACTCCATACACCCTTTCTATGAAGGATTTGACCTCATTCCAAAATTGGCCTCTCTGTCTACATTCCCACATCATATGCATCAAATGTGCCTCACTATCCCACACCTAGGGCATTTTGCATCATGGCGATATCGTATCTCGTGTAAAAAGCTTGGAGTTTTGTACACTCTGTGAATGAAATATAGTTGAGAGAGCCTTTGGGCCTCACAGGGAGATAATTTGGAAACAGTTTCTAGAATCTCTCTCCATTGCTCCATCGATATAGGGCCTACATCCCCCTCCCATTTAGCTTTAACTGTCAGAGGGTGATTATCCAGTTGGGATGACAATAGGCATCTGTATATGGTAGAAATTAAACCCTTTGTATGACCTATAGAAGCAATAGTATCTATTAGAGGATGATGTTGTATGCTAAGATCTGTTAGACCCGATTGAGCTGAAAGCATTTGTAGATGCTGGTAAAAAGTGTTACGCGATAAATTGAATTTCTCTTGGAGCTGTTGAAAACTTTTAAGGACAGAGTTTGTAAATAATTGTTCTATCGACTAGATCCCTTTTTGCTCCCAATCAGAAAAACCCTTTAACTTTGATTCTTCACCCAAATTGAGATTACGCCATAGCGGTGTGTATTTGGTGAATCCCTTAATGCCCATAAGTTTCTTTACTCTGTCCCACACTTTATATCTAGTGAAGCTTCTAATGCACCCTTGATCTATAATAAATATAGTATTGTTCTTCATAGATCTACCATCCGGATTGGTATTTTTGAAAGTCTATTCTGGAAATCTAGTTATGTGTGAAGCCAAAATATCTTACTTCACAGACATGGAAGAAATTAGTAGTTTACTCGACAATGCATCTAATCCTGTTGAATTTATGTGCCAGGTGAGAAAATAATTGATAAAATGCATATTAAAAATAAATGTATCAGGCCAAATCTGCTTTCACACTGCTGAAAGGGTGTACATACTTAAGCCTTTTTTGTGGCTTTGTTAATTTTTTTTATATTATTTTGGAATCGAGACAAAACTGCAGCATTTTTTTCAATGTTGCAGTGTATCCACCGTTATGAAAGTATTAATGTGAATGCATGTCATGTAAGTATCACAGAGCAACAATGTAAAAGTCATCTGTGAGAAGCAGAACATTTTCTATCAGAATTAAAATTTTTTTGTGAATGCATGTCATCCCTTATTCACAAACCTATTGTATTTAATGGGAGAGGCTGGTTTGAGAATTGTACCAAAGTACCAAGGTAGTGCATTTTGCAATTTTTTGTTCACAAACTGATGGCCCATGTGGATTTGGCTATTGTGCCTAGTCTTTGTGCTGTCTTATCTACACTCGATTAGCACTTATATGGGAAAATCTTCCATTGGAATATTTTCTTAAGGCTAAGGTAAAATGAATCCAGACCTTACAGACACTTAAAAGGGTTGTCTGATGTTCTGTCTTCAAGAACGAATTGTCACTGGCAAGTAGGATGCCAAGAGATAGGGGAGCAGTGTGCTCCTGAAGACAGAACAGGGGACAACCCTTTTAAGTGTCCTGATGATTGCTAGTTCATGCCATTAGCATTGTTGGCCTGAACTGTGCGCTCCTAGATTCTGCCGGTAGAGGCAGCTTTGTCTCTGCAATATCAGAGGAGCACAGGAGCACTGATGCTGGCCAGATTCAGAGAAGTGCTTGCTAGTAGAGATGCATGAATCCGAACTTAAAAGTTTGATGTTCATACCGGACAGTTAGTGTCTGGTGTTAAACGCCACGGACTTCTCCTGGAAGTCGGTTGCAATGTTTGGCGTTCCAGGGGAAGTCCGTTGCAGAGAGAGAGAGAAACAAAACTTCGGGTCCCCATGATTTCAATGAGGTTCTGGTTCTGGTTTAAGTTCGGGTACAGTCCTGGTACACAAACCGAACTTTAAAATAAAGTTTGGGTCGGGTACCAGAACCCGAACTTCCACTGGTCGTCTCATCCCTACTTTCTAGCTGTATACCAAATAGCTTGTAAGCCCTGAACTCCCTGCCAAGAAGATCAGCCACTGCTGACAGACTGTAGTAGTGACAATGAGCTGTAGAATCATAGAAAGGTAGAGTTGGAGGGGACCTCCAGGATCATCTGGTCCAACCCCCTGTTCAATGCTGGATTCACTAAACCATCTCAGACAGATGTCTGTCCAGCCTCAGTTTGAAGACTTCCATTAAGATTTCCGTAAACAATAGAATTAAAAATCTCTCTCTTCTGGAGAACAAAGAGGATTTTTAAAAGCATTGTCCATGATTTTAAAGGAGTTGTCCACTACTTTCACATTGATGCCCTAGGGCATCAATGTGTGATCGGCCCGGGGTCCCGCACCCGGCACCCCTCCCGATCAGCTGCTATCGGTGCTGGTGGTGGCTGTCGCCGGCCGGAAGTGCTTACCTGCGGTGCTTGGCCATTGAGTTGTAGTGGCCGGCGCTTGTTACTGCACATCTGCCTCATAGTTAATTCAATGAGATGTGCAGTACCCCGCAGCGGTCACTACAGATGGACGGTCAAACACCGCGGGTAAGCACTTCCGGCTGGTGGCCGCCGCCGGCACTGATAACAGCTGATCGGCGGGGGTGCCGGGTGCGGGACCCTGGCCGATCATACATTGATGCCCTATCCTATGGATAGGACATCAATGTGAAATTGGTAGACAACTTCTTTAACATTGATTGCCTATCCTTGGGATAGGTCATCAATGTATGATCGGTGGGGGTGCCACACCAGCATTGCAAAGCAACAGTGCTAACCATTGAACCACTGTTTTATCCATTTAAGAATGTAAGACAACCCTTTTAAGATCATGAAAAGTCTTTTTTTTTTATAGACTTGCAGTCAGACACATTACCATAGATATATGTTGTTGTTATTATTATCAACTTTTTACAATTGAATGAGAGGTCATGAATCAGATAATGGAAAGGGGCAGCTAATGAGAACTTAGATTCTTTGTGGCTGCTCTCCTTGTGCCATTGGAAAATTACAATCTTTATTTTTGTAGTTAAGCAGATTGAGTCTTTTTCTTGAATACTATATACAGCATATATTTTTACAGGCATTTAAAATTATGCCATATGACAGAGATTTACTTGACAAAACATTGACGGAATCACTAAAGAACAACATTCCTGCCAGTGGGCTGCACCTCTTTGGAATTAACCAGATAGAAGAAGAGAACGTGGATGCAAGTGAGTAAATATTTACCATATTATGTCTCAAAAGTAATGCAAGGCGTCTCTAAAAATTCTGCTTCCACCAGGTAATAGGTCCCGTGGACTTAATCAACTCATCTGGAGCCAAGATTGGACTCTTTTATTTTTACTCCATCAACCTTTTTGATTGCTAAATACACAAAGCTAAAATACTGGCATGCATATAATATGCAAAATGTAGTGTCCTGTATTATTTCCATTATTTACCGTCTATTATACTGTCTTAGTGTATATAAAAAAACAGGCAAAAAAACACAAAATTCTAATTAATTACTGATATATATATATATATATATATATATACAGTACAGACCAAAAGTTTGGATACACCTTCTCATTTAAAGATTTTTCTGTATTTTCATGACTATGAAAATTGTACATTCACACTGAAGGCATCAAAACTAAGAATTAACACATGTGGAATTATACACTTAACAAAAAAGTGTGAAACAACTGAAAATATGTCTTTTATTCTAGGTTCTTCAAAGTAGCCACCTTTTGCTTTGATGACTGCTTTGCACACTCTAGGCATTCTCTTGATGAGCTTCAAGAGGTAGTCACCGGAAATGGTTTTCACTTCACAAGTGTGCCCTGTCAGGTTTAGTAAGTGGGATTTCTTGCCTTATAAATGGGGTTGGGACCATCAGTTGTGTTGTGCAGAAGTCTGGTGGATACACAGCTGATAGTCCTACTGAATAGACTGTTAGAATTTGTATTATGGCAAGAAAAAAGCAGCTAAGTAAAGAAAAACAAGTGGCCATCATTACTTCAAGAAATGAAGGTCAGTCAGTGCGAAAAATTGGGAAAACTTTAATGTGTCCCCAAGTGTAGTTGCAAAAACCATCAAGCGCTACAAAGAAACTGGCTCACATGAGGACCGCCCCAGGAAAGGAAGACCAAGAGTCACCTCTGCTTCTGAGGATAAGTTTATCCGAGTCACCAGCCTCAGAAATCGCAGGTTAACAGCAGCTCAGATTAGAGACCAGGTCAATGCCACACAGAGTTCTAGCAGCAGACACATCTCTACAACAACTGTTAAGAGGAGACTTTGTGCAGCAGGCCTTCATGGTAAAATAGCTGCTAGGAAACCACTGCTAAGGACAGGCAACAAGCAGAAGAGACTTGTTTGGGCTAAAGAACACAAGGAATGGACATTAGACCATTGGAAATCTGTGCTTTGGTCTGATGAGTCCAAATTTGAGATCTTTGGTTCCAACCACCGTGTCTTTGTGCGACGCAGAAAAGGTGAACGGATGGACTCTACATGCCTGGTTCCCACCGTGAAGCATGGAGGAGGAGGTGTTATGGTGTTGGGGGGGCTTGGCTGGTGACATTGTTGGGGATTTATTCAAAATTGAAGGCATACTGAACCAGCATGGCTACCACAGCATCTTGCAGCGGCATGCTATTCCATCCGGTTTGCGTTTAGTTGGACCATCATTTATTTTTCAACAGGACAATGACCCCAAACCCACCTGCAGGCTGTGTAAGGGCTATTTGATCAAGAAGGAGAGGGATGGGGTGCTACGCCAGATGACCTGGCCTCCACCGTCACCAGACCTGAACCCAATCGAGATGGTTCGGGGTGAGCTGGACCGCAGAGTGAATGCACAAGGGCCAACAAGTGCTAAGCATCTCTAGGAACTCCTTCAAGATTGTTGGAAGACCATTTCCGGTGACTACCTCTTGAAGCTCATCAAGAGAATGCCAAGAGCGTGCAAAGCAGTCATCAAAGCAAAAGGTGGCTACTTTGAAGAACCTAGAATATAAGACATATTTTCAGTTGTTTCACACTTTTTTTGTTAAGTATATAATTCCACATGCGTTAATTCATAGTTTTGATGCCTTCACTGTGAATGTACAATTTTCATAGTCATGAAAATACAGAAAAATCTTTAAATGAGAAGGTGTGTCCAAACTTTTGGTCTGTACTGTATATATATATATATATATATATATATATATATATATATATATGATATAAATATATATATATATATATATATGTTGTTTGTGTCTGTATATATATATATACAGGGTGGTCCAAAAGTAGGTGGACAGAAAGTATAATAAGGTTATGAAGGGGGATATTTATCAAACATGGTGTAAAGTGAAACTGGCTCAGTTGCCTTCAGCAACCAATCAGATTCCACTTTTCATTCCTCACAGACTCTTTGGAAAATGAAAGGTGGAATCTGATTGTTTGCTAATGGCAACTGAGCCAGTTTCACAGATCTAGTATTCACAGATAGATCTCCCCCAAATCTGTTTTCTTTTCAGATAATTCAGATAACACATAATGGCAAATAATTTAAATACAGAAAAAAGAAAATGGATTTTAACAGAGTATTGGAAATCTAAAAATGCTGAAACCATTAGAGCAAATTGGGTTGAAATATTTGGTACTCAAGCCCCAAAGAGACAAACCATTTACCGCATTCGTGACAAATTCAATGCCACTGGCTCAATCCTTAATGCTCCAAAAACTGGTCGACCCAAAACAGTCTGTACAGAAGATAATAAACAACTTGTTGCTGAAACATTTGTTCAGAGTCCAAAAAAGTCCACCAGAAGAGCCTCTTTGGAATTGGGAATTTCACGAGCTTCTATCATGCGAATCTTGAAATCTATTGGGTGGAAAGCTTATCGTCCACGTCTAATTCATGGTTTATTGGAGGATGATCCAGACAGGCGGCTGTAATTTAGTGAGGTTATGTTTAACGAAATTGAAGAAAATCCAGTAATTTTAGATAACATTATGTGGAGTGATGAAGCTTCTTTCAAATTCTCCGGCCATATTAACAGACATAATTGTATTTACTGGTATAATGAGAACATGCATTTAACATTAGAGCAACAACTAAATGAGCCTGGTGTCAATGTTTGGGGTGGTATTTCAAGTTTTGGTGTTTTAGGACCAATATTTTTTGATGGAACAGTCACAGGAGATAAGTATCTCGAATTTCTAATGAATCAAGTTGTTCCCCAGTTACAGCAACAGCCTAATTCAAATGTTATTATTTTCTGTCCACCTACTTTTGGACCACCCTGTATGTATATATATATATAAATATATATATATATATATATATATATATATATATACACATGTACAACGTATACAGTGGGTACGGAAAGTATTCAGACCCCTTTAAATTTTTCACTCTTTATTTCATTGCAGGCATTTGGTAAATTCTAAAAAGTTCATATTTTTTTCTCATTAAAGTACACTCTGCACCCCACCTTAACTGAAAAAAAAATGTAGAATTTTTTGCAAATTTATTAAAAAAGAAAAACTGAAATATCACTTGGTCATAAGTATTCAGACCCTTTGCTCAGACACTCATATTTAAATCACATGCTGTCCATTTCCTTGTGATCCTCCTTGAGATGGTTCTACTCCTTCATTGGAGTCCAGCTGTGTTTAATTAAACTGATAGAACTTGATTTGGAAAGGCACACACCTGTCTATATAAGACCTCACAGCTCACAGTGCATGTCAGACCAAATGAGAATCATGAGCTCAAAGGAACTGCCCAAGGAACTGCATCATGCTATGGGGGTGTTTTTCAGCTGCAGGGACAGGACGACTGGTTGCAATTGAAGGAAACATGAATGTGGCCAAGAACAGAGATATCCTGGATGAAAACCTCTTCCAGAGTGCTCTGGACCTCAGACTTGGCCGAAGGTTCACATTCCAACAAGACAATAACCCTAAGCACACAGCTAAAATAACAAAGGAGTGGCTTCAGAACAAATCTGTGACCATTCTTGACTGGCCCAGCTAGAGCACTGACCTAAACCCAATTGAGCATCTCTGGAGAGACCTGAAAATGGCTGTCCACCAACGTTCACCATCCAACCTGATGGAACTGGAGAGGATCTGTAAGGAAGAATGGCAGAGCATCCCCAAATCCAGGTGTGAAAAACTTGTTGCATCATTCCCAAGAAGACTCATGGCTGTACTAGCTCAAAAGCGTGCTTCTATTCAATACTGAGCAAAGGGTCTGAATATTTATGACCATGTGATATTTCAGTTTTTCTTTTTTAATAAATTTGCAAAAATGTCTACTTTTCTGTATTTTTCAGTCAAGATGGGGTACAGAGTGTACTTTAAAGAGAAAGCAAAGAACTTTTTAGAATTTACCAAATGGCTGCAATGAAACAAAGAGAGAAAAATTGAATGGGGTCTGAATACTTTCCGTACCCACTGTGTATATGTGTATATATATATATTTATAATATACAGTCCTGCTCTTCGTTATTGGCACCCATGAAGTTTAAGTACATAATGTGGAATATCTCCTGAAAAAATGAATGAAGTGAAACAGTTTTTTTTGTATAGAACACTTGTCAAATACAAAAGAGCAAATGATAAACAATAATTTAAAACAAAAAACATTGGGAGGGAAAAATAGAAAAACCTAAAGCTTGCTGTGCCACTGGTAATGGCACCCTTTAAATTAATTTAGTATGGAAACACATTTTGACTCGCCTATGGTAAATCACAAAAGAGATTCGCCTGTTATTAATAAATTGGTCCCCATGTGACATGAATTTGCCAATGAATGATGACTTCAGTGTTTTAAAAAGCCAAATGGTAGACCCTGTTCCTTTGTCACAATGCTGAAGACAAATGAGCTGTCTGAGTACATCAGAACTGCTATTAGCAAACACAAGACTTCCAAAGGATATAAGGCCATCTCCAAAGACCTTGATATCCCAGTTTTAACAGTGTGCAATGTTATTAAGAAGGTTGCCAAGCACAGAACCGTCAGGAACCTTCCTGGACATGGGGGAAAGAGGAAAATTGAAGAGAGATGTCTTCAAAGGTTAGTGCGATTGGTGGAAAAAACACCATGTCAAACATCCAAAGACCTGAAGGCCAACCTGATACAGTTTGGTGTCAAGGTTTCAACAAGTACCATACGCAAGTACCAAAGCAGAGCTTTATGGGCAAAGGCCAAGAAAGAAACCATTGCTGAAGAAAAGACATAAAAAGGAACAACTGATCTTTGCCAAAGAGTACCTTGACAAACCACAATCCTTCTTGGAAAATGTTCTGTCGACAGATGAAACTAAAATACAGCTTTTTGGCAATGCAAAGCAACAGTTTGTTTACAGACGGCACAATGAAACTTATAAGGAAAAGAACACTTTACCAACAGTTAAGCATGGTGGAGGATCCATAATGCTGTGGGTTTGCTTTTCTGCATCCGGTACTGGAGTCCTTGACAGTATCACAGGAATCATGAAATCAGAGAATTATCAAGAGATTTTAGAGAGAAATGTTCTACCCAGTGTAAGACAACTTGGTTTGAGTCGAAGATCATGGGTCTTCCAGCAAGACAATGACCCAAAGCACACATCCAAAAGTACACAGTTATGGTTGAAAAAGAAAAAATGGACTGTTTTAAAATGGCCAGCAAGTCCTGACCCCAATCCCATTGAAAATCTCTGGGGTGAGCTGAAATCTGCCTTTGGGAAAAAGAACCCTGCAAACATTCAAGAGCTTGAACAAGCTGCAAAGGAAGAGTGGGAGAAAATTTCAGCTGAGAAGTGCAAGAAACTTATAGATGGCTCCAAGAAACGTTTGGAGGCTGTCAGCACTGCCAAAGGCTGTGCAACCAACTGTTAATTAGGAGTGCCTTTATTGCTACACATGCTGTTTATTTTGTTTTTTTATTTGACATTTCAACATGGAAGTTGAAAAACAATGTTTTATTGTTGTATTACTTTGGACCACTAATTAAAAAATCCTGCGAATATAACTTTGGTACATTTCCATTTATTTATGAAGATATTGTACACTCTATGAAAAAAATGAAGGTGTGCCGATAATGGTGAGCAGCACTATGTGTATATATACATGTATGTATATATATATATATATATATATATATATATATATATATATATATAGCCTTGAAAAAGTATTCATATCCTGTGAATTTTTCAAATTTTTTCAAGTTGCACCCACAAGCTTAAATGTATTTTATTGGGATTTTATGTGATATACCAACACAAAGTAGCAAGTTGTTGCGAAAGGTAAAGGAAATTATACACAATTTTCTAATTATTTTAAAAATATAAAACTGGAAATTGTGCCATGCATTTGTATTAAGCCCCCTGTGGTCTGATACCCCTAAATCAAATCTTGAGTGACCATTTGCCTCCAGAAGTTACATAATTATAATTAGTAAATTGAGTCCACCTGTGTGTAATTTATTCTCAGTAGCACTACAGCTGTGAAGGCCTCAGAAGTTTGTTTGAGAACATTAGGGATCAAAGAGCTTCATGAAAACCAAAGAACACACCAGACAGGTCAGGGATAAAGTTGTTGAGAAGAGTAAAGCAAGCTCTGAACATCTCATGAAGCCCTCTTCAGTCCATCATCCAAAAGTGGAAGAAGTATGGCACAACTGCATACCTACCAAGACATGGCTGTCCACCTAAACTGACATCAAAACCAAGGAGAGCTCTAATTAGAGAAGCAGTCAAGAGGCTCATTGTCACTCTAGAGCTGTATAGCTCCAGGTTTCAGGTGGGAGAATCTGTCTAAAGGACAACTATCAGTCAGATACTTCAGGAATCTGGCCTTTATGGAAGAGTGGCAAGGAGAAAACTATTTTTGAAAGCAAGCCATAAGAAGTCCCGTTTGCGGTTTGCAAAAAGTCATGTAGGGGACACAACTTGCATGTAGAAGAAGGTGCTCTGGTCAGGTGAGACCAAAGTAAAACATTTTTCATTAAATGAAAAATGCTATGTGTGGTGGAAAACTAACACTGCACATCAACCTGAAAACACCGTCCCCACTGTCACACATGGTGGTGGCAGCATCATGCTGTCTGGATGCTTTTTTTCAGCAGGAAGAGGGAAGCTGGTCAACGTTGACGGGAAGATAGAAGGAGATAAATACAGGGCAATCCCGGAGGAAAACGTTTTAGAGATTGCAAAAGACTTGAGACTGGGCTTAGGTTCAACTATCAGCAGGACAACGACCCTAAATATACTTCCAGAGCTACAATGAAAGGGTTTAGATCAAAGCATATTCATATGTGTGAATGGCACAGTCAAAGTCCAGACCTAAATCTCATTGAGAATCTGTTCACAGACGCTCTCCATCCAATTTCACTGAACTAGAGCTAGTTTGCAAAGAAGAATGGGCAAAAATGTCAGCCTCTAGATGTGCAAAGCTGGTAGAGGCATACCCCAAAAGACTTGCATCAGTAAAAGGTGGTCCTGCAAAGTAATGACTCAGGTGGGGCTGATTACAAATGCACATCACAGTTTTCAGATTTATATTTTTAAAATATTTAGAAAACCATGTATCATTATCATTACACTTCACAGATACCTACTACTTTGTGTAGGTAGAGCACAAAAATACAATTAAGTTTGTGGGTGTAACATGAAAAAATGTGGAAAAGCTTAGGGGGTATGAATTCTTTTTCAAGACACTGTATATACAAGACAATAACAAAAAATAATATAATTCAAAAATTATTTGGGGTATTTTCACTTTCTATCGTAGGGTTGGTTTTAAAAGGTTTGCTCATTACTGGACAACCTCTTCTTAAATGCTAAAGTGCTCCAGATAAAGTAAAAAGAAAAAAAATATGTTAGTCCCCTTCCATCGATGTGAATGTGGTTTATTTATTTTATTTTTTTTACATCTAGGGAATGTTGGCATTTAGTATGGTGCTGTCCAGTAGTGGACACCCACTTTTAAGGTCAGTTTATAGTAGTTTTGCATGATTAAAGAGTAAGTTACAACCTAAAACTCTAAAACCCCATATAGATTAAAATATATATCTATAACTGAAATTAAAATACCGTAATTAGTAAGTTACAGGCATCATAGGGGGAAATTTGAGTTTGGACACTTTTTACCAGTTGCCATAACATGTGCTGACTTGCATACTATATTAATTTATTTACAAATTTAACATTCTGATAAAATTAAAAGTATTATATCATTTGAAAGCATTCTAAGACCGAAAGATCAGCGTTGGATCATCAGGTATCAGTCATTCACACTTATGCATCAGGTTTCCGTCTATTCTGGGTGATTTAGATGGAGTGATTCCTTTTGACTTTGTGCATTTCATGAATTCATAAGAAAGCACTTTTCACGGCCCTTTCATTTTTTCCTCTGGCACATTAATTTATAGTGCTCTCCAGAGCAATATGACATTTAATATTGTTTTTTGTCTGCATGGATTCTATGACAGATGGAGGTGTTCAATATGCATGATGATCTTTATGCACTATTTGGAAATAATTATATATTTTATTCAGAATTTTGAGATCTGCAAATTAATTTAAAGTGTCAGTTCTTACTTAACTTTAACGACACATTTACTTGTGGAAGTGTTTATCATATCTTAAAGCTCATTTTTACTTCCAATATTTCACAGATTAACACCGCATAAAAGTTTTTCAAACATTCTTTGCATTTCATAGCTATATACGTAGCTTTCTGACGATTGTTGTATTTGATCTCCATCCTGTTGCTTACAAGGTTTAATCTTAGGTGCCAGAATTCACTTCCGTCTTGTAAGATGAGGCTAGAACAATGTATGTATATATATATACATATAGATATACAACCCCTGGCAAAAATTATGGAATCACCGGGCTCGGAGGATGTTCATTCAGTTGTTTTCAATCCAATTGAAAATCTTTGGTGGAAGTTGAAGAAAATGGTCCATGACAAGGCTCCACCTGCAAAGCTGATCTGGCAACAGCAATCAGAGAAAGTTGGAGCCAGATTGATGAAGAGTACTGTTTGTCACTCATTAAGTCCATGCCTCAGAGACTGCAAGCTGTTATTAAAGCCAGAGGTGGTACAAAAAAATACTAGTGATGTATTGGAGTGTTCTTTTGTGTGTTTGTTTTACATGATTCCATAATTTTTTCTTCAGAATTGAGTGATTCCATATTTTTTTCCCTCTGTTTGGTCTGAAAAAAATTACCCTTACTGAGTACCACATTTTTTTTCTTGATTTCTTTTAGTGTTTCTTAAAGCCATAAAGTTGCCATTTGAAATGACTTTAGTTTTGTGCCATGTCTGTGATCTGCTTTTTTTCAACAACATCAAACAACTGAATGAACATCCTCCGAACCCGGTGATTCCATAATTTTTGCCAAGGGTTGTATATGTGTGTGTGTATGTATATATATATACACATATATATATATATATATAAATATATATATATTATATAATATATATATATATATACAGTGGTGTGAAAAAAGTGTTTGCCCCTTCCTAAATTCTTATTCTTTTGCATGTTTGTCACACTTAAATGTTTCAGATCACAAAATAAATTTAAATATTAGACAAAGATAACACAAGTAACCAAAAAAATGTAGTTTTTAAATGAAGGTCTTTATTATTAAGGGAAAAAGAAATCCAAACCTACAGGGCCCTGTGTGAAAAAGTGATTGCCCCCTAAACCTAATAACTGGTTGGGCCTCTCTTAGCAGCAACAACTGCAATCAAGCGTTTGCGATAACTGGCAAAGAGTCTTTTACAATGCTCTGGAGGAATTTTGGCCCACTCATCTTTGCAGAATTGTTATAATTCAGCCACATTGGAGGGTTTCCGTTAACATAAACATTAATCTGCAGCATTGTACAAAATGTGTCACCATTCACATCAGTCCTGGTCCTCATTATTTGGAATTACAATTCATTTTCCCTATCTCAGACACACATACTATGACCAGTTTTTAGAAAGCCAATGTTTTTATTGATGCATGCATGGAAACTGCAGGTTCATTTGGTCAAGCTGAGAATTAGCGAGAATGAATTCCCTCTCGTTCCTAACTATAGGCCCATGAAAACAAGACAGTGAATAAATCTCTGATATTGGCAAAAAAATTATTATTATCGGTAGCACATCACACTGTGTAAAAAAAACGGAATGTGCTGCCGAGAACATAATACTGTATAGGGAAAGAACGGTGGTATTAACAATCATTCTATTTATTGCTAGTTTTCACTGGCCTGGGCTAATCGATATTATATCTATTGATCAATGCTTGTTAATGGGCTGGGTTCAGCCCGTCTAAGTGAACCATTACATCTGCACGCTTGTATATGATAGAGATAGCTGATGACCAAAATAGCATACAGAAAAACAAGATGAATGGGAACCTTAGGTCCTCAGTACTACAAAGCAAACTACTGAGCCACTATGCTTTTTGTAGACTGCTATAGATAAAAAATTACATTTTTTTTTCAGACCTTCGAGATGAAGAATTGCCAACACTTTTGCACTTCTCTGCAAAATATGGTTTAAAAAATTTGACAGCTCTCCTACTCACTTGCCCCGGTGCTTTACAAGCTTACAGCGTAGCTAATAAAAATGGCGACTTTCCAAACAATATTGCAGAAAAATATGGCTACATGGACTTGCGGCAATTCGTAGATGAATATGTGGTGAGTATCCTTTACTTCTTTCTGAGCATAAGGTTTTTTAAAATTATTAATTATATTAAGAGTGTCAAGTCGCAAATATAGTTATCGAGCTAAATCAGATGGCGGATGCCATATGACTTTAACAACTTGGCAATGATGAGACATTATTATGCAAGAATATTTAATTTATTCTTCCCTAACATGTAGACACTGATATATTATTTAATATAGCAAATAATAATTCTACAATCTGTGCACAATTTTGGACATCCCTATGCTGCCAGGGCAGTAGTCCTGTAATAGTCTGATGCATTATACACTGTGTGAAAAGTTATTTATCAAAACCTCTAACTATTACCATATATCCTGTTACTAACTAGGGGTTATTCCCAACTTACTTTTTTTGGGGAATCGGATCTTGGGATCCTCACTTATCCTGGGGGCATATACACAACACCACTTCATTTTAATATGACTACTGGTTATAGCCAAGTACAGCACTTGGTTATCTCCTTCAGTCCCATAGACAATAAATGGAGCAGGCACAGCTATTGCTCCATTCTAATAGAACATTTCCAAGCCAGATTCTCATGATACTTGAAAGTCCCAGCGGCCAGGTAATTGATAGCTTGCCCAATTGGTAATTATCTGTTAAAGGGAATCTATCAACAGGTTTTTTCTAAGTAGTCTGAGGACAGCATGATGTAGGGGCTGAGACACAGATTTCAGCGATGTGTCACTTATTAGGCTGCGTGCTGTTTCCACACAATGAAGGTTTTATCAGTAGGAGATAATTACTGCCGGGACCACAGTGCACATGAGCCCTGTGCCTACCACACCCCCTCCTCTGATAAGCAGCTCACTGTCACTATACAATGTACACAGAGAGCCTGGTGTGGGCAGGGTTAGCTTCCTGAGCTCTGCTTCATGCTATAGCTAAAGTTTCAACTGCTGCACCCAGTAAACTAAGTCATACATCGCTGGCATCAGGGTCTCTTTTCCTACATTATGCTGCTCTCAGATGAGGAAGCAAAAACCTGCTAACAGATTCCCTTTCAGTAAGATTCCAGCCATAAATTTCACTCATCTCTACATTTTTCTTTTTTAACTTTCCCGTCTCAGCGTTGGTAGTTATAGCAATGTAGAACAGGTTCTGTACAGTATAAAATGTAACATCTTATGAACAGGCTGTAAGTTGGGATCTCTGTCTGTTGTTTGACTGGTATTTATGCTATCACATCTCTTTATGCTGCAGGTGCTAAAAGGGAAATGGTTTATTTTATCGCCTACTGAATCAACATATTCACATAGTTACCAACAAAATAGCTCACTACTAACAACAAGTGCACTTTATTATATGACACATTGTATGGTCAGGCAAGCAGCAAGTACCTTGTTACAATGTATCACGAGGAGTCATGTAATAACGTACACTTGATGCTAGCAATGAGTGATTATCTAGGTTGTTATATGACTGAGTGGAATGAGGATATATAGTGTATTTATGATGGTGATCTGTCTGGGTATTGTCGGTGTATAAGTCAGGTGACTATTGATTGAGATTTGTTTCATAAAGCACAGTTGCTATTAATGTATTGGTTCAATAAAGGCTTGTTTAGATATGCCAATAACTGAGCGTTCACTAGTGCTCGTTAGCCATTTATCGGCCTGTGTAAACATGTTGGCAATCACTTAATGAATGAGCATTAGAGAATTAGATCGTTCATGCTAAAGTAGGTAATTCAACTTTCAGTTTTTTTATAGTTCTGTCCAGCATGGAAAGTTATAAAACTCTGCAAATCACTTTACTGCTGTTTCCCAGTCTATTTGCCTACATTGATATCAGAAAAATCTTATTTGGAGTACAGATGATGGCAGTGAAAGGATCAGCATTGATCTTCTCCTCTGAGAGTTCTGGCTATCAGAACAATCTCCTGCCGTAGCACAACATGTAGAGGAGGAGGCTGGTGCGCAACCTCTCACTGCCATCATCTGTACTCCAAATGAGTATGTTCTGTCAACAATTCAGGAGAAGGCAAGCAAATAGATTGGGGAAAATCAGAAATTTGTCACTTACATGCAAGACAAATCTCTTAATAAAGTAATTTACAAAGTTTTTTAACTTTACATGCAGAAAAAATGATTAAATAAATCTAAAAGTTTAGTTACTCTTCATGATACTGATGGATTATTTTTAGGATAGGTCATCAATATCAGATCGTGGGGGTCCTAAACCAGGTACCCTAACCAATAGTGTCATATGCTCCGTGGCGGCCGGATGCAAATACATTAAATGGAGCTGCAATCAGCACTCCCATTAAATGTGTAGTGTTCGTTGCCAAGTGCTGCAGAACAGCTCCTATGCTCGTTGTTTAAATCCGGCTGCCACTGGAGCATATACCAATTGATCGGTGGTGTTGCCAGTTATCAGACACACACTGATCTTATATTGATGATCTAGATCAGGGGTGGGCAGTTAATTTTCCCGAGGGGCCACATGAGAGACCGTGACTGTTGGGGAGGGCTGAACCAATAGACTGAAATTAATTCTGCTCAATATTAATATTAACATATTAATTCTAATTATTATATTATTAATGATTACATTAATATTAATTGTATAATTTACTATTGATAAGAATTAAGTGTGCTGACATCTCCCTATATACAGCTTGAGCCCCCAAATAGCCCCCCCGTGTCCAGCATGAGAGCCCTCCCCAGTGTCCAGCAGTAGAGCCCTCCCCAGTGTCCAGCAGGAGAGCCTCCCCAGTGTCCAGCATGAGAGCCCTCCCCAGTGTCTAGCAGTAGAGGCCTCCCCAGTGTCCAGCAGTAGAGGCCTCCCCAGTGTCCAGCAGGAGAGCCTCCCCAGTGTCCAGCATGAGAGCCCTCCCCAGTGTCTAGCAGTAGAGCCTTCCCCAGTGTCCTGCAGGAGTGCCCTCCCCAGTGTCCAGCAGGAGAGCCCTCCCCAGTGTCTAGCAGTAGAGCCCTCCCCAGTGTCCAGCATGAGAGCCCTCCCCAGTGTCCAGCAGTAGAGCCTCCCCAGTGTCCAGCAGGAGAGCCTCCCCAGTGTCCAGCAGGAGAGCCCTCCCCAGTGTCTAGCAGTAGAGCCCTCCCCAGTGTCCAGCATGAGAGCCCTCCCCAGTGTCCAGCAGTAGAGGCCTCCCCAGTGTCCAGCAGGAGAGCCTCCCCAGTGTCCAGCATGAGAGCCCTCCCCAGTGTCTAGCAGTAGAGGCCTCCCCAGTGTCCAGCAGTAGAGGCCTCCCCAGTGTCCAGCAGGAGAGCCTCCCCAGTGTCCAGCATGAGAGCCCTCCCCAGTGTCTAGCAGTAGAGCCTTCCCCAGTGTCCTGCAGGAGTGCCCTCCCCAGTGTCCAGCAGGAGAGCCCTCCCCAGTGTCTAGCAGTAGAGCCCTCCCCAGTGTCCAGCATGAGAGCCCTCCCCAGTGTCCAGCAGTAGAGCCTCCCCAGTGTCCAGCAGGAGAGCCTCCCCAGTGTCCAGCAGGAGAGCCCTCCCCAGTGTCCAGCATGAGAGCCCTCCCCAGTGTCCTGCAGGAGAGCCCTCCCCAGTGTCCAGCAGGAGAGCCTCCCCAGTGTCCAGCAGGAGAGCCCTCCCCAGTGTCTAGCAGTAGAGCCTTCCCCAGTGTCCTGCAGGAGTGCCCTCCCCAGTGTCCAGCAGGAGAGCCTCCCCAGTGTCCAGCAGGAGAGCCCTCCCCAGTGTCTAGCAGTAGAGCCCTCCCCAGTGTCCAGCAGGAGAGCCCTCCCCAGTGTCCAGCAGTAGAGCCTCCCCAGTGTCCAGCAGGAGAGCCTCCCCAGTGTCCAGCAGGAGAGCCTCCCCAGTGTCCAGCAGGAGAGCCCTCCCCAGTGTCCAGCAGGAGAGCCCTCCCCAGTGTCCAGCAGGAGAGCCTCCCCAGTGTCCAGCAGGAGAGCCCTCCCCAGTGTCCAGCAGGAGAGCCCTCCCCAGTGTCCAGCAGTAGAGCCTCCCCAGTGTCCAGCAGGAGAGCCTCCCCAGTGTCCTGCAGGAGAGCCCTCCCCAGTGTCCAGCATGAGAGCCCTCCCCAGTGTCTAGCAGTAGAGCCTTCCCCAGTGTCCTGCAGGAGAGCCCTCCCCAGTGTCCAGCATGAGAGCCCTCCCCAGTGTCCAGCAGGAGAGCCCTCCAGTGTCCAGCATTAAAGCCCCCCAGTGTCCAGCATTAAAGCCCCCCAGTGTCCAGCATGAAAGCCCCCAAGTGTCCAGCATGAGAGCCCCAAAGTGTCCAGCATGAGAGCCCCCAAGTGTTCAGCATGAGAGCCCCCCATGTCCAGCATGACAGCCCCCCCTGTGTCCAGCATGACAGCCCCTCCTGTATCCAGCATGACAGCCCCCCCTGTATCCAGCATTAAAGCCCCCCCTGTATCCAGCATGAGAGCCCCCCCTGTGTCCAATATTAAATCTCCCCCGTGTGTCCTGAATTACAGCCCCCCCCGTGTCCAGCATGAGAGCCCCCCCCCTGTGTCCAGCATGAGAACCCCCCTGTGTCCAGCATTACAGCCCCCCCTGTGTGCAGCATATACTTACCTCACTCCCCGTTCCCCTGGCGCTCCTATCTGCGATGCACTGACTCTCCGCAGTGCGCAGGCTGACGCCATTGCGTTAGCTGTTTCTAACGCTGATTGGTGGAAGAGGGAGGCGGCGGCCCCTCCTCCACCAATGCATTTACCGTGGATTGAGACAGCTGTGACGGCGTGCGTGCAGGCGGGCGGGGAAGGGCACAGTGTGGCCCATGGGCCACTGTTATCAGCCCATCGGCCGCACTTTGCTCAGGTCTGCTCTAGATAAGGATAGATCATCCATGGTTTGTGACCAGATAACCCTTTTAATGCTAAAAACAGTGATATTCTATGTGCACAGACTGATCTTATGAGGCTGTGTGCCCACGATGCGTTTTTTAAGCGTTTCTACAGCGGCAAAAACGCTGAAGAAACGCTAAAAAAACTCATGGTAGAAGGCCTGCCATGTTCCCCAATGATAATCCGCATGTGCTGTGCACATGCTGCGGAAATTTCCGCTGCGGATTATCATTGCGGAAAAAAACGCAGCACTACCAATTATTTTGCGGAACTGCTGCGTTTTTGCCGCCATTGACTTGCATTGGAACGCATGTAATCCGCTTCACTAGATAAGGACTTGCGGAATACATGCGTTCAATGTGCTGATGGTACCCAGGTCTAGAGGAGAGGAGGCTCTCCTCCGGACCCGGGTACCATAGAAAACTGTGAAAAAAAGAATAAAATAAAAAATAAAGATTATATTTACCTTCTGATGGCCCCCTCTCTCCTTGTCTTCACTTGCCGGCAGCTAGCGATGGACTGGAGGACCTGCGCTGATGTCATAGTCATGTGACGGGTCACACGACGCTGACATCGGCAGGTCCTTCAGTGTACCGCAAGCTGACGGCAGCCAGGACGGAGGGAAGCAAGACACCGGGGGGCATCGGAAGGTAAGTATATATTTATTTTTTTATTTTTTACCATTCTTTTTTCGGTCACAGTATATAAATCCATGCCGGTTGCATGGATTTATATAGTGTGACCAAGTTCACAAGCACTTTCCAAGTGATGCTAAAATCGCTTGGAAAGCGCTTGTCAACCCGCATGCGGAAATGCAAGTGAAGAACGCTTCACATCCGCATGTCCCTGGCAGGAAAACGCATGTACGTACATGCGTTTTTTTCTGCCAGGGAGACGCAGAAACGCTCAGGAAAAAATCCGGAGCATTTCTGCATCGTGGGCACATAGCCTTAATGTTTTTATTTTGTGCATATAGTACTCTGATTGGCTTGTTAAAACAGACCCTTAAATGACGGCTGATCGGCTTTTCCAGTGTATTAGATACTCTACAGTTCATTAAAGGGAACCTGTCACATGAAAAAATGCTATTAACCTGCAGATATTTATTTATTTTTTATTTTACTCACTTATATAGCTCCATTTATTCCACAGCATTTTACAGATATTATCGGCACTGCCCCCTATGGGGCTCACAATCTAGATTCCCTATCAGTATGTTTATGGAGTGTGGGAGGAAACCAGAGGAAACCCACACAAACACGGGGAGAACATACAAACTCCTTGCAGATGTTGTCCTTGGTGGGATTTGTACCCAGGACCCCAGCGCTGCAAGGCTGCAGTGCTAATCAATGAGCCACTGTGCTGCCCAGATATAGGGTTAATATGCAGATTAATAACATTCTGAACCTGCCTGACGCCAGCACTTAGAGCCCGCTGCCGGTAGCAAATTAACTTTATGCCCCCCGCAGCTTTCGGCGTTCAGTTATGGGGGCGGCACCAGCGCGGTTTCATTCACCACACTGTGCATAGAGAGCAGCAACTGTAATCGCGCCCACAGCACTGACTGACAGCAGGCTCTGCATTAGGACCCATAGGGTCACATGCCCCCTGAAGAAGCAGTGATAATCTCCTAGTGATAAAACACTCATTGTGTGGAAACAATAGCACACAGCCTAATAAGTGACACATCCCTGAAATCCATGTCCCAGCTTCTACATTATGCTCAGATTACATAGCAAAAACCCGCTGACAGATTATTTTTAACTGGGAAAAAGGATGGTGATTAGTGTTGAGCGAGTATGTATCATTAACTCTTCCGGCGAGCACGCTCGGGTGCTTGCCGAGTATTTTGGCGTGCTCGGCATTTCTTTCACTGTCGCCGCGCCTACAAGTGTCAATCTCTGCATGTGTCACAGCTGTCTAACAGCCGTGACACTTGCAGGCGCTGCAACATTGAAAGAAATGCCGAGCACGCCAAAATACTCCGCAAGCACCCGAGCGTGCTCGCCGGAAGAGTTAATGATATATACTCGCTCAACACTAATGGTGATTCAACTTTTTATATTTTTAACATTTTTTTTTTAAATGTAGCTACTTTTTACTTTATTTGTTAGTCCCCTATGGTCTGCGATCATTTGATCATTTCTACTATATTCAGCAATACCGCAGTATGGGGGGGCGCTCAGCAGGCCCCCTGATGTCATAGTAACCCATCAGTTTCTTTGGTCTGTGTTGGGGAGCAATTGGTGCCTGAACTAATGTCCGGGTTGTATTGCGGCACTTAATTGCTACAGAGATTAACCGAAGGATTTAAAGGTTAACAGTAGAGGCGGATGCCAGCTATATAACATAGCCGGCATCTGCCCTTTGTTGAGCGGGCACAGCTCCTGAGCCCACTCCAAAGTGCCTGACACCTCTCCGTGATTTAATGGCACATCAAAACTGCAACAAATGTTGTCATTAATATTTCCCGTTTAACGGATTTTAACCTAAAATACATTTTATAAAAATAAATAGTTTTATACTCACTTAGATCCTTAGAAAAAAAAGTTTAAATGAGCATAGACCTTACAACAAGTAAATGAGTAAATAGTAATGGTACATGTAAATAACAAAGGTACTTAATTAATGCTATTTTGATCAAAAAGCATAAAAGCAATCCCACCACGACAATGTGTACCCAAAGGAACGGTCCTAACCTGTCTAGCATTAAAACCTTACCATGTGTCATACGACGCCAATGTGATTAAGGGCAGAGCAGGATAGAGCCCCGATTAAGACACCCATCCATAGGAAGCTATGCAGATGGAATAATCAACTCAGAAACGGGGGGCATGCCCCGTGTTTGTACGGAGTACAAAGAGTTACAGCAAAGCCAAAAACCTGAGCCAGACTATAAGCTTGTATACCAGTTTATAGTCCGGTTCTGTTTTTTGGTTTCACTTAGATCCTTGAGTAATTTCCAAAGTTTGCTATGTCTTATAAATATTTTTTTTGACACTTTTGTGTTAGCTTCTCAGAAACTAACAATATTCTTTCGCTTTGTTAGCATGTTCTAAAGATAACAAAGGGCAGCTTACCATCAGTTACTAAGAACTTAAATGTGATGTACCAACATCTGGTTATTTTTACTTTGTCAGTTAAAATCTTTTTAAATGTATCACTGCCCTCAGTAATGATGTCTGTATGTGCTGCACCTAAACCAGCGATTGGCTGCAGCAGTCATGCGAGTAGACCGCAAATGATCAACTGCGGGGAAATATACAGAGGCCGGCGAGGAGTGTGATATGATTTGTTTGTGCGTTTTCTGCCTTTAAAAAAAAGTAAAAATAAAAATGCTTGTGACTTAGATGGGTAGATGTGAACAAAGCCTAACTTTTGTAAGCAAACATGAATATGAAACATTTTAATGAGGCAATTGGCTGTATGTTAAAATGTAACTATTTGTATGTAATAAAGGAAACTGCAGACTTGTTGAGAAGTCATATTAAGGAGGAACTAAGGAATGATGATGAAGATGAAAGTATATATGAGTCGATGGCAAACCTGTCTGCTGATCTGCTGATGAAATATACGATGCAGCCTGATACGGAGATATATCTACCTATGAAAGGCGCAGTCACTCGACATGACAGTGATCCAACCTGTAAGTGTTTTATGCATTTTAAAACACATAAAAAACTAAAAAAGCAATAAATCTTAGATTTCCAAAACTGTTTTTAGAGATTTTTCAATATATATATTTCAATGAGTTGTACCTACCAAGTTATCCCTCATCAATACAATAGGGGATAACTTCCCGATCACTGGAGGGCTGACCACTTGGACCCCCTCCAATTCTGAAAATGCGGTCTTACATAGCCCGGTATGGATGAAACGAAATGTTGGCATGGCATCTCTGTTCCATTTATATCCTATGAGACTGCTAGTAGCTGAGCGCTGTATTCATCTGTCTCCAGCAAACCCATAGAGAAAGAATGGAACAGAGATGCTCGTAGCCAGCCTTCACTCCATTCACATGGGGCTATTCTCGAGACTGGTGAGGGTCCTAGTGGTTGCCTGTCAGTGTTTTGCTGAGCCTCTCAAAGACTGCACAGCCTAATGTAGTAATACCTGGAGGAGGTACTTAAGGGGGCTGTCTGGCCTTAGGCTACAAGTCTGCAGTCACTTCATGTGACTGCTAACTTGTGAATCTGCGCGCACTGAGGATTCTCCACTGCCTGCACAGGTAGCGTGTGGTCATGTGACCACAACTATGTGATTTGCATACTTCCGGACACATTTCAACTAGACTGTGTCCGACCTCGCCCAATACACTTGCATTGAACGAGGCCGCACCCATCTAGTCGGCATGTGACCGCGTGTATGCAAATCACATACTTGAGGTCACATTCTCGCTGCTCCCAGCACCAGCACTGGAGAATCCTCACAGCGTGCAGTGCATGCAGTGTGAGAATTCACAAGTCTGCAGTCACATAGAGTGACTGCAGACTTGTAGCCTAAGGCTGGATATTCCCTTTTAAAGAAAAGCTGGAAATACTGTAAGTGGTACCATAGAGATGGAAAAGTCAAGGATGGCGCACAGGAAGACAAGAATGGTTGCTACATAGAGTTTTTGATAGATGATTTTGATAAATGAGGTCCATGACTAATATACTACAGTGCACATGAAAATGAGAATATTTTATTCTCACAGGGAAAAAAATGCAATCAAGAAGTGAAAAACACAAACAAAAAAACTCTCTTTTTCAGAACCATGATTCTTTAAATCTTCTTTTGCTATAAGAGATCTTAAAAAGTTACAGTAACGAACAGCAGGACAACATTGGTCACTTGCAGGAAAGAATGTTCACATGCAAATCTGTTATAAAAAAATGAAGATTCCAAAGTTTTAAAGATATTATTATCTACCTACAGGAGCTTAGCACATCCCTGTCCCCTGGCTTTCTGCATGCTCCAGAATGATTGACAGCTTGAGCCGCTTGTCCCTATGCACTCTCCGATGCTTCAAACAGATGTAGCATCGGAGGAGCACAGTGGCAGCTTTAGAGCAGCTATTAGAAGCTGTATGGAAAAGAGCTTACAAGTGATTTGTACCGTTCTTAACAAATCATCATTTTTTTAGTTAAAGGATAATCCGAAACCCAAAAGTAAATTTCAATTAATAAAGTGGATGCTGCGCTCATCGCACATGGCGCTGCTGGAGACACTGCACAAGGGGAATTTTACCATGACTTAAATTACAAAAGTTATTCGTTTTTATAGATGTCTTTATTGAAATTTACTTTTGCATTTCGGACTAACCCTTTAATGAATGGTGGTATTTATGGGTTAACCCTTCCCACCATTGAACTGTCCATTCACATCCTACAGGAACGTTCTGCTTTCCAATGAAACATGAAAAAATCAGTGCTGTCTTCTCCCAGATTGTGATCATTCTCCTCTGCTCACTCCAGGCTACAAGCAGGGACCCAGTAGCAGGGAGTGTGCACATATTTGTCTGAAGCGACTCTATTAACTTCTTAAATGCTTCTGTCAATAGCAATTGCATCAAATGAGGGGTGGAAGGGTTCTCCCTTTGTCACCCCATGCCAATGACTTGCTATTGCAACCAAAGGCCTAACAATGGCTTCCATGCCTGCAAAGACCAAAGTCTGTTAGATCCCACCACACACTCGCAGGCATGGACAATATACTGCAGCACATAAGTATCACTTGTAAGGCTGTGTTCACACGATGCGTATTTCATGCGTTTCCGCGGCGTTTTTGCAGTTGCGTAAACGCCGCGGAAACGCATGAAAAACGCATGGTAGAAGGGCAGCAATGTTCCCCAATGGAAATCCGCATGTGCTGTGCCCATGATGCGGATTTTTCCGCAGCGTTAACGCTGCGGTCAAAAATCCGCAGCATGTCAATTAATTTTGCGGAAACGCGGCGATTTCGCCGCCATTGACTTGCATTAGAACGCGCCAATTCCGCAAGACAGCATTTGTACTTGCGTAATTGGTGCGTTCTAATGTGCGGATGGTACCCGGGTGTGGAGGAGAGGAGAGTCTCATCCACACCCAGGTACCATTAAAAAAGCTGTAAAAAGAAGAATAAAATAAAAAATAAATGTATTCTTACCTTCTGTCGGCCCGCGCAGCGCTCCCGCTTGGTTCCCGGCACTTGCAGTGAGTTGTAGGACCTGCGGTGACGTCAGAGTCATGTGACGGGTCACGTGACGCTGACGTCGGCAGGTCTTTCAATTCAAAGTTGCCGGCAGCCGGGAGAACGGAGTGAGCAGGACAACGCGGGCCATCGGAGGTAAGTATATACACTCTCTCGGGTCACACTATATAAATCCATGCTGTTTGCATGGATTTATATAGTGTGACCTAGTTATCAAGCACTTTCCAGGTGATGCTAAGATCGCCTGGAAAGCGCTTGTCAATCTGCATGCGGAAACGCATGTGAATCTGCATGTGGATCCGCATGTATTCTGCAGGAAAAACGCATGCACAATCTGCATGCGTTTTTTCTGCCAGGGAGATGCAGAAATGATGCAGAAATTTTCTGCTTCATTTCTGCATCGTGTGCACATACCCTAAATTGGGTATCGCTGTAATCATATCGACACATACTATAAGGCTGTGTTCACACGATGCGTATTTCATGCGTTTCCGCGGCGTTTTTGCAGTTGCGTAAACGCCGCGGAAACGCATGAAAAACGCATGGTAGAAGGGCAGCAATGTTCCCCAATGGAAATCCGCATGTGCTGTGCCCATGATGCGGATTTTTCCGCAGCGTTAACGCTGCGGTCAAAAATCCGCAGCATGTCAATTAATTTTGCGGAAACGCGGCGATTTCGCCGCCATTGACTTGCATTAGAACGCGCCAATTCCGCAAGACAGCATTTGTACTTGCGTAATTGGTGCGTTCTAATGTGCGGATGGTACCCGGGTGTGGAGGAGAGGAGAGTCTCATCCACACCCAGGTACCATTAAAAAAGCTGTAAAAAGAAGAATAAAATAAAAAATAAATGTATTCTTACCTTCTGTCGGCCCGCGCAGCGCTCCTGCTTGGTTCCCGGCACTTGCAGTGAGTTGTAGGACCTGCGGTGACGTCAGAGTCATGTGACGGGTCACGTGACGCTGACGTCGGCAGGTCTTTCAATTCAAAGTTGCCGGCAGCCGGGAGAACGGAGTGAGCAGGACAGCGCGGGCCATCAGAGGTAAGTATACACACTCTCTCGGTTCACACTGTATAAATCCATGCTGTTTGCATGGATTTATATAGTGTGACCTAGTTGTCAAGCACTTTCCAGGTGATGCTAAAATCGCCTGGAAAGCGCTTGTCAATCTGCATGCGGAAACGCATGTGAATCTGCATGTGGATCCGCATGTATTCTGCAGGAAAAACGCATGCACAATCTGCATGCGTTTTTTCTGCCAGGGAGATGCAGAAATGATGCAGAAATTTTCTGCTTCATTTCTGCATCGTGTGCACATACCCTAAAACTATGTAATTTGTTTTTTCCGCATGGTGAGCACTGTAAAAAAATATATATAAAAAACAATGCCAGAATTGCTGTTTTTTTGTAAATCATACCAAAAATTGGAATAAAAAGGGATTAAAGAATCGTATCTACGCAAAAGTGGCATAAGTAAAAGCTACGGTTTGTCCCACAGTGATCAAGCTCCCCCCACAGCTCTGCCTATGGAAAAATAAAGAAGTTATAAGCCTCAGAATATGACGACGTGAAAAAAAATGAGTGTTTTTTTGTACAAAACGAGTACTAGAGAAATTTGGCATTACCATGATTGTGTCGACCTGTAGAAAGAAGTTTACACATCAATTATACTGAATAGTGAACAACTGAAAAAAAAGATGTTTCTACTTTATTTCTCTATTAAAATGGAGGTGTAGGACCCTATGCTCTATACCAGGTATTTCTAGTTAGCCGTTAGTCCCGTTATAGGTGCTAAGTGAGGAATCATATCCATAACTGGATTTTGCCCTTCTTGGGTCTTTAGGTGTCTGTGGTGAGTCTTCTCCAATTCGTTTGGGTGGCTTCACCAAGATCCATGGCTCTGGCTATTGCTTTGGTAATTGGGTCACTTGGATGAATCCCTTTATCCCTCATTCTAGCTCTACATTCTGTATTTTGGACTATATAATAGCTGCTAAGTAAGTGCACCCTATTTATATCCATATAGTTTTCATTAGACCTTTTAAGTGCTGGACTTAATACACAAATTGTTGGATTTTCCTAATTGTCATAGTTCGTGTTGTTTCTGTACAGCTGCATTATGCATTTTTTCGGGAGATTTGAAGTTCTCTTTGCCAATATGGCCCCTATTATCAGTATGCATGCACTGACATATGTATCTCGGTAGCTTTCCTTCATTAATATGGTGCCTAGGACTTCTTTTCTCTGGAGCATGTGCATAGGCATTGATCACAGGGTCTATTTAACCTCCAACGCTTGTCAGTGTAGAGATATTGACATGCGCAGTGGAATCTTTAAAACACAGAACTTGGCGATGCATGGGGCACTGTGAATACAACGGTGTACGTGAGTTATCTATCCTTATTATTGATGCCCATGAGTATCATGATCAATTCATGCACTATGCATGTTTTATATTCTTTTTAGTCATGAAATATTTTATATATATACAGTCATGGCCAAAAGTGTTGGCACCCTTGAAATTGTTCTAGAAAATGAAGTATTTCTACTGGAAAATTATTGCAATTGCACATGTTTTGTTATATACAGGCAAATTGGACATCATTTCATACAAAACCCCAAAAATGGTCTGGACAAAATTGTTGGCTCCTTAACAAACTTGTGGGTAAACAACTTTGTTTCAAGCATGTGATGCTCGTTCACACTCACCGGTAGCAAGTAACTGGTGTGGGCGATATGAAAATAACATGAGCAACCAGATAAAAGGGGAGAAGTTGACTGAATCTTTGCATTGTGTGTCTGTGTGTGTCACACTAAGCATGGAGAACAGAAAGAGGAGAAGAGAATTGTCTGAGGACTTGAGAGCCAAATTTTTTTAAAAACATCAACAATCTCAAGATTACAAGTCCATCTCCAGAGATCTTGATGTTCCTTTGCCATGGTGAGCAACATAACCAAGAAGTCTGAAACCCTAAGCACTGTAGCTAATCTCCCTGGATGTGGATGGCAGAGAAAAATTGATGACAGGTTGCAACGCAGGATAGTACGGATGGTGGATAAGCAGCCCCAATCAATTTTCAAAGAAATTTGAGCTATCCTGCAGGCTCAGGGTGCATCAGTGTCAACATAAACTATCCATCAACATTTGAATGAAATTAAACTCTATGGCAGGACACCCAGGAGGACCCCACTGCTGACACAGAGACATAAAAAAGCTAGACTGCAGTTTACAAAAATGTACGTGAGTAAGCCAAAATCCTTCTGGGAAAGCATCTTGTGAACAGATGAAACCAAGATAGAGCTTTTTGGTAAAGCACACCATTCTACTGTTTACCGAAAACAGAATAAGACCTACAAAGAAAAGAACACAGTACCTACGGTCAAATATGGTGGAAGTTTAAAGATGTTTTGGGGTTGTTTTTCTGCCTCTGGGTGCCTTGACTGTGTGCAATGCATCATGAAATCTGAAAATTGGCAAAGGATTTTGGGTTACAATGTAGTGCGCAGTGTCAGAAAGCTGGGATTGCATCCAAGGTCATGAGTCTTCAAGCAGGACAATGACCTCAACCATACTTCAAGAAGCACCCAGAAATGGATGGAAACAAAGCACTGGAGAGTTCTAAAGTGGCCAGCAAGGAGTCTGAATCTAAATTCCATTGAATACCTGTAGAGTGATCGTAAAATTGCTGTTAGGAGAAGGCACCCATCAAATATGAGAGACCTGGAGCAATTTGAAAAAGAAGTTTGGTCCAAAATTCCAGTTGAGAGGTGTAAGAAATTTGTTGACGGTTATAGGAAGCGATTGATTGTAGCTATTTATTCCAAAAGGTGTGCAATCAAATATTAAGTTGAGGGTGCCAACAATTTTGTCTGGCCCATTTTTGGGTTTTGTGTAAAATTATCTCCAATTTTTGCCTTTTTTTCTCTCTTTTTTTTTTGTGTTGTTCCAATACACAACAAAGGAAATAACCATGTGTATAACAAAACATGTGTAATTGTAATAGTTTTCTGGGAGAAATACTTCATTTTCTGGAAGAATTTCAAAGGTGCCAACACTTTTGTTCATGACTGTATGTTTATAAAATGTATGATGAATTGATGAACAATATATTATTCACTTGTATATCTGCTAACTATTGTATATGTATTATGAGCATTTCTGTGTTAAAGGAAACCTGTCACATGAAAAAACGCTATTAACCTGCATATTTGGGGTTATTCTGCAGGTTAGTAGTGTTCTGAACCTGTCTGGCGTCTGCCTTTAGAGCCCCAGGAGGAAATGAACGTTATCCTTCCCAGCAGCTTTCGGGTTTCAGTCATGGGCGGTGGTGCCGGCGCGGGTTCAGTCACCGCTCTGTGTATATAGAGCGACGCCTGTAAATGCATCCCCTCACACTGACTGACACCAGGTCAGTATTAGGGTCTGCTGACTTCATTTTATATACAATCCATACAAATTGTATCACCAAGAAGAAAAACTCTTGGAATTCTGGAAATCACACGTCATATGCAAATGATGACAAAATTTAAAAAAAAACAAAAAAACAGCCATTATTCAACATAACACCACCAGACCGCATGTTGCTCGTGCTACTGTGAGTAGCCTGCGTGGTCTAAACATGCCACCATGGCCTGCAGTATCCCTGGACTTGTCTCCCATCGAGCAAATCTGGGAGGTCATTGACCGGCAATTGCACAGGGAGCTGCCAGCTGTGGATCTTGATGATTTGCCAAAGTGCATTCATTGTGGCAGAACATTCCTTAGCCAACCATTAATAAGCTCAGTGATAGCAGCCAAGACGTGTAAGTGCAGTGATTTCTGCACATGTCGTTCATACTCTGTACTGAATAAATCAGGATGTTTTCAAAATTTTGTTTCTTTTTTTCATCTGCCTATCATTATTATGTCTCTCCAGCCTGTGATTTCTATAATTTCATGTCTTTTCCTTCTTTGTGTTGCAATTTCAATGTTGTGAAGTGTAGCTATATATACACACTATATATCAAACTTATTTTTTATTGCAATATGGAACAAAATATGATCAAAGGAGAGGAACAGACGACAAGATAAAAGAAGGGATAACAGATTTTTTTGGCCATTGATTATTGTTCCTTTAAATCTTTTATAGATATGGATATGACAAAAATGAAAGGTGATCTTGATCTATCATCAATTAACCAAGCTCCTCATGAGAAAGACTCAATGCTACGCAGAATCCTAGAAGGTAAGTTGTACATTTTAGCATGTTTACCTTTGCAAGTATTGCTATCCACTTCCAGCAGTAATGTGGAATAATATGCACTTCATCCAGAAGACAAGGCTCTACCGAGTCCCTTTCTTGGGATTCTTGGGTGTCCCAGTTATAGATCGAGGATAACTTGCAACTCTGGGAATAAGGCTTTAACATATAGAATTTCAGGCAGCATTTTTCTGTTATGAGTTCATATATTGGGGAGCTACAGCGGGTGAAATAAGTATTGAACACGTCACCAATTTTCTAAGTAAATATATTTCTAAAGGAGCTATTGACATGAAATTCTCACCAGATGTCGATAAAATCCATCCAATCCACACAGACAAAGACATCAAACCATGGATGTCCATAAATTAAGTTATGTGTAATAATGAGAAATGACACAGGGAAAAAGTATTGAACACGCTTACTGAAATGTATTTAATACTTCATACAAAAGCTTTGGTTGGTAATGACAGCTTCAAGACTCCTCCTGTATGGAGAAACTAGTGGCATGCATTCCTCGGGTGTGAGTTTGGTCCATTCTTCCACACAAACGCTCTTCAAATCCTGAAGGTTCCTTGGGTTCCTTCCATGATCTCTGAGCTTTAGTTTCTTTCATAGATTTTCTATTGGATTCAGGTCAGGTGATTGGCTGGGCCATTCTATTGGCTATATTTTGTTTCTCTAAAATAGATTGAGACTTTCCTTGGCTGTGTGTTTGAGATCATTGTCTTGCTGAAATGTTCATCCTTTCTTCATCATCCTGGTAGATGGCAGCAGCAACATTTTATTAAGAATGTCTTGGTACCTTTGTCGTTTCATCCTTCCTTCAATTATATAAAGTTTGCAAGTGCTGTATGCTGAAAAACTGCCCCACACCATGATGTTCCCACCTCCAAACTTCACTGTTGGTATGGTGTTTTCGGGGTGATATGCAGTGCCAGTTGGCTTCCAAATATTGTGTGTATAAGGGCATCCAAAGAGTTCAATTTTGGTCTCATCTGACCAGACTATATTCTCCCAGTATTTCACAGGCTTATCTAAATGTTGTTCAGCGAACCTTAAACGCACTTGAACATGCTTTTTGTTGAGCAATGGAGTCTTGCGTGGTGAGCGTGCATACAGGCCATGTTTGAGTGCATTACTTATTGTTTTCTTTGAAGCAATTGGACCTGCTGATTCCAGGTCTTTCTGTAGCTCTCCACAGGTGGTCCTTGGCTGTTGGACAGTTCTTCTGATAATTCTTTTCACTCCTCTGTCTGAAATCTTGCGGGGAGCACCTAGTCGTGGCTTCTTTTATGGTGAAATGATATTTTTTCCATTTCCGGATTATGGTCCCAGCAGTGCTCCCTATAACCTTCAGTAGTTTAGAAATTCTTCTGTAACCAATGCCATCAGTAGGTTTTGCTAAAATAAAATTGTGGAGGTCCTGAGAGAGCTCACTGGTTTTACCCATCATGAGATGTTTCTTGTGTGGCACCTTGGTAATGAGACACCTTATTGTAGGCCATCAGATGAATCAGCTGATATTATTTTTCACTAAGTGGCAGGATTCCTTTCTTATTACTGATAGATTTCAGCTGGTGTCATGACTTTCCTTGGATTTTTGCATCTCTCTTTCTTCATGTGGTTAATACTTTTTCCCTTGTGTCATTTCTCATTATTACACATAACTTAATTTATGGACATTTAGGGTTTGATTTCTTTGCCTGTGTGGATTGGATGGGTTGTTACTGACATCTGGTGAGAATTTCATGTCAAGAGCATTTTTAGAAATGTGAATAGTTCAAGAAAAGTGGAAGGCACTCACCGGACTGTGTTAAAATGCTTCTTTATTGTTTCTTCTTTAAAAACATCACAAGCTGGGGGGTATATGTCATGCTGTTCTTGACGACGGCCGTTTCACGCTGACACTCACTTCAACGGGTCAAACAGGTATGGGGAATGTAACAAAGGTGATTACTTTTTAATCTAATCAACACACAATGACATCACCAAAAAAGGGGTCGGAATAAGACCCCCCCACACCGCTGCGTACATACAAACAAAACAACGATATTTTAAAACACATCCAAATGTGGATCTTATTTTATTCCAAGATCTATTAATTAAAATGTACTTTGTTCTTTTGAAAACCCCTTTAATGAAGTATTTGTTTTATTTCTTTTTTTTTGTATTAATTCTATCCAGGAAGCAACGCAGCCGGCTATTATGATTTTGATTATGATAGTGCAGGAAAAGGTGTATATGACACATGTGTTGGGGAATCACTTTATGAGATAGTTAGTGATACAGAACAATCCTCGGCAGCAGCAAAATATCGTCCTCCTGTACCTGTTCCAAGACCGTCGCAACTACCAGATACACAGCCGTACATTGCACAGTGTAAGTTTAAGTTGCAATTTTAGGTTGTTGGTGTTTTTTGTATACCTTAAGTAATGTTGGTAAATTTTACAGTATTAACACTGATTTTCTGGCGGAACAATTTATGAACATAAATTATAAAAATCAATTTATAAATTGATCTGTTCCTTTTCTTTTATTTTTTTCTGGCCAATAATTGTTATTTTATTTTGGGAATATGCAATTCATGCCAATCTTTGGCCGGTCTAAACAGTGTAAAAAGATATACAAAAATGAATGCAAAAAAAGTAGTTTAAAATTTCATATTGTTATATTTTATGAAAAATTCAGTTTAAATATTCACAGTACTTTCAAAAAAACCTTTCTCCTTTGAGAGATAATATTCTGAGTAAGCAATCTGCAGATCTGTATATTTATCAATTATGTTTTCTAACCCCAAAAATATTGCTCCAAGGTGCAAGGTATCAGGTGTCTCGCTTCCGTCTAACTAGCTGTCACTGATCTATTTCTAGGAGTAGAGAGTCTGAGATGGATTACAGGAATAGAGGAGGGTCTTTGTGCCATTGCTCCTGTTCTCCTGTTTTTCAAGGCACACCCAGACATAATAGAGAGGGGCAGGCTTTTACTGCAGGCAGACTAGCAATTGGATGATGATAGGCTCAATGCATCCTGGGAAAGGAAAAGGAATTTTCAGCATTTATAGTCATTGGCATAGCATGGAGGATGCCAAAGGAATGGTTGATCCAGGCGCCAAATTCTATGGGGGTGCCAAATTTTGCCCTTTGCCCCCACTGCCATCTCTTATTAGAGTGCAGTGATGCACATTGCGTGCTCACCGGGAGGACTGTGAGCCAATTTACTAAAACAGTCAGGTATTACTTAGAAATCTCAGTAGGTGTTGCAGGTTACTGTGCAGAATGGAGCAGTCAGGATGAGTTTGTCATTGGCCGTATATGCTCTGTATAGGCAGTGGTTAAGATGACAAAGCTCTCAGATAAAGTCAGCTTTGTTATTTCTGTTGCTTTTTACGCACCTATCGCAAAGTACCCATGAAATTTCATCAGCCAAGCACAGGAACCCTCTGAATAGAGAGATAGATAGAATTGATGTCGTGTAGCTATGTCATTTCACAAGTCCCCTACATATTACAAACTTGCACCCTTTAGTGCCTTTCATGTGGAGTTTATTCTACAGCTTTTAGGCTTGTTTAACAAATAAATAAATGAATAATTAAATAGAAAAAAAATAATAATGTGGGCAGGGCCAGCTCAAGGTTTTTGTGAGCCCTGGGCGAGAGTCTCAGTGGGCCCCTTTAACACATACCATGATTCATGATGCACAGATACCGCAGAGAAATATATATATATATAGTACAATGCCAAAGCTTTCGTTTCTTACATTACATGAGCGATATCTATTGTAAATTCTACAAAAGCTCAGAAACCGGCGAATCCTCGCAGAGTACAGTGCAGACCGGACAGTATAGTCCTCCATACAGTATTATGGGCACCACATAGTCCTCCATACAGTATTATGGGCACCACATAGTCCTCCATACAGTATTATGGGTCCCATATATTGCTCCATACAGAATAATGACCCCACATAGTGCTCTGTACAGTATAATGGGCACCACATAGTCCTCCATACAGTTTTCTGGGCCCCATATATTCCTCCATATAGAATAATGGACCCCATATAACGCTCCGTGCAGAATACTGGTCCCCATATAATGCTTCACGCAGGATACTGGTCCCCATATAACGCTACATACAGGATACTGGTCCCCATATAATGCTCCATACAGGATATTGGTCTCCATATATGCTCCATACAGGATACTGGCCCCCATATAATGCTCCATACAGGATACTGGTCCCCATATAATGCTCCATACAGGATACTGGTCCCCATATAATGCTCCATACAGGATACTGGCCCTCATATAACGCTTCATACAGGATACTGGCCCCCATATAACTCTCCATACAGAATACTGACCCCCATATAACACTCCATACAGAATACTGGCCTCCACACAATGCCCCATGCAGGAGGTCACCTCTCCCCCCATATAATGCTCCAGGCAGGATGTCACCTCTCCCCCCCATATAATTCCCCATGCAGAATGTCACCTCCCCCCCCCATATAATTCCCCATGCAGGATGTCACCCCCCCATATAATGCCCCATGCAGGATGTCACCTCTCCCCCCATATAATGCCCCATGCAGGATGTCACCCCCCATATAATACCCCATGCAGGATGTCACCCCCCCATATAATGCCCCATGCAGGATGTCACCTCTCCTCCCCCCATATAATGCCCCATGCAGGATGTCACTCCCCCACATATAATGCCCCATGCAGGATGTCACCCCCCCCCATATAATGCCACATGCAGGATGTCACCTCTCCCACCCCATATAATGCAGAATTCAGGATGTCACCTCTCTCCTCCATATAATGCCCCATCCAGGATGTCATCTCCCCCCCATATAATGCCCCATGAAGGATGTCACTTCTCCCCCCATATAATGCCCTATGCCTCCATACATATAAAAAAAAAAAAATCAAATACTCACCTCACTCGTCACCTGCTGCCGCTGCTCAGCTCTGGACGCCAGCGTCGCTGGCGTCTTTCCGCTCTGCGCTGTGACGGCTCAGGAGAGAGCGTGATGGAAAGACATCACCGCGCCCTCTGACCTGAGATATCACAGTGCAGCAGCCACCGAAGGGACCCTGAGCGGGAGGGGGGGGGTGCCGGCACCACACAGCTCACGGGTCCCATAGCGCACAGGGGTGCCCGATGGTGAGTGGGCCTCCCCCTGCTCAGGACCCCGGCACTTTCCCGGGTGCGCCTGGTAATGACGCCGGGCCTGAATGTGGGGACCCCCCCTATTTTTGATAACCAGCAAAGGTAAAACAGACAGCTGGGGCTGATAGTATCAGGCTGGCAAGGTCCATGATTATTTGGCCTTTCCCAGACTAAAAATACCAGCCTACAGCCGCCTCAGAAGTGGCTCATCACATTAGGTGCACCAATTATGGCGCTTTGCCCGGCTCTTCCTTCCTGATTGTCTTGGTGCGGTGGCAATCGGGGTAATGGGGCTTCGGGTTGATGTCAGCTGTGATTTGTCCAAAATAACAGCTGGCATCAAACCCTGGTGTTAGTAATGGAGAGATGTCTATCAGGCACTCTCATTACTAACCCAGTAAACAAAAAAATAAACACACACAAAAAAATACTTTATTTAAATAAACACTTCCCGACACTTTCCCTGGTTCACCAATTTATTTAAAAAAAAAACATACAAATCCACCGTTTTCCACCGAATCCGACGTAGTCCACAAATGGACACCTGAAAAACATAAAAAGCGAGAAATAAAAACAAGACACTGCCCCCCATTCTCCCAATTTATTAGAAAATAAAGGTCCCACTCAGGTCCGACGTAGTCCAGAGCTTCCCATGGTGTTCCCCGATTCCATCGATAAAAGCCTATGGAGACTCGTTCTGTGTCTCCATAGGCTTTTAGCAGCAGCCACTGCCAGCTCTCGATGCGCTCTGTGAGACCCGGTGGGTCTGAAGAGCGGTGACTGAGATCACCGCTATTTAAAGCCGCTGGGTCTCGCAGAGTGATTGTTTTAGCATAGTGATTATGCACCATGATTAGCAACATGATTGTTTTAGCACCAGGAGCTTATCATTGCTAGGACACAGTAGCGCGTACCTCCCGGTCTGACTCTGCCCTTCCTTTGATAAGCACCTCACTGTCTATAGCTGTGTAGAGCCTGGTGTGGGCGGGGTTAGCTTCCTCAGCTCTGCTGCATTGCTAAATCTAAAAACTCTAATTGTGTCAGAACACTGCAACCAGTAAACTAAGTGATACATCCTTGGATTCAGGGTCTCTTTGCCTATATCATGCTGCTATCAGAAGAGGTAGCAAAAACATGCTGACCGATTCCCTTTAAGAGGACAGGTAGAGTCATTTACGTGCTCGATCCACTACAAAGTCGTATGCCCATACCTCCATACACTAAAAATGAAATGATTGGAAATTATGGTTTAAAAAGTAATTGTATATACTTCACAAAGAGCACAGGTAAGGTTACCGACAGTGAAAGCCTGTATTCATGCACACTTCCTCATTTTAAGACAAACATTTTTATTTGCCTGCTTGATTAAAAAAAGAGAAGCCTGAAACGTTTGTTTACTTTAACATAAACTTTCTATCTTTTCCTGAGAAATCTGCTTGCTTGGGATAAAGAAGATCACCCACAACTAATAAGTTCACTGACAAGCAAAGGCAATTTTAAGAATACTTAAACTTAATCCTATTAGTACAGAAAGCAGCTTAAACAACCAGAGTGTGTGTAGAGATAATATGGCTAGCTTGACATGTAATAAAAATGGGTACAAAGCGGTGCTCTACAGTGGGATGCTACTGTGCTCACAAAAAAAGTTGATTATTTGCAACCATATCCTTCATAGTTATTCCTTAGGTCTTACGAATCTAGTCCAGGTATTTTATGTGTCCCTTAGTTTGAGGTATTCCCTGTTTTATTATCTGTAAGTTTTTTACATTTATAAACAATATATTTTTTAAGATTGTTATAGTTCTCTTCAGTTCTTTGTGATCATACTCTTATCACAGTATTTGGTGTTTTAAAAAAAATGTTTTCAAAAGGTCAAAAAAGACCTCTGGGCTTCTGTAAGAATTTGTACTTTTCTTTTTATGCATTTTTTAACTGTAACTGGTAACTAGAAACAGCAAAAACAGAGGTTGTATGCAAAAAAGCTGCGCACTCACAAGTATATATATAATTTCCTTATGGGTTGTAAGCTTGCAAGCACGGCCCCTAGTCCTCCTGTAACTGTTGAACTGTGTGTTACTTTGTGAAGTCTCTATTGTCTGTACATGTCCCCGCTTAAATGTAAAGTGCTGTGGAATATGTTAGCGCTACAGATTTTTTTTTTTAATTATTATTTTTATATAAACAGTGCAAAATATTTTATTAATAAATCATAGATCCACATACAGCAATGTTACATTAAAACACCTGAAATGCACCACTGTGCATATGTATTTATTATGCTAACATATTCCACAGAGCTTAGAGAGAGCCTGGGGGTCCCCAAATGATATTAAGGTGCAGACATAATGTTAGTCTGCAGGTTAATAGCATTACAATGCTGCTTTCCTGTACCAAGAGAAAATTAGCTTTATTCCTCTCGGGAGCCACCAGCTTTCAGACATAGAGGCGTGGCCACAGCGGTGAGTCACCGCACAGTACATAGTGAACACGCTGCTGCACTTTGATTGACAGCTCATTCTGCACAGTCATTGTCACAATTCTGCCTATAGGTGTATCTGGAAGCAGTGATTGACAGTTTAGCCATCCAATCTAAGACAGGAGCGTGCTGAGCTGTCAGTATGTTGAGTGACAGTTCAACCATCCAATCAGGGCCGGGACGTGCTGGGCTCCCTCCATGTGTCTGCTATTTGAGTGATTACTTGGCTATTTAGCTGGCTCTCTTCCTCCAATTAGTGCCAGGTGTAGCTTTGCTCAAATAGTGTGTGCTTGCTCTGTTCTCTGTGTTCCTGTTTTGGATCTTTGCTGCCCGACCTTGGACCTTGGCTTGACTGTTCTTTTGCCTTACCCCTTTGTCTTGATCTGCTACCTTCCCGGAATTCTGACCTCGAATTGTTTTCTGACAACGCCTTTGCTTTATCCCTTTATTTATGATGATCCTTCTTGGTATCTGATCCTGAACCTCTTAACTATACAGCCTCATAGCTTGTCCGTGAGTAGTGACCAGCTCCACAGTTGTGCTGCAGAGCAATATGTCAGTCAGTGATGGAGCATAGTAACAGCTGCCGCTTACTGTGAACTGAGCGGTGACTGAAGCCGCACAGGTTGCGCCTCTATGACTGAAAACCGACAGCTCCCGGGAGGAATAAAGTCCTTTTTCTCCCGGTAGCCGCCCTTTCAGGAAGGCAGCCGTACAGCATTGTAACACTATTAACCTGCAGATTATCCCCATATTTGCAGCCTAATAACATTTGGGGACATGACAGGTTCCCTGTAACAGACATTGTTATCATTCACTGTCTCTATTGGGGCTCATGATCTAAATTCCCTATGACTAAGTCTTTGGAGTGTGGGAGAAAACCGGAGGAAAACCACGCAAAAATGAGGAGAGCATACAAACTTCATGCAGATATTGTCCTTTGTGGAATTTGAACCCAGGACACCAGCTACAGTGTATACCATGATAAGAAGCCCTAACCTAGCCGACCTTCACTGGGTAGAGCAAGATACTAAAAAGTGCAATATATATTCAAATATCACCAAAGAGCTAGTAAATAATAACCATATTAACATAGGTACTTACGGACACTGCAAAATAATCGGCAAAACATACCGACGATAACATCAGTGCTGAAAAATAATGTAGCAAAATGAATACCCAATGGTAGAAAAATATAGTTAAATAGAGTAGAAAAAGGGATATGTCCACAGGTGTGGCGTACTCAGAGGCGAATCTATAGGATGCCCCAGTAATGCCAGGCTGTAGAGACTTCAATCATTAAGGAGGAATAGAATGTATACCATTTGATTACATTGGTCACTTTTAGTCTTCTTAAAATTTGCTAGAATGTGATGTCAAAGTATCGTAGGGGGGAATCAGGAAATTTAACTATTACTTTCAACTTTGCACATTTTTAGGAAACATTTTGAAAAAAAACCTGTGGTCCTCAGTAAGTACCAAGAAATGGTTAATATATATCGTGTGAAGATCAATTCACAGAATGTTTCTTATTATGTATTTCATCATTTTTCTTAGCTGACATGAAAACAATGCAGAAATACTGATACATGTGGGTTTTTCCTAGTGCAGGGCCTGAGGCGTAGTGACTCCAAAAATAAGTAACCTATAACTAGACCCTTAATGTGTTTTTTTGTTGTTTTTTTTTACCTGGAATGTTCCTTTAAATGAGTAAAGGTAATTATACAAAATAATTTTGTCTATTCTAGTTTTTATAAGACCAACGAGGGAAGAGAATGTTTATGTGGAATCTTCAAATCCATCAAAGGGTGAGTATATTTGTGAATGAGAATGATTTACAGCTCATAATCTATAGATATATATAACACATGATTTATAGGCTTGGGCTGAGTAATCTATGGACGTACAGAAGCAGAAGCAGAACTTAAAATTATAACTAGTTCCTTAAATTAATAACAGAGCAGCACGTTAGATAATATTAAGTGAAATATGGTTTCTTCATTACATGGGTCTTGTATTGGAAAATTTAAAGGGAATGTGTCATCAGAAATGACCATTGTTTAAATCAGTTTTTGTGTTAAAATAATTTTTTCGGGCAATTCTTTTTCATATTACAATCTTTATAAAAAATAAAAATGAAAATCTTGCAATTTTCACACTGGCCACTGAAGATGTTTTAGATGAACTTTCTGTTGTTTCAGGAAACAACACATGCGCATTAGCCGTAAAGGGGTGGTCCAAACCTAACATTTATTTTAATCCTAAATGTCTGTCTATTTAATGTAACAATCTTATCTATTTTCTAATCTATTTTGATTAAAAATTCCCTATTATTCCCTCAATATGCTATTGTCTTATTTTTTAACTACTTCCTGTTTGAAGATACTTTGTTTGTGCACCCCCACTGCATGCTGGAATACTCAAAAGAGAAGACCTCAGGAGGCAGAGGCTGTGGTAAGTATAGTGTGATCCAATTCTCTCGGATGTGAAAATTGGAGCATACAGTGAGGAGAAGATGGAGAACAAAATTCCTCCATCTTCTACATTGTTTCAGTGCGTAGAAATCAGACTGCACTCACATGTCATCCGAGTGCAGTCCAATGATTTCCACGCACTTATTGACTTGCATGGCCGAGCACGATCCGAATAGCAGATCAAACTTGGGCATGCAGCGATTTTTTTCCTCAGACAGGCTGTGTCAGAGGAAAAAAATCAGACATGTGCACGGCCCCATTAATTAACATTAGTCCGGGAGAGATCCGATGTTTAATCAGATCGCACTTGTACAGATAGTACGGCCATCTGCACAAGCCTTTAGTGATGTCTGTCTGTGCTACTGAGCATGCATCAGTTGTCAATTCCGACATATGCACAGTAGGATCTTGTCACTGTGCAATATTCTTTTTAATGCACATTCACAATGCGCTCATCTCTGATGAGAAGTGACTGAAGTGACAAGTTGGCAAGAGAGTGCACTGTCAGTGCTCATTTTAGAGAGAACACGGCGAGCTGAGACAAGCAACGACCCCACAAGGTCATTTATTGGGGCGGGGCTGGTCTCTGCTCGCCGGGTAATCTTCTTACAATCTGCACTGACAGTGCACTTTCTTGCCTGCTCGTCACTTGTTATCAGAGTCGGGGAAGGAGCGCACTGTCACTGTGCATTAAAAAGAATATTAAAAAAAAAAAAAATTGTTTCAGACCACCCCTTTAATGAATGGTCTCTGAGGCTATCTGTTGTATTTAAGCGTCTAATGAGAGTGTGAAAAGGTCATTGTGAAGGGAGGGTGAGCTGTGAAATTACCTATTGAGATTGGTGGATCCTGTTTTATCAGCTTTGTATATAAATGTTGCCTGTCAATATAGTCTTGCAAACTCCTGTAAACTCTTCCTGAAAAGACAGGAAGTAAAAGTCAAAGAGAGCCCAACTGGGCAGTGGATTTTTATTTTTTTTCTAAACATTGTGATTATATATATATATATATATATATATATATATATATATATATATATATATATACACAGTTAGGTCCATATATATTTGAACACAGACAACATTCTTCTAATTTTGGTTCTAGACATTACCACAATGAATTTTAAACAAAACAATTCAGATGCAGTTGAAGTTCAGACTTTCAGCTTTCATTTGAGGGTATTCACATTAAAATTGGATGAAGGGTTTAGGAGTTTCAGCTCCTTAACATGTGCCACCCTGTTTTTAAAGGGACCAAAAGTAATTGGACAATTGACTCCAAGGCTATTTCATGGACAGGTGTGGGCAATCCCTTCGTTATGTCATTCTCAATTAAGCAGATAAAAGGCCTGGAGTTGATTTGAGGTGTGGTGCTTGCATTTGGACGGTTTTGCTGTGAAGTAAACATGCGGTCAAAGGAGCTCTCCATGCAGGTGAAACAAGCCATCCTTAAGCTGCAAAAACAGGAAAAACCCATCCGAGAAATTGCTACAATATTAGGAGTGGCAAAATCTACAGTTTGGTACATCCTGAGAAAGAAAGAAAGCACTGGTGAACTCATCAATGCAAAAAGACCTGGGCACCCACGGAAGACAACAGAGGTGGATGATCGCAGAATAATCTCCATGGTGAAGAGAAACCCCTTCACAACAGCCAACCAAGTGAACAACACTCTCCAGGAGGTAGGCGTATCAATATCCAAATCTACCATAAAGAGAAGACTGCATGAAAGTAAATACAGAGGGTTCACTGCACGGTGCAAGCCACTCATAAGCATCAAGAATAAAATGGCTAGACTGGACTTTGCTAAAAAAACATCTAAAAAAGCCAGCACAGTTCTGGAAGAGTTATGGCGCGGGCATGCATGGCTGCCAGTGGCACTGGGTCACTAGTGTTTATTGATGATGTGACACAGGAAAGAAGCAGCTGAATGAATTCTGATGTATTCAGAGCCATACTGTGTGCTCAGGTCCAGCCAAATGCAGCCAAACTGATTGGTTGTCATTTCATACAACAGATGGACAATGACCCAAAACATAAAGCCAAAGCAACCCAGGAGTTTATTAAAGCAAAGAAGTGGAATATTCTTGAATGGCCAAGTCAGTCACCTGATCTCAACCCAATTGAGCATGCATTTCACTTGTTAAAGACTAAACTTCAGACAGAAAGGCCCACAAACAAACAGCAACTGAAAACCACCGCAGTGAAGGCCTGGCAGAGCATCAAAAAGGAGAAAACTCAGCATCTGGTGATGTCAATGAGTTCAAGACTTCAGGCAGTCATTGCCAACAAAGGGTTTTCAACCAAGTACTAGAGATGAACATTTTATTTACAATTATTTAATCTGTCCAATTACTTATGGTCTCTTTAAAAACAGGGTGGCACATGTTAAGGAGCTGAAACTCCTAAACCCTCCATCCAATTTTAATGTGGATACCCTCAAATGAAAGCTGAAAGTCTGAACTTCAACTGCATCTAATGATGGCCACTCGTTTTTCTTTACTTAGCTGCTTTTTTCTTGCCATAATTCAAATTCTAACAGTCTATTCAGTAGGACTATCAGCTGTGTATCCACCAGACTTCTGCACAACACAACTGATGGTCCCAACCCCATTTATAAGGCAAGAAATCCCACTTATTAAACCTGACAGGGCACACCTGTGAAGTGAAAACCATTTCCGGTGACTACCTCTTGAAGCTCATCAAGAGAATGCCAAGAGTGTGCAAAGCAGTCATCAAAACAAAAGGTGGCTGCTTTGAAGAACCTAGAATATAAGACATATTTTCAGTTGTTTCACACTTTTTTGTTAAGTGTATAATTCCACATGTGCTAATTCATAGTTTTGATGCCTTCAGTGTGAATGTACAATTTTCATAGTCATGAGAAGACAGAAAAATCTTTAAATGAGGTGTATCCAAACTTTTGGTTTGTACTGTATATATATACATACTGTATATATACACGGCTCAAAAAAATAAAGGGAACACTCAAATAACGCATCCTAGATCTGAATGAATGAAATATTCTCATTGAATACTTTGTTCTGTATAAAGTTGAATGTGCTGACAACAAAATAACACAAAAATCATCAATGGAAATCAAATTTATTAACCAATGGAGGACTGGATTTGGAGTCACCCCCAAAATTAAAGTGGAAAAACACACCACAGGCTGATCCAACTTTGATGTAATGTCCTTAAAACAAGTCAAAATGAGGCTCAATATTGTGTGTGGCCTCCACGTGCCTTTATGACCTCCCTACAATGCCTTGGCATGCTCCTGATGAGGTTGCTTATGGTCTCCTGTGGGATCTCCTCCCAGACCTGGACTAAAGCATCCGCCAACTCCTGGATAGTCTGTGGTGCAACGTGACGTTGGTGGATGCAGCGAGACATGATTCAGGTCTGGGGAACGGGCGGGCCAGTCCATAGCTTCAATGACTTCATCTTGCAGGAACTGCTGACACACTCCAGCCACATGAGGTCTGGCATTTTCCTGCATTAGGAGGAATCCATGGCCAACCGCACCAGCATATGGTCTCACAAGGGGTCTGAGGATCTCATCTCGGTACGTAATGGCAGTCAGGCTACTTCTGACGAGCACATGGAGGGCTGTGCGGTCCTCCGAAGAAATGCCACCCCACACCATTACTAACCCACTGCCAAACCGGTCATACTGAAGGATGTTGCAGGCAGCAGATCGCTCTCCACGGCATCTCAAGACTCTGTCACATCTGTCACATGTGCTCAGTGTGAACCTGCTTTCATCTGTGAAGAGCACTGGGCGCTAGTGGAAACTTTGCCAATCATTTGCCAATGGATTGCCAATCAGTTGCCATTGGCAACCATTTGCCAATGGTGTTCTGTGGCAAATGCCAAGCGTCCTGCACGGTGTTGGGCTGTGAGCACAACCCCCATCTGTGGTCGTCGGGCCCTCATACCACCCTCATGGAGTCGGTTTCTAACTGTTTGTGCAGATACATGCACATTTGTGGCCTGCTGGAGGTCATTTTGCAGGGCTCTGGCAGTGCTCCTCCTGTTCCTCCTTGCACAAAGGCAGAGGTAGCGGTCCTGCTGCTGGGTTGTTTCCCTCCTACGGCCCCATCCACGTCTCCTGGTGTACTGGCCTGTCTTCTGGTAGCGCCTCCAGCCTCTGGACACTACTCTTACAGACACAGCAAACTTTCTTGCCACAGCTCGCATTGATGTGCCTTCCTGGATGAGCTGCACTACCTGAGCAACTTCTGTGGGTTGTAGACTCCATCTCATGCTACCACGAGTGTGAAAGCACAACCAACATTCAAAAGTGACCAAAACATCAGCCAGAAAGCATTGGTACTGAGATGTGGTCCCCCCCCTGCAGAACCACTTCTATATTGAGGGTGTCTTGATAATTGCCAATAATTTCCATCTATTGTCTATTCCATTTGCACAACAGCATGTGAAATTGATTGTCAATCAGTGTTGCTTCCTAAGTGGACAGTTTGATTTCACAGAAGTTTGATTTACTTGGAGTTATATTCTGTTGTTTAAGTGTTCCCTTTATTTTTTTGAGCAGTGTATATATATATATATATATATATATATATACATACATATATATATATATATATATATATATATATATATATATACACATACATATATATATATATATGTATTGCCACATTTTATTAAATATATGCAGCTCAAATCCTGATTTAAACAATAAGTAATTTTCTGACAACACATTCCCTTTTACCCAGCAGTTCTCGCCATTTTTAAATGACATTTGGCCTCTTTCATATCAACTGGTCTGACAAAAGGTTCTAGTGACGTCCAAAGCAACCTATTAGATTATAAGTTTTCTTTCCAGGCACAAATGGAAATGAATGATGTATTATTCCTACAGGCAACACTGCCACCTCTTGGTAGCATCAGCCCATTGTAAAATCTGCTCAATAAGTTGATGCAGAGGATGCATTATGGCCTCCGTCTATAAAGAGGGTACAGGGTGTGGATTGGTTACCATAGTGGTCAGGGATCTAAAATAAGTTCCCCAGGTCTGCCATAAAGTATATGCCTATTAGATAATGTCAGTCATCATCAGTGTCATGAAGTAAATACAGATTCACGTCCTTAATTGGCCTTTCCTCAGAAACAACCTTTATACAGCTAAAAACAAACTATTGATATTGGAAGTGATGGAAAAACAAAAGACAACTCTGTCCTAAAGCCTCAAAATAGACTGAATTCTTAAAGCACCACTCCGCAGTCTTTTTTTTATTTACTGCCGGAGTGGTATCACTAGTGTAAGTTCCCTGCCCCTCTAAATATACTTACCCGCTGCCGTTTTTGCTCTTCCCGGCGCCGCTCCCACTCCTTTCACCTTGTGACCGCAGCTTCTGACTGATCGGAGGTCACAAGTTGTCAATGTTAGTCTATGAGATCCTCGTTCTGGCTCTCAAAGACCTTATATTGAAACGTGACTTCTGGCTTGCCCAGCAAACACTGGAGAGATCCAGCAGATCACAACCTGCAGAAGACGACTGGAGCGGCACAGGGAATAGAAGAAAACAGCAACCAAGTATTTCACTACACACAGTGAACATACATTAATGATACCACTCCAGGGGGGTAAAATTAAAAAAACGTACCGAAGTGGTGCTTTGCGGGGTTTAAATAAATGTTGAATTTGTACACGGATATTGATGTGTGAATATATTTTGCTTTTCACTGCTCTTTTGGTATCTGTAACTGGATTCCTAATTTTGCAGTATTTATTTTTGTTCTGCAACTGACCTAACCTGATAAAAGACAGTTCACTGCAGTTCGTCTAACTTTTATTTGCTAGAAAAAAAACATGAATGACTAGTTCTCGTGTGAAAACACCATCAAGACCAACTTGGGTTAAGTTCCCACAATGAGTATATGAGATTGCAAGTAAAAAAACACACTAAAAATGCAATGAAAAAAATACAGCTAATGTGATACCTGTGTACAAGAATAAAAGCTGCTTTTTCTTTGATAGCAGATGTAGATCAAACTTCTCTCCCACTGGGCTATATTTCTTAAACCATAAGATAATATCATCTTCATAACAGTTCTATAATGTGTTTCCTATTTCAAGAAGCAAGTGGCAATCTGACAAGAGACCGACCGCAGTCAAGTGTATACGACCCGTTTGTTGGAATGAAAACCCCAGGACAGCGAGAACTAATCACATTACAGAATCGTGTCAAACTGGGAATGATCAGTGTGGATGACGCTGTACTTGAGTTTAAAGAGTGGCAGATGAATCAAAAGAGAAGATCGGATTCCTTCAAATTCCAGCAGGCAAGTAGCAGGCGTTAATACATAGAGGGAAGCTAAATCAAGTACCTGGGACAGGTAATATACCACCTATTTTGGATGAGAAAAATATGGATGAAATGTAAATGTACAGCCAAAATAAAGCTCTACTTTTGGACGCACTCCAATATACAATTTAATAGCAATTTCAACCTTTTGCAATATAGAGTTATGGGACATACTAAGTATTAAGGGAAAATCTATGGTTTTACGCATTATGTTCTACATACTGAGACCTAATATAGAAAAAGTTGGTCCTTAGAAGATGTTAAAATTAGGTAAATACAACCTCGTGTTACACATTATACCATGTTATTATTTATTTAGTATATTTTTGGCCTAGTATATATTTAGTATATACTAGGTGTTATGCACACGCCCGGACTGACTGGCGTGTGCGGGAGAAGTGGTTCCACTGGACCATGAACCGGAGAGTGCCTGGAGGGGCTTGACTAAGTATCTGGCCGATCCGACCAAGATGGCACGACGGCATACGACGCCAGTGCACCAGGGAGAAACCGGGCAGAGGGACCAGGTGCTACTCCAGGTCAAACTCCAGACACGGGGGTTGACCCACACAGGGATTACTGGAACAGGCAGGTTAGGCTGGCACAGACTGGTGGATATAAGCGAACACGGCAGGTATGCAGACGGGTGGATACAGGCGAATATGCAGGCAGGGAGGTACTGGCCGAAAGGACGGGCTGGAGCACAGAGAGGACAAGACCCAGTACAGACTGGGTCACAGAAACAGAACCGCAGATGCGGTAGCCAAACACAGCAGAGAGGGAATGCCCGAAGCGGTGGGCAAGAGCAGAACAGGACGGGACTGCCGGAGCAGCGAGCACAAGCAGAGCAGGACAGGACTGCCGGAGCAGCGAGCAGATGCAGAGCAGGACGGGGCTGCCGGAGCAGCGAGCAGAAGCAGAGCAGGACGGGGCTGCCGGAGCGGCAAGCAAGGCAAGAGCAGAGTGGAAACCGCAAGAGCGGTAAACAAGGCAGGAGCAGAGCGGAAACCGCAGAGCGGCTAAGAAGGCCGCAGCAGAGCGGAAACCGCAGAGCGGCAAACAAGACAGGAGCAGAGCGGAAACCGCAGAGCGGTAAACAAGGCAGGAGCAGAGCGGAAACCACAGAGCGGCTAAGAAGGCCGCAGCAGAGCGGAAACCGCAGAGCGGCAAACTAGGCCGGAGCAGAGCGGAAACCGCAGAGCGGTAAACAAGGCAGGAGCAGAGCGGAAACCGCAGAGCGGTAAACAAGGCAGGAGCAGAGCGGAAACCGCAGAGCGGTAAACAAGGCAGGAGCAGAGCGGAAACCGCAGAGCGGTAAACAAGGCAGGAGCAGAGCGGAAACCGCAGGAGCGGCAAGCTAAGCAGGAGCAGAGCGGAAACCGCAGAGCGGCTAAGAAGGCAGGAGCAGAGCGGAAACCGCAGAGCGGCAAACAAGGCAGGAGCAGAGCGGAAACCGCAGAGCGGCAAACAAGGCAGGAGCAGAGCGGAAACCGCAGAGCGGCAAACAAGGCAGGAGCAGAGCGGAAACCGCAGAGCGGCAGACAAGGCAGGGGGATAGGACTCTGTTCACAAAGAACAGACGGAGAAGGAAAGGCAGAACCAGAAGCACACACAGTACTTACAAAGAAGTAGCGAGCGTACACTAAATTCACAACAGAGGTACAGAGACGACGAGAAGGAATTTAGGAGCAAGTTCAGACTCTGCAGAAAGACGCAGAAAACAGACAAAGAGGGAAAAGGGAGAAAAGGCAAAAGTAGAAACGAGGCACAGACAACTAGGAACCGAGGAACGGGAACAAATACAGCAAGGCTGGGACACAAACAGGACTCTGTTCAGACGGGAACAGATACCGCAAGGCACAGACAACTGGAAACAGAGAAACGGGAACAAATACAGCAAGGCTGGGACACAAACAGGACTCTGTTCAGACGGGAACAGATACCGCAAGGCACAGACAGGCAGATCTAGGAATACAGCCCCTAGAAGGCGAAAGAACAGGCTAGAAGCGTGTTCACAAGAACAGACCACAGTTCAGACACAGAACTGGAGAACAGGCAGGAAAACAGGATAGGACCTGGCACGTCAGAGACAAAAAGCCGACTGACAGGACACAATGCTCAGGCGCCATCTTGAGGAAGAAGGTGGTATAAATACCCAAAGATGGACAGCAATAGGCTGAAGGTGCAACAGAGGCGTGTCCGCAGCAGGCACAAGAAACAGGAAGTTCAGCAGGCGTCGCCCTATGCAGCCAAAACAGACAAACAGACAGCAAGGAGGGAAGCCAGAGAGACATTCTGGACTGGAGATCAAGTGCGCGCTCTTGCACAGTGGGAGATGGACCACCATGCAAGGACGCCGCCAGGTATGTTACACTAGGCCCAAAATGCAGAAGCTGTGAGTTAAAAAATAAGTACACCCTTACTGCTTTCATAGGAATTAAGATGATAAGTGTCACAGTGTGACTGTGGGATGGCAGATGTGCACCTAAACTGACCCTCAGGCTAGGGTCCCTAGCTATCCCTGTCCCCATGATTACTCTGAAGGTGGAGATGCCTGGGTCTCGTTCCTTCCTATGTAGACAGACGGGGTAAAACAGAAGCACAATCCCTAAGCACTCTCTCAGGGCAATACACAAAGGAATATAAAGTGTAAAGAGGCAACAAAGTAATATAAAGACACCAAGGGAAAAAGGAAAGGGCTAATCAAACAACAGCTTTAATAGGGAAAGCACAGACCTGACTGGTTCTCCCTTAGCATGTGACCAAAGGCTATCAGCAACCTCAGCCCAGCAAAGATTAACTCTTGCTACCCTGCGTAGGAGTTGCAGCTCTAAGAGTCGAAGCCCAAGTCACCCTGCACTGATCATTGCTAACAATGGAGTTACAAGGAGGAATGTAAGAATCTGGAATCTACAGATCCTGACGCTGCCATGACAGTTGGTGCTGATTGAGAAAACCTCCTTGTGACAATAAATAGCAACCAGGTGCTGCTGACCTAATGCCTTAGATTAATTGTTCGTCAGCAAGTGTGGCCACCGTTATAAAAGCAGAATGATGTTAGAGAAAATCATACCAAAAAAATACTTTGAGCTATGGCTGTTAAAGGTTGCTCTACAAGCTAATGATTCATGGCGGTTACTTCATTTTTCACACACTGCTTCTGCATTTTGGGATAGTTTTTGGCAAATAGATAATAACCTGGTGTAATTTGCCATGTGTTGTTATTTATCTGAGGTTGTATTTCCCTAATTTTAAGACCAGATAATTTTTCTATTATGTCCTGATATGTAAAACCATAGAATTGAAAGTGGGTGTACTTAGATTTTCCTATGACTGTACATACAGTATAAGTGGGGCAATGTAGAATAGTTGTCAGCACTGCTGCCTTGTGGTTCTCAGGTCATTCTAGTGATCAGTAAATTGTAAGCAGCCTGGCTCTGGGAAAAAAAGAAGCCGCTGATATCACTTTGGGAAGTTTTGGTCAGGCCAATCATTTTCCTTGTAATGACACTTAGAGAATATTGTATGAAATGCCTTCTATTTTTTATTTACCAGTAAATGGTTATTCCCATCTTTATAGATGGATATTGTTGGGTATTGCTTGTGAATACAAGCACTTTTGCAATTTGCTGCTTGTAAAAATTTTCATTCTTGAAACTCTTTCATCTTGTCATGTTTACAGCTTGCTGACTAGCAGAATGACCATCACTGGTGTCTAGCTTGTAAGCACTGCTCTGAAGCTGACCGGGATTAGGAGGTAACAGTGTGCGCCAGCGATCTTGGTCAACCTCAAAACAGTGCTTATGAGCTCAATAGTAAAGAGCTTGTAAGCGCTGTGTATGTTATGTTCTCTAGGTGGTTGGTCCTCGACAAGTAGCGGCTGAATTTTTTAATAGGAATTAAATTGAAAAATTGCTTGTGTTTATGAAAATTATCAGACAATATTCATTTATGAAGATATGATTAACCCTTTAAATGTGTAATGATTAAATACATAAGACGAGTCTATGAGAGTGAAACTTTCTCTCTTTGCTCTGATTAATAGTGTTGTAGGTCACTAGCAGAGTGCATGTTGGCATGTTCCTCCCAGTAATACATGCTGGATGCAATTTCTGTAAAATCAAGATTTTCCATTATTTGGCTGCTATAGTAAGTCCTATACCTAAGCTGACTGGTCTGCAACTTCTAACACAAGTCAGAGCTGTGCTTCTGCATGTATGGGCTTTATAGCCTCTGGCTACCCTACGCTTAGTGTTGAAGATAGCAGCAGGGATGGGGATAGGGTTGTACCAGAGTGTGGCAAAGCAAGAAAGTCTCTGTTTCCTAAGGGCATGCAAGGAGATTGCATGCAGAGCTAATTGCACCAAGAATGATACATAAAAGGTGATGCATGAGAGCTAGTGAGGACAGCAGCACCCTGTATATTCACAGACCTCACAACCAGCCTATACTACTGAGAGAGACACTCCCACAGTAAAAATGCTGACACAAGGAGCAGGCTAAAAACTGCATATTAAGAAGTCTAAAAATGAATGAAGGAATTAAGATTGTAGACTGACTTGGTGCAAAAGTGAGTCTTTCGGTATGAGGTGAGCACCTCTACTGAGGACAGAAGCAGCATTGAAAGCTTATGTTCTGAGGTTGTGATCCCCATATTTTTGTTATATGGAAATAAAAAAGCTAGAAGAAAAAAATAACTTTTATTAACATTTCCTTCCAGGAAAACTTAAAAAAGTTACGCGATAGTATAACCCGAAGACGTAATGAAAATAAAATAGGAAAAACTACAGGTAATTATGCTTTGACAGCTGTCAAGGAACTAACCCGATATATTTAAGAATCATTTTCTGGACACATGGCAGGCATTGATACAGCTGGATCCTCATTGTCTCTGTTTGGGGGAACCCCACCCCACAGCCTTGACCCCTTTGATCTATAGGCATTGAAGATAGCGTATACATCTGATGAAGGGTCTTCACCTGAAATGCTAAAGTAAAACTGTACTTATCGCGGTGTAACCAATGGATATGAAATACTGACATTAAATCCTTGACATCTCCAAGTGCCTTTAGGCGTGCAGTTCCTTCAGTTTGTCTACCATTTTCTAGGCTTATCTGATGAACCATTTAGATAGGCCAATAGTCATGAAAGAACATTGCCATGAATCCTCATTTCCCGCTTATTGGTCTGTCTAATCACCATCTAGCAATCACCATTGCGTTATTGATGGTTCTGTACACATGCAAGAGCAATCAGACTGTCTAAACAGGTCATTAAAGGGTTATTCTAAAAAACATAAGTATTCACTTGCTGATAACCTGGCAACCAATTGCTGGGACCCCCAATGATACCATCATTGAGGCTCTGGAACACTGAATACAGGGCTCTGCCGCCCGTGTTGAATGGACCATTGGTGCAAATATTTGGCCTTTACTCCATTCATTGTCAATGGGACTGCCGAAGAAAGCTGAGTATAGGGCTTGGCTTTCTCCGGCATTCTTATAGACAATGAATGGATCTGAGGTCGGGCATGCACACCTCCACTCCATTTTAGATGTGGATGTAGAGCCCTGTTCTTATGGATCCATAGCTTGGATCTCAGAATGGCAGGGGGTTCTGGTAGTTGGACCCCTAACAATCAGCAAGTTATGTTCTACCCTTTTGATATGGGATAAATAAATTAAGTTATCAGTGGTCATCTAATAGCTGGCCAGCCAAAATGCAGCATAATTCCTCATTGGTGGCCACTTCTCCACTGTCATCAGGAAAATAATAAAAAATTCACAAGGTCCGATTATGCTTGAGATCAGTGGTGTAAAGGCTGGCAGATGCCTGTTATTTGAGTTGCAGAGCTTTTTTCATTTTACATATGTGAAACTTAATTTACATACACATTTACATAAAATATTTACTTAATACAACAAATAATCCTTTACCCCTTTCTTCTTGAGTGAACTTTTTTTTAATTCTTGCAAGCTGATGTATATAATAGCAGTGGTACTGGTGACCTCTTTTCGTTTTTGCATCACTGTGGATGGCATTTTTTCCCTTGTTTTTCCTTTTTTCAGACCTATGTAATGGTACTTGAACATTTGTGAATCTCTCATAATTTTCCATATTTCTGCATACATTTTATCTAAAATTGCATCAAATTTTCACAGAAGACCTAAAAATAGAATAAACAGAACGAAATAAAACAAATGAGTAAAAAATATTACACTGACATTTTTAAAATGGGGAAAATCATCCAATTAAATGTTTGTGAGCGGCAATAGTATGTGAACCTTTTCTTTCAGTACCTGATGTGATCCCATCAGTGTCGGACTGGGGTGTCTGGGGCCCACAGGAGAAATAGATCCTCGGGGCCCACCCTACAGCAATATACAAATACCTGTTAGCCGATATCCCCTTTATAGTGGACCACTATAACTGGGATGTACAATTACGGTAGTTTGCAGTAAAGGGTGCTATGGTTAAAACAAGTTATCACCGATCCATGGGATCCACAGGATCGGTGATCACTTATTGATCGTTTGGGTCCAAACATTGGAAAACGCACCTATCGGAAGAATGGGGAAGTTTTGTCCCTGACAGGACACTTATCCCCATTTTGAAATGCAGCAGCAGGTGGGACGTCTGACCGCTGCCTCATTCATTCTCTTTGGGGCTTCCAGATAAAAATAAGAACAGCCACTGAGGGAATGAATGGATCCGTGGTCAAGTCACACATGAGCTCCAGTCTAATGAGGATAAAAGCTTCACATTCTACCAATCGGTGCAGGTCCCAGCATTCAGATCCCCACTAATCAATAATTTATCACTTATCCTGTGGCGAGGTGATTACTTGTTTTCCCCAGAGAACCCCTGTAAGTGCTTCTTGTTCCAAGTATTTAATCACAAATGGAAATAAAGCATCTTCTCCTAATTAATATCAAAGAGAACAAATGAGCGCCATACACAACACAATCCACTATACCAACACCAATAATACCACATACAAGGGAGAAATACCACCACACCATGACCAGACCACATATTACCACCACATAGTAACTGAATAATATCACATACAAGGAGAAATACCACCACACCATGAACAGGCCACGTATTACCACCACATAGTGACTGAATAATACCACATACAAGGGAGAAATACCACCACACCATGACCAGACCACATATTACCACCACATAGTAACTGAATATTATCACATACAAGGAGAAATACCACCACACCATGACCAGACCACGTATTACCACCACATAGTGACTGAATAATACCACATACAGGAGAGAAATACCACCACACCATGAACAGACCACATATTACTACCACATAGTGACCGAATAATACCACACACAAGTGAGAAATACCACCACACCATGACCAGACCAGATATTAACAGCATATAATGTCCAAATAATTCCCCATCAGTTCTCTCCCCCACCTCCATCATTGCTCTTCCCCATCCCCATCATTGCTCTCCCCCCACCTCCTCCATCATTGCTCCCTCCCATCCCCATCATTGCTTTCCCCCACCTTCTCCATCATTGTTCTCCCCCACCTTCTCCAACATTGTCATATCTCCCCCACCTTCTCCACCATTGTCATATCTCCCCCACCTCCTCCCTCAATGTCATATCTACTCCATCATTGCCATATGTCCCCCACCTCCTCCATCATCATTGCCATATCTCCCCCACTTCCTCCATCATCATTGCCATATCTCCCCTTGCCACCTCCATCATCATTGCCATATCTCCCCCTCCACCTCCATCATCATTGCCATATCTCCCCCAACCACTTCCTCCATCATTGCCATATCTCCCACCACCTCCTCCATCATCATTGCCATATCTCCACCCACCTCCTCTGTCATCATTGTCATATCTCCCCCACCACCTTCTCCATCATTGCCATATCTCCCCAACCACCTCCTCCATCATCATTGCCATATCTCCCCCCACCTCCTCCGTCATCATTGCCATATCTCCCCCACCAACTCCTCCATCATCATTGCAATATCTCCCCCCAACCTCCTTCATCATCATTGCCATATCTCCCCCCACCACCTCCTCCATTATCATTGCCATATCTCCACCCACCTCCTCTGTCATCATTGTCATATCTCCCCCACCACCTCCTCCATCATTGCCATATCTCCCTAACCACCTCCTCCATCATCATTGTCATATCTCCCCCCACCTCCTCCGTCATCATTGCCATATCTCCCCTCCCCAACTCCTCCATCATCATTGCCATATCTCCCCCCTACCTCCTTCATCAACATTGCCATATCTCCCCCCACCACCACCTCCTCCATCATCATTGCCATATCTCCCCCACCACCTCCTCCATCATCATTGCCATATCTCCCCCCCACCACCTCCTCCATCATCATTGCCATATCTCCCCCCACCACCTCTTCCATCATAATTGCCATATCTCACCCCACCTCCTCCATCATCATTGCCATATCTCCCCCACCTCCTCCATCATCATTGCCATATCTCCCCCACCACCTCCTCCATCATCATTGCCATATCTCCCCCCACCTCCTCCATCACCATGCCATGCATATCTCCCCCTACCTCCTCCATCACCATGCCATGCATATCTCCCCCTACCTCCTTCATCACCATGCCATGCATATCTCCCTCCACCTCCTCCGTCACCATGCCATGCATATCTCCCCCCACCTCCTCCATCACCATGCCATGCATATCTCCCCCCACCTCCTCCATCACCATGCATATATCCCCCACCTTCCCCATTGCCATGCCATATCTCCCCCCACCTCCTCCATCACCATGCTGTGGCGCCCCTGAGGGTTCAGTCGCCACAGGGGTACTGCACCTCAGATAGAGGTGTGGTATTTCCTCTTTCAGGTAAGGATGGAGCATCACACAGGACCCCACTTCACACTCAATACTACACCACTCCAGTCCTGTAGGGGGCCAATATGCACCAGGGTGCTGTCCCGGGCCGGGATAGAGGAGTTGGGGGGAACCAAAGTGAGGGGGAACCAAGTAGTGGGTGAGGGTGGAGGAAACACTTACTAGAGCACCTTGTAGAATCATATATAATAGGAGGCCATCTTAAGTTCAAGGTCTTTGATTGTGGGTCTTCTGTCAGGGTCCAGCAAGAGTCTGTAGCTGGCTGAAGATTCACGGCCCTCGCTCTCTGGCCTTGAGACGAGGAGCGGGACAGAGTTAACAAGTGTCTCTGCCCAGTCAGGGTCCTGTTCTAAGAAGGCCCAGGAGGGGAGCAGAGGAGATAGGCTCCACAGGCGAAAGGAACCCAGGGTGTACGGACAGAGGGAAGTTGCCACCTGTACACCTCACTCTGGCCTAGCTAGGGGGACTCCTGCCGCAAGAGGGGTAACCGACCCCCGATATCTGACTTTGTCACTTCACATCTCTGTCAGGAAAGCCCGGAGGCTTAGCGGATCCCAGGGGGATACAGAAGGAGTGGAGTCGCCACCTGTGTCTCTTAATCTGAGTTCATCCTGAGGGACCCAGCCTTACGCCACGTTCACACCACACAACGTCAGTAAAGGACTCAGTGGGGAACACTAGGTGGGAGAAGAGAGGAAGGAGAGGAACACACTAACGGGGTCTTGACAGGTGCTCCTGATATGCCTGGAAAGTGCTGAACCCCTTCCTGGTGGCCGCAGTATGCCACGTGAAGCAGAGAGAAGCTTTGCCGCTGGTAATTCATCAAAGTGAGTAAAGACTTGGATGACTTCATCTACCGCCTCCGTCTGTCTTTATTAAGCGGCCCTGCACCCACCATACCTCCACACAGTACACCAAACTCTGCCCTGAGGCCCAGCTCCACCTGTGGGGAGCTACACCATCCCAGCTGCCATAACACCGGCCTCAGAGGACTGCAGCAGCGCTGGTGGCCTTCACCAGACACCACAGGTGGTGTAGTCGAATCAACCTTACCACCGAACCAACCCAAAGCCCATCTTTTTATGGTGACAGCCCTGGGCACGGACTGGGCCACGGCCACGACGACATCCCAACCCACACCATACCACTGGCCCACCGTCCGAGTACACCCCATCACTCAGGGAGGGCGAGTCACCAAACTTACTGCTAGCGTATAGCCTAGTGAGGGCCCCAAGTAAGCCGAACGCTAGTGGAGTGAGTAACATAGGGGGCAGAGGAGCTTTACAAGCTCACCCCAGAAAACATATACCGGACACCCGGTCCGCGTCTACAGGGCCCAATATCCCCTGTAGAGACAACCGGAACCCCTGGAAGACTTCAAGTCCCAGGTTCACCAGAAGCTGATACGTACCAGAGCCAGGAGTCACGGAGGCCCCGCAAGCAGGGAGAGTAATCTCCAACCAAAGGCCCTACCACAAGATCAGCCGGTGCAGGACAGAAACCAAGTTAGGCCTAGCTCCAAGCAGGTCAGAGACTTACTAAATGAAGGCAAGAAACAGGAGGCCCTACACCCGCTCACTGGGGAGAGTCCTGATATGCACCCTTCACCCTACAGCGCCCCGGATTGTGCCTTGAATAGCACCAGTAAAAGGTACTGAAGTGACTATCGTGTGTGTCCCTGTTCTTACTCTGACCAGGCTGGGTCCCCTCTGTCCTGCACCCCTGCACCTACGCTGCCCTGAGGCCGTGCTCCGTCTGTGGGGAGCTACACCATCTAAGCTGCCTCAACCCCGGCCTTAGAGGACTGCTGTAGCGCTGGTGGTCCTCACCAGACACCACAGGTGGCGTCACAAACTTTCATTATTCCCTTTCTTTTAAAAGAGACCCCAGGGTACGGGCCCGGGAGCTGACTACCGCGATATCCCCCTAAGACCGAGTAATCCCCATCCCCTGGGCGCTACATTGTCATATCTGCCTTTCATCTCTCCCCAAGTCCTCCATTACCATTGCTCTCCCTCGTCTCCCCCACCTCCTCCATCACCATTGCTGTCCCCATTTCCCCCCATCTCCAGTCCAGTGTATTAGTTTAAAAAAAAAAACACTTACCTCTCAGCCATCTCCCCCGCAGCATCGTCCTCTGCTTCCTGCCTAGCATCTTTCTCCCTGACACAGGCCCTCGCTGCATGATGATGTCATCAAGCAGTGTGAGGTAGTGTCAGGGAGGAAGCGCTGGGCAGGAAGCAGAGGACGGATCCCTCCGCTCCGCTGCCATTTTCCTCCTGTTGGATGGCTCCCTGCCCGCCACACAGGATGAAGGCAATCTGGCCATAGACCCCCGGAGCCTGGGGGTCCGAGAAGCAGGCCAGATTGCCCTCATCAGCCGCACTGCAAGGGCCCTCCTGACCCTCCAGGCCCTTGCAGTGCAGAGCACTGGCAGCCATGTTAACCAGGGACCCCCGTGTGTCCAGCTCAGGGGCCCGCTGAGGACCAGGACCCACCAGAGAATTCTCCGGTGCCCCAGTCCGACCCTGGATCCCATTGTTCATCAATAACTGAATCCAAACATTTCCGATAATTGTTGATTAGTCCTGCACTTCGTCTTGGAGGAATTTTACTCCACTTTTCAGTTAAAAAAGTTTTAAAACAGTTATGTTGGTGGTTTCCCCCACAAACTGCTAGCTTTAAGTCCTTTCACAACATTTTTATAAGATTAAAGTCCAGCCTTTATTTCTCAATAACCATTTTTTTGTAGAACAAATTGTCTGCTTTGGGTTGTTGTTTTGCTGTGATACTCACATTCATTTGATATTCAGCTCATGGACAGATATCTGCACATTTTCCTTTAGAATATCCTTTGGTATAATTTAAAATTCATTGTTCCGTTAATAATGGCAAGCTGTCCTGGCGTAGATGCAGCAAAATAGGCCCAAGCCTTGATATTAGCACCACTATGTTTCATAGATGGTATGAGCTTTTTATACTGTAATGCAGTGTTTTTCTTTCTCAAAGCATAATACTTCTCATTTAAACCACACAGCTCTATTTTGGGCTCATCCGACTATAAAATATTGTTCCAATATCCTTCTGGCCATTTAGCAAACTGTAGATGGGCAGCAATGTTCTTTTTGAAGAGCAGTGACTTTCTCCTTGCAATCTTGCCATGCACACCATTGTTAAGAACATCAACATTAGATAATGTAAAAGAGGCCTTTAGTTGCTTAGAGGTTACCTTTGGTTCTTTTGTGATCTCGTGGTCTATTCTATTCCTTGCTATTGGAGTGAACTTTGTTCCCCTACCATTCCTGGGAGGGTAATAAAGGTCTTAAATTTCCTCCATTTGCACACGATCTATCCTACTGGATCGTTGGAGTCCAAATTGTTTAGGGATGATTTTATAACCTTTTCCAGCATGATGAGCAACTCGTCTTCTGAGGTCCTCAGAAATCTCCTTTGTTGTGCCATCATAATCTTCCACAAACATTGTTGTGCAGATCAGACTTTAATAGATCTCTGTTCTGTAAATAAAAGAGGTCTCCCACTCACACCTGATTGTCATCCCATTTATTGAAAACAACTGATTCCTAATTTCACCTTCAAATTATCTGCTAAGCCTAAAAGTTCACATCTTTGCCATCCACGGAAATGAGATATTGAATAATTTTCCTCATATAAAATTGACCAAGTCTAATATTTTTGACTCGCTATTTTAGTTCGCTTTATCTATTTATAAAGATAAAGTAGAGTAGAGTAGAGTTCAAGCAATATGCATATTTAATTCAATAGAAATCTAAATAGATTCTAACCATTCACATTGAACAAGTAAAATAACATAAATGTTATTTCATTGTAATAATTTATATATATTTTTTCTTAGATTTAGATATCACAAAGCCCATTCGACGTGGTCAGAACGTAGAAGTAAAGCATGACATCGCCATTTACGACTCAACGTTTTCCTTACTTCCTACAAAAACAGAAATCAAACGTAGAAACTGGAAGACAGATAGTACCTCTAGCACTGCAAGTAGGTAGCCCTTACAGTATACTGCACAAAGCCAGCTCATAGTAGACATCCACAATGA